>NC_086229.1:10125000-11325000 GCF_036321145.2 Pelmatolapia mariae
GAACACACAGCACACGTTGATCTCTGAATGTGTGTGACTTAGTGAAAAAGAGGATTGTATTGAGTATACTGTGATTGTAAAAGAGTTTAAAGAGAAACCTCTACCAACCTCTCAGTGTACATTCACTTTGTAACTCTTTGTGAAACAATAAAGATTCAAATGTGAGTATTATTCTAAGTTAGTGCAAACACCTCTAATAGGTTACTTTGGCCTTTCCAAATAATATCTTTCGTTGGAGTCTGTGGTCCAGGCTTCTAAAACCATCCTAGTTTTACAAGCATTACAATCTAGAGGAGAGCTGCACTAACAGGTGTGACTGATAACATTTGACCTGCAAAGACTACTCATGTTCATTTGTATCAGGACAAGCAGGAAAGAAATGGACATCAACTCTGTCAGGCTGCCTGAGTCCCCTCACCCACATCAGCTCAGAACTCTGCATTACCTACTGAGTCAGAGGGTCAGGGATCAGAAGTTCTACAAAGAGTAGAACAAGGCGTCCTGTGTAGAGGTGTCTGTGGACCTACCGACCCACATCATATCCATCTCAGCACAACTAAAACATGGTGACTGACCTCAGAGTTTCAAATCGACATCTTGAATTCTCCAGAAGAACACACAGCTGCTTCACTCCTGAGTCCTGCAGGTTGTTGTAGTTTCCACTCAGGTCCAGCAATCTGGGATACGAGGGGTTGGACTTCAGCACTGCTGCCAGATAATCACAGCTGAACTCAGACAAACCACAGCTCACCAATCTGTATAAAGAATGAAAGATGTAAGTTTATTAGACAAAGTGCTTGAAATCATTCAGTGTTTCATCATCTGTTCAGAGCCGAAGAAGGTTCAGAATGTAGAAGTTTAAAAAATGGAAACTCCAACACCTTTTTCCAGTCACATGATTAAAGCAGACAAACTACAAGCTCATTTTCATTCCAACAAGTCATCTTCTGACCTGGATTAACAACACTGGTCTCTATGTGCAGCTGGCTGTGAGACCAGTGCTCAGGGAGCGTCTACAAAGTGCAACACTGAAAGAACATCACACACTCATTTGCTTCCAGCACTTTCACACAAACATCTACTGTCATTATTGTCACCAAACTCTGTGGATCCTTTATTGCAAATTCAAATAGGATCAAATGGTCAGACAAAAGAGGGTTATGAGGAAATATGATGAAATGTTGTGTATTAGCAGCAAGTTATTGCATCATTTTCCTCATAAACCAAACTACATGATTGACACACATGTTTTTACAAACTCAGTGTTGGACTTGGATCAGCAGGATAACCCTGATGTGTAAAGGCATTTTAGGCTACGTCCACACTGCAGGCGAAAGCGCATCAAATCTGACTATTTGACCCTATATGACCCATATCCGATCATGGTTTGACAGTGTGAACAGCACAAATCCGATATTTTCTCCATGATAGAACAGAGAAAACCTGACTCAGAGTGGTCAAAACATGTATATATTTTATTCAATCATCTTCTGGAAGAGAGAGCCCTGCACAGCCCAAAGCCAGTTGCAGAATCTCTAACATTAGAAGCTCAAGATGAGTCTCATATAGGTGTTATTTTGGTACTTCAGACGTCACACACAGTTTCAGTTTCGATACAAACAACTCTTTATATGGGGGAGTCCAGTAGGGGGCACGTTGTGGAGTAGACGCGCAAACCACGAGGTCCCATTTATCTGTTAAATTACTTTATGGATCATCTATTGTGGCCCAATTCAGAGATTCTTTAAGCTCTATTAAGAAAGTCAGCATTGTTTTAGCTGTTGTTCTTTCCATCTTCTTGGCTTATCTCGAAGTGAAATGCCTCCTAAGCAGTCTGCTAGAGGAGCACAGGCTAGCTGCTCAGAGACCGCTAGCAAAACTACCGTTGATCCGGCGACACTGCTAGCTTTCCGCGACATTGTCAAAGAAGTGATTCAAGAGGAAAATGACAACCTACGGGACGAAATTAAACGAGCCGTTTCGCCCATCCAAACCGCTCTTGACGAATGTACTGAGAAGTTGGGTGAACACGAAGAAGGCCTGAATAATCTGGATAAGCGGCTAGAAGTTATGGAGACATGTTTCGCAGATCTGAATAACCAATACAAGAAGTTACTGCTGAAAACGGACGACTTGGAGAATCGGGGAAGACGATGTAACTTGCGTATATTGTGCACGTTGTACTGGGTGGTCCCGGCGGTTTGGAGCAGACTCCGATCCTGGACAGAGCTCACCGGGCGGCGGTTGCGCTGCCCACGGAGAGAGGGCGACCGTGGCCGTTCATTGTCGCATCCATTACTACCAGGAGAAAGAGCGGATACAGTGCTTAGCCAGACAGAAAGGCCGGCTGGAGTTTCAAGGGAAGCAGATCTTCATCTTTCCTGACTACAGAGCCAACTTAGCCAGACGCCTGGCTACTTTCAGCGAGGTAAAGGGACTACTACAGAAAAAAGACGGAGTTCGCTTCGGCCTTCTTTATCCTGCCTGGCTTTGGATCTCATTTAATGGAGAAACACAGGTATTCGACTCTCCTAAAGCAGTGAAAGATTTAATTGACTCCAAGTTTGAGTCATCTCCCGAATAACATTACATAAGAACCACCGGGGCTTTCACACCATTGTGACTATATCTTTGTCAATCAATAAACGGACGATCTCTGGTTTAGCTTAGTTTCATGTTCAAAGTTCATTTAGAAATCTCAGATGTTGTTGAGTCTGCCCTTGTTTTCTGGGAGGTTAACTATATTCCAGTACTTGTCACTTAAAAGGGACTCCGGGGTCAGCTTCGATGAGACATGAAACAGGTCAGTTTTTTGGTTGCAGGTAAATTTGACGTGGGAGTTTTTCTCTTTTCTTCTCTTAATTATTTTACTCTATTATGTTGGACTTTGTGACTTTCTAACTTGAATATATTTCGGACTACATGTGTGATTCATAGTTCAGATGATTCTGCTTATGTGGGGTTGGGGTTATGAATAAGGTGAATGGGACTCTTAATTGAAATTGGTGTGTGTCGTTTGGGGACAACACTGAACACGGGGGAGGCGGGTGGGAGGGATTTATCCATTTTTTTCCTTTGTTTCTTTTTCTTTTTGTTGTATATTATTTGCTCAGATTATTGTTAACAACAACATTTCGGTGTACACCCACGATAGAATTGGCATTTGCGACTGGAACTGCCTTTTTCATCATGTACTTATATGGTGATGACTTCTGTTGATTAGACTTCAACTGCTGTGAGTAATGGCTGCCTTGTTAACTTTATTGGTTGGAATGTGAAGGGATTGAACCACCCGGTGAAACTAAATAAGGTACTCTCACATCTTCTTTATCTTAAAGTACATGTAGCGTTTCTTCAAGAAACACACCTTAAGAATACAGATCATGCCAGATTAAGACGAAATTGGGTTGGGCAAATTTCCAAATTCAATGGTAAAGCCAGAGGCGCAGCAGTTTTGATCAATAAGAATACTCCATTTATAGTCTCTCATACAATATTTTATTTATATAGCGCCAAATCACAACAAAAGTAGCCTCAAGGCGCTTCATAGGTACAGAGAAAAACCCAACAATCATATTTTTTTATTATAACCTTTATTTAACCAGGAAAAATAATCCCATTGAGATTAAGAACCTCTTTTTCAAGGGAGTCCTGGCCAAGAGGCGACAACACGTTAAAAATTACAAAGTTACATATATATATTGTAAAATAACAATTACATTTTAAACAACAATTTTCTCTGGCTCTCTCAATCTAGACTTAAAGGCATTTAATGAAATAAGATCTGTTATCTTCCAATCTTTTTGCATCGTGTTCCATTTGGATGGGGCAGCATAAATAAAAGCCCTCTTTCCCAGTTCAGTTCTGGCAAATGGAACATTAAGCAACCAAAGATCGCTTGAACGCAAGCTATAGGAAACAGTGCTTTTCCGTGTGAGCAGATCACAAATGTAAGTGGGCATTTGACCAAGCAGGGCCTTATAAATAAAGATGCACCAATGAGCAAATCTCCTGGAGGACAACGAAGGCCACCCCACACGAACATACAGATCACAACAATGGGTCAGAGCCCTACAGTTTGTAATAAACCGTAAAGAAGCATGATATACTGAATCGATCTTTTGAAGACACTGGGCAGAAGCATTCATATACAGCAGATCGCCATAATCTAAAACAGATAAAAATGTAGCATTCACAAGACGCTTTTTTGTCTCAAAGGAAAAACAAAATTTGTTTCGAAAGGAAAATCCCAATTTTAATTTGAGTTTTTTCACAAGATTGTCTATGTGAGGTTTAAAGGTCAAAGAATCATCAATTAGAAAACCAAGATATTTATACGTATGGACCACTTCTATGAGGTCACCCTCAAGAGTGGACACCACAGGGACAGTTTGAGAAGAATTCTTCATGTTTGAAAACAACATTAGCTTGGTCTTATCAGCATTAAGAACCAATTTCAGCTCCAAAAGTGTGTGCTGAACCACGTCAAAAGCTTTCTGCAAGGATTGTATTGCTTTTTTGAGGTTTGAGCCAAAGGAATAAATAACTGTGTCATCTGCATAAAAATGCATACTGGCATTGGACACATTTTGTCCCAAGTCATTTATATACATGATGAACATCAGAGGTCCTAAAATTGAACCCTGTGGCACCCCAGTGTGAAAATTCAGAAATTCTGAGCACAGATTTTCACATTTAGTGCATTGAGTCCTGTCACTCAAATAATTAGTAAACCAGGAAACAACATGTCTAGACAGCCCTAACGAGAGCAGGCTCTGCTTTAAAATGGCGTGATCCACAGTGTCAAAGGCTTTTGATAGATCAATAAAAAGAGAAGCACAGTGCTGCTTTTTATCAAGAGCAACAAGTATGTCATTTATCACTTTTGTGGCAGCCGTGACAGCACTATGCTGCTTTCTAAATCCAGATTGTAGTTTTGAAAGAATTTCGTTAGAGTACAAGAACTCTTTTAATTGCTCACTAACAAGAGATTCAAGGACTTTTGCAAAAACACACAAGTTTGATACTGGCCTGTAGTTAGTCAGAATGGCCGGGTCGCCTCCTTTTAATATTGGCGTAACAAAAGCAGACTTCCAGACAAGTGGGATTTCATTATTTTGACCCCCTATGAGCAAGCACTTTGGCGACAGTGGGAAGGAAAAACTCCCTTTTAACAGGAAGAAACCTCAGACAGAACCAGGCTCAGGGAGGGGCGGGGCCATCTGCTGCGACCAGTTGGGGTGAATGGTCGCTATGTAGTTGTGACAGGGTCCCTGTTTCATACTTCACTTATTTTAGCAAACGTATATGCTCCGAATTGGAATGATTCAACTTTTTTCAATGACTTTTTTAATTCCCTTCCACAGATTAATACACACCAATTGATCCTTGGAGGAGACATGAATACAGTTATGGATCCAGTACTAGATCGCTCCTCAGATAAAAGACTTCCACTCCCTAAATCCTCATTGGTGTTACAGTCATATTTAAAAACCTATGGGGCTGTTGATGCGTGGCGATTTCTCTACCCCTCCACTAAACAATATTCCTTTTTTTCTGCAGTGCATCAAACATATTCTCGTATAGATTACTTTTTTGTTGACAAAAAATTGCTTCCCAGTATCAAGACTTGTAAATACAATAGCATAGTAATATCTGATCACAGTCCACTTATTTTGGAACTCAGCTTCCCGGATGAACCCGGATGAATACTCCTGGAGACTCAATCCTCTTTCTTTGTCAGATAAGGAGTTTGTGGAATATCTTTCCAAACAAACTGATATCTTTATAAGAAAAACACTATGCCTGGCATGGCCTACAGTACGGTTTGGGAAAGCTTAAAAGCATTCTTACGGGACCATATTATATCATACTGTCTGTGAAGGTTCTCAGTCATCCAGGTCATCGTAGACTAAGGAGCTTGGAAAGAAAAGCGTCTGAACATCTTGAGTTGCTTGAAGACGTTTCACCTCTCATCCGAGAAGTTTCTTCAGTTCTAAGGATCAGTGGTGGAGAGTCCCAGATTTAAACCCAGTGGGAGTTTCCCCCCCAAAAGAGGGACAAAGGACCCCCTGATGATCCTCTACCTAATCACATGAGCCAAGGTGTGAAAGCGGGTGTGGGTCCTAATCAGCCAGAGTTTTGGGTGAGCTCATTGTGAAACCTGGCCCCACCCTATCATGTGATTTCCTGAGGTCAGATGGCCCAGGATGTGAGTGGGCGTTAAGGCGTCTGGGAAAGGATCTCAAAACTGGATTATAGATGGCAGACAGTTGGTGTCGTAAACCCCCGCCTCTGTTCAAAGATGGTCACTCACAGTGGACGTAAATGGCTTCTTTCACTCCTCTTTCAAACCATCTGTCCTCTCTGTCCAAAATGTGAACGTTGGCATCCTCGAATGAGTGACCTTTATCCTTTAGATGCAGATGAACTGCTGAGTCTTGTCCCGTGGAGGTAGAAGAGCCACCTCCACTCTACTGTTCATAGAAAACAGAAACAGTAATGTCTTTCTGAATTGATACACCTTATTTCGCAATTGGATGAGCAACACTCTACAACCCCCTCTCCAAAACTGTATAAACAAAGACTAACGTTACAAACTGAATTTAATTTAATCTCAACCCGGCAGTCAGAGTCTATGATTCTCAAAATTTTAGCACATCAGCTTCGTAAATCAGAAGCATCTCGTATAATCCCTGAAATTAGGACTAAATTTGGACATGTCACCACTACACCACAAAAAATAAATTCTGAATCTTTAAACACACCTGAACTGTTTGAGGCTTTTTTTGATAGAATGACAGTTCTGACTTTAACCTCGGCATTCAGAGACCAATTAGAGGAGCAAATTACAGTGGAAGAAATTAAATTGGCGATTAGCTCAATGCAGAATGGCAAATCTCCGGGTCCGGATGGGTATCCGGTTGAATTTTTCAAGACCTTTAAAGACAGTTAACCACCTTTATTACGAGACATGTTCATTGAGTCATTTGTCTCAAAATGTCTTCCCCTAACGCTTCGACAAACAACCATCTCACTCCTACTGAAGCCAAATAAGGATCCACTAGAGTGTTCATCATATCGTCTGTAGAAAAGCCTGTCTTGGTGTGGACTACATTACCCAGCAGCCTCTGGGCAGTGATGGGATTCATGGGATTTCTAGATGGTCTTAGTTCATTCCTGGACTAAGATTGAGGAGAGAGCTGCTGGGAAGGGAAGCAAATAGCCCATCCTGTATTTGTTGGGGATGGTGTGCGTCACATAAACATGAGTTAATGTTCTGTGCTTAAGATGTTAACCCTGCTACTTGTGTGTGTTGGTCAGTTACCTTTAGCATATGTGCTAGTTAGCGATAGCTATGAAAACCCGTTATTTGATTGTTTTGGGCTTTTTCCTGCTTTGTTTGTTCCCCCTGCCAATTTGTGTGGATTTGTGCGCTGTAATGTCGTTGTATTGTGTGGTGGCTAGGTAGGGGGCTGACTATTTGCTAGATGCATCATCATAAGCGGGTCATCTCTTGTGTTGGAGTGCCCTCTTGTGGCGCCTTTTGGGTAATGCCTCAGTAAATGTGAAACCATAAGTGATATCAGACTGATTTGTGGTGGAGGGATTTGTTACCAGTTTTCTTAATCTTTGATCCGTATTCATGCCTGTTCTATTATTGTTCTGTTTCCTATGCCCTGTTCTTAATCATAGAAACCACACCATATCACCCCTCCACATCCTCCTACTGTATGCCATACCTCCCTGTACTATCCATCTGACCGCCAATAAACTCCACCTGTGGCAATCTAATCCCTGGATGTCAGCCTCTCCTTCCGACCGAGGATAGTTACTATTGCAGCACCCCCCAGCATTAAACTGACGTACACCATTCTGTACATCGTCCTATATCACTCTTAAATGTAGATTTAAAAATACTGTCAAAAACACTTGCTCTCAGGCTAGAGCAATATCTACCGTTGTAATTTCTCCAGATCAGACAGGTTTCGTGAGGGGTAGGCGTGGTTTTTTCAACCTGCTCAGGCTTTTAAACATATTACACACCAAGTCAACTACAGCGCCTGAAATTGCCTTATTACTCGATGCTGAGAAGGCATTTGACCGGGTGCAGTGGGATTATCTGTTTTATACTCTAAATAAATTTGGATTTGGCTCTAATTTCATTTCATGGATTCAGTTACTTTACTCCTCAACCATGGCGCGTGAGAAGGGAATAAAATTCGTTATTCTCTTCTTATTTCCCACTTCTCCGTGGTACGAGACAAGGATGTCCCTTATCCCCTCTTGTTTTTGCATTATCAATTGTACCATTGGTGATTAAACTGCGAGCTGACAGTTGCATTAAATCAGGGTATGTGACCTATCTGGGGGTTAAGGTTACCCACTCATACAAAGGTCTTTATGAAAGAAACTTTGTCCCGCTGCTTAAGAATGCTGAGACAGCTCTTCAGAGATGGAACAATTTACCACTGTCATTAATTGGCCACATCAATTCTGTCAAAATGAACATACTACCGAAGTTCCTTTATCTATTTCAATGTATCCCATGCTACTTACCCAATAAGTATTTTACAACACTGAATAAACATATCTCTGCTTTTATTTGGAATGGCAAAAGTCCACGAATTCGTAAAGATTTTATGTAGAGAACTAGGCCAATGGGTGGATTAGCCTTGACAAACTTTCAGTCTTATTATTGGGCAGCAAATATTTGAAATATGCTGTACTGGATGAGTAATTTTACTACAGAGACTCCAGCTTGGCTCCAAATTGAGTCATCTAATTAGTGGCAAAACTCGCCTATCAGCTTTGTTGAGTTCAGCCCTCCCATTAGAACTATACACCTATAAACGTAACCCTTTGTTGTGTGATTCGCTCAAAATCTGGGTGCAATGTAGGAAAAGGTTTGGGTTACACTTAATGTCAATTAAAGCACCCATCTACTCAAATCATATATTCCCACCCTCCATGATGGAGCCTGCCTTTAAAATATGGGAAAGTAATGGACTTAGAAATAGCTAAGTAGCTTCCTCTTTTTCTGTATAGCTTCCTGTATTTATTAATATACTTGTACAGCTGCACATGGACTTCCTGTTTTTCAGTCTGGCTGAGCACTTAGTTTGTGAGTCAAAAGTGGCCTTGCTCTACTAGCCTTCATTATCAAAGTACATAACACAATATAACTAGCAAATAAGCATTAACAATATATATTAAATACATGACACACCCCAGGTCACTTTCGTATGTGGTACTGAATCCGATACATATCCAATGTTTTAGAAAGCGACTGCTGTGTGAATGGTCATGTCGCATTAAATCTGTCTTTTAGGGGGTGATCGTGGCTCAAGAGTTGGCAGTTCGTCTTGTAATCGGAAGGTTGCCGGTGTCTAGTAGCCTCGCCTCTGTCAGTGCGCCCCAGGGTGGCTGTGGCTACAATGTTGCTTGCCATCACCA
The DNA here is from genome assembly GCF_036321145.2 of Pelmatolapia mariae. Lineage (NCBI taxonomy): Eukaryota > Metazoa > Chordata > Actinopteri > Cichliformes > Cichlidae > Pelmatolapia > Pelmatolapia mariae. The sequence continues at coordinate 10,134,457 of NC_086229.1, forward strand.
GTGTGTGAATGTGTGTGTGAATGGGTGAATGACTGAATGTACTGTGAAGCGCTTTGGGGTCCTTAGGGAGTAAGTAAAGTGCTACACAAGTACAGACCATTTACCATTTATGTCACTGACACAAGACAGATGCCAATTATCAGCGCCGGAAAAGACAAACGAGAAAGCATGAAAGCCAAGGTGTGAAAATGGGTGTGGGTCCCAATCAGCCAGGGTTTCGGGTGAGCTCATTGTGAAACCTGGCCCCACCTTGTCATGCGAATTTCTGAGGTCAGATGGCCCAGAATGTGAGTGGGCGTTAAGGCGTCTGGGAAGGGAACTCAAAACTGGATTAAGAGAGGTGAAACGTCTTCAAGCAACTCAAAGAAGTCCAGACTCTTTTCTTTGCAAGCTCCTTTGACTACAATGACCTGGATGACTGAGAACTTTCAGACTGTGAGAAGGAGGATGTTTTTACTGTTATTGTTAGTATTCATAATCATTATTATCACTGATCAGTTATCATTATCATTTCATCAGAGCAGTTTTGAAGCTGTTTTGCTGTTACATCAAAGTCTGTATTTCAGGTGTTGTCATAATCACATGATGATCCTTCATTGCAGGGTTAACTGTATTCATGTTATCCATATTGCTTATTAGAGAGTTGTTAATTGAGGGTTTGAAGTTATGGGGAAGTGAGAAGTTAAGGTGAAGTCAAGATGATTCCATATCTGCTTACAATACAGTACATCACAGATAATAACATCACAGCTTAGAGCATAGAGGCCTGTAGGCCCAGCACGGCCTGCTGCAGTGTGGAGTCTGCCCAGCAACAGGTGACTCTGAGGTTAACCGAGGATAACACACAAGACACATAGGGGGGCCTGCACACATACACTCACAGTTTCTCAACTTGTTTTGCTCAAAACTGCTACGTGACTTGTCCAGGGTACGTGACCGTTTGGCAGTAACAAGAAGCATCTGGAGTAAGGAGTCAAGGTTCTCCAGGGTCTGATGTACTGGAATGTACTGGAATGTACTGGAATGTTCTTAGATTACGAGAAATGATACTTAGATTTCCAGTAAATCCAAGTGGTTTGACGCATATTATTCGTCATCAACTGTTATATATACCACTCCTTATTTCTGTTCGGGGGAGATTGCCTTGGAGAGTGTAACGATACGCTTCTTCCCCACATATATATGTGTTTAATAAAATCACTATTTTGACATCTACTGGGACCTCCAGTCGTTTGTCCTTTCCTCAAATTGCGAATCAGGACAAGACCTATTCTTTTGCGCATGCGGGCCACGAACCGTTCACACTAGAGCGTGTTTGCTATCACATTTTATTTGAAGTGTGAACAACCAGACAAGAAAAAATATGGATTTGATGAAAAAATCTGAATTGAGCATTAACACCTGCAGTGTGAACGTAGCCTTTGTCTCGCTGTATGAGAGTCAAGTTATTGGTGTTACAGCCTTTCTCCCCTCTGCTGCCGAGGCTGTTAGTCTCTCCCAAACTCAGCATCAGGACTTCCACATGAATGAAAGCAGCAGAAGTGGCTTTACAAATGAAAGAGGAAGAGGAGAAGAAGAGGAGAGGGAGGCCACCCTGACCATCACTCCAGCTGAAAACATCACACTTCCATTAAAGTTGGTGTGAAAATGTTGAGCAGGATGAGCTGCAGTATTGTATAAGTACTGCAGTACTGTGGGCGGGCCCGGGGATTTCTAATTTAGTGACTTGCCATAGAAAAACAGTTCAAACATCACAAAATGTTAGTTATTTAAATTAATAACCATCTCTGCACTTAGTAGAATGACACCTTTCAGCATCTAATGATACTAAGAATATGTTTTCTGTATTGGTATTAGTGATGAAACAATGAGGGGATACTGCAACAGCAGCAAAAGAAACCAGCAGACAAAGCTGAGGTCTGGGTTCCTCTATGCTACATAGAGATTCATAATAATGAGATATATTTGTATTAAAGATGAATAACTTGAACAGTAGCTGTGTGAGTTACTTTATTTACTTATGTGTGCTGATGTTGGGAGTAATTTAAAGCTGAAGTGAACTTGTAATGAGTTTAATAGAGTTTCTGAAGTAAGTGTACTTGGAGATATTTATGTGTTTACTAAAGTCCAGGAGCAGGAGGCTACCTGCTCATTGAACTGAACAATAATTCTGTTTTACCATTAAAACAAAATATTTGACTGTAAAAAAATCTTCAGACAGTAATTAAGAATCTCCTGAGCAATCCAAAGATAAAGAAAAGTTCACCTGCCAATTCTATAAAGCTCGGTTGTTTATACAATAATATCATTCAATGATCAGCAGTGGGGATGTTTGGATCCTGACCTGAGAGTTTCCAGTGTACAATGTGGACTCTGCAGTGCAGCAGACAGAAGCTTCACTGCAATACAATTATTGGTTAACTAAATAGCTTCATTAAAACACAACTCTTCTTCTATATCAGCACTTACTCCTTGTAAGCTCCACCTGCTCCACCTTCTGAGTCAGAAGACTTGAAAACAAACTGTAAATCTAGTAGAAACATGATTAGAAATCTTCTCAGATCCATTTGTACATTTAGAGCCTGATACTGAAATATAGCAGCAAGGACATTCACAGCAGCAAAAGGTTCTTGCTGATCTGAGCTGGCTTGGCCCTGGCTTATTGAAGATTAAAGAAAGTGGAATCAGCTGTTCTAAACCCCACAAGGCTGCCCGCTGTGACTGAAACAATGGGACGGGTCGTGACTTGTCATGATGGGCTCACTGAATTCAGCACGGATAAGATCTTGAAGAAGTTCGACGCTGCCGTGAGCACTCAGACTTTGCTCTTTGAGAGCAAAATTGATAATTGATGTTTAGACCGTTCCTTTACATCCTAACCAAGGCCACCTGGGTCGGCTGGAAGACTGTTTACTTCACCTGGCAGGGCGAAGGACACCATCTCAGCGGCTGAGCGGCCAGCTACCTAGCCTGACCTGTCTCCCCAATGTGATGTTTGTGTATTGTATGTACGGTTGGCAAGGTCAGTATCCTAATAGCCCCTTGGAAATAAATACAGTGTTCTGAATCTGAAAAGATTACAGAAGACGACTGTTCAGTAAATATTACGCTCATACTGTCAAGAAATACCAAAGGTAGGTAAAACTCTGGCTGTTGCAACTATTCAGTATGACATGCTTTGTACTGTTCTGCTGCAGTTTGTGACACCTGGTGGATGAGCTGTGAAAGATGATGAAACAAACACTTCACTCAATGTTTTTCTTCTAAACTGGATGGAATTTTGAGATTTTTCCACACTCTGTCCCAACTACAAATTGGGGAGAACACAGCAAATACATAAACTTTACCCACTTGGATCCTTATCATTCAAGATTGTGAAAAGATTCTCTACTCAGAGAATACTGGTGATTTTAGATGAGAGAGATGATTTGGAAGATGAAGGGGAAGATGATGAAGGGGAAGAGTTTTCACAACTTGAAGCCTTTTGTCTTCACTGTATAGGACAGAGAAGGCGGGAAGGGAGGGAGAAGTGGGGATATAGACACACAGGAAATGGTCTTGGGCAGACTCAAACCAGGCCCTGGAGTCACAACTCTAACCTTCAGTACATGCTGCTCAGGATAATTTTTTTACTTTGAAAGACGAGATCAGCCTGACTTCATATTGATATGGTATCACTGTGGGGTTGTATACTATTGGATACTATTGATCTAACACCCTGTGGAAAACAATTTCAATTTAAGAGCATTTTGAAATTGTTAAATGAGTAAGTCATTTTAGAAGGCAGAATGAGACCGACTTGATATTGATATAGTATCACTGTGGGGTTGTATATTGTTGATCTAAAGTGGAATTACCCTGTGGAACCATAATTTTTTCTTTTTAGAGCATTTCAAAATCGTTCCAAGAGAAAGTCAAATTTGTTCAATTTGGAAGTGCAATTAATTTAAAAGGCAAAATCAGCCTGACTCGAAATTGATACGGTATCACTGTGGGGTTGTATACTCTTGATCCTCAAGATGGGTGGTGACCATGGTGGCCATTTAGAAGTCGGCCATCTTGGATACAACTTTTGTTTTTCCAATAAGAAGAGGGCCATGTGACACATCACACTTATTGGTAATGTCTGCAGAAGACACATGGTTCTTGTTATTACAGTTCCCAAACAGAAGAAAAACAAGGAATTGTTTGCATTGTGCGTGTTGCTAAGTTTATTTTTTCTTGGCATCTTCTTGTGACCTTTGTCATTTTGTGTGATTGCTCTTGCTGACCCTACATACTAGGAGAGAGGGTGAGACTAGTTTTCTTTCTCTAGAGCAGGGGTCTCAAACTCAAATGAGCCACTTCTGGCACCATCATCTCATTGGAGGCCACTTTAGTGTCCAAGTAGTACAAACACGAAAACCCCCACTAATATTTCCTAAAATGTAGTGTTTTGTTTGTTTTATTTAATTAAAAATATTGTGCAACAAGACAAAACTGCAAACAAGAACGTTTGCAGTTTTGTTCATTGAACTACCAAATAAGCAGCTCTTTCTGGCCAGACACGTGGCAGCACTTTTGCTATAATTCTGTTTGTATTTAACAAAATAAAAATGTAGGCATAAGCGTACACATTAGCTTTCGACTGCAAGTTAAAAACTGTTTTCTTTCCAAATAAATCTCTCACTGAACTAACACAGCCAATCCCTCAACATGTTTGCACTCTCTTGTTACCTCGGCCAGGTCCGCGGTTCTGAACCGTGGTAAGGAGACCTCTGGATAATACTTTGGGTTCCGTGTCGGGCTCGTAGCCGGGAACTAGCTTTACTGTCTGGGTCAACTTTGCTAGCGAGAGACAGAGAGAGGCGTTGAAATGCTGCTCCAGCAGAACTTTATTGTTTCGGAGGAAAACAGGAACACAGCTACAGTCGAGTCTTAATAGCTTACTGGGCTCGTCAGGCACTCTTTTGGGCTGCAGTGGTTATTATTATATTTACATGCTTACATCTCCCGTTTCTGCTCGGTAGCACCTCGCACTTTCCCCCTTTTTCTCCCTCCCTCACGCTCACACACACACAGCAGGAGGGGCGGTCCCACACGTTCTCCATGCAGCAAGGACTACACCGCCCATGAGGGTACAGTCTTAAAGGGCCCAGGCCTGTAACACTCTGCCGTTGTATTAAATCATTTTTCGTATAATAATTTTAAAAAAGAATATTTCTTCATATCAATATGCCCATATCAATATGCAAGTAGAGGTGACGTGGGCCGCAAATGGCCCGTGAGTTTGAGACCCCTGGTGTAGACTGTCCATCCTGCCTCTGCCTTTGTACTGCTGCCTTTTGAACCTTCGTTTTTGAGTTGCTGCCTGTGAGATGATTAGTGGTCTATTAGTGTTCTTGTGTTATTTGAATAGAGATTGAAAATGTGACGTCATTCAGGGGTAAAATCGCAAAGGATTGTAGGTACGAGTGGCAAGAGGTACTAGCGCACGCAGGTTTTCACATGAAATCAGTCACACAGCGATAAAAAGAAACACAAAAAATGGCAAGAAGCTGTTGTATTATTAACTGCAATAGCCGGTCGCATGACAGCCACAGGAAGCTGACGGGTAAAGAGATCGGTTGTTATCGGATTATGTCGTTGAAGAGAAAATGTTCAAGCCATGTTTCAGAAGTAACAAAAAGCTGACGGATGGCCTGGATTGCAGCTATTCTAAGACCAAATATAACGTCTCAGAACACTCCAGCTCACATGTTAGTCTGCTCCAAGCATTCCCACAAAGGTAAGTCTTCTGTTGTAGTTATTTATGTACTATGTATGTAGTAATTTATCATAACATAATTGTTCATGTAGGTTACAAATAAGTCTTATACTTATTTGAATTAAATTCGTTGCGCTATGCTGCTTTGTTCACTGTGGCTTTGCGGGCTGATGTTTGTTGTGTTTTGTAGGAAAACCAGCCTACAAAATGCAGGAATGTGATCCAGACTGGATACCCTCTATCAGCCTGGGTCATACCGAGTTTAAAGCTGCTACCTCAGCGAGATTTGATTGGTTAAGAGAGAGGAAGGAAGGAAGTATTATTTTTTTGTTATTTTTATTATTTCCATTTATTATTTTATTTTTATTAATTCTATTTTTATTATTTTGTTATTACTGTTGCATCATAATCATATAGCAAGCATTTGCATTGACACATTTATTGAAGTATTGATATTGTATTCATAGGTTGAACATATTGGCACCCAATTAATTAGTCTTTATTACAGGTTCAGTGAGAACCAAACGTAGAGTATATTTTGAGCAGGTTATGAACAATCAGGTTATTTTTTAGTATCTTTTATGTATCTATATCTTTGATTAAGCTTTTACTAGAGGTTCTTGATTGAAACAGTTGTTTAATACATTTTACATATAAGTCAAGATCATCACACTCAGGATGGCCTCAGCCTGGTTGCATAAGCAGAGAGGTCAAAGAAGGTGCAGCGCGAGGATCACACATGCACAGACATACACACACACACATACACCCACATACAGTTAGAGAGGTTCATTTGTAGGTGAAAGTTTAAGCATGTTTGCCTAGGGTTGCAGTTTTATGTTGGTGTACGTGACTGTTTGATGAAGAAGCAGGTGCACGATGCGAGAGCTGAGCTGGCTTGCGGGAAACCACCGGGGAGAAGATGGAAGCCAGTGTCTTTTAATTGTGTCACAAGTTGTCAAATAGAACATTTGTAGTTTTGATTTGACGTATCATGTATTGTGTTTATCTGACGCAAGAGGGGGCGTTCTAATACCCCGATGCATAAAACTGTGTTCTGAAGTTTTGGAGATGAGATCTGATGCTGTTTGTATACAGTGTCTATCTCCCACGCTGCGTGTTTCATTAAAATCTTCGTTGACTCCACCTGACAGGCTCAGGGTGTTATTCCGATCTCCACCATCTCTCTCTCCTTAAAATGAACCTTAACAAGAGCGAGATCAAAACAGCCATGAAATGTCCTGCATATATGTGCCCAAGTTTTGTATTGAAGCAATCAAGTGATGAATAACTGTTTTCCAGCATGTTGTTTTGAAATTTGTTTTTTTTTTGTTTTTTGCATTGTTGATTTGTTTTTCACCAAAGCAGCTAATAAAGCATAATGGAATACAATTTTGCCTCTTTCTTGTAAGATTCTACAATAGAATGAAACAATAATGCCAGTTATAAATAAAGACAATAAATTGAATGAATTACAAAACACTTCTTTTATTTATATTAGATCTGAAAATGTTGTGTAAAAAGGGTAGAAAAGATTGAGGAGATAGAGAGTGTTGCTAAAGATTGTATCTCGCTGCCTTTACCCAAACTGACTGCCTGCACTGCACAGCCCCAGCATCCCGGGCCGGCCGTGAGCCCTGTGCAGCTGCAATTAGTACCGCCTCTGCCTGAGGCCTCCACACCACCCTCAGCCTCACTGTCTGCTGCTGCCACCCTACTGACTGCTTCTCTCTCTGCTCAACCAATTGCTGTTGCTGTGCAACCATTCACTCCACCATCAGGCACCTGCAGCTCAGTTAGCCGCTCAGGCACCTGCTCAACTTCCTCAACAAATATCACTACAGTCAGTAGCTCTGTCTCTAGTACCGTCACCTGATCTATCGCTAACATGGCCAGCCGCCCAGCCTTTAGCCGTGGCTCAGCCAGCTGCCCAGCTAGTTACTCAGCCTACAGCCCAGCCCACTCGATCCTCTGCTGGATGTTCAGAGGAGCTCAGTCTGCTAAGTGAGGACTGTTTACCTGGGCTGGAACAGACTGACTGCACCGCACAGCCACAGCATCACGAGCCGGCTGTGAGCCCTGTGCTGTCTCAACCAGCTTCACCTTTGCCAGAGGTCTCGATACCTGCTGGAGCCCGCAGCGCCAGCCGTCGCAGCCCGTGACAGTATAAATAAATGTTAGACTGGGCTCCATGGAAACACTGGGACTGGTCAGCTTCTGATACCATCAACAGCTTTGACATTCATGTCTTTCTTTTCTCTCTCTGTTTCCACACAAGCTCAAAGTCTCTGCAGCCTGTTTTTATCTGCTATCATCAGATCTTCATCATCCTCATTCACATCCCTCACACACTCTACAGCCTCATCAGCACTGACTTCATCTTCACTGACTGATGGAGCACAACATGAACCTGTGGAGGCTGAAACACTGTCCTGTCAAACATCTCCCCATCACCACTCCACTTCTGTCAGCCTTTAAATGAACCCTGCTCAAGTCTGTCACTTCTGTTTGGAGCCAAAAGGAAAAACTGTTGTGCAGTTGTTTGGAAAGACACAACATTTCTGAAAGCACTCAAACTTCTTCACATTTGTCTTCAGACACATCCTGAACATTTAGGAACTAAAGAAAGTTTCAAGCATCAATCAAAGACCCGAAATATAGAAAAATAACAACAGCCGCAGTCAGTGAACTCACCTCAGAGTCTCCAGTCGACAGTTTGGACTCTCCAGTCCAGCACACAGAAGCTTCACTGCTGAATCCTGCAGCTTGTTTCCACTCATGTCCAGCTCTGTCAGATGGGAGGGGTTGGACTTCAGAGCTGAGGCCACAACTTCACAGTGAGTCTCTGAGAGTCCACAGTGAGTCAGTCTGTGATGATAGAAAATATAAAATGTGTTATTATAAAAGCAGAAAATCTGCATTATAAACAGACTGAATGTATATGAAGACAAAACAGAGTGAGGTCATAATCTGATGAACATCTGCTCCTCACATCTGTGCTTCAGCTCCTCTTACTGTGTTTGACATGACACAACGATTGAGTCTCTCTCAGACCTGCAGACTTTTAATGAGAATCTTTGTTTGGCTTTAATCTGCAGATGAAGGAGGAAGATGGTGTCACATTTAGGCTTCCATAATGTCCACAGTCTGTCACTGAGATCTGATCCAGAGTCAGAGTGAAGACACACATTTGGACTGTTTCCTGTTTTGAATCTGACTCCAGAACATTTTGAATGAGTTCAGCTCAGTGAAGAGTTCCAGCTGGAAAGATGATCTCTGTTTGCTACCTGCTGTCAGGTACGACTGTTCACGTCCACACGCAGGAAAAACCTGATGACTGTTACCAAACGGAGCAGAAATCTCATCACTGGACAATAATGATGAATGAACTCAGAGCTGCTGATATCAGATCTGATTTCAGGGGAACTAAACACAGAAATGATTGGCTCATTTTAGCTTTCTGAGCCATTATCTGCTGGTGTGTCGCTAGTTGGCAGAAAATGATTTGTATTCCTGTTCAGGGCTTCAGTGTTTATGAGTCCAGATCCAGGTGACAGCAAGTCAAAATGATGTTACCTGTCTGTGTCCAGCAGCAGCCTGTATTCACTTTGAATATTGTTATAACCTGACATGGATCAGTTTGTCTTTGATTGGTTTGTAAATGTCACTGTTTCCATTGGACCTGAGTGACGGTACAAAGACAGAGAGGGAGAGAAAGGAGAGAGAGGATGGAGACAGCAAAGAGAGAGCAAACACAAACAGGTGAGAGTGGACAGGTGACCAAGGTCAGCAACCAATCAGAGAGCTTCTGTTTGACCCACAGTCACTGATGATGACTGCACATAACCAAGCAGTGTGTTACTCTGATATCAAATATGGATCCTGCTCTTATAATAATGATCATCAGATGATATTATTGTGTTATTTTGTAGCTGAATACGATGTTTGTGTGATTATCAGTGAAAGAAGCAGTGAGGAGGATGGAGAGAGAGAGAGGACAGAGGGTGAAGTTAGAAACACTAAAAGGATTTTTCATGGATTTCATGGATGATTTGAGTGATTTCCAGCAGGACACTTAAACATGTCAGTGGACGTCCTAAAGAACATATTCACTGATATGAAACGTGTCATTGAACAGGATTAATATCAGTGGAAACATGGTGGAAACAGCTGTGACTGCATGGATGTGACACACTTCAAATCTGTTCTCCACTCTTGGATTTGGGATCCATGGAGCTGCTGCTGAGTCTGTACAATAAAGGATGGTGTGGAAGGTTGCAGCGTACGGACACAAACACTGTGTGGTTACAACATGAACCTCCCACCGTCTATAAAGCACTGATGGCATCATAACGTTTGGCGAGCGCTGACAGGAAGTTGGCTCGAGGATGTAAACAGCAGCAGAAACACAGCAGTGAATTCCATCAGCAGAAAATAGGGACGACATTTCAGCTGCAACAACTAAACACTGAACAATCAGCTCTGTGATTAATGAGGACATGAAGGCAGACACTGATCATTAGGAGCAGCAGCAGGAATGAGAGTGAATCATGAGCTGCTGTGACATCAGTGTTAGCTCAATGATTGGACACATGTTCAGTCCAGATGTCAGCAGTGTGGGCAGTAAGAGAGCACAGCTGGTTCACCTCTGAGCCTCACTCTGACCCACAGCTCTGTCACTCATCAGGACATCACACTATAATCACACTAAACCAGAGTCTTCCTCAGAGCCTTCATCCTCACTCACCATGTTTATGTCACTAAACTCTGTGTCTGTAGTTCTGTCTGCAGTCAGAGGAGAAGCTCAGACGGTGACTGTTCTGGATATTTGTCACTGTTTGTAACATTAGAGTTCACTTCACTACAAAGAAGCTCTTCATAGATTCTTATTTCTGTCTCTCTAACAGCAGCGTCTGAATGACCAACAACAGCAGCAGCAGGTTTAAAATACTGCCCCCTAATGACACAACACAGGTACTACATGTAGATGTGAGTCTACAACACACAGCGTACGACTACCAATGCAGGATCTAAGTGCACACACACATTTACTGATCAACACAAAATATCATTTTATCTGAGAAACTCAAACTAATGAGAGTCGTTTAGTGCTGTGTATATCTGAAGAACTAAAATACTGATCTACACTAATGATGTTAATGATCACATCTGGACTCACCGAGCCTTTCTGCAGTTCCTCACAGCTGGAATCAGTCTCTGTCGTCCCCGCTTTGATGTTTTGTACTTCAGCAGGTCCAACTCATCCAGAACCTCCTCTGACATCTGCAGCATGAAGGCCAGAGCTGAGCAGTGGATCTCAGAGAGTTCCTCTGATCTGTTCTCTGACTTCAGGAACTCTTGGATCTCCTGATGTACTGAGAGGTCGTTCATCTCCATCAGACAGTGGAAGATGTTGATGCTTCTGTCAGGAGAGATTTCATAACTGTTCATCTTCTTCAGGTACTTGGTGACTCTCCAGATGGTTCCTGGACCGATCTCTGTCTGACCCAGCAGACCTACTAAGAGTCTCTGGTTGGACTGCAGACAGAGGCCATGAAGGAAGCGAACAAACAGGTCCAGGTGGCCATTTTCACTCAGGAGGGATTTATACATGACTCTGCTCAGGAAAACATCCAAAGATGACTCATTATAATCGTTCCCCAGGAAGTCCTTCAGCACCTCTTCCTTCCAGTTGGTGAAACAGTGGAACATGTAGACTGCAGCCAGAAACTCCTGAATGCTCAGATGAACAAAGCAGTAGACTGGTTTCTGGAAGATCACACACTCTCTTTTGAAGATCTCTGTACAAACTCCTGAGTACACCGAGGCCTCTGTCACATCCAGACCACACTGCTCCAGGTCTTCTTGGTAGAACATGATGTTTCCTTTCTCCAGATGTTCAAACGCCAGCCTCCCCAGCTTCAGAAGAACTTCCCTGTCAGCCTCCGTCAGCTCCCGTGGACTCGTCTCATGTCCCTCATGGTACTTGTTCTTCTTCCTCTTTGTCTGAACCAGCAGGAAGTGTGAGTACATGTCAGTCAGGGTCTTGGGCAGCTCTCCTCTCTGCTCTGTAGTCAACATGTGCTCCAGAACTGTAGCAGTGATCCAGCAGAAGACTGGGATACTACACATGATGTGGAGGCTCCTGGATGTCTTCATGTGGGAGATGATTCTGCTGGACAGCTCTTCATCACTGAATCTCCTCCTGAAGTACTCCTCCTTCTGGGCGTCAGTGAAGCCTCGTACTTCTGTTAGCCTGTCGACACATGTAGGAGGGATCTGATTGGCTGCTGCAGGTCGGGAAGTTATCCAGACGAGAGCCGAGGGAAGCAGATTCCCCTGGATGAGGTTTGTCAGCAGCTGGCTGACTGATGACTTCTGTGTGACATCAGACAGCAGCTTCCTGTTGGTGAAATCCAATGAAAGTCTGCTTTCATCCAGGCCGTCAAAGATGAACAAAAGCTGAGAGACAGCCAGCTTCTCTGCTGTGACCTTCTGTAATGTTGGATGGAAAACATGGAGCAGCTCCAGAAGACTGTACTGCTCATCTCTGATCAGGTTCAGCTCCCTGAATGAAAGCAGAACCACCACACTGACATGTTGGTTCTCCAAGCCCTCTGCCCAGTCCAGAGTGAACTTCTGCACTGAGAAGGTTTTTCCAACACCAGCCACGCCGTTGGTCAGAACCACTCTGATGGGTCTCTGTTGGTCAGGTAAGGCTTTAAAGATGTCCTGGCACCTGATTGGAGCGTCATGGAGGGCGTCCATCTTGGAAGCTGTCTCCAGCTGCCTCACCTCATGTTGGGTATGAACCTCTTCACTCTGTCCCTCTGTGATGTAGAGCTCAGTGTAGATCCTGTTAAGGAGGGCTCTACTTCCTGTTTCATCACTTCCTTCAGTCACACGTTCACATCTCCTCCTCAGACTGATCTTATGTTCATCTAAAACCTCCTGCAGACCAACATCTGCTGAAAGAAAGAGAAAGAAAACTCTTCAATGTCTGAACAACAACAAGAAGTCCAGTTTTCAGAAATGAGTCCATCAGCAGACAGATGTTCAGTCTTACTTTGTACACAGCTGCTCTGACTGGCTGTCTGCAGTCCAGCTCTGCTTCTGGATCTTTCTCCACACTGGGGACAGGAGGAGTCTCCTGATGAAGCAGACTGGTCCCAGTATGAGCAGATGCACTGTCTGCAGAACCACAAACATATCCAAGATGAGCAGGTTCCCCTCCAGCATAAACTCTAAGCAGCTAAAACAAAAGTGTCCCAGCTGTCGGTCAGACTGTACTCAGTGTCACATTACAGATGTGGTTTCTGACAGCTGCTCCAGCTGCAGGATCAAACACACACAAGTCTAAACGTCTTTGCCTTTGCTGCTTCTTTATTATTTAACACAACATGTAATCCTTGTCCCAGTATTAGTTATGCAGCATTAGCATTAGCATTGTTAGAATGTCTCCAACAGAAACATGGTCAGAAACTGTTGAGAGGGGCTGACACAGGAGAAGTTATTACAATCAACCCACCGCTGACTCTGTCACAGTCAGGGGGTCATGCAGTGGGCCCCTCTCCCACTCAGTCTGAGGGGAACCCACACTGCACACTGGTCCTAGTGTCAAATCAAACAACAATTACAAAGAAGGAGGAGAGGTAGGAAAGACGGAGGAAAGGAAGCAATCAAAGGGAACACTAACAGATCAGCTTCTGTAGCGTCTCTGGGTTCTCCTGGTGACTCTATGTCCACACTGGCTCCAGTAGCTCCAGTAGTTATTTATTCGTTTATTATTCATGTGATTCTCCTGTTCTTTTCCCGCAACCTCATTTTGATCAGGACAAGTTTTCCTCTGAGTTTAACTAATCAGACTTTTTTCTCTGTGCAGCAGCTGTGAGATAAAGGCTCCAAGACGTCTGCATAGACTTTAAATATTTCACAGTATTTCCTAAGTTCAGTCTCAGGAGTGAAGCTTCACCACAGTCACGTTCACAGCTCTGGTCTCTGCTGATCAAACTACAACTCTTATATTAGAACTACAGACTTTAAATGATATGTTAGCAAACTTATTGTCACAGGACAACATGATGAGTCGTATCCAGGAAGAAAAAGAAAACCTGTTTCAGGTGATCATTCACTGCAGTACGATCCGTCTATAAGATCAAAGAAATATGGGAAACATTGCTGACAGAATCTGCTGTGACGACTTTGTACAGCAGCTCTAAACATTTCTGTACCTGCTGATCGTTCATGTCAGTTTGAAGCTTCTAAAACATTTTCTTACTTTTCTTTGACGTTCTTTGGAACAACGACTTGTTTGCTTTGTGTCTGTCTTACTTTCTCCTGACACTTACTTCATAGACACAATATCCTCATGAGAACCAGCCTATTTATGTCCTCTGTAAAGGACATTTGTTTTCGGTCTATATCTTTTGAGTTATTCAAGCTACCCTACTAACTCCTTATTTGATAGATAGAGGACATCCTGGGCTTTCCATTGATATCTAATGTTTGGTGGCCTCTTTGAGCTCTAAATAGGCATAGAAATAGATCAAGTCCAGCTGTGAAATGAGCTCACTACTAAATATTCCACAGTCAGCTGTTAGTGGGATTATAACAGAGTGGAAGTGACTGGGAACGACAGCAGCTCAGCCATGAAGTGGAAAACACAGAGTGGGCTCAGTGGATGATGAAGTGCAGAGTTTCTGCAGAGCCAATCAGGACTTCATTTGGCCTTCAGATGAGCTTAAGAACAGAGCTTCATTAAATGGGTTTCCATAGCGACTAACTGCATCCAAGCCTTACATCACCAAGTGCAATGGTGCAGTGTAGTGATGTGTCGGTCGTGAACGAAACGGCTCCTAGAGCCGACTCTTTGAAGTGAATGACGCGAGCCGGCTCCTTATTGGGAGCCGTGTTTTTTTTACTTTCACTCACCCTCTCTCTCTCTCTCACACTTTTTAGTTGGATGCTACTCAAGTTTACATGTGTGTGAAGGCAGACGAGTCAGTACTTTTGGTAATATTATAATAATAATTATTATTATAATATTCTCCATTGAAATCTGCATCGTCCACTCCAAAGGTCACAATCTGAAGGTAACATCTGGTTTTGTTCCCTGTGATTAACTCTGAGCATCAGTATGGTGGGATTATCCACTACATCCACACCACTGTGGTTCAGTGTTGTCCTGATGGAGTAACAGCAGCCAGTATGATCCAGGCTTTAGCTGCTGGGTCTCTGTGTGACCTCTCAGACTGTTTAACAGATCAGACACAAAGAGAATCAGAGCAGCTCTTTAAAGACAAACATGAACCCACTCAGGTCACACTTTCCCCACACATATGAGCATCACTGTCCTCAAACAGCAAATGACCAAGTCTAACATTTGGATCTTTTCTCTTTCATTGTTTTCTTTTTAATGAATCTTTGTAACAATCTGAGGATGTTTCAGGTCAGATTTATCCAGGAAACACAAACATGTAAAGGAGTCATCACAGCTCTCTGACCTCGTTGGTCCAGGTTCACCACTGAAGTGTGGATTTTCATGTTTGGACCAGTCACTCCTCACAGACGAACAGCTGGACCCTGCAGACTCTGCTCTGTCCTCCTCTTCCTCCATCATCATCTTCTTGTGGACTTCAGTCAGTCTGAGAGGTAAACCACAAACACTCTGTGAGTTCACATTAACAGGAGTGACTGAGTTACAGTCGCTGACCTCTGACCTGTCATGTAACCTAGAAACCAGGTCACATGATCCAGATCAGGGATCACAGAAACCTGATCCCACCTGCTGACTCAGGAATTGAAGACTTTCCAATAACAAAACACAACGAGCAGAAACTGACAGAACATTAGGAACAGCTCTGAGTGTGATACAGTCAGCTCTCTGCAAACTCCGACCTCAGTATGAATTAAAGCTCTTTTATGGGCTCTCAGACACTTTAGGATCACGTGATGTTCACACATGATATCTGTGACTGTCCTAGTGAACTTCATGTTGATGCAGATCTGAGCTCTGCTGAATAATCTAAAGTTTCTCTGACATCAGGAATCAGACGCTGTCATGAACACACCTCCATGTTTCTGTTTCTCTGACACACTGAATTCAAACAGTCTGAGGACACAAGGATGAACTTGGAGCTCCTGCAGGCTCTGACTTTATTCCTGGAGACGCATGAATCACATGGTTAATCCACATTTGGACTGTTTTATCTCCTCAGTTTGAATTGAAGATGTTTAATCCTGAGTGAAACTAACACATCAGCTGACAGCTGTAATCAGCACCAATCAGCTGTCAGAGAGACTCATTCACATGCAGCTCAAACTCTTCTCTGCTGAATTGGAGAACTTTGTTTCTGTGACTGTGTGAAACTCTGATCCACAGCAGAAGAGTTCAGCTAATGTCCACATGAAGTAGATCCACAGTGAAGCTTCTCAGTGTAGAAACACTTTGGAGACCTGATCATTAGGGCTGTTCCATATAACGATATATATCGGATGACGATATAAAAACGTCTATCGTTTCATTTTACGCTATCGTTTGTTTCGTGGTGTCGCAAAATAAACTGTTTACGGCAATATTTTTTCATTATTTTGATGGTCACAGTAGTGGCTATATTAATTTCTTAAAGTTCTCTCTTTCTGTTATATTTAATATAACCACACACACAAGCGCCTGCTTTTACGCGTTGTGGTTAGCAACAACGACGGTAACACCACGGCGTGTCCGCTTGTTTATTTTCCACATAAACCTTTCACAATAAAGCTCAAGATCCTGTTGAGACTTTTCAAAATAAACTGAATCACGTGAAAGATGCAGAGTATTTACGGATGAGAAGCAAAAAAGAGCCGTCAGGTGCTAAAAATAAACCTTAGACTCAAACGTTAGAACAGGCTTTTCCCCGCAGCACGTTGTGTAATAAATACTCACAAAGAAAACGGCGGCCGTTACAACTTATGTCTAAAAATGTATCGTTTCATGCATCAGTTAAAACACTGGACTCCAGGTACGCGACGCCCAGCTGGAAACACTTCACGCAAGTCGAGCTGCCCGACATTCACAGAATTTACAGGAAATGTTACATTTTTGTAATTTATATCGTTATCGGACGATAGATGTCTTATATCGGGATATGAGATTTTGGTCATATCGCACAGCCCTACTGATCATTGTTCCCATACTGTCCTGACTCAGATCGTTTTCTTGTTGCTTAGTTTTATACATTTGTGCACACAGGAAGGGTCTTGAAAGAGAAAATGATCAGAATCTTGAACAGATTTGTGCTGTTTGTGCTCAAAGTAAGAAAGTAAAAGTAACTCGTTTCTACCACCTGTTTTGGTTCAAAGCTCACTGAACTTTGTGCTACAAAGAAAATTAAATCAATGAGAGGTACAATTTGAGGGGGTAGGGAATAATAAGTGTACACTTCTGCCTACTCCTTTTCAAACAAAAGAATTATATTTTGTAATGATTGTGAACGACCCTGATGAAGGCCACAAGCTGAAACGCGTTAGTCAATTATAAAAGCTGTTTGATAGGTTCGTAGCTTGAACCCATTCACTGGAACGTTGAAGGCAATGTAATTACACAGCCAAGCAAGACACAAGTAGGCAACGTTCTTTGTGTTACTCATGCATGAGGAGGCCTGCCTGGAGCCAAGTGTCGTTCCACCCACTTGACCTCCGTCAGACTCTCAGCCAGGTTCCCCATAGCACTGCTTTTATTGTGGTTACATGAACATATGACGTTTCATATAGGTATACATGTGAACACAGAATACCCTGTGTGTGTGTGTGTGTGTGTGTGTGTGTGTGCGCGCGCGCGTGCGTGTTTTTCGTTTTAGGAGGACAATTTTCAAGACAAATCAAAGAGCAATGAGGACCCTCTGTCATAGGAGGACATTTTGCTGTCCTCATAAAATTGACCTTTTAAAATAGTTTCTGGGCATGTTTTAATACCCAAAAAGTGCTTTTCTCAAAAGTCTTTGTAAACCAAAAACTTGACATATGTTGTATATTTGTGTGTCCGCCACTGCCCCCTGTTGGTTGGAATTGTCCCCGCATGCCGCACACACAAGCGCGGGAAATTATACACGAGCGCGGGACATTATACACATGGCGCGAAATTGGAAGCTGCGCATGCGCATTTTAGCATTACCCATTTGGACCGTGGATATTTACATCAATGATTTAGACTGACTGATTGGGCGCTTCTTATTCATCCTTCAATTTTGGCAGAGTTTTGACACGCTTTGGAGAAAAGGTAAGAAGGTAATTATAAAACTTTTAAAAGACGGACGTTCTGACAGACACAGTGCTTCAGAGTAGGCACAACCGTGGTGAGGCGGCAGGTGAGGGAACGACGACGAGGTACGGTGGAAAGCATACGGCGGAGAGCGCACCGCGGGGACCGGACCACGACGAGTGAACGGCGGAGAGCGCACCGCGGGGACCGGACCACGACGAGCGGACGGCGGAGAGCGCACCGCGGGGACCGGACCACGACGAGCGGACGGCGGAGAGCGCACCGCGGGGACTGGACCACGACGAGCGGACGGCGGAGAGCGCACCGCGGGAACCGGACCACGACGAGGTGAGGACGGCGGAGCGGGCCGGAGCACGTGGAACGGTTCACGGAGGTCACAGCAACACGCGGGGCGGGGATTCCCGGACTGTCCCAAGCACCGGGATCGTTTTTTTTTTTTACCCTGGCCTAATCTCATCACTTGTTTCAAGGTAAGAAATTACACAAGTGTGTGATGTTTCACTGAGTTTGAAAGAAGGCCTTTTTCACTACAAGATCACTTGTTTAATGTAAAATGGCTGCTACTACTACAACTACTATAAGTACTACTTCTGTAACTAGTAGTTGTAGTAGATGCAGTTGTAGTAGCAGTAGTACTCACACCTGTCTTTTTTGTGGTAGTTGGAGCCGTTTTCCTCCTGTTCTGTTTTGAGATGATTAAGATATTAAAAGATGATCTTTGCCCAAATACCAAGGAAACATTGGACGGCAAATACAAATAAACTTTTTTAGATTTATGAAATTAAATTGAGACAGTATTGATGTCACTCTGCACACATTTGTTTATAAAATATTGTAAAAAAAACCCAACAACATTATTTTTGTTTTGCTCTCTTATAGTTGTGTTGATGAAGCACATTATTCCTGAGAGATCTAAAGCTTAGTTTGACAGACAGGTTTAGGCTAAGTCAGAGTTGGGCTTTAGTTAAATTAGGACATTTAAGTATCTTTAATATCTGCAAGTGCATGCTTTCTGTTAAAACAACTCAGACAGCCTTGTCTGTGTCTGTTATGTGAATGTAATGAAAGCATAGAACTCAATTGAAACAGTTTCAGTATCCATGCTATTAGTGAAATAAGAAAAATTGGGTGGAGCATGTCAGATACTTGACTTAATCAACACAGGTGGAACACAGTCAAGTTAATCTGCACAAATACAGCCTCGCCCCCATCCATTTATCTGTTAACCAGAATCCCTCCAGCACTCATCACCAAACTAAAATAACCTTAAACTAATAATACGCTAACATGGGCGGTGCTTCTCATTCAGGCTTTACTAATGCCCTTGTAAGCATAAAGGCTTGAAGTTTTGATGTTGTTTACATTTTTATCTTAATTTCCTTAGCAAATCATGTCACGGAGAACCACTCCCCTTCAGGATGCCATTAATCACATCCTTGCAAGAAGAGACAAGAATTCAATGTTAGAAATCAAATTTATTAATTCAGTTAAAGGTGAGTGACTTTGACACACTGCAGGCTAGACTGAGGGGTTACGCATCACCAGTGGTGACCTGTACAAACATCAATATAAATTAAAATTAAAGGTATTTTAATAATAATTTAGTTATTAGCGAGCCTGGCTATTTATGTTTTCTGCAGTCGGACATGTTTTCTTTATTATATATGTAGAATTGAAAAAAGCACAACATTGCATACTTGCAATTTACAGATATACATATTTAATGAATTGATTATTTGCAGTGCTGCCACGCCTGTGTCTCTAATATGGTTGTGTTTTCAGGTCGTGGCATCTTCACTTTAGCCAATTTCAAACAAGGAGACTTTGTGGTCGAGTATAGAGGGGAGCTTATTGATGCAACTGAAGCTGAACACAGACGTAACCTGTACCCCAGCGCATGTTCAGTCTTCATGTTTGAATTCATATGGAAGCAGAAGACATTGTGGTAAGTTCAAAATGACTGAATGTTTACATTTCTATTGCAAGGTCAGGATTTCCGAAGCAAACATCTCATATTGCTCTTTAACGAGTCCTTACCTCTAGTACCCGGCCCCGTCAGTCCCCAGAATCTATAGAAGGGGGAGTGACGGACCCGTGGAATAGCGGGATCTCATTTCCTGGTGACCCTGTGGTCCCCGGGAACTCGCTGTACTGGGGACTTACGGGACTCCCACATATGCTGAGGGCCCGTTAGTCCCCGTATTCAGCCTGTGTGTGCCTTCTCTAATACACACTCACGGGCGTAAAGTACGGGGTTAGAGGGGTAATAATATAAGCCTACATTTTACAGCTAAGACAGTGTGCTCACGCTGCTGTGAAGATTTAAAATATAATATAGAGATAGAGAAAATAATAAGAGAAAATTCAAATGGCCAGGGCTGAATGAGCGGCCCTGTGTCTGTGCGCATTTGGCACATGTGGACACGGAGACTCGTGCACTGTTATACTGTGTCCAAAACTACTGTATAATATGTACAATACCAAAATAGTACATGTCAAGTGTTCTCTGTCTGTGAGGTAGGTAGATGGATGGCTTGATGGATAGGTGAAAAACCTTTCAACACAAAAAATAAAGAACATTTCATTAATCATTCAGATAAATTAAATGCATTGTACAGAAGACAAATGAAATAACAAAAATATACACTTCAGTAAAGCCACTTTTGTCTAAACTATCATTTATCCTAGTTTTAGTTTTACATTCATTAGTTTTTAAATCAGAGGTGAGTAATTTCAAACAACGAAGATGAAATAAACTGTGGTCTACCTTGCATTTTTTACACTTTCTGTAACAATTACATTTTTAAAGTATACATTTTAGAGTTTACAAATATTTTAATAAAGACTTTAACCAAGGATTTTCTTTTACAAAGAATTATTTTCCTTAAATTAAACCAAACATATTTACACTAGTTTTAAGATTTAACCAAGGATTTGGGGTAATTACTTTTAGTATTAATTAACATAAATGTGTGGGAAACACTAGCTACATAAACAATTTATTCAAACTTAAACATTTATTTTAATATCAATATAATTTTTTAAACTTAAATGCAGTAACTATTTCCCAAAGCATAAATACATTTCCACAATTGAGCTTCCATAGTTCCCAAACATAAGCAGCAAATATGAGTCCGAGCTTACCGATAGCCCGTCTAACTCAAAGTCTTCCTCACAGTGGAAAGTGGATTGTGCTTGGTTTGCTGTCCTCTCAGTATGTCGCACTCGGGTCAAATGACTGCTGCATGCATTTTAAGCTCTACTAGGCACGCCCGCCCTTGATTGCTCTAATTCAACTCACCTGGCGGAGCAGTGCGCACCAGGCTGCGCTTAGCTGTAGATTGCACAAGGTCTAATCAGCGGCCATGCGCAAGCAGCAGCAGCACAGAGCAGGTAGTAGGCAAGATGAGGAAGAGAAGAGAAGAGTAACAGCCACACCTACTAGGTCAGCGCGACAGTACAACAAAACCACGTTTAAGCTCTAAGCCAGGGGTGCCCAATCCCAGTCCTTGAGAGCTACTGTCCTGCAGTTTTTAGATGCATCCCTACTCCAACACAGCTGAATCAAATAGTTGGATTACTTCTTCGGCATGCCATCAAGTCTGGCAAAGGCCTGATAACGAGGCATTCATTTGATTCAGGTGTGTTGGAACAAGGACGTATCTAAAAGCTGCAGGGCAGTAGCTCTCGAGGACTGGGATTGAGCACCCCTGCTCTAAGCACAAGTAGGAGCGCAAACACTTATCTCAGTCAGAAAGCAACGCGTCCTTGACTGATGGACCCTCTTTAACTTATCAACTATGCATTTAACAACTAAACTTGTATTGGATGTTGTGTTTGTGTTGGTGCTTAAAAATTATAGTATAGTTCATAGGCGTGTCACTATAAATGTTTGTTTAATGTATGTTTCCAAATTTGCAGTATTGATGGAGCACTTGAAGATGGGTCATTTGGGCGACTAGTAAACGATGAACACAGGACACCAAATTGCAGAATGAAGTTGATTGAAGCAGAAGGGAAGCCACATCTCTGCCTTTTTGCACTGAAGGAAATTGCGGCAGGAAGTGAAATTACTTATGACTATGGTGGGAAAGAATGGCCCTGGCGGAAAAAGGTGGGTCATTTAAAAAAAAAATTTCCCTCTATGAATTGTTGTTTAAAACCTACATATCTAGATGTCACAATTAGGGCTGCAACTAACGATTATTTCAATAATCGATTAGTTGTCGATTAGTTGTTTCAGCCCTAGTCACAATGTTTAAATGTCCTCTTGGTGGTATTCAATCTGGTTTAACTAAATCTTGAATTTGTATGACTTTCCCAAGTAATGATTGCAAGCTTATCTGTTTTGTGTCCCCTCCACAAGTGTGTTTTACTGAGTGGCCACACACTGGAGGTGAAACAGTGAAAGCATCAGTTTGAGCTCAGATGTCATTATGAGGCTGATGGACAGTGTCCTTGAAAACCTTGGGTTTTTCTGTGTCAGACATATACATGCACCTTTTACTCACAGTCACTTTAGCTTCTTAGTATTGTCTTACTTTGGCTTCACTTTACTAGGTAAGGGTTAATCACTCTGTTTCCTTGCAGTTAGGGTGAGAGTTAGAACTGTATTTAACTGAAGGTGAAGCAGAAAATGCTTAACTATGTGTGTGTGTCTGACACAGACAAACTCAAGGTATGTGAGAACACTGTCCTGACATCTGAGCTCAAACCGAGTCTTTCACTGTTTCATCTCCAGTGTTTGGCATACTCAGAAAAACACACGGGTTGAGGGGACACTGGTTAGAAAAGACCACTCGTAGTGAATTAAATACATTTCCACTGTAGCTGCCAGATGTTTACAATATTTGTTCTACTTTTCATACCCAGCTAAAGATCGCAAGCATCCCTTCTGGTCAACAGTGTGTTGCAGAGCCTATTGCCCATGACGTGGAGCACCATGTGATCTCTACAGACTCATTCACAGGTGAGTCCCTGCTTGAGTAAGCACTACCTGTTAAACCCTGGGGTCCTGCAAAGCACTATGCCTCCATGTCTTGTGTTCTCTTCTACAGACAGAGAATTAAGAGCAGAGTGTCAGTCATCTAGACCTACAGCAGACAACTCTGAGCATGAGGTTAGCATGGATTCATCTGTTTACTAAAGATTGTATCAATGTGTAGTTTGGTAAATAGTGTGGTTTGTAAAGATCATGTTTATCAATTGATTACAATTATACTGCATGTACAGTCTTTAAATCATTGTACGTACAGGTAGTCATCATTTAACATTGCATTTCCCTCTCAACATCATTTGGGTGTTTTAAGGTTTGACTGAGAGTGTCCCTCTTGATCAGATGGACACTGTACTATTGATGCTTGTTCATCTTTGCAACTTTTTAGGTGCATTCTGTTGGAGGTCAGCGTGGCACTTCTTCTCTGAAAGAGTTAATTGGTGAAGTTGGTGTCCAGTGTCGGGAGTTGTCACCCCAAGCGTTCTCAGAAGAACTTACCAGTGGTCAGTTTTGAGTAAATGTTAACTTCTGGCAATGCATGACATGCCTGAAGGTTTGCTGCATGAAAAATGTGCCAGTATTGGGACATTTCTGATGATTCTATAGTGTCTTGATGGATATTTTGAGTAGAATTGTAACAGTCAGGGATGTGAATTGATTGCGTTATGCGTACAGGGAGTGTGGAATTATTAGGCAAGTTGTATTTTTGAGGAATAATTTTATTATTGAACAACAACCATGTTCTCAATGAACCCAAAAAACTCATTAATATCAGAGCTGAATGTTTTTGGAAGTAGTTTTTAGTTTGTTTTTAGTTTTAGCTATTAGGGGGATATCTGTGTGTGCAGGTGACTATTACTGTGCATAATTATTAGGCAACTTAACAAAAAACAAATATATACCCATTTCAATTATTTATTTTTACCAGTGAAACCAATATAACATCTCCACATTCACCAATATACATTCTGACATTCAAAAACAAAACAAAAACAAATCAGCGACCAATATAGCCACCTTTCTTTGCAAGGACACTCAAAAGCCTGCCATCCATGGATTCTGTCAGTGTTTTGATCTGTTCACCATCAACATTGCGTGCAGCAGCAACCACAGCCTCCCAGACACTGTTCAGAGAGGTGTACTGTTTTCCCTCCTTGTAAATCTCACATTTGATGATGGACCACAGGTTCTCAATGGGGTTCAGATCAGTTGAACAAGGAGGCCATGTCATTAGTTTTTCTTCTTTTATACCCTTTCTTGCCAGCCACGCTGTGGAGTACTTGGACGCGTGTGATGGAGCATTGTCCTGCATGAACATCATGTTTTTCTTGAAGGATGCAGACTTCTTCCTGTACCACTGCTTGAAGAAGGTGTCTTCCAGAAACTGGCAGTAGGACTGGGAGTTGAGCTTGACTCCATCCTCAACCCGAAAAGGCCCCACAAGCTCATCTTTGATGATACCAGCCCAAACCAGTACTCCACCTCCACCTTGCTGGCATCTGAGTCGGACTGGAGCTCTCTGCCCTTTACCAATCCAGCCACGGGCCCATCCATCTGGCCCATCAAGACTCACTCTCATTTCATCAGTCCATAAAACCTTAGGAAAATCAGTCTTGAGATATTTCTTGGCCCAGTCTTGACGTTTCAGCTTGTGTGTCTTGTTCAGTGGTGGTCGTCTTTCAGCCTTTCTTACCTTGGCCATGTCTCTGAGTATTGCACACCTTGTGCTTTTGGGCACTCCAGTGATGTTGCAGCTCTGAAATATGGCCAAACTGGTGGCAAGTGGCATCTTGGCAGCTGCACACTTGACTTTTCTCAGTTCACCGGCAGTTATTTTGTGCCTTGGTTTTTCCACACGCTTCTTGCGACCCTGTTGACTATTTTGAATGAAACACTTGATTGTTCGATGATCACGCTTCAGAAGCTTTGCAATTTTAAGACTGCTGCATCCCTCTGCAAGATATCTCACTATTTTTGACTTTTCTGAGCCTGTCAAGTCCTTCTTTTGACCCATTTTGCCAAAGGAAAGGACGTTGCCTAATAATTATGCACAACTGATATAGGGTGTTGGTGTCATTAGACCACACCCCTTCTCATTACAGAGATGCACATCACCTAATATGCTTAATTGGTAGTAGGCTTTCGAGCCTATACAGCTTGGAGTAAGACAACATGCATGAAGAGGATGATGTGGACAAAATACTCATTTGCCTAATAATTCTGCACTCCCTGTAGATGTGTTTTTTTTGACTTAACGAAAGTCAAGCACTGAATCTCCTTGTGTTCCCTTGTACAGAGAGCAAATCGAAAGAGGTGCCACAATCATCCAGAGCTGTGCCTAATGACTCTGCTTGTGAGGTGAGTTGAAATTGACCTTTGTTTTAAAATTGACCAATGGTTAGAAGTGTTATGGTGTTTACATGAAACTCCATTTTGAGTATTTTAGCAAACATCTGGCAGCGGTGGTGGAAATGTCCTCTATTTAGAACAGGAGGTCTTTTCTAACCACAGTGTCCCCTTAACAAGTGTGTTTTACTGAGTGGCCACACACTGGAGGTGAAACAGTGAAAGCATCAGTTTGAGCTCAGATGTCATTATGAGGCTGATGGACAGTGTCCTTGAAAACCTTGGGTTTTTCTGTGTCAGACATATACATGCACCTTTTACTCAGTCACTTTAGCTTCTTAGTATTGTCTTACTTTGGCTTCACTTAACTAGGGTAAGGGTTAATCACTCTGTTTCCTTGCAGTTAGGGTGAGAGTTAGAACTGTATTTAACTGAAGGTGAAGCAGAAAATGCTTAACTATGTGTGTGTGTCTGACACAGACAAACTCAAGGTATGTGAGAACACTGTCCTGACATCTGAGCTCAAACTGAGTCTTTCACTGTTTCATCTCCAGTGTTTTGCATACTCAGAAAAACACACGGGTTGAGGGGACACTGGTTAGAAAAGACCACTCGTAGTGAATTAAATACATTTCCACTGTAGCTGCCAGATGTTTACAATATTTGTTCTACTTTTCATACCCAGCTAAAGATCGCAAGCATCCCTTCTGGTCAACAGTGTGTTGCAGAGCCTATTGCCCATGACGTGGAGCACCATGTGATCTCTACAGACTCATTCACAGGTGAGTCCCTGCTTGAGTAAGCACTACCTGTTAAACCCTGGGGTCCTGCAAAGCACTATGCCTCCATGTCTTGTGTTCTCTTCTACAGACAGAGAATTAAGAGCAGAGTGTCAGTCATCTAGACCTACAGCAGACAACTCTGAGCATGAGGTTAGCATGGATTCATCTGTTTACTAAAGATTGTATCAATGTGTAGTTTGGTAAATAGTGTGGTTTGTAAAGATCATGTTTATCAATTGATTACAATTATACTGCATGTACAGTCTTTAAATCATTGTACGTACAGGTAATCATCATTTAACATTGCAGTTTGCCAGAGTGGAACTGAAGGGGGAAAAAGGACGAAAGGTGGCTGTGATCCTGACTTCTGATATGACCGATAACCTGTCACTCCTCGTTAGTAAGAGGAAAGAGTGCGGGGTATCTGAAAACAATATGTACCTTTTCGCCAGTCCTTGTAGTGATGGTCACTACAGAGGGCAGTTTGGTCCGTTTGCAGATGCTTGCGGAGCTGAACATCCTCAGAACCTCAGATCAACTAACCTTCGCAAACAGATTGCCACGATAAGCCAAGTCATGAACTTGAAAGATAATGAACTAGACCAGCTGGCCGATTTCCTCGGCCATGACATCAGGGTCCATAGAGAGTACTATCGACTGCCCCAATCAACAATTCAGCTGGCTAAGATCTCCAAGTTGCTCATGGCCATGGAGAAGGGAAGTGTGAAGGATATTCAAGGAAAAACTCTGGATGAAATTGGTGGTATGCATGGTTTATATGTTGTTAAATCGGCTTGGTGTTTGTGAATATGGTTGGTCTAATAACATTTTTTCAATTTTATAGATGACATAGATGGGATGGCTACTGGATCACAGCAACTCCCTGATGCTTCCACATTGCGAGGTACTGAAATTATTGTATTCTGTGTTATAGACTTTGCAGTTGTATTGATAAAATATTTTAAATTTACATTTTTTGTATATTTAGATAATGTTATTGCAGTTCTGTTTGTACTTTGCTGTGTAGTTAATACCATTTACAGTGAGGAAAGTAAGTATTTGCTATTTTGCAAGTTCTCCCACTTAGAAATCATGGAGGGATCTGAAATTTTCAGCGTTGGTACATGTCCACTGTGAGAGACAGAATCTAAAAGAAAATTCCGGGAATCACAATGTATGATTTTATTAAAATATTTTTGTATATTACTGCTTAAAATAAGTATTTGAACACTTGCTTATCATGCAGATTTCTGACCCTCAAAGACCTGTTATTCTGCTTTTAAACAGTCCAACTACACTCTGCTCATGATTCTAATTTAGCAGCACCTGTTTGATGCCGTTAGCTTTCATAAATACACATGTGCACCCCACAATCTGTCAAAAGTGTTGCAGCAACATGAGTAAAACCAAAGAGCTGTCCAACGACACAAGAGACAAAACTTTAGACCTTCACAAAGCTGGAAAGGGCTCCAGAGCCACTGCCAAGCAGCTCGGTGCGCGACAGTGCGCGTGCACGCATGTGCGTGTGCGCGATGGAGCGTGTGCAGGTGACTGTGCGTACCCTCTGCAAGACTCCTGCAGGCGCCCCTGAATGGAAGAGGCTAATGTCTTCCTCGGACTTGAGCCCCACGTAAGATCTCAGCTCGTGGGGTGTCAGTGATGCTAAGAAAGGTGAAGAATCAGCCCAGAACTACACGGGACGAGCTGGTCAATGACCTGAAGAGAGCTGGGACCACCGTTGGCAAGGCTACTATCAGTAATACACTGAGACGTCATGGTTTAAAATCATTCATCACACTGAAGGTTCCCCTTCTTAAGCCAACCCATGTCCAGGCCCGTCTGAAGTTTGCCAGGGACCATCTGGATGATCCAGAGTCATGGGAGAAAGTCCTGTGGTCAGATGAGACCAAAATAAAACTTTTTGGTCTAATCTCCATTGTTGGGGTTTGGAGGAAGAAGAAGGATGAGTCTCATCCCAATAATACCATCCTACAGTGAAGCATGAGGGTGGAAACATCATGCTCTGGGCTGTTTTTCTGCACAGGGGACAGGACCACTGCACTGTATTAAGGAGAAGATAAACGGGGACATGGATTGTGAGATTTTGGGCCAAAACGTCCTTCCCTCAGTCAGAGCATTGAAGATGGGTTCTGGCTGGGTCTTTCAACAAGACAAAGACCTGAAGCACTCAGCCAGGAAAACCAAGGAGTGGCTCCGTAAGAGGCATTTCAAGGTTCAGGAGTGGCCTCACTAGTCTCCAGACCTCAGTCCAATAGAAAATCTGTGGATGGAGTTAAAAGTCTGTGTTGGCCCAAAACATGACAGATCTACAGAAGATCTGTGTGGAGGAGTGGGTCAAAAGACCTTCTGCAATGTGTGCAAACCTGATGAAGAACTACAGGAACTGTTTGGCCGCTGTAATTGTTAAAAGGCAATATTAATATAGTTTGACTCAAGTGTTCAAATACTTATTTTACAAAGAAATATACAAAAAACTTGTTATAAAATCATACATTGTGATTTCCGGAATTTTCTTTTAGATTATGTCTCTCACAGTGGACATGTACCTATGATGAAAATTTCAGACCCCTCCATGATTTCTAAGTGGGAGAACTCGCAAAATAGCAGGGTGTTCAAATACTTACTTTCCTCACTGTATGTATTAGATAGATAGATATTTCTAGCAAAATATCTATCTATCTATCTATGACAATGAGGAAATATTAACTTCTGTGACTTCTGATTTGCCTCACTTCTCCGAGACTGCAGCTCAAGGTACATTTTCAATGCTGTACTCAAAGTTTGCCCAACATATCTTATGTAATGAGCTGGGATCTGTGAGTTAGTCCTGTTCAGAGACAAATCCAGTGAAATGTGCAGTAACGTATTTTAACAGCGCACATCACGTATGATAACGATGCTCTCTTGTTTCATTAATGCCACTTGCATCTCTGTTTTTCATTGCATTAAAAATGAAATCAGACTTTACTATTAACACTACTATGCTGATTATGATAACCTGGGATTGTGTATAGAACAATATTACTAACCATCAGTACATTTTTACATGGTCGATTGTTAGTTGTTCCATTCCTTATTGTGACACTAATGCTTTATGACTAGTATTTTGATGCTTCATCAGTTTTGGCCAAGCAAGATTTGGCCTGTACAAAATCTACATCATTTCCCAGTAAACTTATTACCCAAGGTATTGTTGACTTCATCCAGTTCAGCAGCATTGCCATGTGTATAGTTATTATAATAGAACTGGCTGTCACTGTTCCCTCTGTGCCCATGGTGTTTGATTGGTAGGCAGAAAGCCTCTTTAAGCCCATACATTTATACTGTGCAATATTTTTTAGATGACCAGGGGAATGATGCCTGTGTGACTTCTGGTTCACCTCCTGTCCCTGACTCAGTTACTAAAGGTATGATATAAATCAGATGCCATGTCCATCACTAGGCACTATGTGCAGTCAACACCAACATCATGTCGTTAGACATTATACAACATATAAAGAAGCTGAATGTATTTTGTGTTTACCAAGCAGTGTGATGAACTATCATGTTAATGAAAACAATCAAACTTTAAATTTTATCAGGTCTACAGTCTATTTATTATCACACACAATTTGTTTAGACAAGTACCAGCTTGTTTTCACAGTTTTGAACACCATCTCTACCTACAAGTGCATCTCACATGATCTTTTTAAACTTCAAATTTGTTTTGTTTTATTGAACAGGTTTACGTGTTTCAGCAAGGCGGTGTGTGAAGAGACCATGGTCTGAGGAGGAGATAGGAGCGGTGATGAAACATATGAAGCCTTTTATTGAAAACGGTATCACTGTCACCAACCAGAAGTGTCTGAAGTGCAAAGAAAAGGAACAACCTATCTTGGAGACGAGATCTATTCAAAACATTCGAGATTTTGTGCGCAACAGAGGACTGGCCTTTAAAAAAATAAAAATAAATGTTAAACACTAAATGCACTTTTTTTACAGTCTGAGCCTTTACCTTTCTGGGCCTGATTTCAAGGTTAGTGTTCTCCATTCAAAAAGTATGTAGTTGACTTCACTGTGCTCACAGGCAGTGTTTGTTTTGATGTGTGGTTAGCCTGAGTCTTTTAATGCCAGGATTCACTTTTATTTTCCTTCAATAATTGTTACAATGATGTCCTTTTAAGGAATTGATTATTGAGTTGGTTATATTAAATATAGTTCAGTAATTCAACAAATGTGTTGTGTGTTGATATAAGTCTTATGTATAAGTCATGGTGTCAGCCCGACTCACCCCTGGTGTGCAAAGGTGCTGTTTTATTGGTCAGCCACTCAGTGCCAGTTTCTTCAGGACAATGAAAAACTCTATAATATATAGTTTGTTCTAGTTGATGCAAGCACTGTTGTGTTATGCTTCTAGTTGTTTTAATGACACTTTGACCACCTGTTAGTAGATCACAACAGATATGATCTGTGGTGTTTTATGTAAGCTTGTATGTCAGATTGTAATGCTCATCAGAGAAAACCAAAATATAGTCTTTTTATTATTTTTTAATTTATTCATCCATCCATCCATCTTCAACCGCTTATCCGAGGCCGGGTCGCGGGGGCAGCAGCCTAAGCAAATTTATTCAATTTTACTATAATGATGTATCAGTCACAGTCTTATAATACACGTTCTTTTCTAAGAAGGTTATACTTAGTGCATGTGTGAGTATATGTATAGTGAACTGGCTTTACACACCATGTGTCCTTTTAAACCAGATTTACTCAGTGTGTGTGTGTGTGTGTGTGTGTGTGTGTGTGTGTACAGTAGACTGGCTTTACACACCATGTGTCCCTTCAGAACAGACTATACTTTGTGTATATGTATGATGACATCACTGACCTTGTACACCAGACTGTCCTTATAGACCGAGCTACAGAAAAGTCTCTACAAACCACCAGAATGTCTGAAAAAATAGCCTTTTTTATATCTCAGTCGAGCAAAGAAAATGTTTAAATTTTAAGTTGTGTATAGGTTTGCTGATTTTTTTCATGATTTTTGATATGCATATTGTAGCTCTAGCACCTCTGGAACCCGGTGTCCCCATAGCCCTATGTCCAGTCTAATTTGCCAAAAATTTCAGAAATTGTCCCTCTAACCCAAGAAACGGGTATAGGGGTGTGTGTGTGTGTGTGTGTGTGTGTGTATCTGTCAGGAGTCAGGCCATGTTTCTTTTTAGCTGAAAAACCTTACACCCAGGTAACCTGCAGTGTTGGAAACCTATGTTTGCTTCCCTACAATCCGTCCTGCTCTGTAGTAAAATCAGTGATATTTGACCGTCCTGTTGCTCCCATTGACATTTATACAGCCTATTTAAAATCTAAAACTTAACATTGTCCGTAGCTGCTGTTGTTACCACTGTCCTGTTTGAAATGTGTGGGGTCAAGATGTGACCCCAGGAAGACTCCCCAAAGCTGGTGCCAGGAGTCTAGCGGTCTAACAAAAGACTCTTATGCTTAACCAGATACAGAGTAGGTGTCCTCCTATACCATAAAACAATAAGACAAGGCACGACCTCTCCCATGCTCCCAAGATGTGGGTGTGAAAGCCAGAGTGCTCTGGAATGCACACAACGTGTGTCTGCAGACTACTAAGGATCAAACCTCTATTAATCTACAACTAATTATAAAACTCTAAGCGTATATGAGTAGATATTTCTAAGCATAAAAGACAATCAACAATACAAAACCTAACATTGTTCTTCTTTCTTCAAGTGTTGCTGGAGTTTCTGCTTTTTGTAAGGATTGTGAATGCACATGTTTGAAATAAAAATGAACTGAACATTAATATAATAAATATCAGTAGATGTGAACACAAACTTTTAATTCTGATTGTTTTCAGCTTGAATCAAACACAGTTCGCCTGACTCAGTTTTTTGCAGCACGTTTCACAATATGAAGAAACATAATGTCACATGTACAGACCTGATATCTGATTTAAAAACATGTGAGAGATTTACATTTACAGTTTAACCAACACTAATAAGCAGTCTTTACCTTTAAATGTAAACTCTCTTATCCCTGTCCTTTCTTATCTTTCTTCAGCTCTCTTTCTTTTTGTCTGTTAGTTTGTCAGTTGATGTTTTTGAGCTGATAAAAATGCTGCATTTGAAATTACCTGGCAAAATAAATCACTGTTCCACTTTTAACCCACGGCTTTGGCATACGTCGTCTGTATTTATCTGACATCTTCTGGTGATAAATGAAGGAGCAGAAGCATTTCATGTGTTTCTTTTTAGGCTGAGATGTTTGACGGCTCGTAGTGATGTGAAATAAGAACACCCCAAAAATGTGTTACACAGACAGTAACTGTTATGGTCCTGTGACCCAGTGTTTATGTGTTCTCTGGGTTCATTAATATTCTTTGATTTAGTGTTAATCATGGTTCTGTTTCCTCTCCTGTGTACAGTGGTGGGTTTTGATACAGGCGACATCAGGGCGGCATCGTGGTGGGGGCGGAGTCAGTGTTGGCATTGGCAAAAAAAAGGTTGCTCCCCCAACATCATGCCAGCACATTTTTGTGATTACATGGGCACCGATCGGATTTCTATCGCTCATTTGCGGGATCCTTTACATGTTTAATTTCCTGGTTGCTAAAGTGGATTTTCAGTTGTTCAGAAACCAAAGGCACGTTTTTAAGAAACAGTTTAAATGGGATTAGAGGGAATTACTTTTTTGCACTCCAGTTTATATCCAACAACATCAAAGAGTTCATCTTACTAACAGCTCACCTCTCTGCAGCAGACACAGGCTGGACTTTAAAATCAATCCAGCGATCATTAGACCGGTCACTCCTTAAGGACACAGAGCTGGGTGGAGGTCCAGGTGGGTTCCTGTGAATAATGATGGAGCAGTGATGTGAGTGCTGTGACATGGAGAAGAGTCATGGACAGTTAGAGATGGTCATCTCACCTCTGAGCTTTGGTCTGGCTCTCATGTTCCCCACACAGAGTGCTTTTAGAGGGAGGGACTCCCTCCTGTTTGCTCTCACTGCCACCCATGCTGCTCACTATAGCTCACACACACTTTCTACCTTCACCTGCAGAGGAAACACAAATCATTCATGTGCACATCAACTGAGAGCTGCAGAGGTCGTGTCTGATGTGTTGGACTAACATCCATCTGAGACACAGCTTTCATCAGTTCACATCAGTGCCACAGAGCCCAGTTCAGCCTCCAAATCCTCCATTACTGTAGTCCTACAAAGGTCAAACATGGCTGCAGAGAGCAGCTTTATGTCAGTAACAACGCCCAGGACCGAGCTGACTGCTTACAGAGTTCATACTCTGACTGCTAGCTGCTCTGCTAGCTAAGCTAACTCATGTTAATGCTGCTCAGAATGTATATAAAACATTAAAGAGAAAAGTAAAGCTTGGAGTCACAGGATGATGCTGATATAAGCAAACAGAGCACTGAGTTCTTCATCGTTGTTACAGTTCATTTGTTTTTCAGCAACAAAAAAAATCTTAAGGAAAAAATTAAAATGCTGATAAATCTGTTTATCTGTAAGACAAAACGTAGCTCAGTTTGTGGAAAGCTGCATGAAGCTGACAGCGTGACATTTGTCTCAAAACTGCACGTGTGATGGAGCCAGATGTTTTAGATATTTGTGCACAGGATGGTTTTTAATTGGTGAAGCTGAACTTAATAAACTGAGTGTAAATGTTGAGGATCTACTCAGGTTGGGATGTGTGGATTGAAGCACACGCTTGTGAGTCCTCAGATGAAACACACAAATCATTGCACACCTGTGTAAATCTGTGGATCATATGGTTTCCAGTCGAGTTACTCTAGAGACCAGTTTGTCTGTTAATGAGCTGAGATCTTTTATTGGGACTCTTCATCCAAGAGAAGCCCTCCCTGTCACCTGTATCCATGGTTACTGACTGTCACCTGTGTGCACTGAGAGCAGAGAGCAGCTGTGCAGCGCTGACGTCAGAGTGCGCAGCTGCAGGAGGGAGTTTCTCGCTGTTCTCAGTGACGTAATGACTCTGGTGTGTTTCTGTTCCTAATTATTCACAGAGATAACAAACCCTCTGTTTCTGATGTGACGTCATCCCAGACACACGATGACAAACAGCTTTACTTTAACTTTACATTTAAGTCCAGATTCCTACAAACACTCAGAGCCTGAAACACAGAGACTAACTGAAAATGTTTTTTCCTCTTAAAATCAAAGCGACAGCAGAGCGAGCAGAGAAACAAACGACAGAGCAAATATTCACAGCATGTTTCCTTTGTTTGACAGAAACATCTGTTTCCACGTCACGTACAGCGGCCTCACTCAGAGCTCAGGGCGGGTCAGCCTCTCGGTCGGGCTGTGAGTCCGTTACCGTGAACTGTGGAGCGGCTGATTTGTGCTGAACTAAGCTGCTCACAGCTGATGTTAGCCAGGAAACATTACACACTGCTAACGTTACCTTCACACAGAGCTTCACACGGAGACGATCAGCGTCAAAGTTCAGGAGAGAAAAACTTCGGGAAGGGAAAAACCAGGGAGGGGCTTGTGGGACAGAGGGTCCACAATCCCACAGCCACAAACACTCTGACCAATCACAGCGCTCCGTTTCACTCCGCTTTTGTTACGTCCCCTCCGCTTTTCCACAGCAGTAAACTGCGTCAGTAACAGCCAGAGAGGATGGAGTCAGTGAACGCAGCACATTTTCTGTTGAACGTAGAAAAACACAGAATAGATTAGTTTGAGTGAATGAGCAGCACATGTTTGTCTGCACAGACCATAATAATACTGACAGGCGGCTGTTTGTTCAGAGCTGATTAATTTCAGCTCATTTTCCTGTTTGAAACAAACATCTGTCAACACTTTGATTCAGCTCCACATTCATCCAAACCTCGTCAGAGTTCTCTGCTGACAGTCAGACATTTAACCTGAGAGCAGCATTTTAGCCCATGAATCAAAGCACCCACAAAGATTTCGTACTTTTATTGACAATATTTGCTGTTTGTGGGATACACTACTAAAAATATAGAAATCATACAGTACGTAATTGAGATGGAACATTTTTACAACAAAAGTATAGATAACCCCTCCCCCCTCCCAAAATGGTTTGTTCCAGCTCGGCTCTCCGGCTCTAGCGCCGCTGCTGCCAGAGCGATAGAGGCTGAGAGGCAGCGGAGCGGAGGTGGAAGTGCCTGGCTTAACCTTCAGTTACTCTTTCTATAGTTAGGTATGTATATATAGTTATATAGTTAGGTAGGAGTCAGGCCATGTTTCTTTTTAGCTGAAAAACCTTACACCCAGGTAACCTGCAGTGTTGGAAACCTATGATTGCTACCCTTCAGTCTGTCCTGCTCTGTAGTAAAATCAGCGATATTTGACCGTCCTGTTGCTCCCATTGACATTTATACAGCCTATTTAAAATCTAAAACTTAACATTGTCCGTAGCTGCTGTTGTTACCACTGTCCTGCCTTGATTGTATTTATTTTTCTTAAAGGCAGCTTAAGACTCATTAATTTAGGTTGGCTTTTAATTAAATTTGTGCTGTATATATTTTATGTATTTCTGTTTTATATTACTGTGTAGCACTTTGTGGTTTTTATCCTGTGAAACTGTGTATAAATAAATTGATTTAAGATCAAATGATCCATCAATAAAAGATAATGTTGGATCAGTGTTCCAATATTTATATCCTTTATTAGATGTACATGTGGTCTGGTTATTTGCCTTTTGGTTGAAAGTACACTGAGAGAGGACTTTTATTAGTTCTCTTAATAGTATTTTTTTAATCTAATAGAATACAATCTATTTGTGTATGATTGTCAGTCCAAAGAGGGAGAGAGGAAAGAGGGGAACGTGAGGAGAAAGTACAAGGTCAGGAAGAACCAGGTAAGAAAACCGACAGGGAGTACTAACAGGCAAAACAGAAACTGTTAAACTGACAAAGAAAAAAAAAGAACTAATTTTACTCGTACAATCTGGAAGTTGTGTTCTCCCTATATTAAAGCTGCTGTACAGAATCTGCAAAGCAAACTGGGTTGTCAGCCCTGGCACTGCATTATCATATTGAGCTTCAGTCAGAGGAAGTCACGGTTGCCAAAAACTTTTTGAAGCTCAAGAGTGAGGCTGGTGCCATCCCAGATATGTTAACATTGTACAATCTTCTGGATAATCAGATCTTCCCCACACTGAAAACTGTTATACAGGTTGCCCTAACAAACCCAGTTAGCAGCTGTAGCTGTGAAAGGTCTTTTAGTGTCTTGCGTCAGCTCCATACCTGCCTGAGAAGGACCATGGGTCAAAGCAGACTGCAGCACCTGGCTGTGATGTCAGTTGAGAAAGAGATGCTTGAGAAACTTGACCACCAAAATGTGATCGACAGATTTGCCAACCTCAAGGTGAGGCGACATAGGATAAAAGAAAAGAAAAAATCTGCAGAGCCATAGTAGCATCTGCAGTAAAGATCTTTTCATACATTGTATACATTGTACCATAGACCAAGGTGTCTCTTTTTTTAAATTTTTTAATAATATTTTGTACATTTCAAGGACTCTTCTATTTTTGGAGTGTATTTTTATGTATCTGTATTATATTATACAGACACTTTAAAAGTGAATCTCTGTCCAAAAAATGCCCTCAGTTTACTTTTTACTCACTGTGAGTATCATTCATTATTCTCCCCCAGTAATTAAGGTTAGGAATAAGGTTATGGTTAGGTTTATGGATAAGGTTATGGTTAGGTTTAGGCATAAGGTTAGGTTTAGGCACAGGGATACGGTTATGGTTAAGGTTAGGAATAAGGTTATGGTTAGGTTTATGGATAAGGTTATGGTTAGGTTTAGGCATAAGGTTAGGTTTAGGCACAGGGATACGGTTATGGTTAAGGTTAGGAATAAGGTTATGGTTAGGGATACGGTTATGGTTAGGTTTAGGGATAAGATTATGGTTAGGCTTAGGGATAAGGTTAGGTTTAGGGCTGCAACACAGGGCTGGAACTCGCCGCGTACCATAACAACGTGGAAGGTCACCTTTCGCGTTCCTCAGGAACGCTGCAGGACGTGACAAAACGTCGGGATGTTACGCCTCGGGAGTGAGAACGGGCTCATATACCTGTATCTGTTGCTTTATAGGATGGTTCTATTGAACCATCAATACCATCTGTTGCACAGGTACTGGGCAGAGATATAATTCAACTTATTTTTACCGATAAAAAAAACACTATAAAATTCAGGGTTTTTGTGTGCAGGCTTACTTGGTGTTCCTAGTGTATTTAAAAGTAGAATGGGAGCCAGAGCCTTCAATTTTCAGGTTTTTCTCTGTATATATTACTGTAGGGTCCATCTTACAATATAAAGCACCTTGAGGCAACTGTTATTGGGATTTACGCTGCATAAATAAAATTCAATTGCATATGAACCATCCTCACATGTCATCTAAAGCTCTGTCACCATCAAGTGATCTAGTGAACTAAAGAGACTAATAAACCAATCAGGTCTTCATTCAATAAAGCTTGGACATTAGTCGTACTGCAGAGCTGAGGCTACAGAGAAACCCGAGCTCTGCTTAGTCACATCAGGCTTAATGTGTTACGGCCTTATCAGCATGTCCTGAGACCAACTAATGAATTCCTACCTTCTGATGAAAGTGATGAAGCTGCATGGGCTGAAGCACTTCCTGTTGGAGGAAAGTTCACCTTGAGTAATAAATTTGTCTTCAAAAAAATACAAGTATGATATTTGTACTCAACTATTTTGAGAAGGAAACACAAAAAGTCAGACTAAAACACTTAAATACATTTATAAAATAAGTCATGACAACATCACATCCAAGATGGCACTGCGAATGGATGCCCTGGTACTTCAGTGTGCTACGTCTGTCTTTTTTTTTCAACATAATTTGTGTGTCTGGACACTCTGGAAAGTCTTCAGAGAAGAGCTTCTTAACCACAGGACTAAAACACCTTTGGTTTTCTTCCAGTATTTGTCGCATCTGCAATGGATTTACTACTTCATATGCTTCTAACAGCTTAGATGAGTTTAGGGACACTATCACCTCCTATATCCACTTCTGCGGGGGCCAGCTTTGTGCCATCATGCACCAGGGTGAGTTATAAGAATGACAACCCTGGTTTACTCCTAAACTCAAATAGCTGTGGCTAGAAAAGAGAAAGGCATTCAGAAGCGGAGACATGGACTGCTACAGAGAGGCCAAGTATAGGTTCAGAAAAGAAGTGGACATTGCTAAACATCAGCACTCTGAGAAGATGCAGCAGCAGATCTCAGAGAACGACTCGGCCTCTGTGTGGAAAAGTTTTAGGAAGGTCACCAACTACAAGCCTAAAACCCCCCACTCCACTGATGACTTGCTCTTGGCCAACACCCTTAACGACTTTTACTGCCGTTTGGACGAGCCATCAAGCAGCCTTCACACTTCCACCAGCCCCCAAAATAGAGACATCTAGGACACTCATCCCCCCACCCCTTCCCCCACCACAGAGCCATCACCACCACAAACCACCAACACAAGACTTCAACCACAAACCCTGCTCTTCATCCCACACCTATGAGGCTCTAACACCACCTTCTCCCACTACAACCCCTCATGTTCATGAAGCAGATGTGAAGAAACAGTTAAAGAGCCTGAATGCTCGGAAAGCTCCCACACTCTACATGTCATTCAGCAGCATCTGGACTCCCCAGGAACCTACGCCAGGATCCTGTTTGTGGACTTCAGCTCTGCCTTCAAAACGATCCTTACAGACCATCTCCAAGGCCAGCTTTCCAAGATGAATGTGCCTGATCCCATCTGCTGGTATATCACTGACTTCCTGACATACAGGAAGCAGCATGTGAGGCAGGGGAAGAATGTCTAGGACTCCCGGACCATCAGCACTGGCGCTCCTCAGGCCTCTGTTCCCTCTCCTCTGCTCTCCTCCCTGTACACTAACTGCTGCACCTCCAACCACCAGTCTGTTAAACTAGTTAAGTTTGCAGATGACACCACGGTTATCGGCC
The DNA here is from genome assembly GCF_036321145.2 of Pelmatolapia mariae. NCBI lineage: Eukaryota > Metazoa > Chordata > Actinopteri > Cichliformes > Cichlidae > Pelmatolapia > Pelmatolapia mariae. Next base: position 10,173,601 of record NC_086229.1, read on the forward strand.
TCATCTAGGAGGGGTATGAATCTGCCTACAGGAGGGAGGTAAATGTCTGGTGTCCTGGTGCAGCCACAACAACCTGGTGCTGAACGCCCAGAAGACAGTGGAGATTATTGTGGACTTCAGGAAGCACACAGAACCATAAGAAGGTCCAGCAGATTACCTGGAGGTGATTGGCTGCAGACTCCCATCTCTGCAGGACCTGTACACCTCCAGGACACTGAGGCGTGCAGCTCGGGTCACAGCTGACTCTTCTCACACTGGACACAGTCTGTTTGACCTGCTCCCCTCAGGCAGGAGGCTCAGGTCCATTCGCACCAGAAGCTCTCGCCATAAGAACAGTTTCTTCCCCTCTCTTACTCGGTGGGATTCCCTTGTGATCACCTTTACTAAATATCTACAACTAATCTGATTATATCCTGTTTTTTGTTTTTGTTTTCAATGTTGAAATGAAAATCTAGTAGCAGCTTTCTCATTTCTTTGTGTTTTGTGCTGTTTTACAGGCCCAGAGAGGAGGACAGCTCCGAGGCAGATGAGGGATGGTCCCAGGACGATCCATCGGTGGTGGAGCTGGCCATCCTGGTGTCCCTGAAGAGGCCACGCCAGTCTCCAATGGAGCATTTCCTCCTCAGCCTTGTTCCTGCTCTGGAGAGCAGCTGGGTCCTTTTTATTCCTGTCTCGCTGTAAATACTTAAATTTTATATATTTATGTTTAATGTTTTTCTGTTTGAGAATTTTAATATTATTTCAAATAAATTTTTATAATGACTAATGTCTCAGTTCTACTACACAGCAAATGTTGGCACACGACATGACACATGTAGAATTTATTTCATATTATACTAATGACAAAATATACTAATACAGTGGGATGCAAAAGTTTGGGCAACCTTGTTAATAGCCATTATTTTCCTGTATAAATTATTGGTTGTTACAATAATAAATGTCAGTTAAATAAATCATACAGGAGACACACACATTGATATTTGAGAAGTGAAAAGAAGTTTACTGGATTTACAAAAAGTGTGCAATAATTGTTTAAACAAAATCAAGCAGGTGCATAAATTTGGGCACCACAAAAAAAGAAATGGAATAAATATTTAGTGTATATCAATGTGTGTGTCTCCTATATGATATATGGGGGGCCTTCATCTGGACGTGCTCCCCATCCAGAGCTCCACAGCAGAGAGGGAAGTTCCAGCGCTCCTGGAATCCCTCTGTGATGGACCGCCAGTCTCCAGGTGAAGGCACAGCCATGAAGTCGTCCACTAGACAGTCCCAGATGGCCGTCGCTACCTGGGGGATGATCTGGCACACCGTAGACACACCGACTCTGAAACTGAACGTGATGGTCCTGAAGGAGTCCCCGGTGGCAAGGAACCTGGACAAAGTTGTTCAAAATTAGTATTATGTGTACTGCAGTTACAAAATACAATATTCAAATTCAAAAATACTTTTGTGATGTCAGATTTAAATTACAAAACAAATCTTACATAAAACATTTGGTAATTATAAGGATAATTACATAATATATATTAGATATAATATAAAACAGTCAGTTGTGTTTTGTTTTAACTTTCAAATATCATAATTTGATTGGTAGCAACTTTTACCACTACAGTGTGCCAATCACTCATAATTCCTAGACATGTCAGTCAGGTAGGAATGAAGTAAGACATTAATAGAAATAAAGAGTTGTATGTTGACATGTAGCCCTTTCCTTGCTTAAATCATTGTTAATATTCTTGAAAAATTAACCTGTGATAAGACAACATATCAAGATATATGATTCTATCTAGCATATTCTAACTAAAGATGAACCAAACTGTTCACAATTTCATCTAGCTCACAGTTTTAAGAAAGGCTGGTGACCCCTGTTATAGAGCCTGACAGCTGCAAGGATTACATACAAATATTCAACTATACCAGAATTAAACCAGGTGTAAATAAAAAAAGGAGTGAGTATCACTATAAGATTAACCCACAGTGGGCCTCATACCAGTTTGATATCAGCAAACACCGAGAGCATACACTGATAGACACTACAGCCATGTTATCATTGCAAACACTGATAACAGCAGAAATCAAATTAAAACGGGACTTGATGAGAACTTTCGAGTATCACTAGAAATATTATACACAGTCGTCTCCGTACCACAGTTTGCTATCAGTAAACACCGACGGCATTCACTGTTAGCATACCACATCCATGTTAGCAGTGTATAAATGGATGGTTTAGCATATATTAACACAGGTATCAATAAAGGACTACTGTATTAAACACTTTTACTAACCTCAGGCAGATGGACAGGCGCTCTGCAGGTGGGATTAAGCGCCTGTAGTTGGTGTCTAGGCGAGCGATTCTGGGACCGACGCGGGACAGCAGGTCCTCAAACTGAGCAAGTGAAAGACGGTGATATCGCTGTCATCGCCGTCATCCAGGTGCAGCTCCTGGAGCAAGTGGTGAAACTCATCAAACTGCTGCCGCCTCTGGAGGACCGGACCCAGGTTTGGCGAGGACGTCCTTAACGCCGCTGCTCTGCTCTCCACAGTAAATAGAGGAGGGAGACTCTCTCTCTTCAAACGCTAGCTCGACAGCTGCCATCTAGCAAAGATACCGTCTGGCACAACTTCCTCCCACATCCCTCCCACGTTTCCAGTTCACGGGCGTCAAAATATCCAATTTTGAGGCGCGAAGGATTTCTGTTGGACACGCATCAACGTGCGAATGTGCACGCGTCAAATTAGGGGCGTTTGGGGCGTTTTCGCTCGCGCCTATCGCGTTCGGTGTGAACACACCGTAAGTGTGACATGTAACTTTAACTTTAACACTGCTGTTAAAATGTAAATGAAATAAAAACGGACTGAACTGATCAACACTATACAAAGAGAGCTTACAGACTTTAGAAAACTGTTTAAAAGCAGCTGAGTGTACAAAAAAATGTAATATGAAGTCAAATAAAGAAAATAAAAGCAGAAGACTCAATGAAAACAATGAACTATCAAATTAGCCTTGTCAAGAGTTATAGTTGAGCCTGTTTAACATGAGGTTTCTAAATCAGGAATCTGGTACTGAGGAATTCATTATAATAACAGTTACAATATAATTATCTGATGATGGGTTAACTCAGGTTCCTGTTGAATCTAATGAGCTCTGTCAGAGCAGACAAACACACAGCTGAGCTTAAACTTTGGCCACTGAGGGCAGCACTCACAGACTGGAGCTGATCACTCGCTCTAAAACACAAACTCACAAGTTTCACACAAATCCCAATAACTCCTAACATCTTTCTTCTAGTTTCAGGTGGAAATGTCTCATTAAACTATTTGTCCTCATCTATCAGCAACACCTGAACAGCTGAGTGGAAGTTCCTCCCTACACTGTGTTTGAAGCAAAGCACAAAGGAGACACCTGCTGGAGCAGCTGGAGTCCTACAGAACCTTTTCACTACAGAAACACCTCTTCTGTGTTTGTGGAAACACTCCAACACACACTGCTTCACATATGAACATAGAAATGTGTGTGAAACAGAGCTAAGCTGACATTAAACATGATTATTAACAGGATTTAGCCACAAACACTGAGTCACAACAACATTTACACTCACATTACCTCTCTGCAGGATGGCACATGCCTGATTTAAAGTCAATTTCAGCCTCTTTAAACGCATCACTCTTACAGGACACAGAGCTGGGTGGAGGTCCAGGTGGGTTCCTGTGAACAATGATGGAGCTGTGATGTGAGTGCTGAGCTGTGACATGGAGAAGAGTCATGGACAGTTAGAGATGGTCATCTCACCTCTGAGCTTTGGTCTGGCTCTCATGTTCCCCACACAGAGTGCTTTTAGAGGGAGGGACTCCCTCCTCTCTGTCCTCACACTGATCCATGCTGCTCAATTCAGCTCACACACACTTTCTACCTTCACCTGCAGAGGAAACACAAATCATTCATGTGCACATCAACTGAAATCCTCCTTTCCATCATGTGTGCTGTCCAAATATCAGCTGCTTCTTTCCTGCTTCATCTCAGTGTCAGCTGAATGCAGTCAGACAGCAGTGTGAGGCAGAGGAAGCTGCCATCAGCTGCTCTACTATCAGTCCACTAGATGGAGCCGTGAAGCACACACGATGCATTCATTGACACACATTGATTCACTGTGACTGGAAGCTTCAGTCAGTCCAACGCGTGTGAACAACGTTTTAAACCTTTCAGCTGATCCATGATTCAAAGAGGATCAGCAGAGTTAAAGCTTCACACTAATTATTCCTGCTGAGTTTGCAGAGAACTGCACACACACTGATTTACTGCTAATGAGAAGCTTCTTCCATCCAGTAATTCATTATCCATCAACTCTGCTGCTACTCTCAGTCCTGGATTCTGATCACAAACTAAAAGCAGCTTTTTAACTAGTGTATTTAAGAGCTCTTAGCGTTAGCTTAGAGTTAGCTTAGCATTAGCATGCTGTGTGGCTAGCTTAGCATCAGAGCCCTGCAGGTGTCTCGTCTGTAAATATTAGTGATGGGTCCAGCAACACCGACGCATCTATCAAGCTCACAGAGTGAAACCTGTATCGGTGAATGCGTCGCTTTAAGAAAAAGTCATGTGATCCAAGAGCTCCTGTATTGCTCATTGCCAGAGACAGTGTTGCCAACTTAGCAACTTTGTCACTATATTTAGCGAGTTTTCAGACCCCCTTAGTGAATTTTTCTTTTCCTAAAAAGCGACTAGGGACAAATCTGGTGACTTTTTCTGGTGTTATTGGAGACTTATTTATGACGACTTTTTGACGTGAAAGCATGTATCGCTCTTACTCTCAACAAGCAGCGGGTCCTGCCGTGGGCACCTCGCCCGTTCCAAAGCGCTCACAGGCGGAGGATAGTCCTCCCCCAGCTGCTATCAGGGCAAGAGACATTCACACCTATGCTTCCAAACTGCAAATAAATCGCGCATGAGCGAAGCCGCTGCTCCCGCACTGACTGTAACGCAGTCAGTTCTTCTTTTTCTCTTATGCTGTTTTGTGAATCGCAAGGTTTAAAACTACTTATGAACACACGCACACAAAGTAACTCCCGCAGAGTGCCTATTTCGGGTCACTTTTGCCGGTCCACATAAAGGAGCAGGGTTGGAATTGTGATATTAAAAAAAAACAAAATTGCTAAAAGAAATTTAATTTGTAGCTCTAAACAAACTCTAAATGCATTTAGTTTTCATTCACTTTATGTCTCATCCAAGATGTTATTTCTCTCTCCAACATAGGTTACAATTAAATTAGCATGACCAATTATGCAAATTAGGCGATGACATCATCTAGTGACTTCTAGCGACTTTTAGGACAGCCAATAGCGATTTTCAATACTGAGGAGTTGGCAACACTGGCCAGAGAAGGGACTTCTGCTGCTTACTTTTAAAATCACTAACAATACAGCACCGAGCTATCTTAAGGAACTCCTTAACTCATATGTTCCTGCCAGGGCTTTAAGATCATCTACTCAGTTACTATTGGTGCAGCCTAGATCTCGGCTGAAGTCTAGAGGTGACCGGGCGTTTGTCCTGGCTGCACCAGAGTTGTGGAACAACCTTCCGATTGGGATCCGGGTGTCTGATTCTATTCAATCTTTTAAATCACGGCTTAAAACGTATTTGTTTAATCTTGCCTTTTCTACCTGTTAATGCTTGCATTTGTTGCATAGATTTATTCTTTTAATTTTCCTACTCATTCTTTGACTGGTGTTTTATTATGCTTTTATTTGGTTTTTGCTGTGTATGTTATATTACCATTGTGTATTTGTGGCATTTTCCTGTGAACATAATTTTACACTTTTATTAAGGCCTTATAATACTTGTGTTATTTCCTTGCTCTTTGTTAAGCACTTTGGTATACCGTTGGTTTTTAAATGTGCTCTATAAATAAAGATTGTTGTTGTTGTTGGTGGTCTGGCTGCAGCCACTGGGGAGCGCCATATTGGGACCTCCACATTAACCGGAAACACGTGACCTCCACACTAACCGGAAACACGTGACCTCCACAGTGGCAGCACCAGGTGGAAATAAAGTAAATACTCTTCACAGTTTTAAAAGACAATGCCACCCTGGGAATTTCACCCAGAGAATACTGGAAGTAACACTAAATCACCAAAAAGGCACTTAGGTTCGCTATACTCAGTACAGAGACGAGGTTCAATGATAAACAAGTTGACAATTTATTAATAATTATTTAAAACACCGTATAAAAGCACAATCATAAATATCCATGTACAAATATGCTTAAAACGGTATTCAGAGCTGAGGCTTACCAGTGGAGGGGCAGGGATGCCACGCACAAACAATAAAAAAAGAACACACCAAGACACAAGTGCAACACATTATCACACACTCACACTAATAAAATAAACAAGGCAGGTGTGTACACTCAAGGGATCCCACCACCAAGGCACCCTAGTCTCCTCCACGTCAGCACTCCGCATCTGAATAAAACAAACAAAGAAAATTTTAATACATTACAACAAAACTAATATGTAGCGCTGGGGGATAACCCAACTGCAGGACCACACTGGTGATCCACAGCTAGAAAAAGGGCCTCCCACCAGTGGCGTAACAAAAATCCAAACTACAAATCAAAAACAGTAAAACAACATACAATCTGGATAAAACTCTAAAATCTGGAGCAAACGGAATCGCCATATTGCTCCAACTTGCCGTCTACACGATTACAAGTTAACGGTCAATCAATATGCACGCCAGCTGACTCCGATAACCGGCATGCATATGGCCGCTGTCCACGCCGACGTCCACTGTAAAAGCTGGCAGCAGCAGGAAAAGAAGTCTCGCAACGGGAACAGACGGTAAAAGCACAGCAAAGCAAAGCAGCAGCACTTCAGTTTGCGTAGCTTGGCGCAAAACTAAGGCCCAAGAACAATAGAAGGCAGAGAGCGTAACAAAAGTTGATTACGTACCGAGTAAGCCGTGTCATAAAACGTGAGCAGAATGGCTCAGAGGAGGCTTCTCCAGCTACGACCTACAAACAATAGCCGTTTACCACCAAGTAAGGTAATATACACACTACAATGAGTAAACACCTACCAGCCGCGATGGAGGCTTCAGAAGAGTAACCCGCAAATGATCTCTGCAACACCAAAGGGAAGTCAGGTGACCAAAAAGGAGATCACAGGTAAGCGATCCAGGGACGCTCAAATGGCCACTATTTATACTAGCGCCCCCTAATGCGCCAGGCTGAAAGTGGGTTGAACCAAGGAATAACATTCATCCTGCCACACGTGCATCATCAACTCTGGAAACCTTGCAAGTGGATCGTAAAGGTTGGCACAGAGTCTTTCATGTATAAATTTGATGTTAATAATTATATAATTCTAGGAATCATCTAGTTTGCTTACACTGATTATGTTGGCACTTTGTTTGCTTTACAACAATGGTCAGACCCCTGAGTATCTAAACTTTAGTAAGGAATGTGTGTACTTTTTACACCTCTGGTTAGCATTTAGTGGTCAGTTTCAAACGTATTTGTTTTCTGCATGTTATTGAACAAATTCACTACTTTTCACTATCTGTAACATCAATGCACATTGTTCCATTTATTGCATATTGCACTTTATTCATGTCTTTCATTCCACCTGCAAAAACATTGCAAAGATCGTCACAAAGAGGTTTATATTTATTTATAAATACTAATATTCTCTATACCATTCTGCTCTGCTTTTTTATTGCCCAGATTTTAGTTAGCCTTAAATTGTCTGTTATATGTCAATAGATACGTATGTCACAAATAAAAGTTTCTTGTAAATTATGTTTTTGTAAAGAATTTTCTCCCAAATCTCTTAAATGCTAACTGTAACGTGTTATTTCTGCTAAAACCTGAACTTAAATGTGTATATGGTGTTTATCTGTTTTTCTCTCTGTTTTAGATGCACATATCAATTTGGAATTCTGCCTCCAAGCCAGAATTGCAGTAATGCACCATGTGTTGGCTGTTTCACTGTCCTCTGTGCCCCACTCTCAGCCCTACTGTAGGGGCAAAGATTGAGGAGCATATAAATGGACACATTAAAAATGCTTTGGTGTGTTGGTATTAAATATACCTCATAGTTATAGTTATAAATATGCACTTCTTTTCAGCACTTCTGCAGTCTCTTTGTTGACTTAAAGTTGCTTTTCACATTGTACAGTTCAGTGCATTCATCAGCAAGACAAAAAAGTGTGTTTTCATTAAATGTTTTTTCCTGTTCACCACATTTCCTGACAGCTCTTGTGATCCACACCATTTTGCTTTCATTATTGATGATGGCTTGGATATTTTTGTTAATATGTACAATCTGATTGTTAGATAAACTGATTACATTATATATAACTGCATTTAAATTACATGCTGTTGTTGTTTTTCTCTCTTAGAGACAAAGTTATATGACGGTGCACTTTCAGTGCCCTGTCTGTAACATGACAGTCATACAGCGTGAGGATATGGCAAGGCAATTATTGTCATGTCAGCATTCAGGACTGCTCCCCACTGAACTCTCAGCGGAGCCCCATCTCTCTCTCGATGTCTTGTCTCCAGCATCTAAACCATTTTCTGAATCTTCGGTAGAACATTCATGTGCTCTACCCTCTGCGCTAAATGAAACTGTGGCTTGTGGAAAGTCCATAACAATGAAATGCCCTCACTGTGGTCTTAGTCTTCTTACAAAAAAAACGTCAAGGCTCACATGATAAGGAGGCATTCAAACAGGTCTATAGATGTGTGCCTGGCCTGTCATCTGCAGCGTTTTTGTGTAGAGTGACTTCTTCCTCTTTGTTTTTCAGTTTGCAGAGGACATGGAGCTCTTTTTAAAAACGTGCTGACAAGCAGGGACTACGGGTCAGTGCGATGTTTGACATTTAATGGATAGATGAAGGCCCTGTCTGTTTGTTTGTGGTTTTGTGTTGTTTGTTTTTCAGCGTACAGAATTCCAGTTAAACCTATTATAAAATGTTCACTTGTTCCCATACTTATAGTAACAAATTTAAGTGTAAATGTAACCTAATGTATATGATGTATATAACCAAACTGGCATTTAGTGTAAAAAATAAGAATGTAGATAAAATGTTGGTTTTGAGGAAAAAGACTGTTAGTAATTTGAAGTGTCAAGTCGGTAAAAGTAAATAAATGTTTTAATAAATATACATTTTACAGCATTTTGTGAACATGCACAAAAGTGGCCATTTTTGGCAACGGACAAGCTGAGAGAGAGTTTTAAATGTTTTGCTCTCCATGAACAAAAATAATAGTGCATAATTTTCAATGTTGATGTTAATCAATTAGATGCCCCACACTCTACTGTTAATAATACAGCGGTCCCTCGTTTATCGCAGGAGTTACATTCTAAAAATAACCTGCGACAGGTGAAATCTGCGAAGTAGCCAACTTTATTTTTTACAGTTATTGTAGCTGTTTTAAGACTGTAAAACCCCTCACTACATGCTTTATACACTTTTCTCAGAAAGGCATGAACATTTTCAAACTTTTCTCTTTTGTTTAAACACTCTTAAAGTTCAAATCTTCATAGAAACATAAATCCAGTATTATAGAATGAAACTTTGCAAAATGTTTTGTCAACATTGTTGTTTGTCGGGGAGAAAACTCACAAACATACAGTGCAGCACTTCAGAGTTACACTGCTAGCAATTGAAGATTTATATAAATTCGACAAGCTAAATGCATTATGTACTGTACAGCAGCGGTCTCCAACCTTTTTTGCACCATGGACCAGTTTAATGTCAGAAAATATTTCCGCTGACCGGCCTTTAAGGTGTCGCGGACAAATACAACAAAATAAAATGATACAGACAAAGAAAAAACTGTGGTATTTTGTACATATAATAATAAAAGTGAATTCACTGTGTGATTGTGTAACTTTATTAGCAGCATCCTCCTGAAACCAACAACATTGAGAGCAAAGTCCTCCTCTCTGCTTCTTAATGTTCTCTGGTCGCTATGGTAACGTGTAAATAGTTCTTTCAAAATAAGACACATGACTACAACATGAGAAAAGACCCAGGGAACCCGACTTAACAATTAAAAACACTGAAAACCATACACTTCACACCCGAGCCTAAACTCTCGCGGCCCGGTACCAAACGATGCTGGGTGTTGGGGACAACTGCTGTGCAGGAGACACGGCACTAGATTGATTGACAATGGTCTACAGCAATCAGAACACACATTAAAAAAACAACTTAAAACCACATTTATTTATCAGCAGCATCACTAGTAACAAAAACACAATTTAGTTTTCGCTGTCAAAGTCGATTTAACTGAATTTACGTGTTTCCGGCACTCCCCAGTGGCTACAGCCAAGTGCTCTTGCATTGCGAACGCGACAGACTGTGTTTAAAAGGTACCGCATCCGCATCTGTCAACGGAATGAGTCGCCGCCAAAAAAACACAAAATTACTCTAACAAAGATTAAAAAAAAAATACACATCTCTCGATAACAAAATGGAGCCTGAAAAAAAAAAAGAAATGTTTCTGTTGTGTGTGATCATTTTGATCTTTTAACTGCAAATACAGTAATAGTTTGTCTCTATTTGTTTCAGTGTAATCTATCAGAATAGGAAAAACAGCAATGTGACTTGCAGTGTAAATTATTTATTTCATTTTATGCAGGCTAAATGTCGCATTTGTTCTGCGGAGCTTTCTTACACAAACAAAAGCACCTCCTCAATGTTTAGTCATTACAAACATGAAAATGAGGAGACAAACACACTGAAAAATGAACACACGTAGGCCTATATTGACACTGAACAGCTTTATCATCATTTTGTTATTAATATGCGTTTTATTATTTTGAAATCAGGCATCCAGGAAGACTGTTCTGGACCAAGCAGTGCTGAATTTTATTCTAAAGGACTGCCAACCCCTTAGTATTGTGGAGACTAGGGCTGCTACGATTAGTCGACTAGTCACGATTACGTCGACTATCAAAATCGTCGATGACTAATTTAATAGTCGACGTGTCATTTGAAGCTTTGGAAGATCACAAAAGATGCAGGAATAAGTAGTAGCATTTAAGAGTGTAATAACAGACTGAAACAAAAGATGGCAGCACTGCATGTACAGAAATGTCAGCTGCCGTTAAACCCCGAAGAAGAAGAAGCTTTATCCCAGAATTCATAGCGCAGCCCTGTTCACTTTCCAACAATGGCGGCAGCTAGTTCCTTTTAATATTACTCTTATTACTCTTTCTGGGTCACAAAATAAACGTTTAACATGTTTTCAGGCCAGAATGTAGCTGTGTAATCTTCAAATATCTGCTCAGTTTATCAAGACACTACATAGTCTAAGGAGCTTGGAAAGAAAAGCGTCTGGACTTCTTTAAGTTGCTTGAAGACGTTTCACCTCTCATCCGAGAAGCTTCTTCAGTTCTAAGGGTCAAAAGGTGGAGAGTCCCACGGGACAAGACTCAGCAGTTCATCTGCATCTAAAGGACAAAGGTCACTCTTTCGAGGATGCCAACGTTCACATTTTGGACAGAGAGGACAGATGGTTTGAAAGAGGAGTGAAAGTAGCCATTTACGTCCACTCTTAGCGACCATCTTTGAACAGAGGCGGTGGTTTACGACACCAACTGTCTGCCATCTATAATCCAGTTTTGAGTTCCCTTCCCAGACGCCTTAACGCCCACTCACATCCTGGGCCATCTGACCTCAGGAAATCACATGATAGGGTGGGGCCAGGTTTAACAACGAGCTCACCCAAAACCCTGGCTGATTGGGACCCACACCCACTTTCACACCTTGGCTCATGTGATTAGGTAGAGGATCAGAGGATCATCAGGGGGTCCTTTGTCCCTCTTTGGGGGGAAACTCCCACTGGGTTTAAATCTGGGACTCCACCTTTTGACCCTTAAAGCTGAAGAAGCTTCTCGGATGAGAGGTGAAACGTCTTCAAGCAACTTAAAGAAGTCCAGACGCTTTTCTTTTCAAGCTCCTTAGACTACGATGACCTGTATGACTAAGAACCTTCACAGACAAGACACCACATATTTTCAAAATCGCTGCGACGTTTTAGAAGACATCTGTTAGCCGGGGTTTGAGGATCACTAGTGCCTGTGAGAACAACAGACTCGGGGCAAATCGTTTTCAAACCCACCGCTGTCTTTCGCTACTCAGGTTAAACGTGACATACAAGTCACTTAGATAACATAAAATGTTATTGTTTCGCTTTTTTCAGTATTTTATTTGTTATCCTCATTTATCCTGAGTAAATTGGTTTGGCTGAGATTACAGTTATAGTTTTTACACAGCTGAATAAACGTCAAGCAGAAAACTGATTATCAGAAGTGTGAGACGCTGGAAAATGTACTCCGGTGTCCTGTTATATTTTAGATAGCAAGGAGCAGACGGCTGAGTTTATTAAACTTCACCGAAACAATCTGCAGTTTTCATTAAAAATCATAAACTATCATCTTGTCTTTATTTTAAGCTGTAAGCTAAGGCTAGTTATTTAAGATCAGATGCATGCTGGTGCAATAAGCTGTATGTTTTACGTCCAATGGATGCATGATCTCATTAGTTGACTAATTAAAAAAAATAATCAGTGACTAGTCGACTATCGAAATAACTGTTTGTGGCAGCCCTAGTGGAGAGTGTCGGAGAGAAACATTCCAAGATCAGAGGATCCTTTAACGTACTGGGGGAATAAGAAGACATTTTATCAGAACCTTTCCCACCTGGCTTTACAGTTTTTATGTACCCCAGCATCATCTATGCTTCTGAGTTTTAGAAAGCTGGGGAAATGGTGTCAAAAATTGCAATAGACAAACATATTGGATAAACTTAATTTTCTGAACAGAAATTTATAATAAACTCTGAGTCAATTATATTTAAATGGGTAATATTACTTTCATAATACTTTCATTTTAATTTTCACTTAATGACATTCACAATATATTTTAAAGATGTCTACAATATTTGTAATGTAAAAGATATAAAATGATTCCATGGAAAGTACAATTCGTTACAGTGTATACAACTATGACTAGGTTGTATGACAGTATTTGAATCAGTGTCTGTTGAGTCTCAAGTAAGTTGCCTGCAATGACATTTAAGGTGCAGCAGGTGTGAGCAAAAACAGCAACACTGTGTCGACACAGTTTGGGAATGTGCTGAAACACTTCATGAGGCCTCGTCTACCCATCACTAGTAAATATTAATCACAGCAACAGTAAACGAGGTAAAGGACAGCTCTCAAAGTACAAACTATAAGTATATGGGCAGAAATCTGTGCCATCAGAAACTGAATTTGAATAAGTTAAATTTGAATTTGAATTACTCAGGTTGAATCTGAATTGTAACTTGTATAAATGCTTTTGAAAACTGAATTTGAATTAATCTAATTTGAAATTGAATTTATGGTTTGAAAATGATCATCACTAAATTGAAATTGAATTTTATATATTGAAAATGAATTCATTTGCTTTGAAACTGCATTTTATCCTTTAAAAATTCAGCTCTCGAATAATTTCAGTTTCACTTCTCACCATTCAGTTTCAGTTCTACAATTCAATTTCAGTTCCAAAATTCAGTTTTTCGGGACTTACATCTGGTTCCGGTTCAAGCGCAGATTAATAGAACTACATTTTGCCAGCGGACTGAAAGTGTTACTGACGGGAATCCACAGCGTCTTGAGCTGAATTAAGACTTCAGAAGTCATTCGTCATGTCGAATGACCAGCGGATAAACTCTCAGGTTGGTAATAAATGTATTACATGTATAAGAACAAGCGTCATGTTAACAAATGATAGTCATACAGTAACTTTTATGCTTATTGTAGCTGGTAGCTAAAAACGCTAATTTAGCCTAGTTTGCCCTGGATTCAGCTTTGACAAACAAATATGATCGACTGTTTCTAGTAGAAATCTGAAGTTGTCATCTTGTACCCTCTCAGAGCCCTGTATGCTTGCAGAGAGCCCTACAGTAGGGAAACATGCAAATAAGTGTCCAAACCTTTGTATTTGAGCTTTATTTATGTCTTACACAGCATCCCAACTCTTTAGCTAACTTAATAACTTTAGCTAAAGTGAATAGTTAGTCTAATTCATTAGTGCAGCATTGCTGGATCACCTCTGTTTGAAGTGATATGATATGATATACAACTATCACTGAAACAGCAAACTTTGTAAACAAACAACACTTCTCATTCTCTAAACATTTGGCCACAGCTGTAGATTACACTATCAGTGCTTGTTCACTCTTGACAATAATTACATTTCTAAATTCTCTTTGTGCATTTACAGGTAAACAATATCTAATATTTTATCTAAATGACTGCTTTGTCTTTGAAAAGGTGAAGAGCCTGAGGCCGGTGACAGTCCAGTTCTACTCCAAGTACATCCTTACGGTGGCTCACAGGACAAGGCCACATTCCTGTCCTGCCAGAAGAGAAGAGAAACTTCAGAGTCTTCATGCAGTTCAACCACACCTGTCATATTCCATATGACAGGGGTCTCAAACTCCAGTCCTTGAGGGCCGGTGTCATGCAACTTTTCCATGTGTCCCTGGTGCAACACACCTGAATACAATTAGTAGGTCATTAGCAAGAGTATAGAACTTGACTGCATGCTGAGGTGGCAGCCCCTAACCCCTACCTACTCAAGTAAATTTAAGTAAATATATGTATTTGGAAACATATACTTCTAAAATACTTTTATTGCACCATGTTCATTCACTCATGAGCTGCTGTAACCTGAATCAAATGGCTGAATTGCCAACTCAGCATGCATTCAAGTTCTATACTCTTGCTAATGACCTACTAGGTGTGTTGCAACAGGGACACATGGAAAAGTTGCAGGACAGCGGCCCTCGAGGACTGGAGTTTGAGACCCCTGCCGTATGGTGTTCATGCAGTTTTCTACCCCACAGTTACAGCATGTCTGACTGCCTGTTCAGCAAATGCAAAAATATATGAGTTTAAGCATGTGATGACAAAGGCCTTCCATTATGGTGTTTGTCATCACATGTCACAGACATCTGGATGATCATTTGGAATAAACAAAAAACTAAAAACTTGTTACTTCATCTTTTATCTTTATTATTATTATTGTTCTTATTTTACATTTTTCATTGTTAGGCATTAGGTTTATTTATAGTAGTCCTTTCCAACTTCTTTCCCTCTTCCATGTTACTGTGTCAGCATCTGTTTGGGGTTGGGAGTGGAACAGAAAGTAAGGAAATCCAAAGTGCCAATAAAACCAGAAGAGGTTCTTATATTTCAGAAGAAGGGATTAATTCAAAAGAAATGACCTCAATGCCATATTTTATTTAGGAACCCTAGAGAGCACTTTGCAAAATAACACATTCTTATAATTTCACCCTCAGATGAGCCAAGCTACGACTGTCAGGGAAGGTGATGTAGGTACAGAGCATGTGAGAGTGGTTAAGTTGATGTCTCTTGTCTAGATGAAGGCACAAGTGGGATCAATGGCACGGCATAGAGATTCAGTATCTTCAGTCTTCAGTGGACACTCCATTTCTGGCACAAAACACCTGTAAAAGATGGTCGATTTAGGAGGTGACCCGACAACTTCAGCCTGTCAAACATAGCAATGGAGCAGTATGTTTAAAAAAACAACAACTACTTAATCATGCACTCAGTACCCTAAGAATTATTATGATAGTTAAACACAGTGATAGTCATATATCATATCACTTCAAACGGAGGTGATCCAGTAATACTGCACTAATGAATTAGACTAACTATTCACTTTAGCTAAAGTTATTAAGTTAGCTAAAGAGTTGGGATGCTGTGTAAGACATAAAGCTAAAATACAAAGGTTTGGACACCGTTTTGCATGTTTCCCTACTGTAGGGGTCTCTGCAAGCATACAGGGCTCTGACAGGGTACAAGATGACAACTTTGGATTTCTACTAGAAACAGTCGATCATATTTGTTTGTCAAAGCTGAATCCAGGGCAAACTAGGCTAAATTAGCGTTTTTAGCTAGCAGCTACAATAAGCATAAAAGTTACTGTACGACTATCATTTGTTAACATGACGCTTGTTCTTATACATGTAATACATTTATTACCAACCTGAGAGTTTATCCGCTGGTCATTCGACATGACGAATGACTTCTGAAGTCTTAATTCAGCTGAAGACGCTGTAGATTCCGTCAGTAACACTTTCAGTCCGCTGGCAAAATGTAGTTCTATTAATCTGCGCTTGAACCGGAACCGGATGTAAGTTCCAAAAAACTGAATTTTGGAACTGAAATTGAATTGTAGAACTGAAACTGAATGGTGAGAGTGAAACTGAAATTATTCGAGAGCTGAATTTTTAAAGGATAAAATGCAGTTTCAAAGCAAATGAATTCATTTTCAAACCATAAATTCAATTTCAAATTAGACTAATTCAAATTCAGTTTTCAAAAGCATTTATTCAAGTTACAATTCAAATTCAAATTTAACTTATTCAAATTCAGTTTCTGATGGCACAGATTTCTGCCCATATAAGTACACAAACACGAACGTAACACAAGAATGACGGACACACTCGGCCTCGTTGGTCCAGCTGTGAGTCCGTTACCGTGAACTATGAAGTGGCAGATTTGTGCTGAACTAAGCTGCACACAGCTGATGTTAGCCAGAAAAACATTACACACTGACTTTAATGGAGAGACCGGAAATACAAACACACACAGTTTGTTGTGTGAAGAAATCAAACATGAACAAACAGTAAAGTTCCTAAAGACAAACTGTTAAAGGAGGAAACAAAGCAAACTTACAGTTTCTTCACACACCAGCAACAAGCTCCACTTACTTCCTTATAGTTCAGCTGCTTTCTGGAAAGCCAGGGCTTCACCTGACCGCAGACAGATTTTCACAATAAGAGCACTCTGTAACTAATGTAAAGTCACACTGACGGTTTGTGGCTGTTTAACTTTGTGCTGAAAGAATTAACAGGAAGAAACCTCCGGCAGAACCAGGCCTGGAGGGGCAGGGCCCTCTGCTGTGATCTGTTGGAGTGAGAGAAAGACATGCTGTGGAAGAAAGAAAGAGATTAATAACAGGTATGATTCAATGCAGAGAGGTCTATTAACACATAGTGAGTGAAGAAGAAACACCCAGTGCATCATGGGAATACCCAGCAGCCCACACCTATTACAGCAATCATTTGCAGTCGGGTGGTCAGGCTGTCCACAGGCACACCCTCGGATGTTCAGCTCTCCCTTCCTCCTTCACTTTCTTTTTCTTTCTTGCAATGCTATGAGCACAGGTGATAAAAGTACACACATTATTTATTTAAGTAGAAGAACAGATACTCTGGATGACTATCCAGAGTTGGGACCAGGAAGCAGAGTTGCAGTCTTACATGTCTCTCTGCAGCTTCTCTCCTCCTGCTACCCCCCCAAAAACCCATCTCCATTGAGACTGTGTCAGCTCCCAAACACACAAAAAAACAAATCAAAAACCAGCAATAAAAAACTTAAACATAAAAAATCACAAAGAAAGGACAATACAGTATCCACATCTGAACCAAAGAGTAAAACAGTGAAATGTGGATTATTAAATATTAGGTCTCTCTCCTCCAAGTCTCTGTTAGTACATGACTTAATAATTGATCAACAAATCGATTTACTCTGCAGCAGGATGATTATGTTAGTCTAAATGAATCAACACCCCCAAGTCACTCTAACTACAAAAAATCTCGAAGCACAGGCCGAGGGGGCAGTGTGGCAGCAATTTTTCACACCAGTCTATTAATTAACGAGAGACCAAGACAGACTTTTAATTCATTTGAAAGCCTGATGCTTAGCCTCGTCCACCCCAGCTGTAAAACTCAGAAACCAGTCTTACTTGTTATCATCTATCGTCCACCTGGGCCTTACACAGAGTTTCTCTCTGATTTCTCAGACTTTTTATCTGATTTAGTGCTCAGCTCAGATAAAATAATTATTGTGAGGGATTTTAACATCCATGTAGATGCTAAAAATGACAGCCTCAACATGGCATTTAATCTGTTATTAGACTCAATTGGCTTCTCTCAAAATGTAAAAGAACCCACCCACCACTTTAATCAAATTCAAATTCAAATTCAAATTTTATTTGTCACACACACACAACCATACACAGTATGACATAGGGGTGAAATGCTTGTAGCTGTACAATGCCCGACCATTAAATGACAGAAAAAGGTTTTACAGTATTTACAATTTACAGGTTACTACAAAATTTACAAATTAGCTTAGAAATTTACAGTAAAAAATGTGCAAATAGCAGAAAGAGATTATAAAGATTATAAATTATAGGAAATGTGTGGTGGTGCGTGTGTTAATGTGATGTGAATAGCCTGGGGGAAGAAGCTCCTCCTCATTCTCTCTGTTTTGGCCTTAAGGGAGCGGAAGCGCTTCCCAGACCTCAACAGTGAGAAGAGTCCATTGTTGGGATGGGAGAGGTCCATCATAATCTTCCTAGCTTTGGACTTGTCACCGCTTGGTGTAGATGGACAGCAGGTCAGGGAGCTCTGATTGAATGATGCGTTCGGCCGAGCGCACCACTCTTTGCAGATCTTGTCTGTCCTGCTTGGTGCTGTTCCCAAACCAGGTGCAGATGTTTCCCGTCAGGATGCTCTCGATGGTGCAGGAGTAAAAGTTCTTGAGCACCTTCAGTGGTAGATGGAAGTCTCTAAGTCTTCTGAGGAAGAAGAGACGCTGACGGGCTTTCTTAACCATGGTGTTGATGTAACAGGACCATGACAGGTCCTGAGTGATGTGGACACCCAGGTATCGAAAACTGTCCACTCTCTCCACTGGCGTGCCACTGATGATGAGGGGTTTGTAATTCCTCGCCTGCTTTGTAGTGAAGTCCACGATCAGCTCCTTAGTCTTGCTGACGTTTAGGAGGAGGTTATTCTCCTGGCACCAGTTCTCCAGGTTCCTAATCTCCTCCAGGTAGGCTGTCTCGATGTTGTCGGAGATCAGGGCTACAACAACAGTGTCGTCAGCAAACTTGACAATGGAGGTGGTGTCTGAAGTGGCTACACAGTCATAAGTGTACAGTGAGTACAGCAGGGGGCTTAAAACACAGCCCTGAGGCACTCCAGTGCTGAGTGAGATGGAGGGGGAGACTTGTTTTCCCACCCTCACCGATTGGGGTCTGTCTGTGAGGAAGTTGAGGATCCACTGACACAGTGCTGAGCTGAGTCCTAGATCCGTCAACTTGGTGAAAAGCTTAGAGGGAATTATTGTGTTGAATGCTGAACTGTAGTCCACGAACAGCATCCTAACATAATTCCCTCTGCCAGTGTCCAGGTGACTCAGGGATGTGTGGAGCAGGTGAGATATGGCATCGTCTGTGGAACGATTAGTCCGGTAAGCAAACTGAAGTGAGTCGGTGGTGGCAGGAAGTGAAGAAGTGATGTGATCTCTCATCAGTCTTTCAAAACACTTCATCACAATTGAAGTCAGTGCTACTGGACGGTAGTCATTGTGGCAAGCTGGCTGTTGTTTCTTTGGAACAGGAACAATAATGGACTGTTTGAAGCACGTGGGAACCACTGCTTGGGCCAAGGAAAGGTTGAAGATCTCCGTGAACACCGGTGCTAGCTGGTCAGCACAGGCTCTCAGGACCCGGCCAGGGATTGCATCTGGTCCTGCTGCCTTCCTGGTGTTCACCCTCCTGAAGTTGTTCCTCACGCCATGCTCTGTGATGATGAATGCATTGTCTTCACTGGTGCACTCCGAGCGCGCGCAGCCGTTTGTTGTTTTAATTGCTGCGGCTTCGAAGCGAGCATAAAACGTGTTCAGCTCATCAGCCAGTGAAGCATCGGCATTCATCATTGAACAAGCTGGTCGTTTATAGTCCGTTATAGTCCGCAGTCCTTTCCACAGGCTCCTAGAGCCGCACTGTCGTAGCTGTGACTCTAGTTTTTCCCCGTAGCTCCGCTTTGCCTTTCTGACCGCGCTGCGCACGTTGTAGGACGCAGCCTTGTATAGGTCCATATTACCGGAGACGAGCCCTTCATTGTAGGCAGCGGTGCGGGATCTCAGAGCGTCGTGGATGTTTTTATCCACCCACGGCTTCTGGTTGGGAAATGTTCGTATGATAGTTCTTTCTGCTGTGTCGTCCGCTAGTTTCCCGATAAATCCCACAACCGCTTCCGTAAACATGTTGATGTCATCAGAGCTGCGCCGAAACATGTCCCAGTCTGCGTCATCCAGTGCGTCATCCAGTGCGTCCTGCAGCGCGGCCACTGATTGGTCTGTCCAGCGAGCGACCTCCCTCCTGATTGGTGGTTGCTGCTTTAGCCTTTGTTTGTTGGCAGGCATGAGGAAGATGGCGGCATGGTCCGATTTTCCAAATGCCGGCAGGGGCTGAGCCTTGTAACAGTTCTTGAATGGGGTGTAGCAGTGGTCTAATGTCCTAGTGCCCCGAGTGGGGCAGTTGATGTGCTGATGAAGGTTGTGGAATGTCCGTTTGAGATTCACTCTGTTAAAATCTCCCATAACAATGAGTGCGGCATCTTGGTGAAGTGTTTGTTGATGTGTGAGAGCCTCATGTAGCTCACATAAGGCAGTGTCCAAGTCCGCGTGAGGCGGAATGTAAACAGTGCAGGCAATGACCGCAGTGAATTCCCGAGGGAGATAGAAAGGGCGACATTTAACGATCAAAAGTTCCAGATTGAGGACTGGGCGCGTGAGCATGAGTAGTGAGTAGACGTGTCTTCCCCAGCTCCCGCTTTAGTATATTAATTTAATTCATTCTGCACCTCGCAACCGACTGAACTTCGTTTGAACATTTAGTAGGTGACTTTTTTTATCCTGAGTGGATGAATGCCTCCTAAACCGCCCAAACGACAGGGTGGGAAATCCACGGCGCGCGACAATTCAAACTCCTCGGCCAGTACAGAAACAGATGCTAATGCTAACAGCATGGATGCGCCAGCGAATGAGGTTACGGCGGTACAAACCTCTATCGACTCGTTTCGGGAGGAGAATCGGGCATCTATTGCTTCTCTACATTCAATCCTGAGTGGGTACGGCCAACGAATTACCGACGTGGAGGAAGGACTGAATGAGTTCGACAAGAGACTGAGCAGCATGGAGACCTCCCAATTCTCGCTAGCTACTCTGCAGTTCACACACAACGGGAAACGCGTGAGGTTTACCGACCCTGCAGAGGCGCTGACCTACATTAATAATAATATCACTGTTGACAACGAGCGCCCCGCCTCGCACCCTGCAGAGGCTGGTGACTGAGGTAACGGTAACGATTGGCTTAATTACGTTGAAAATCACCTCACAGAAGGTGGCATCATTAGACATGGTTACTCTGTCATATTTTGAATATTTCTTTACTCCCATTGTGTTCTATTATTATTGGTCATAGTGGCAATGAACGTTTTATATTTGATGGTGTAAGTACAGACGACACGTAATGCCACTCATGAACACCTTCCTGGATGTTCAACCTTTTTTTTTTCTTTTCTTTTCCTTTTTTTTTTCTTCTCTTCTTCGTTACTGATGTTATTGCCCTTTTTTTTCTTTTTTCTTTTTTTTTCTCTTTTTCGAATTATGAAAGGGCGTTACAGTTTGTTTAATACCCTGTTGGAGAGGTGCATTACAGTGTTATGTGTTGTTTCGGTGTGGCATTTGTTTTGTATTTACCGTGTGCACCTACTGTGCTTTCTTATTGTGCAAATTGGGCAAACATCTATATTTAAATTACATAGTTCTGACGAAGAGTAAATTGGACCTTGTCCCAGATAATGCTGACGTAAAAATTATAAGTTGGAATGTGAAGGGTATGAACCAGGCAATCAAGAGAAAAAGGGTCCTTTCTCATTTACAACATCTTGGGGTTGGTGTTGCCTTCCTACAGGAAACCCACCTGAGGAATTGTGATCAATCTAAAATTCACAAAGAATGGGTGGGCCAAATGTTTCATTCACAATTTAATTGTAAAGGCCGAGGAGTGGCTATACTCATCCATAGAAAAATTCCTTTCATCGTATCAGATACTATCTTGGACCCTAATGGCAGATATGTAATGGTTGTGGGAGAGCTGTCTCGACTTCGCTTAGTGTTGGTCAACATTTACGGTCCAAACTTTGACGACGAGAACTTTTATAAGAAGATGCTAAGCTCCATTCCCAATCTGGATAGTTATCATTTGGTTATGTCTGGGGATTACAACCTGGTAATGGATTCTGTTTGGGATCGCTCTTCCCACTCTTTACTAAGACCATCTAAATCTGTGCAAACTATTCAGTCATTCGTAGAGGCACATAAACTTGTAGACCCCTGGAGATTTAGATATCCCACTAAAAGGGAGTATTCGTTTTATTCTAATGTGCATAAGTCTTTTTCTAGGATAGATTTTTTTTCTGGTTGACCCGTACTTACTGAGTGCTATTACAGACTGTAAATATGATCCAATCATCATTTCTGATCATGCCCCGGTTAGTATTAAGGTAACTCTTCCGACTCTGAGGACAAAGCGGTCATGGCAGCTGGACCCACTCCTATTGGCTGATTCAGACTTTGTGAAGTTCATTGCAGAACAAATAGATTTTTTTCTACAGGTAAATAGGACGGATGGCGTTTCAGCTTCGACCCTCTGGGAGACGCTTAAAGCGTATCTCAGGGGACAGATTATCTCTCATTCTGCTTATATGAGGAAGAAGAAGTATAGGAAGATTGAAGAGTTATCCTTAGAAATCAAGACCCTGGATGGACTCATATCTGGTTCCCCGACCCCTGATTTGATTAAGAGGAGAGTGGCCTTACAAGCTGAAATTGATCTATTAACTACTGCCCAAGCAGAGAAGCTTATTTTAAAATCCCGTAGTCGGTTGTATGAAGAGGGAGATAAACCGTCCAAATTATTAGCTAGCCAGCTCCGCCAAAAAGCAGCATCCCGTGTTATTTCACAACTTCTCTTATCGGATGGCTCATCAACTGAGGATCATCAAGTTATTAACAACCATTTTAGAGAGTTTTATGCTAAATTATATTCCTCAAATTCAGCATCAGCTCAAAATAAGTTTGATGTTTTTTTTTCTAATCTGAATATTCCTGAAATTGACTCTGACTCGAAAGAACAATTGGAACAAAGTCTGACACTGGAAGAAATTAAAAATGCAATAATGTCCCTTCAGAGTGGAAAAGCCCCTGGTCCGGATGGGTTTCCAACTGATTTTTATAAGAAATTTATGGACAAACTTGCCCCTCTCCTTCTCTTGGTTTACACAGAAGCAATGGAGAATAACATTCTTCCACCTACGCTTCGGCAGGCGTCTTTTACACTCTTATTAAAGAAGAATAAGGACCCCCGAGATTGCTCATCTTATAGACCAATCAGCTTAACAAACTGTGATGGCAAAGTGTTCTCAAAAGCCATGGCACTCCGACTTGAGACAATTCTTCCTCATATTGTTTCGGGGGACCAGACTGGGTTTGTCCAGGGTAGACAATCCTACTTTAACCTGAGACGATTGTTTAATATCATCTATACTGAGCCTGATACTCCATCCCCAGAAGCAGTAATATCACTTGACGCTGAAAAGGCGTTTGATCGGATTGAGTGGGATTATCTTTTTCACACACTTTGGAGGTTTGGTTTTGGTCCTAACTTTATTCATTGTATCAAGCTCATTTACACCAATCCGACTGCTTCAGTCTATACTAACGGTATCTCATCAGAACCTTTTCCTCTTCACAGGGGGACCAAGCAGGGGGATCCAGCGAGTCCATTGCTTTTTGTTTTAGCTATAGAGCCACTTGCAATAGCTCTTAGAAGCAATAATAGTATACAAGGTATCTCGCGTGGTGGCACAACTCACACTGTCTCACTGTATGCGGACGATTTGTTGTTATATGTAACAAATCCAATCATATCTACCCCTGAAATCCTCAGAGTCTTACAGGAATTTGGAAGCATATCTGGATACAAACTGAATTTAACTAAAAGTGAATACTTCCCCATTAGTAATAATGCAGGAGAATACCCCAATCTGCCGTTTAAGTTGTCTACCGAGTCCTTTACATATCTGGGTGTAGAAGTCACCAAATCCTATTATAGTCTGTTTAAAAGTAACCTCACTCCTCTGTTGGAACAGTGCAAACAAGATGTTAGAAGATGGTCTATTTTACCATTATCTCTCATTGGGAGAGCCAGTTCTGTAAAGATGAATATTGTGCCAAAATTTCTATACCTATTTCAGGCGTTACCTGTTTACATACCACAGTCTTTTTTCATGTCATTTAACCGAATGGTGACTTCATTTATATGGAATAATAAACCGCCTCGTATAAGAAAAGAATTTATGGAAAGACCTAAAAATATAGGTGGGCTTTCACTGCCAAACCTGCGCACATATTATTGGGCGGCGAATCTCAGTACCATCTCTCTGTGGCTAAAGGATTGGAATGATCAGATCCCTGCATGGCTACAGATTGAAAGGGTCACAAGCAGGCCGTATTCACTCCCAGCTTTACTCTGCGCACCCCTACCACCTCTAGTTAATAATGTTAAAGATAACATCATTGTTACTCAATCGCTACGCATTGTAAATCAGTTTAAAAAACATCTGGGTATTTAGAGTATTTCTATTTACTCTCCAATAATACATAACCATCTTTTTCAACCATCCTTAATGGACAATGGCTTCAAAATTTGGCACAACAGGGGCATTCACAGTATTGAGGATCTGTATATTAATGATACATTTGCTAGCTTTGAACAGCTATCTAGAAAATTTGGTCTGACTAATAACCATTTTTTGCGATATTTGCAAATCAGAGATTTTATACGTAAAAAGGTTGCTAATTTTCCCACTCTCCCCCCTCCTTCCTGTTTGGATTCTATACTAAAGGTCAATGAGATGAAAAAAGGCAGAATATCATTTATTTACTCACATATCATGGACAGTTGTAACCTGTCTTTTAAACGTGCTATACAAATAAAGTTTTATTGTATTGTATTTGAATATGTTTGTTACATTGTTATATGTGTTGCATTAGTTTAAAGGTTTTATGTCATTAATAAATTGATTAAAACAAACAATTATTGATACTGAACTCAATTTGATTTACAGGCATTTTTAACATGTATGAACATAACGCTAACTATGAACAATATTACATGGATATTTATTTGATAGCAATAAAGTAAATAACAACAATAAACCAGAATATTTCAAATACACAATATGTAAAGATGAAAAAAACAATATTTACTAGTGATGGCCCGCTTGAAGCTGGCGCTTCGGAGCGTGTGTCGAAAAAAACAACACACTGGTTCAGAAGCACTGTGTCGAGGCTTGCTTCGTTTGGCAAAAGTCACGTGACCAGTGACATCCGAAGCTTCATTACGCACGTAACTGCTTCGGTACCTGATTCAAATGGAACGAAGTGAATCATTCGCGGGATTTGTGGAGTGTTTTGATGGTGACAGATAGCGAACCACTGATCATTCTACTGAGAGATTTGGTTCTGTTGTGTGGGAGTATTTTGACTTGATTTTGGTCGGTGGGTTTTCCAGCTTTGTGTTCTGGCTGTTTGCTTTTGTTTTGTGCGTGTTTATTTTATCTGAAAACGGGAAAAAATGTCAAAAATCTGCTTTTCATAATATAAATATCATTAAATAACTTTATAAAAACTTCCATTTGACTCGTAACATTTAATGTTATAAAAAGATATATTTTGTTTTAAAAAAATAATCTTGAAATGTTAGTCTACAAAATGTGCAGCAATTTATTTATTCTCTTTATAGTTTGTGGAGCCATAACTGCATCTCTACCAGTTTTTCTGCACTCCAGACTCTTCTGTGCCATGTGAAGGGATTTTCCTTCACCATTACTTTGCCTTGTTTGGTATCTTTTTTTTCAGCACAACCTAATGTGTCTGAAATTACAGTTATTTTTTCATTTTGACATACTGTATTGGCACAATTGATATAAAATCAGACAAAAGCATAAAATCCGAGTATGAAAAAAGTGATATTTTTTATTGTAAAAACCACAAACATGTTTAACGAATGGTTTTTAGAACTTAAAATGAAGACATAAATAGTAAACTTTAAAAACCTATGTACAATTTTTTGAAACAACAAATTTATATGGAACTATTTGACTAAAAATGCTGCCAATGCCTCAGGCGTTTTTTGTCCATCTATTTACAAGATGATTAGGTGTCACAAAAAGACTTCATACAAATCATTTGTGCCATTCAAGAAAACAGTTCCTGCCCACCACAAGACACAGGGGAACACCACAGGCTTGACACTTCCAAGGTGTGTCACTCCTCCTGTTGTCTTCCTGGAGACAGCGCTTACATTTGAGTCTGCCTTTAGTGGCTTTCTGGGCAGCATCTGTGTCTGTGAGAATGGGAATCTCTCGTAGCCCAGTGTCCATCTCTATCCTTCACCTTTCTCTTCACCGTCTCCCCTGAAAATGCAGGATGGATGGTGGAGCACACAGACACCTCCCGTGTGTCCATCCACTTCACAAAAACAAGTGGGCCCTCTCTGATCCATCTCACAGATCCCCTTGGGCATTTTCTGTTCAGAGGATTTGCCCTGTCTTTGGGACACCCTTTTCTGTTTTCCCTGTAGGTGCCACATGCACCAAATCTCATGCTTGTCAGGTCCAGGAACAGTCTGGGACTTGTATAAAAATTGTCCATGTAGATATGGTACCCAGTGCCAAGACAGGAAGGCTGAATAAGATTCATCACCACATCATAGGCCAGCCCATGCTCACTTGCAGTTTGATTCTTGCCAGTGTATATGGTAAAGCTGATGGTGTAGCCACTTCTTGATTCAGCCAATATAAACATTTTCATCCCCCATTTAGTCGGTTTGTCTTTCATATATTGTGTCATCCCAGTTTTTGCTTTGGTTGCCACCATCCTTTCATCTACTGACAACTCCCTCCTTGGGTGGTAATAAGCCTGGCAGGCACTGAGGATCTCATCATATAGAGGCCTGATTCTAAAAAGCTTGTCATGGCCTGGTGTTCCCTTCTTTGCATCATTTTTTAGATCCTCCTCAGGATCACTAAGGTGGATGTTCCA
Source organism: Pelmatolapia mariae (assembly GCF_036321145.2). NCBI lineage: Eukaryota > Metazoa > Chordata > Actinopteri > Cichliformes > Cichlidae > Pelmatolapia > Pelmatolapia mariae. The sequence continues at coordinate 10,200,657 of NC_086229.1, forward strand.
AAATATGCTGCGGAACCTGTCTCTCGTCATCACTTTGGATGGAAGGGGAACAGACAAGATATGATTTTGCCTCCAGTAATCTCTGAGACTTGGAAGTGACACAAGTGACATGTAAATCAGGAGGCCAAAAAACTGATAGAGATGTTCTGTCTCTACATCAGTCCATTTGTATTTTTTGCCTAAATGCTGATTTTTTGTAGCATTTTTGTTTGTGTTTGCACAAATTGTACTGACTGTGTCAGTAGCAAAAAACAATATGAAAAGATCTTTGGGGCTTTGGGGGCAAAGTGTCTCTATCTGGACTCCTGGTGTTTTCCGTGGCTGAAACCTGCTACATTCTGGGGTAATGTCAGCATCCCCCTCTGTCTTCCAGGGCTCAGAGCTGAGATGTGGCTCCGCTGCCTGAGGCAGTGGAGATCTGGACCTGGTGGGCGTGTCACGCCTTCCCTGTCTCTCTGCAGACCTCCTACTAACACTCTGTTTAGATGTCAGAGGCTGCTCCTCCTCTCCTTCTCTCTTTACCTCTTCTAGAACAAAAAGTGGATCGTCCACTTCATCGTCACACTCGTCACTCTCCGGCTCAGAGTCTGGCTCCGCATTTTCTTCCAACTCAAAAAAGAGTTTCAGTGCCTGATCCACATTTAGTAGCCGTCTCATTGTTTTGATACGTGACACGTCAAACAACAACAAATAAACAACTACAGAAGACACTAACTACACACTCCAAAACCACTAAATATCCTAAATTTCTCAAATTTTCACAACTCAAAATCAATATCGCTGTCAGTCACTTGCCGCCGTAACTCCCACAATCTTCCCCTCAGCCTCAGCAACCAAATGTCGCGGGGTTGCCATATCTTTTTTGATTGGTTGATGTGGTTAATTTTTCCACCAATAGGAAAGGGGATGCCGTGTTGTTGGGTGGGGTGTGGGTGGAGTGTGGGTGGGTGCGGATTCACTCACAATGCGAGCGTTGTCTTTAGAAAGTCCGGTGTTTATCGGTTCGTTTTGCAGTAAACGTGACAGCAGTGCTCGGGAAAAAGTATGCCGAATATAATTAATCATAACTCGGGTTAATCTTGGCCTATCGACAAAATTTAAAAACTGGTATGTAGTTTGAAGTTTGCACTTTCAACACAAATTGAAACGGAATCTCAGTGAGGCTCCGTCTCGCTGCTACGTCATCTTTAATCGCCGACATCATTTTGACGCACCGCCGCGTCCGTCGACCCCAGAGGGTTAAGGCAGGAGAAATTACCTCCACGAAAAGGAACAGATTCGGCCATCGCACAGTGGAACAAATTCTCTTCTTAAATAAAAATGAAAAAGGGTTACCTTAAATGCATCATGGTTTTAATTTGCAAGTTCATGAGCATTTCCCTTTCTATTTCACAATCAGTTCTACCCCCAGGTCAAAAATATGTATAGGAAGATTTCCCTAATATATTATTTATAAATACACCCGTCTAGCGATTAATTGCATAAGTACATGGAGGCAGGACCTCACAGCAGAAGCATACTCCATAATGTGCATTATTATATGTATGTTATTATATGTAACGTGGTATTTTTCAGTTATTGTATTTACCAACATCAAGAAGTCACAAGCAAAGAAAGACCAAACCATGGTGCATATTTAAACAAGGAAGGTTTACTGGTCAAAATTATTTATTAAACAAATAAACTACATTTTTTAACACCAAAAAATACGCGTTCAAAGCAACACAACAGCAGCCCATTATCAGACAGAAGTCCACTCTGTAGAGTGGGCAATCATTATGAAGCAGTTGGTTTTATTTTGTGGATTCAAGCTGCTCTTCATAATTTTGGCCACCAGATGTCACCAGAGAGGACTGTGTTGAAAAGCTTCGAGTAATGAACCGTTTTTCAATACAAGCTTCAATGCTTCAGAAAGCTTCATTTGGCCATCACTAATATTTACCATTGTTTACACAGGATTAACCTGAGTGACCTGTTCCTGGATCGTTTCTGAAACAACTGTAATAGCTACAGTTTGGCCGGAGGTCATAGGTTCTGTTCAATAATATGACGCGAGACTGGAGTAAAATACATCCATGGATTGGCACTTTATCAAAGAAGGAGCATGATAACAGCACAAAACACTAACCACAACTAAACAAAATGGCTTCCTTTTATACTCTACCTTTTCAGGTGAGCATCCGGAATAGCCCAAGTATGGGGGTTAACTAATCAAAATGAAAACATAACCCTCCACACAAACAGATATACAATAACATTAAAACACGTCACAAACATACATATTTCCAACACGTACTATAACCAAACCAATAACATAAGCTACACCCATTACTATATAAATTAAAACCCTCTTTAACCATACTCCCTAACCTGGCACACTGGTTTGCTCCAGGAGCTCTTAAACAGGTGATTGAGCCGCTTCCACTCTTTTGCTCCTCATCCTGCAAGAAGCAACCCGGACAGGTGAGTACCTTTATAACCTTTATAAGTTCACATTTCCCATAGATTTAGGTTATCGACAAATGATTAACTGTAGTGATGGGTAGATGAGGCCTCGTGAAGCGTTTCAGCACATTCCCCAAACTGTATCGATACTGTATCGACACAGTGTTGCTGTTTTGCTCCATACGGATACCTGCTGGACCTTAAATATCATTGCAGGGAACTTACTTGAGACTCACAACAGACACTGATTCAATGACATAGTCATATGTGTATACACTGTAAGGTATTGTACTTTCCATGGAATCATTTTATGTTTTACATTGCAAATATTGTAGACATCTTTGAAATATATTGTGAATGACATAAAGTAAAAATTAAAATGAAAGTATTGTGAATATAATATTACCCATTTAAATGTAATTGATTCAGAGTTTATTATAAATTTCTATTCAGAAAAATAAGTTTATCCAATGTTTTTGCATTCAGTCTATTGCGGGGGTTTTTTCACACCATTTTCCCAGCTTTGGAAAACTCAAAGGCACAGATGAAGCTGGGGTACACAAAAACTGTAAAGTCAGGTGGAAAAGGTTCTGATAAGATGTCTTCCTCATCCCCCAGTACCTTAAAGGATCCCGATTGTGGAATGTTTCTCTCCGACACTCTCCACAATACTAAGGGGTTGGCAGTCCTTTATAATAAACTTCAGGACTGCCTGGTCCAGAACAGTCTTCCTAGATGCTTGATTTCAAAATAATAAAACACATATTAATAAAAAAAAAGTGTTGATAAAGCTGTTCAGTGTCAATATAGGCCGACCTGTGTTCATTCTGTATAGGAATTTCTTTTACTGATGTACTAATCACATTATTTTATTGCATATTGCCTTGGTGCCACTGGATTTTAACATGTCTGACACCCATACTGTAAGAGGGAAGTTTGGGGGGGTGGGGAGGGAGCAGACCACTCCACAGGAAGAGTCTTTTGTCTCTTCAAGGACTCTGGGAGGTAGCAAGGGAGTGTAAACCTTAAGGTGTGAAACAACAGTGTACTGCCTTTTGTTCATGGAGAAAGTATTTAACTGAGAGCCATGCTACTCTCAGTGAGACTCTGCTGACCGTCCGTCCCGCGGACATGCAGGCTCTCCACAAGCTTGTTTGTATGTGTTCTGTGTGCTTTGGATTAAAGAATGTTAGCTATCACTCACCGCTCATCTGCAGGCTTTATTTAAGTGGAAAAAACTTCCACAACAATTCTCAGTGTGTCTCCTCATTTTCATGTTTGGCTCTGTAATGCCTCTGTAACACTGAGGAGGTGCTTTTGTTTGTAAGAAAGCTCCGCAGAACAGATGTGACATTTATCCTGCACAAAATGAAATAAATAATTTACACTGCAAGTCACATTGCTGTTTAGATTACACTGAAACAAAGACAGACAAACTATTTGCAGTTAAAAGATCAAAATGATCTCACACAGCAGAAACATTTCCATTTTGTTATGGAAAGATGTGTATTTTTATTTATCTTTGCGAGAGTCAATTTGTGGGGGTTTTTTGGTGGCGACTCGTTCCGTTGACAGATGCGGATGCGGTACCTTTTAAACACAGTTTGGTAATGAGCGATCGATCACGTGACTTTTTCTTAAAGCGACGCACTCACCGATACAGGCATTGCTAGGTGAGCTTGATACATGCGCCGGTGCGTCAGTGTTGCTGGACCCATCACTAATTAACTGTAAGCAGCTCTAACTTTGGTTCTTCTTTGACACAGGTAGGACTGCCAGTCCCACTGTCTCTTCACCTTCACAAGCTGTCAATTTAATCGTATGTCAAATAAACTCAATAAAATTATCAATAAGAACCAAAGTGGTTTTTTTTATTACACCATTTTAAATTCCCAATCCAACAATTAATCACTAACAATACCAACCAGGTAATGGAACCCCTGGTCTCCATTACAAATAGATTGCAGGAAGTCTCTGGCAGTGTTGTTGAATCTGCTGGAGCAAGATCAGACATGGATGGGGTGCTGCAACTGAGACCTGCGGTTTGTCTTTTCTGGTCGGTGATTGTAGAATCTCACAGGTTGGTCTGCAAAGAGCTTTAGCATGCTTCCTCCCACTGTCCACTGCATCGTCCATCCACAGGGTTTGCAGGGCTGGCTCACTCCATGGCTGCCACACCACTAAGATGTTTTCAGAAATATGCCAACAGGAGATGGTGGATGCTATATTACTACTAGTATAATACTTGTAACTCTGTAGCAGACAACAGTTTGATAAAGTGCTATGTACAAAAGATGAGATTCTATAAGTTTCAATGACATTTAGTTTATACATTTTATATAATAAATTACATGCGTAATAATGACCGGTGTTGTACTAAAAAATGATCATCTGCCAAAAACTGATTTCCGGTTTTTGCCCAAAACTGATTGCTCGTATTTAAACTGCTAAAAATACCTTGGTGGTATATAATACGTGAAACATATGTCAAATGTATTAATGTCATTAATGATGTCATTAGTGATGACATGTACAGACTTAACTATTTGTTTAACAGTCAGAGTGTTTCTCTAACAGGAGGACTCTTTACACTCAACTCAGCACAGACACACTGAGGAACCTGGAAACAAGAACCTAAATCCAGGATAAAGAGTTTGAGTGAATGTGGTGTTGAAGGTGTGGAGGTGGATCAGAGTGCCAGAGGAGACTATGTAGAAGGACAGAGTGCCAGCAGGACAGTCCACATACACTGCTACTCTGTTAGAGACAGAGGAGGAGGAGGAGGAGGAGGAGATGGATGTTCCTGTGTTATTGTGTCTGACAAATTGAGGACCATCATCAGTGCAATATAGACTCCAGGACTGATCATTAAATCCAAACAGACAGCCATCACCTCCTCCTTTTCTTCTGATGCTTCTGTAACTCACTGATATCTCAACGTTTCCGCTCCACTCGACCTCCCAGTAACAGTGACCAGTCACATCATTTCTACACAGTAGTTGAGTCCAGTAATCAAATCTGTCTGGATGATCAGGATATGACTGAACCTCCTCCACATGTGTCACCTTCCTGTTGTTGTCAGACAGTTGGAGCTTTGTGTTCACTGTGTTTGTGTCGATTGTGAGTTGACAGGAATCTGATGGAGAGAACAAACACAATCCAGCTGCAGTTATTGATCCATCATCTGTTCATTGATTGACACTTTGATCATGACTCCTGACATGATGAAGATGGTTGAATGTGTGCTGCTTTGTTTTCATGAATCCCATTAAAAACACACTTACACTTCCTCAGACCTGGTCTCAACCATCGGACTCCAGCAGGCTCCACCCTGAAAGGAGGAGGGGGGTCAGAGCAGCACAGTCAGCATGCACACATGGACATTACATGGCTCTCATACACATGAACATTCATAGTGTTCATCAAAGTGAAATTCTGTAGAGATGTGTTTGTCCCATTTCCTCATTCCAGACTGTTACAGGTCCTGGATGGAGGAAACACAGCACAGATGAGCCTCTCTAAAGACTTTATTGTCTGGCCCCATCCTGCTTTATGACTGAGGCGAATCAGACAGTGACTGATGTGCACAGGACAGACTGGATGATGGCCATTTCTCTAGAGAGGGTTATCTTTGTATTAGTCCTAAAAGATTAATCAACATGATGTCTTGAGTCAGTGCTGCAGCACAGTAGTTTTACAAAGACTGTGACGCTGGCACTGTTTCAGGTAATCTCCCTAGTTAGCATCCCTAAAGAGATACTGAATGACTGGCCATCTCGTTCATGTCTTGTACGCTGAAAGAACAGTACAAATTACTTGGCATTAGATTTATTTAGACCAGCATCTACCAGCCTCAGAGTGAAAGGTTGGTGGAGCATTTCAATAAGACTTTAAAGGTCATAATTCATAAATTAATTCACAAGAAATGCAATTGACTTTTTCTTTTTTGCAGTTTAGGAAGTGCACCACTCCTCTGCAAGAATTTCTCCTTTTGACCTGCTGTTTGGCAGCAAATCCTGAGGGTGTTGGACCTAATTAATGAAAAGTGAAGAAGGTCCAAACTAAGGAAAAAATGAAATATTTTCTTAGAGCAAAACTACACACATAGGGCTAGTTGTGACGTGAGAATATGCTCCAGGGCAAAATCAGCAGCATTTATAACAAAGAGTGGCTATGCTTAAACAGTTTTCACTAGAAGACAAACACCTTGTATTGCTCCCTTCATCTAGATAAAACTTAGTTGCCAAGATGCAAGGACCCTTGGTTACATGGTGAATAAGGGCCATTTACCACAAGGTGAGGCTTAAAGCTCAAATACAACCCTAAAAAGTCTGCAATTGACTGAGGTGAGTATAGTATCTGAGGTATTAATTGAGAGGCAGGGAGGTTCATCCTCCCTGCATCCAAAGACCAAAAGGGAGGTGAAGTGGTGGCTTGTTACTACTGTTGGTCAATACTGAACTTTGCAAAGCTGACCAGCCCCTTGAATTACCTCAACCAAAAAGGTACCCCAGATCTGGAAAAGTGGAAAGAGCAGTACCAGACAGCCTTTCTGCAGGTGAAGAAGGCTCTTTGTGGAGAACCACTGCTCTCCACTTCTAACTTTTCCCTCCCGTTTATCCTGCAGACTAATGCCAGGAACAGGGTTGATGTAGTAGGGGTCCGTTTGCCAGTCATTTACATTATACACAAACTGTCAGGCCAAGAGTCATGACAGAGTACCATGGAAAAAGAATGGTTGGTGATCTTGTGGCTGGGTACACTGTCTTCACTATTATCTAGTGGGATGCCACAGCTGGAACATGATTTTTTTTTATTTTTTACAATAAATTCACAACACAACATAATTTCCCTGTGGTTGTTAGGTTGTCACACAGTCCACTTAAATACAACTTTACCAATGATTTGTTTTTAACATTTTGGTCAATTTAGGCTTCAGTACCACGTTTCAAGTCCTTGCACTGTCCCTAAACAGAAATTAATCTAATTTGAATCCAGTCGAAAGTGAGGGAGAGGATTTTTCTTTAAAAAGACTATGCCATTAAACATACAGAGATCTATCCAAACAGGGTCATTAATGGTGAGCAAAATCCAGTTATGAATATTGGTCCTGGAAAAGTTCTTTTTGTACACCACCCTGATTAGTATTTCTTTATAATCCCATTTGATTAATATTTGTGTTTCTGAAAATATTCTGGCATGTGTGATTGTTCATGTCACATTTGCATCAATCAAATAGCAAGTGATTGAACGACACAGAAGATATTTCTTGTTCTTCCTCCTCTTCAGACATTCTCTTCATACCTTAGTGTGTCCAGTTTCCAGCGGGGATCCTTTAGTCCAGCCAACAGCAGCTTCATTCCTGAGTCTCCTGGATGATTGTAGCTCAGGTCCAGCTCTCTCAAATGGGAGGGATTAGAGCTCAGAACTGAAGCCAGAGACGTACAGCCTTCTTCTGTGATCAGACAGCATGACAGACTGCAGAGATACAAAACAATCAATCTTTAAATATTTATGTAGCAGTAAACCCTACAACATTACAGAGAATGCCTGAAAAAACAGACATTTTATAGGAGTTCTACTTGGGTATATCGGGCAGAAACAACTGCCTTTTAACAGGAAGAGATGTCCAACAGAACTAGGTTCAGGGACTGTTGATTCAACTGTAACTATATGATTCAATTAAAAAAAAAAATATTTGAGGTGTAATCTTAAAAGCAAAGATTGTCTCTGTCTCCTCAGTGCAAACGGGGCCCTGGTTCACAACGCTGCTGGGTTGACAGTTTTTACTGTGATTTTAATGATATTTCAATACAGAAACTCAGAGATTCATAGATTATAGTGGGGAGTGTTCGTTGTAACATTTTAAAAAAGTTCAACTTTGCAGACTGAGAGTAATGGGCTTTGCTTAGATATGGGTACTATGAGGTCTCAAACATATAATATTGCAAATGGCAAAACTGTATCTGAGAACAAGAATTTACACTTTAATTCTATACTCAACGGGGGACATAGGAAGAGAAGCCAATATGGAAATAACAGTTTTTAACTTTCTATTCATAGTCAGTACTCGCTGGAGCATTTTAGATCAACTAAAACCTTTTCAGTCAGTATGTACATAGTTTTTTCAGCATCAGTCAGAATCAGAAATTTTTAGATTTTATTGGTGTTGATCACAACATTGAGGCGACTGTTGTTGTGATTTGGCGCTATATAAATAAGATTGAATTGAATTTAATCTTCCTTATACACAATAAAAGACATGAGATGGTGAGAAACGAGTCCGAAATTTCTGCTGATGTTTTGGAAATATTTCAGACAATGATTCAGAGTCTACTAATCAAACCAAAGGCAAATAAAATGCACCTGACAATTTTATAAACATTTATTAGAAATTGTCAAATTGATTATACATTATGGAGAGTTGAATCCTGACCTGAGACTTTCCAGTGTACAGTGTGGACTCTCAACTCCAGCACACAGAAGCTTCACTCCTGAATCTTCTAGGTTGTTGTCACTCAGGTCCAACTCTTTCAGACTAGAGGACTGAGAGCTCAGAACTAAGGATAAAGCTTCACAATTTCTCTCTGAAAGGTTACAGACACTCATTCTGGAAAATAAAGAACACAAAAACAGTTTGGGGACTGGTTGGAATAAATTTTGCCTTGTTTTAAACACATCAGAAATGTGGAGATTTCCCATGATTTAGAAGAAATTAAAAAATACTGAGATACAACAAGAAATATGGTAAGTTCAAATTTATTAGCTACTTTAGACTGGTTAATCATGTCATTTAAAGAACAACATAATATTGCTGGATGGGACCTTAGTGTTTCCAGTGCACAATGTGGACTCTGCAGTGCAGCAGACAGAAGCTTCACTCCTGAATTTTGTAGGTCGTTGTTACTCAGGTCCAGCTCCCTCAGATTCGAGGTTTGGCAGGTGAGGACTGAGGACAGTGCTTCACAGCTTTTTTCTGAGAGGAAACAGCTACTCAAACTAGAAATAAAGAACACAAGAATAAAATCAAATATCATGGATTCAAAATACTTTCATGGTGCAATGAGGAGGTTCTAGATTTGGCTACACACACACACACACACACACACACCCATAGAGCGCAGTTCTAGGAACAGCTAAGAAAATCCACAGCACCCTCAAGCTCCCAGGACCCGAGCTTGTCTATACATATAGATATCTATCTATCTATCTATCTATATCTATATCTATATCTATATATATATATATATATATATATATATATATGTGTATGTGTGTGTGTGTGTGTGTGTGTGTACACACATATATATATATATATACACACATATATAACAGGCTGTAAGTACTGTCATTGAACTTTATGAAAATCAAAAAGATATAGCAATTGACTGAGATTTGGAAATAATAAAAAATAGTGAGGCAAAAGAACAAAAGGATGACGCTCACCTTTAGAGGTACGTATTTCTCAGGTGCATTAAATACAGGGAGTGCAGAATTATTAGGCAAATGAGTATTTTGTCCACATCATCCTCTTCATGCATGTTGTCTTACTCCAAGCTGTATAGGCTCGAAAGCCTACTACCAATTAAGCATATTAGGTGATGTGCATCTCTGTAATGAGAAGGGGTGTGGTCTAATGACATCAACACCCTAGATCAGGTGTGCATAATTATTAGGCAACTTCCTTTCCTTTGGCAAAATGGGTCAAAAGAAGGACTTGACAGGCTCAGAAAAGTCAAAAATAGTGAGATATCTTGCAGAGGGATGCAGCAGTCTTAAAACTGCAAAGCTTCTGAAGCGTGATCATCGAACAATGAAATGTTTCATTCAAAATAGTCAACAGGGTCGCAAGAAGTGTGTGGAAAAACCAAGGTGCAAAATAACTGCCCATGAACTGAGAAAAGTCAAGCGTGCAGCTGCCAAGATGCCACTTGCCACCAGTTTGGCCATATTTCAGAGCTGCAACATCACTGGAGTGCCCAAAAGCACAAGGTGTGCAATACTCAGAGACATGGCCAAGGTAAGAAAGGCTGAAAGACGACCACCACTGAACAAGACACACAAGCTGAAACGTCAAGACTGGGCCAAGAAATATCTCAAGACTGATTTTTTCTAAGGTTTTATGGACTGACGAAATGAGAGTGAGTCTTGATGGGCCAGATGGATGGGCCCGTGGCTGGATTGGTAAAGGGCAGAGAGCTCCAGTCCCACTCAGACGCCAGCAAGGTGGATGTGGAGTACTGGTTTGGGCTGGTATCATCAAGGATGAGCTTGTGGGGCCTTTTCGGGTTGAGGATGGAGTCAAGCTCAACTCCCAGTCCTACTGCCAGTTTCTGGAAGACACCTTCTTCAAGCAGTGGTACAGGAAGAAGTCTGCATCCTTCAAGAAAAACATGATTTTCATGCAGGACAATGCTCCATCACACGCGTCCAAGTACTCCACAGCGTGGCTGGCAAGAAAGGGTATAAAAGAAGAAAAACTAATGACATGGCCTCCTTGTTCACCTGATCTGAACCCCATTGAGAACCTGTGGTCCATCATCAAATGTGAGATTTACAAGGAGGGAAAACAGTACACCTCTCTGAACAGTATCTGGGAGGCTGTGGTTGCTGCTGCACGCAATGTTGATGGTGAACAGATCAAAACACTGACAGAATCCATGGATGGCAGGCTTTTGAGTGTCCTTGCAAAGAAAGGTGGCTATATTGGTCGCTGATTTGTTTTTGTTTTGTTTTTGAATGTCAGAAATGTATATTTGTGAATGTGGAGATGTTATATTGGTTTCACTGGTAAAAATAAATAATTGAAATGGGTATATATTTGTTTTTTGTTAAGTTGCCTAATAATTATGCACAGTAATAGTCACCTGCACACACAGATATCCCCCTAAAATAGCTAAAACTAAAAACTACTTCCAAAAACATTCAGCTTTGATATTAATAAGTTTTTGGGGTTCATTGAGAACATGGTTGTTGTTCAATAATAAAATTATTCCTCAAAAATAAAACTTGCCTAATAATTCTGCACTCCCTGTAGATAGAATAAACTGAAGAAAACTAAACAACAGATAGAAGAAGAGAAATAACAATTTTAACATCAACCAGTGGCACACTCCGGGGCCTGATCAACCCTGGCAGGGCCTCCTTGGATGAGCGTGTCTAGTGATAATGGCCGAAGCTCCGATGAATCCAAGGTCCACTACTGACGATGTGTCTCAAATTTTAATTTGATAATTTAGATCAGATATTTAATCCCTAAGCCTAACCAAGGAAAAATGGCAGATTAGACTGGGTAAAAGAACAAAAGTTATACATTTAGCCGACCTCAGACTTTCCAGTTTACAATGTGGACTTTGCAATGCAGCAAACAGAAGTTTCACACCGGAATCCTGAAGGTTGTTGTTACTCAGGTCAAGCTCTCTCAGCCTAGAGGACTGACATCTGAGAACTGAGGACAGAGCTTCATAACTTCTCTTTGAGACGAAACAGCCATTAAGTCTGAAAAAAGAAAATCACTTCTTAAAGCTACATCTATCACCATGTCCTAGACATTTGGGAGAATTGAATGGATTTTTATTATTTTATTATTATTTCAATTGGGCCGCACAATCACAATAAATAGATTAGCAGCAGTTCAGTGTTACTAATATGAAGCATTAAAAAAATCTTGTATTTGACTGTGAATACTATCTAAAATACGTTAAAATTTCAAAAGATAGTGCTTTTCGTTTCTTCTTTTTTACCCTTTAAAATGCACAGGACAGTTTTTTTTTAACTAGAATAGATATTTATAAACTAAAAGTATAGTCACATGTTTACTCACAGAGATTTGTTGGAGGCTTTGACCACTGGCAGCAGCCTCAGAAGAGCCTCCTCTGAAGCAGAGTATTTCTTCAGGTCAAACACATCCAGATCTTTTTCTGATGACAGTAAGATGAAGACCAGAGCTGACCACTGAGCAGGAGACAGTTTATCTGTAGAGAGACTTCTTGATCTCAGGGACTGTTGGATCTCCTCCACTAGAGAACAATCATTCAGTTCATTCAGACAGTGGAACAGATTGATGCTTTTCTCTGCAGACATATTCTCACTGAGCTTCTTTTTAATGTACTGGACTGTTTCCTGATTGGTCTGTGAGCTACTTCCTGTCTGTGTGAAGAAGCCTCGTAGGAGAGTCTGACTGGCCTGCAGTGAAAGACCCAGGAGGAAGCGGAGGAACAAGTCCAGGTGTCCATTTGGACTCTGTAAGGCCTTGTTCACAGCACTCTGGTGGAGAGATTGAAGTTTTGGTTTGTCAAATAATTTAGAGAATTTGAGGGTTGTTTGTTGTTCTTCCAGCAGATTGAGTCCAGAGTTGATGAAGGTCCGATGGACATGAAGAGCAGCCAGAAACTCTTGAACACTCAGATGGATGAAGCAGAACACCTTGTCCTGGTACAGTCCTCTCTCCTCTTTAAAGATCTGTGTGAACACTCCTGAGTACACTGAGGCTGCTCTGATATCGATGCCACACTCTGTCAGGTCTGATTCATAGAAGATCAGGTTTCCTTTCTGCAGCTGATCAAAAGCCAGTTTTCCTAGATATTTAATCATCTTCCTGTTCTCGGGACTCCAGTGTGGATCTGTGTTAGTTCCTCCATCATACTTGACCATTTTCATTTTGACCTGAACCACCAGGAAGTGGGTGTACATCTCAGTCAGGGTCTTGGGCAGCTGTCCTCCCTCTCTGGTTTTCAGCACATCCTCCAGAACTGTAGCAGTGATCCAGCAGAAGACTGGGATGTGGCACATGATGTGGAGGCTTCGTGATGTCTTGATGTGGGAGATGATCCTGCTGGCCTGCTCCTCATCTCTGAATCTCTTCCTTAAGTACTCCTCCTTCTGTGGGTCAGTGAACCCTCTGACCTCTGTCACCATGTCAGCACAATCAGGAGGGATCTGATTAGCTGCTGCTGGTCGTGTGGTTATCCAGAGGTGAGCAGAGGGAAGCAGTTTCCCCCTGATGAGGTTTATCAGCAGCACATCCACTGAGGTGGACTTTCTAGGGTCAGTTAGGATTGTAGTTCTGTGGAAGTCCAGAGGAAGTCGACACTCATCCAGACCATCAAAGATGAACACAACCTGGAAGTCTTCAAAGCTGCAGATTCCTGCTTCTTTGGTTTCAGTAAAGAAGTGATGAACAAGTTCCACCAAGCTGAACTTTTCCTCTTTCAGCACATTCAGCTCTCTGAAAGTGAATGGAAATATGAACTGGATGTCCTGGTTGGCTTTGTCTTCAGCCCAGTCCAGGCTGTATTTCTGTGTTAAGACTGTTTTCCCAATGCCAGCCACGCCCTTTGTCAGCACTGTTCTGATTGGTTCATCTCTTCCAGGTGAGGCTTTAAAGATGTCTTCTTGTCTGATTGTTGTTTCTGGTTTGTCTGATTTCCTGGATGCTGTTTCAATCTGTCTGACCTCATGTTCATCATTGACCTCTGCAGTCCCTCCCTCTGTGATGCAGAGCTGTGTGTAGATCTGATTCAGAAGGGTTGGGTTTCCTGCTTTAGCAATCCCCTCAAACACACACTGGAACTTCTTCTTCAGTGCAGATTTAAGTTTATGCTGACAAACTGCAGCAAAGTGTTCTTGATGGAAAGCAATATATAGAAAATAATTATGTTTTAATAATCACAAATTACATGTTTAATTTCCTAAAGAACCACTGTTTGAATACATTTAATCCTTTAACATCAGTCGGAGCGGGAACGCTCTATTTTGCGTAACTATTTTTAAATGCCTGTAGAACTGCAACCACATCAGCTAGCGTATTTTTTTTTTTTTTTTTTTTTTTTTGCATGTGTAAACGGAGGAGTTGTACATCTTATGCCATCAGCTTGTCCTAGGCCACTGTTTCTTTCCACATATAGCTTTGCAAAACATGCGTAAAAATCACTGGCAGCAACAAAAACACAATATTCCAGAAACACGCTTTGCCGATCCGATCATAGCACTTCCTACATTGGAATAGACATCAGCGTAAACAAAAGGGCTTTGGAGAGTTATGTCACAAGAGGGGGCGTGGCCAGGATTTTTGGTTGAGGTGCCATCTTCCTGGGCCAAACAAAGTTCAAGCGAAAGAGGAGCGAAAGCACACACATCAGCCATGGTTCGCACTTGCTGTGTGGTCAGCTGTAATGTTCGATCGCACGACCAGCAAGGGAATAAGCTTGAGAATGGTATATCTTTTTATTCTTTCCCAACCTGGAAGCAACATGAGGGAGCTCATGTATCGGATGTTACCAAAAGAAGACGTCTAGCCTGGATAGCTGCTGTGAGACAAGCTGATATCCAGTTCTCTTCCATCTCCAAATATCTGTTGGTGCTCCAGACATTTTCATTCCGGTAAGTTCTAAATATGTTCATATCACTCTTTATAGCTTAGTTAGTTTTATTTTCGATGCACTCTGAGGTCATAGCAAATTACAACAAACATCCTACTGAGTAATTTTGCAGAACTACTCTCTATTTATAGAGTTGCTAATTATTTGGCAATATTGCAGGCAAACCAGCCAATGAAATGGATGAAACACATCATGACTGGGTTCCAACGCTACACAAGAGACCTGCGTCAAACATACCACCATGCCAATAAGATTACTTCTTCCATGTGAAGGTGAAGAGGTGACCCTTCTCGATAAGATGGTGAACAGTGTGGTAGTAAAACCAGGTAAAAATGAAACTTGCTCCTGTTAAATATTCTTAAGTCTTGTGCTGTATAAATAGCAGTAATGTTTCAGAAGATACAGTAAATTAAGTAGTGTTAGTAGTGGGTGCTATCATGTAAACGCTGTCATGATTTTATGTGAACATTTTGTCATTTGTAAACTATAAATGACATGGATTCTACATTGTAACTGATTTGATGATCTATAAAGTGTTTTTTTGTTTTTTTTAAAAAAGGCAAAAATTAGTTTGTTTCTTTATTCAACGTTTGAACAGTGATACTCAGTCAGTACATATTCAGTAAATGCAAATTATTTACATGGCAGTGCACTTCAGGCACGTAGATAAAACATTATGGTTCATTTCCACAACCCACAGCTTTACTGTGTTCCAGCAAAGTATCCAATAGCGGTGACAAATCCTCCACAGTAGGAGGTGGGATTTTTCTTTTTTGAAGACGGCTCCTTTTACCTGTCACTACGGATGGTCTGTTTATGTTTTGATCAAGAGCCTTTTTTGGGGCAGCTGAAGAGGAGCAGTCCATCTTAGGGCCGGCCTCTGGCTGCATCTTGGTCATATTCCCCAGCAAAACCCAGTATACAGGTTCATCTGTAACAGTCCTTGTGCCACAGATCCGCACTGTTGGTTTTACATTAAACAGAAGAGCAGCGACAGGGGTGCAGGTCTCCGTGACTCCAGCCATACAGGTGTAGTGGGCGACCCACTACACCTACCCAATCTTTGGTGAATTGGATGTGTCCCTCCCAAGGTTATTATCGTTTACGAAAACTAACAAAATAACGAATAAAAAACATTTTCGTTAACGGAAATAAAAATAAAAACGAGACTTTGCAATAAAAGGAAAACTAACTAAAACTGAAATGACCGTTCACAAAACTAACTAAAATTAACTGAATTTATAGAGAAAATGTGTTTAGTTTTCGTTGATGTGTATGTGTCATACGTTAGTCTAGGGTGAGAATGAAGTGTATTTTCCAGGTTATGTTCTTGCTGTGCCTTATTATGCCTGCAGGTGGCAAGTACCTCAGTCGGGTCGTCTGTGTTGCCGCTCCGTCCACGAGTCCAATTTGGGATTACTTTGAATATGACTGTGTTTTGGATAAAGCAAGTGTCTTGTAGTGGAACGAGACAAATTATGAGGGACATTTCTAAAGGGAAAAAAATCCCACAAACCTTAAAGTGCACTTGAAAAGTTCACACAAGAAGGCTAACCTAGCTTACCTGGAGAAGGTAAGGGAGCACGCCCAACCCTCATCCCCAGAAACAGAAGCTAACACCAGGCAAGGCAGCGTGATGCATCCCGAGACAACAGGACTGGGATATCTACATAACTGTGTGAGTCAAACACCTTAACACCCGGTGCTGCAAGAGTTAATAGTCTCATTGGGGCCAAGATATACATTTTATAGTTGCCTGGTATCAATGGTTGTTCATCTGCCTTTATTTATTTATTTAAAGAACCCATAGGTGGGAATGTGAGTTGTCTTTCTCTGCGTGTTAGCCCTGCGACAGACAGGCGACCTGTCCAGGGTGCAGGGTATGGTAGCTGGAATAGCAACATACCCAAGGATAAGCAGAAGAGAATGACTGATATGATGAAACTGGGATTTTGTTACACTTAATTATTGCAAACACAACTAAAACTATAACTGAAACTAATCAAAACTAAACTGAAACTAAGGATTTTCAAAAAAATAAAAACTAAACTAAACTAGCAAACAATTGGTAAAAACTAATTAAAACTAATATAAAATTGAAAATCTGAAGTCAAAACGAAATTAAAATAAAAACTAATTAAAATTGCAAAACTATTAAAACCCTGGTCCCTCCAGAAATTTACGATAATATATCAGGCTACGGCAATAGCGGTAGGTCTTCAGGGTTTCTTCTCCACGGGTCCACATTTCCAGTGCACGATATTTTATGCAAGTACCGCCTCTTTGCATCCAGATGCAATCTGTCTCTGTACCGTCCTTTATGTTGTAAACTGCTTTAAGAATGTTTCTAGCAACCGTCCTTCCAAAATAGTGTGTTTGTTTTGATTAGTGGCCCAGGAAGATGGCGCCGCGCTACCACAATGCATTGCGGCGTGACGTCAACTCCAAAGCCCTATCGTATGTCTGACATTACGTGCCCGGAACCTGAAGTGACATAATTTTCATGGAAAATGTAGTTTTTACCTTTGCGGCCTTATAAGCCTACACTTGTGTTTTTAAAAGTCATGTTTGACTTTATGCCTTTTTGTATAGTACTGGGATGATTAGAAGTCGAGCTACACTGTTGGAAATTGTTTATTTTGATGCACATGCTGTTTTGTTTGTTTTGTTTGTTTGTTTTGTTTTTTTTGCAAATTTGCATTATAATATGTATTTTTGTTTATATAAAATTGGTGTATCTCAAAAATAAAACTATGAAGACACTCAAATTTCCTGTGGTTGGGAATTATTTAGTGCAACTTTTTGTATTAACAGTTTTGAGGAATAAATCTCTTAAATTTCTCTAACTACAAATATATGTAATACAAACAAAAACATTTTTCTTTTTTTGTAGTTTATTGCATTTTTTGCTATTTATGTAGTTACTATGGACTGAATACATACATATTATTAAAATTTGGGCTCTAACGATTGTATTGATGTATAGTAACTTGAAATGCTTCCAAGAATGGCACTACAGCATGTAAAAATATAAAGATAAGCTCTGGCGGACTTGGTTCTATGGTATGTCTTAAACGGTTAAATGAGTTAATCCCCTCATTTATTCATAATTTCATGTATTGCTTTGTGGTAAGCAGTGGTACGACTTAAATGCAGGACTCAAAATGAAAGTGATAACTAAACAAGGCACCTTTATTGTTGTAAGAAAAATGTGGCTTTACAATCCCAGAACTCCTAAAATTAGAATAGACAGCTAAAGCTAGAAAAGAAGAAGCAAGGGATGAATAGAATGTGGGAAAACAGCCAACTGGACAACAAGAAAAGGGAGACTGAAGACTTAAAGCCACACATAGGAAAACTAGGGGATGGGAAACATGAAGAGGCTATCAAAATAAAACAGGAATTATGCCAATTACGGAAAACGACTTACACACCAGGCTTTCCACAGGGACCGAGAGGGGAAAAAAAACAGACATGAGAAGAAAACTATCATGTAAGACAGAAAGGGAAAACCAAATGTGAAGAAAATGCTGACTAAACCCAAGAGAAGAATAGCTCCTTATGGAGGAAAATGCTAAGATAACCAAGAGCAGAACTAACTAACTAATGTAGAATTAAAGAAATTAGTTTACTGCTGAACTGTATATAGCCATCATCCTTATCGTTGCATTAATTATCATTTCATCAAAGCATTTATTGAAGTTGTTGGCATTATGTTATAATTTGTATTACAGGGGTTATCATAATCACATATTAACATGTTTATTACGGGTGCGGTTATAACCACTTTAAATCGTTGAGTTAAATCTATCATCTTAAAAGCTTATATGCTGAGTATATTGTTGCAGTAAAATAGTAGCTGAGCAAAGGCCTGAATGTATTCATGTTGCACTTGAGTTTGCCTAGTAACAGGTGACACGTGGAGAGGACCAGTCCATGGTGACCTCAAAGGCCTGAGATCATCACCATATTCGGAAGAGGATGCCAGAAAGGGGAACTTCTGTGTCTGCATTTATCTCTTAGAATTGATCATTATCTGTAGAGGAGGCAAATAATGTTCTTAAGATGCAAATTATGTGTCTGTAAACGCAAGAGGGGGCGTTACAATACCCTGATGTTATAAAAGCAATCTGAAGTGTATTTTGGGGGGGGGGGATGTACAACTGATGTCTTGCAGTTTACACCTCCCCACGCGGCGTGCATTCATTAAAATCAATTGTTTGACCGACCTCTTCTGGACCATCATTGTTTTACTCTCGTCCTCAATTTCGGACCCGTAACACTAACAACTAACCGAAGCACACTTTATACATAAGGTAAACACAACCATGAAACTAGTGGTATAGGATATTCCAATAACCCAGAATCCAGAAACATAGACCAAGTACCATGACACAGAAGGTTAAATCTTTAGATAAATCCTCTTACTGCTCTGCAAACGGTCAGCCAGCTCCTCCTGCTTCATTCTCCTCAGGAAGTCCACTGTGATCTTCACAAATGCCTCTCTGCTGCTGCTCCTGTGACTCTCTAAGCATTCTGGGTAATCTGGACTCAGAACCTTCTGGATCTTCTTCAGCTCGTTCTTCACAAAAGTGATGATGTTGTCCTCCAGCAGCTAGAACAGAATATTTATGAATGAGCCGATCAGACTGAAATCATGGAGCCAAACATCAGATCCATGTTGGACACACTGACCATCCACTGGTCTACAAAGAGCAGCATGGAGATGACTGTGAACAGACTAAATGTAAAAGTAGTTGTTGTACTTGTACACACCATAAATATGGAGTCCAGCTGTGTTTGATGCTGCTGGGCAGACTGACCACTGGGAACCTCTGAGCTCTCCTGGTCCACTCTGTGGCGGAATGAAGGAGAATTACCGAATTTCCCAGAGGAACACACCTGAGGGATTAATAAAGTTTTATCTAATCTAATCTAATTAGTTCAAGGACACGGCACAGATGAGTAGGTTTTCTTCTCTGTGTTAGCTCTCTCAGAGAGTGCAATCCCAATCAAGTTTGGAAAGCTTTAAATTGTATCTCAGATATATTTGTCATGTTTCGGCTGTGTGGCAGGCAGGGAGAGGACCCAAACGCAAACTCGTAGACACAAGGGATGAACTCAAAACCACAGCTTTATTTGCTGGCTGGGAAAAGCATACAAAAGCAACCTAAACTAAACTGGAAAATCACAAACTAAACTCACAGAGAGACACAGGGAGATCCACACAGCATGAGGGAGAACGCGACACAGAACGGAGGGAGACGCAGACATAAATACACGGAGGGTTAACGAGGGAAGTGGGCATACACGGGGAACACAGGTGACACTGATAATCATAACGAGACAGGGCAGGAGTGAACACAACGTGACGCATACTGACGAGGGACTGTCAAAGTAAAACAGGAAGTGCACAGAGGTTCAGACAGGCAGAGAGAGAGAGAGAGAGAACAGACATAAGGGGCTGGGGAAAAACATTGAATGAAACACAAGGAGGGGAAACGAGGGCTCAGATACACAGAGGGGCACACAGGGGATAATCAAATAAGAAACATCTTAACAGAACCTAGAAACCAAGGCATAAATAGAGAACAAATCCCAAAACACACGAAAAACTAAGAATGCTGGGCCAACATGGCCCAGGATCATGACAATATTAGGCCAGGGGTGGGGAACTCTGGAGTTCTGCAGGTTTTAGATATCACCCTGGGTCAACAGACCTGAATCAAATGATTAGTTCATTACCAGGCCTCTGGAGAATTTCAAGACATGTTGAGGAGGTAATGTAGCCATTTGAATAACCTTTGTTGGATGAAAGACACATCTAAAGCCTGGAGGACACCGGAAGTTCCCCACCCCTGTATTAGGCAATTTCATTTATTTTTCCAGATGCATTCTCGCACCTACCCAGTCACAGCAATCTCATATTGCACAATTTTGAGATATGACTCCTAAACAATAGCTTAGAAATGTGAAAAAATATCAAACAGGCTTATGTTGCTGCCACTCAGTTCAGCTCACAGATCTGGCTGCTGAACTGCACTCACTGTAGGTTCAGGCTTCAGCCTCCATTATAATAGTTGCCGACAAGTGAACATTCATTTCTGCATGTGCAGTTTTCCATTTGCCTCACTCCAGTTGAGTACCCTAATATTTGCCATAGTGTTTTCTTACTAAAGATCCTCAAAGGCATCTCAGACATCTTCTAAGTAGTTTTTTTGTTATTCTCTTCTGAGGGGACCAAATTAGACATTTTCAGTGTACTACGCACTGCATTAGTTCACATTAGAATAAAATACTTCAATGCAGAGTGTGTTTTTAATGTCTTTATTTTGTGCATTAAACATGGGGATGTTTTCTGTTGTTGGCAGGTGGTGGGACAGCCCTACTCTGAAAATTTTGTCACTTGTTGTCACTGATCACTTCCTGTTTGCTGAAGTGGATTCTAGTCGTTTAGAAACCTAAGCCTTGTTATTAAGAGACAATTTAAATGGGATTGAGGGAATGACATGTTTGCACTGCAGCAACAACAACACCAAGCAGTTAAATCAACTCTCAAAGAGTTCATGTTCCTAACAACACACCTCTCCACAGTAGTCGCCTGATGGACTTTAAAATCAATGGGCCGGTCTTCAGACCAGTCACTCTGTAAGGACACAGAGCTGGGTGGAGGTCCAGGTGGGTTCCTGTGAATAATGATGGAGCAGTGATGTGAGTGCTGAGCTGTGACATGGAGAAGAGTCATGGACAGTTAGAGATGGTCATCTCACCTCTGAGCTTTGGTCTGGCTCTCATGTTCCCCACACAGAGTGCTTTTAGAGGGAGGGACTCCCTCCTCTCTGTCCTCACACTGATCCATGCTGCTCAATTCAGCTCACACACACTTTCTACCTTCACCTGCAGAGGAAACACTAATCATTCATGTGCACATTGTTAATCTATTGAACCTGCATCCCAATACTGTTGTTGTCCCAATGTCTCCCCGTCTTCTCTCCTGTTCGCTGCTCTATTGTTGTCTCTTTCTCTTTCTCTCTTGACCCTCATCTGCCGTGGCAGAATTCTTTGCGGGTTCCTGGCTCTGTCCAACACAACTGCAATCAATCTGTTGTGCATCATCCTGACTCACCAGTGACTATTTAAGATGGCTGTTCAGTGTTTCTCATCGCTGGATCATTGCAAAGGAATTAACTAGAGAGAGCTGGAATTGCAAAGACGAGTGTCATTTTTGCAATGCCAGCTCTCTCTAGTTAATTCCTTGTCTCTTGTGATTTTCCTGGCTACTAACCATGTTCTCCGTGTCAATAGAACCTGCCTTGTCCCCTGGAGTGTGTTCGTGAGTGTTTTCTCGAGTGGCTAGAGGACGTTTTCTTTGTGTGACCGAACAAGAGTGTGGTTTTCCCTTCCTGTCCCAGGTTTCCTTATAGGTGTTGTCTTCCCTTGCACATTTTTATATAGCACTTGGTTTTTTGGTAAATAAACTGTTCAATCTCTTTTTTTAATGGAGTCCAGCACTTGAGTCCGCTAAGTGACTGTGACAAATACAGGAAGTCTAAATTAGCTTTGTGTTTAAAAAGTCCAGTATCTAATCCTCTGAGTATAGGTGTTTTAGAGCTCGGATGGAGCTGATGAATGAGAGAATATCCCAGTTCTAACTGCCTCTACGCTCTCTGGATGTCTACCCTGCCTAATCTGTTAAAATCTAGCCTTGCATGCCTGGTACTTGCCTACCACATTTGTTGCGGCAGCTCCCCTCTAGATCAGTCCTCTTGGAATATAGCAGTTTAGCAATGTGAACAACAGGCCCCAGGAGTTCCTTTTCAAGCCTACAGTAAGTTGTAATAAGTTGTAACCAAATTAAAGGATTATTCTAATAGCTTTTGATACTACTGTAGATTAATCCTCAGTTTTCTCACTTTCACTGTTTCACAAAGTAAGAAGGTAATATTTACAGTTTAGCCTTTTTTTTAAGATGTAGATGTATGACTGTCTGGACCCTACACTCTTCCTGAATTTGTAGTGTGTGTGTGTGTGTGTGTGTGGGGGGGGGGGGGGGGGGGGGGGGACATTTTTAACACATTTCTAAAATTGGAAGAGAAAACACAACAACAAAAGAACAATTTAAAAATCAATTTTGTATCTGAGTGAGAGAGTATATCCATGTATGTGTTTATTCTTCTCCCGTTTTCATTTGCCTTGTCTGCTCAGTGTATGGAGCTTTGAGAAACTACCTAGTTGTGACTGTAATCACTACACAAACTCACAGCAAGAAAGTCCCGTATTCAATTCCACCAGCAGCCCTCGGTCGTTGAGTTTGGAGTTTGGATGTGTGCAACCCAGTGCAAAAGTCTTTTGCACCGGGTTGGACACATCCAAACTTTTGGTTATCTCTTCTGCAAGGTTATCTTTTCTCCAACCTTCCTTTGCCAATACAGCAGCCAGTTAGTGCCCTACTATCCTTTGTTAAGGGTTCAAATATTAAGGTGGGATATAGGAGGAAATCCAAATTACAACACTGGTCCAGGAGGATAAGGTCGAAAGGATGATTTTAATGAACACACGCGTGGGGAGATGTACACTGCAAAACATCAGCTGTAGATCTCCGCCCAAAAATACACCAGGAGTTGTCTTTATAGCATCAGGGTATTATTTATGACGCCCCCTCATGCGTCAAACAGATACCAGACATGGAGAAGTTTCAAAACCACAAATGTTCTGTTGACAACTTTTGACACAGTTTGAAAAGGACATGATCTCCATCTTCACGACAAGCACTTCCTGTTCATCTTCTGACTCTCGCTTATTTCTACAAATGAGTCTATGATAGGTGTAATATTTAAAGAAATTAGGTCACTGCTGAACTGTATATAACCACCATCCTTAACATTCTATCATTTCATCAAAGTGTTTATTGAAGCTGCTGGCATTATGTTATAATTTATATTATAGGGGTTATCATAATCAAATATTAACATGTTTATTACAGGTGCAGTTATAACTACTTTAAAATGATTGAGTTAAATATATATGTATCATAACTCATATGCTGAGTATATTGGTACAGTAAAATAGTAGCTGAGCAAAGGCCTGAATGTATTCAGCTTCTTGTGGGATTTGAGTTTGCCTAGTTACAGGTGACGGAAGGATGTCCAGCCCAGGGTGACCTCAAGGCCTTAGGTCATCACCATATTTGGAAGAGTATGCCACGAGGAGGAACCTCTATGTTGCATTTAATTCTTAAAATACCTGAATGTTCTGTACATGCAAATTATGTGCTTGTAAACGCAAGAAGGGGCGTCACAATACCCTGATGTTATAAAAGCAATCTAGAGTGTATTTTGGGTAGAGATGTACAACTGTTTTGCAGTTTGCACCTCTCCACGCAGCGTGCATTCATTAAAATCAATTGTTTGAACGACCTCTTCTGGACCATCATTGTTTTACTCTCATCCTCAATTTCTGAACCCGTAACATTTGGTGCATTGGCCCGGGGTTGAGGGAGAAAGTTGGAGGTTGAGACTGAGAGGGTCCAAGGTGCTCAAACAGGCAGACACGAGTCAGTGGTCGAAGTGAGTGGACATAAGCCGGCTTATTTAAAGGTAAGGCACTACCTGTTGAATTATTTCCAAACAGTGCTGAATTGGATCTGAAAACAAATTGAAAGTCTACTCACTGAAAATTACTGGTAAAGGTCTGTTTTGATTTTGGTGAAAATCTCATGAGAATTGAAGTTGAAGTAATGATAATGTAAGGTTAAGTGACAGTACTGAGTAAAGGACAAGCAGTTGGACTGCTACGAGGATTTAAATGCAGTTGGACTGCTAAGGAAAGAGAATTTAAAGTAGTTGGACTACTGAATTTAGGATTATAGGTAATTTGGAAACTGTGTATGGTAATACAGTCATAATTGAATATAAAGCTGGGCTTGGACATCAATAAAGTCGGTTTGGTGGTTGCATAGGATGTCTTTAAAAACATAATTAAATTTTTAGAACGGAACTGTGGGAAGTTCTAAGAAAGTGCATCGTTCGGAGGTGACGCTCCCAATTCCCTGGTGACGACCAGGGTCTTCCGTTGGACGGGATAGTTCGATTGGCAATCGTGGACAACTGAGGACGGTCCAAAATAGCTACTGATTGGATCAGTTGACCGTTTGGAACGGTGTTTGCACTTTGTTTGGGCGATAAAGCTTGGAGCTGGGCGTTGGACGCTTTTAAATTTACTTAGGATATTTAGGGATTAGAGCAGATACAGTTTGGAACTGAGACTGTCATTGATTATCAAAAACTCAGGGAGTTTGTCCCTTGGAGGGTTAAGTTAAAATTTTGTCTAAATTCTGTAGGTTGTGCAATTTAAGGCCTTGTAAATATAAGTTAATCTATCAGACGTCTCTGTGTTATAATTTCTATGTTTGTATATAGGCTCTGTCTGCCACGGGCACTGCAGCAGGCTGGTTATTTTGAGAGTGTGTCTGTGTCTATGTAAATGAGGTGCCTGTGACTTATTTAGAGTGACATTTCCTGTTTACTAATGAGTGGCTAATGACTGACTGCAGAGCCTGGGTGAAGGACGACTTATATTGGTGTTTTAAGGGAAGAATTGCTTTTATTTCTACTTTGTTGGTATTACGGTTGTTAAATACGATGACTACTTTATGATACATGTCTGTCTCATTTTGCATGTGTGCGATTGGCTTTCAAATGTAGTTTTGTAATGTAACCTGTACACTCCATGGAGGAAACAGACCATGGAGTTTTGGAAGACGATAGCAGAGATATGACTGGCTTTACGTTTAGTCTTGTGTTGACTCCAATAACGGATGGTCAGACAGGGCTGGTTGAAACAGAGGTGCGTGTTTGCTGTGAAATAGGGGCCACTGACCATGACTCAAAACACAAAGGCTGTGAGATTAAAAATTACTGTGAGTAACGGTTTGACTTTTGACTAGGGAAATAATATGCTTACTTTGGGGTCTATGAAGATATTTGACTTTGAGTGATGTTATGAGAGGTTGAGTTTATTTTTCTGTTTAAAAAAAAAAAAAAAACACATAAGTATATGCACTTAGTAAACCCACTCAAGAAATGATTGTGTGACTGATGCTACAAAACTGACCTAAAGAAGCGTGATGTGTGTGAGTGAAAGAGCGCTATTTAAATGTGTGTGAGTGAAATGAAGGCATATTGTTTTTAGATAAAGTATCAGTAGAATTACTGATTATTTGTAGACTGATTATTAAAAGGAAGTCTCTGCAGAAGCTGTAGAAACAGGAAACCGTGTGTGTGTGTCTGGGACAGGAAATGCATGCCCATAAAAGGGAAGCTCACGGTGACAAGTGTGCACCCAGAGTAGAGAGAGAGATTTAACTCTGGGCAGATGAAGCAAAAGGGAGGTTTTAAGATAAAATGAAGATGATACTAATTATATGCTTTAGTGTGCCAATACAGGTGGACTCTCTCAACTTTGCAACCTTGAGTTCAGCAGAAGAAAAGTAGAATAAAAGAATTGGGAGAAAATAAGCCAGTCTTTGGCTTGAAATTGTGCAGCTTGACCTCTCACTTGGTCCTTGACCCCGAGAAGAAACGCAAAGGACAGTTAATTTCCTGATGAAGACCGATAGAACATCGTGGACGTGAAGAAGTAACGGAAGCTAAAAGACAGTGCAGGCGAAAGCAGTAACATTGACAACGACTGATGAGTCCAGCAGCATGGAAGACAGCACGAAATGCAACATGCATGCTGGTGAAGAACAGCGTGATATGTCTGCTTGAAGGCACTGACTGTCATATTTGCCAAGCTTGGAGCAATCTTGGAAGAAAAGACAGAAAAAATGAATGGAGAAGAAAACAGAGCAAATGAAAATAAGACTGAAGGAAGAGGAAATACTGAAAGATCAAAACAGAGAAGAAACACACTGTGTTTGCTGGAGCTCTGAAGCCCGAACAGGACACTGTGAATGAAAAAGGACCAGTGAGAGATGAAGCTGGACGAGTTTGACTGCGAGAAGATAGGAGATGATTGGATTGAAATTGAACCCTGAACTCGGGATCGTTTAGGGATGTCCACCCCATCACAACAAAGAGGTAAACAATACAAAAGGTAAAGATAATCAAAATAACTGACAATTATATTAATGAATAGAAAACACACATATACAAATTGTTACATGTGAGATTATTTTTGAAACGAATCAGAAGTGAGATAGTTTGAATCTAGAGCTCAGTGAAAAGATGCATAAATTAAATATGAATACATGAAAATGCAATGAATACATAAGGATGCAATGAAGAAGCAGCTTACACTCATGCAATGAAGAAACTGCTTACACTTAATTAAGATGATCACCTGGCATGCAATTAAGAAACAGCTTACACTTAGTGTATATTGACATGAATACAGGAGAATGTAATGAAGAACGCAATGAAGGCATGCAATGAAGAAAACAGCTTACACTGCATTTACATGACCACATAACGCAAGGAAGAACACGCTTACATACATGACATAATTGGTATTTTTGAATAGAAAATGAGAAATGGGTCGTTTAGGCGTCCGTGATAATAATGAAAATGTTTTAGTTTGTTATTTTCAGGAGTACAGCAGACCCGCACCAATTCTCCAGATCCAGGAGTCTGAAGAAATTACAGGTTAACATGAATGGATATGTTAAGGCAAGTTTCTGGTTGAATTGTTTACAGTGTCCAGGAACCTGACAGCAAGCCCTAACTGGTGGTGGAAGACCAGCAGGGCTGTGATTTAAGGTGGGGAAGTAAAATTTGGGTTAGTGATTCGGGGACGGAGAAAACTGACTCTTTAACTGGAGAATGGGAAAGTGTCTGTGAGACTGTGAAGCCATATATGCAAAATAGCACACACAAACATACGCAATGAAGATCGGCTTGCTACTTGTATGAGTGATAGAATGGTGTGAATGTTGAATAAACTGATTAAACTAGTTTAAAAGTGTGACTTAGGAGTGCTTTGCACTGACTGATGAAAACAAGGGATTAGTATAGAAAGAAAATGAAAATAATTGAATAATGGCATGAGGTTTAAAAAAAAAAAAAAAAGTATTTCTCTTGCCAAGTTAAATTGTGGAGATATGGCTGAGTATGCAAAAAGTTTGAGAGCTCGTGTGACTGATGACAGAGGAGGTTGCTGTGTGTGTGATTGAGGCCTTAAAGGAGGGGTAGATTGTTAGGAGGTGCAACTTTGATTAAGAGGTGTATAAGTTAGTGTTGACATATTGTGAGAACGTGCTTATATGTTAAGGTTGAAGGTGAGTTTGGTAAAATGCTTAAAGGGGGATATTGTGTACGAAACGGTGTAGTTTTTTACGTTTTGGGTGTGTTCTATGGGTGAAATTTAAGAGTGTTGAAGATTTTGAGGTTGTTGTTTTATTTTTAAAGAGGGAGTTTTAATAATCCTGGACATGTTTAAGGGGTTTTGTAACAGTGCACTTATAAAGAAAAAAAACCTGTCAGGTGATTTTGTTTGGTACTTTGATGAGCTAATACTCAGCTCTCTTTTTTTTTCTCATTTTTGTTCTAAGCAGGCCTGCAAAAGAAAACAATCTGAATATAAATGATAACAAATAAAGAACAATACAGAATCCAAATCTGAACCAAAGAACAAAATAGTGAAATGTGGATTATTGGGTTTTTCTCTGTATATATGAAGCATTTGTAATGTGTATCTGCTATGAAGGCTTGTAGAGGCCAGTTTATAATCACAAACAAGTGCTCAGCCAGACTGAAAAACAGGAAGCTTTAGTGCACAAGGCATATTAATAAATATAGACACAAAAAGAGGAACTCCCCATATAAACAACGTTCAAAAATGTGTGAAGTATAAAGTACCGAAATAACACTATATAAGCCACAGTTGATGATTCTAATGTTAGAGAGCTCTTGCAACTGGCGTCTGAGCTGTGCAGAGGTCTCTCTTAAGACAGGTATTTATGTAGGTTAGCATGAGGTTGAGTCCAACAGAAGCAAGGCACCCTAAATGTGCACAGCATGCAGCAGGGCTTGCCAAAATAATATAGGAAACAGTACATGTAGGGAGAGAACACTCACTAAAAGTTCTGACTACACATAGTGTGGTGGCTTATGTGAACTTGCAGGCGTTCACTATGACATCATTAGCACAACAGAGACTGAGTAAAGTTTTAGATGCTCGAAATCTGACACTTACACATGAAGGAATCAATATGGCAGATGTAAAGATAAATAGGAGGACCTAATTATTGTACTAAGAAAGCAGAACTTGAAGGGAAAGTCAGGGAAGATTTAAAAGCAGGACTTGTTGGGATTTGGGATTTGGAGATTCTTTTAATGCTATCATATAATCTGCCTTAGGATGACTGTATTAATAACGTGTTGTACAGTATTATTTTATGTTTGACATAACAGTGATGTCTCTATTTACAGGTTGAGTTCATTTTATACACAAAGCATAACTGTGCTTGTTTAGAGTTGATGTTCCGTCCAAAAGGGTTTTAAGCTTCACTGGTGAGAGTGTCCAGGTGATACATGTTGAGGGAAGATGAGAACATAGCAGGTTAATTGCATGCACACTTACAAACACACATGATTTAAATATAGGCCAGGCCAAAGGCCTGGGCTTGATACAGCTTCTAACTTGCAGGAATGAATGCAAAACATGCTTACAGACACAAACATGACAGGGGTTTATTTTACAGGGTAAAGGTGGATCATAGGTTGCTTTGTTTCTGCTTAGCAACTACTGAGGTAAAAGGTGTTAAAGATAAATATGCAATAAGCGAACAGGAAACGTGTGAGGGTGAGCCGGGTGAAACAAAATGTTGTAGATAATGGAAACTTGTCTAACGGGCATTAACAGTAACCTTTGCATGTTATGTATATGCTTGAAGCCAAAAGAGGCGTAAAACCTGATAGAAAACTTTGAAGTGTGTTTTTTAGTGGAGAGTCAGGCTGACATGGGGATGGTGTGTATTTTACTCTGTGTTTAATAAAACTAAAAGCGTTGCTCACACACATAAAGAGTATTGAGATTGAATAAAGTTAATATAATGGATAGAGCCCAGGACATGATAATACATAAATGAAATCAAATGCAATGTTTGATTTCACTTTTATTGGGAAAATAATTAGCCAAGAAATGTGTATTGAACTCTCCACATACATTGACACTGCGCAACTATGAGTGGGCCATGGAATCAAGAAACTGTTATATATCTGTATTAAACTAGCCAACATAGACTCACCACAAAATGATGTAGGATGTTGCCCTGCAGTGGGGGCAGAAAATCATTTGCAAACCAGGGATCTTATGTTGATTATCATATCCTTACTTATGTACACACACACACACAGAAGGGGAAATTTCAAAACAAAACAAAAACAACTTGGCTTATCCTGTCAAGCACAGGAGCAAAATAAAAATCTCTTTGGGCTCTATTAAAAATTTCTTTAGTAAAAGTGTAAAAGGCCAAAAACCCAAGAGGTTGGGCAAACAGGAAAGTCCCTCCAGTATCAGGAGTTAATAGTCAGGAAACATTTTACACACTAATGCCTTCTTTCTTAAAAACTACTGACTCATAAATGCCGATAGACATACAAGTCCACATACATCCAAATGTACATTTAGACATTAAACGTCGAGACGCATGTACACACACATTGGCACACAGGCACAGAGTCTAACTGAAGAGCTTAACAAAGCAGACGTGGCAGTAGGATTTATCATTTTGTCTGATATGATATTGTGAACCAACTTTGAATAATGACAGGAACCTTAGATGAACACAGTAGGTTAGTAAGGGGTAGCAGAGAGAGGGTCAAAGCGAAGGTAGTGGACCTGGGAATGGTGTAGTGACGTCTTTGGAAGACGTCAAAAGAGGGAATTGTAATATTTAAAGAAATTAGGTCACTGCTGAACTGTATATAACCACCATCCTTAACATTCTATCATTTCATCAAAGTGTTTATTGAAGCTGCTGGCATTATGTTATAATTTATATTATAGGGGTTATCATAATCAAATATTAACATGTTTATTACAGGTGCAGTTATAACTACTTTAAAATGATTGAGTTAAATATATATGTATCATAACTCATATGCTGAGTATATTGTTACAGTAAAATAGTAGCTGAGCAAAGGCCTGAATGTATTCAGCTTCTTGTGGGATTTGAGTTTGCCTAGTTACAGGTGACGGAAGGATGTCCAGCCCAGGGTGACCTCAAGGCCTTAGGTCATCACCATATTTGGAAGAGTATGCCACAAGGAGGAACCTCTATGTTACATTTAATTCTTAAAATACCTGAATGTTCTGTACATGCAAATTATGTGCTTGTAAACGCAAGAAGGGGCGTTACAATACCCTGATGTTATAAAAGCAATCTAGAGTGTATTTTGGGCAGAGATGTACAACTGTTTTGCAGTTTGCACCTCTCCACGCAGCGTGCATTCATTAAAATCAATTGTTTGAACGACCTCTTCTGGACCATCATTGTTTTACTCTCATCCTCAATTTCTGAACCCGTAACATAGGTTAATAGCTTAACCCTATTTGCTGGAACATTGAAGGCAATGTAATTACACAGCAAGCAAGACACGAGTAGGCAAGTTCTTTATGTTTCACGTGCACGGGAGAGAACTGGACAGGCGCCGTTCCTTCGCTTGACCCCAGTTGCTCTCGTCCGCTCCCCCGTAACACTGCTCTTTTATTGTGGTAACATGAATATGCATAGGGTCATTAACATATGACCTCTTACATGGGTGTACATGTGGACAAAGAATACCTTGTGTGTGTGTGTATGTGTGTGTGTGTGTGTATCTGTGTGTGGGGGTCAAACTGTGACCCCAGGAAGACTCCCCAGAGCCGTCCATCTAAACAAAAGGCACTTAGCCTAAAACAGATATAGATACGTTTATCCTACCATAAAACAATAAGACAAGGTACGACCTCTCCCATGCTCCTAAAATGTGGGTGTGAAAGTCAGAGAGCTGTGGAATGCACACAAAGCTTGCAGACTATTAAGGATCAAACCTCTACCAATCTACACCTAATTATAAAACTCTAAGAATATCTAAGTAGATATTTCTAAGCATAAATGACAATCACAATACAAATCTAACAGTCTATCTACTGTGTGTGTGTGGTCGACCTCAAATGCACTTTGCCTCACCCCGCCGATCGACTCCTGACCTCTCAACAGACAGAGAGACAGAAGCCATTCTCATATGTGTAATAACCTAACTAAAACTATGTATATGTAATCCATTGAATAAATGTTTTAATCAAGACCCACTACTAAAAGCTTAATCAAAAGATATAAATGAATAAAAGATAATAATGAATAACCTGGTTATTCAAATAGCATAACCCAATATAATCAGCATATAAGCATTTAAGATTATAAATTTAACTCAACAGTTTAAAGTGGTTATCACTGCACCTGTAATAAAGGCTAATTGGCTGCCAATATATTTAAACATCTGAATGCAATATCATTACTGTAGATTATGTTATTAATGCAATGGTAATGATGGTGATTATGAATAGCAGTAAAATATTTCCCTGATCTCCACACCTTCCAGGGCCAAATACTGTCCTCAATCACTCCTTTTAAGACTTCCGAACTCTGCTGTGCACATAATTTCTCCCTCACTTTCACCAACATCACTAAACCTTCTCTCCTTGACACAGTCATTCGAGACAGGGCTCCAACAAGATGACTACTGCCTATAAAGCCTTGTCATCTCCTATGAGGTTAGTTGTCCTGACTGCAGTATTCTACTTGGCTCTGCCGGTTTTGGGGGGTTACCATCATTGAGGACAGTTCTCCTCTAATCAGTCTTTCAAGTCAAGCAACCCTTCCAAAACTGCTCAGCGTTACCTCTCTTCATTTCAGAAATCTGCACAGTAGTTATTGCTACCCTACCCAAAGTAAATTAACCAGGCAGGCATCCCTTCTCAATCGTCTACGTCTAAGATAAGCACACGTAAGCATTTACGAGCCGTCAAGCCATTAACTCGAGTTGCAAAATCGCGGCAGGCATCACTGTCAGTACTTCAGTTCACAGTCAAGCCTCGTCGCTACCTGACCAAGGGTTCCCCTTATTCGTCGATCTTTCAATGTCCAAAAAGGAACACGCCTCCTCCAGGTCTTATTTATATAAACATATTTCGTTTTAAACATATTTCTAGTTAAATCTCTGGGGTCGACGCGTCAAAATCACATGACCAAATCAAGACAACACAGCTACAAGATGCAGCGACTCAGAGTCTCCATTTCAAATTGGGTCGAAAGTGTGGACTTCAAACTATATACCACTCTTCGCTTGCAAGTGAAAAAAGAAAATACACCCCTTCCTTATTGGTGTTAAAGTTTACCATGTCAGCCAATCAAAAAAAAAAATGATATAGCAACATGTGGCACTTGGTTGTTTAGGGAGAAAGCGAAGTTTTAGGAGTGACACCGGCGACGGAAAGCGGGCGAGCGAAGGAAAGAGAGAGAGAGAGTTTTCATATGTGAGACATTAGTGACGTTTAGTGTGTTTGGAGGCCACAGTTAGAAATTTAAATTTAAAGAAATTTCAGAGGGATGTCCCTCAATAGTGTAAATGCAAAAAAGTTGCATAACATAACTTCCAACCACTTGAAATTTATTTTGATTGTCTTCATAGTTTTATATTTGAGATACACCAATTTTTATGTACTGCAGGAAAAACGAAAATAAATATTAAAATGCAAATTTGCAAAAAAAAAAAAACAACCTCAAAACAAACTATTTCCAAGAGTGTAATTTGAGTTCTAAGCATCCCAGAAACTATACAGATAGACATGAAGTCTAATATAAAAAAAAAACCAAAAAGCAAAAAACACCAGGATATCTGTAAATCTGTAAATACGCTATAGGAAAAAAAAATAAAATTTCCGCGAAATGACGTCACTTCCGGTTCTGGGCAAGTAATGGCGGACACGCTGACATATGTTGCAACGTGGGAAGTGTTATGAACGGCTGATCGAATCAGCAAAGCGTGGCCTGTCACTACCCGATCCGTACCGGAAACCTGATCAGTACCACGCATGTGCGAAAGGTGTCTACTTCCAGTCGAAGTATTTTACGATAGTTACGGGTCAGAGTATCTAAGATGTTAAGAATAATAAGTATCTCTTAAAATTTTTGCAATAATGAAACATTTCAATATAATGTAGGCAAAAACGAAAAATAAAAAGATTGTTACAGATCAGGACTCTCCGATCCGTACCGCGCATGTGCAGATGTTCTCTTCTTCTGTTTCGTTTAATGGCAGTTTACTCCCCAGTGTACGAGGATACCGCCACCTGCTGACCGAGCGAATAAACCCTATTGTAAACTGAACTAGTGTCATTACAAATGCGTGTTAAATTTGATTTAGTGATACTCGAGTGTGCTTGTCTGTGTGGAGAGGATTGTTGGAATAATGATGATGATGTCTGCTATCAATGTCAATTGTCAGTAAACTGTCATGGTCCGCGGCCCGGTGTCCGAGGAGCTGATGCTCGGGTGTGGCTGTCAACTCCACACCTGCATCCCATCCCATCCCAGACGATCTTCAGGTGGACTATTTAGGTGGACACAGTTATCGATGAGACACAATCAGGCTTTATGAGAAATAGACACATTTCTAATAACATTATGCTGGTTTTGGATCTACTTGATTACTCTGATTTGGTATGTGACAATAGCTTAATTCTCTTCCTGGATTTTTATAAGGCTTTTGATACAATTGAACATCAATTTATTTTCCACTCTATGGAAAAATTTGGCTTTGGAGAGTTTTTCTGTAAAGCTGTCAAAACCTTATACACAAATGACAATAGTTCTATTAAAATGATTAACGGCTCCACCCCGAGATTTGACCTGAAACGTGGTATTCACCAAGGATATCCTATTTCACTATATTTATTTTTACTTTGGTGGTTACAATTCTACCGGTGTTCTAGATTAACTGGCGTCGCAGTTCAACTGGTGTTGGTCATGCAGATGTGTGGTAGACTTGCTTTACAGTATCTGCTATCTCCTTACAAATGTTTATTATATTAACTGCACTTATACAGACTGTACATAACAACCAACTCTCCAGCCATGTTAATGAATTATCTATATTGGCTGGAAATGGTAATTTCCAGAGAAAAGACACAGGCAGACTATGCTTACAGGATGTGATGTTATAACACTAATGAAATATTGATGTGTCAAGACGTATGTCTTTGTTATGGGATGAAATATTGAAATCATCAGGTTCAACGGGAGAGGTGATTTCTATAACTCTGTGTATATAATTTGGCATTTCTTACTGATTTAGGCAAAAAATAAATACATAATACCATTTCATTTATTTTAAAGTTTTATTTGCAAGACACAAAAACAGACAAAATAGAAAGTTCCAAATGTATTGTGCATGAAACGAATTCATACATAGCGATAGAGCCAGGTGCAGATGTGTGTCACAAGTTAATTTGGCTGTAGACTATGGCAGTTGGCCACAGGTGGTTGTAATTGACTCCACTCTATTCGAGTGCACACAAACTAAAAGAACGACAACGACAACAAGATTTTCGCGATTGTTTATTCTTGCTGTCTTGTGAACAGTATCGGTGTGGTGACGTTTATTTGTTTGCTGTTTTCACCTTCGCCTCATACATGAGGATATCACCAGGTAAACTCACGACATTTTTTTACATTTTGTTGTTGAACATTAACAAGACTGACTTAGTGTGTTTGAGGTAACCTCACAAATGTCACAGATGAAATATTTGCTGTTTATTTGCTGTTTTGTCAGTAGCGGTTCCTGAAAAGCAAATCTACCACACATCTGTTCAACCAACACGTGTTGATCTGCAATGCCAGTTAATCTGGAACACCGGGGTTTAAAAGTAGTTACGCAAAACAAAGCGTTTTCGCTCCGACCAGTCATTAAGGGTTAAGCCATTCGCCTTTATCTATTGAAAACGCTGCCAAACCTAAAAATTCAATCACATGAATGAATTTTTCCTTTATCAAAATGCAGCTGTGTGTGTGTGTGTATGTGTGTGTGTGTGTGTATGTGTGTGTGTGTGTGTGTGTGTGTGTGTGTGTATGTATGTGTGTGTGTGTGTATGTATGTAGGCTACACCTTCAGATTTTCACTCCAAAAATACTGTGTTTGACTGAACTGTCAGAGTAAAGTTGACTGACGTGTGAGGACATGAAACCTTGTTGTAGCGTCAGTGTAAAACACTTATTGCTGTGACAGAGCTGACTTAATTACATAATCTCTCCTTAGAAGTCCTGAGTGAACTCACACATAACAGCAAACGTCCAAGTCCAAACTTGCTGTACTTGATATTTAGAAAAAAGACAGCCGTTACCTTGAATGAGTCAGGGCTCCACCTCTAATAGAACAAAGATAGTAGAAAGATTTCCCAACAAGAGACAAGCTCCAGAAGATCTTTGATTTATTGACCCACAGAAAGACAAGATGCACTGATGCTACGTCACTCAAGGCCCAGTCTAACAGTATTTTGTAAAACCGTCACATAAATGGAATCTATGTTTTGTGCTCATGGTCCATTTTTATGCCAATGAGCCTGGATTTTTAAGAAATTACTTTTGACAGGAGGGTGTTGACAAAACAGAGCTTGCCTACTGTAAATACAGGTTAACCACTGTATTTTAGTCCAAACTATGATTGTCTTTCTAAACCTAACCCAGTAGCTTCTTTGAAACTTAACCCCTCAACATGTTTTAATTAGAGATAATTTAACTGAGTTAAGGACACACCTCGTATGCTACCTGTCCTTTATATGCCTTTCTCATTTCTGTTCTCATTCTCATGCAGTCTCAGCCCAAGATCTATTCTTATTCAATCTGCAGTAAATATTCTCTAATCTAATTGAGGATGAGGTCCCTATGATTGAAATTAACACTGGGACTCAAATTTGTGGCAAGAAATATGAATAGATTAAAGATTGCAAGCAATTCATGGGTTGTCTGGGAGTCGCTCTATCTGCAGCACCCGTGTAGTAAATTGGTTAATGGTACTCCATCTACAGATTTTTTCACTGTATTTGTTTCAGCACCAAATTCAAACTGCAGTAAAGTCAACTTCACTTTCAAATAAAATCATTGATTTATTAAAATTAGTAATGACCGCTACAACCGTTTTCTATTACTACAGACAAACTATAGAAGAGTGATTTGCGAGCCACAGCTTCAGAAGGCTAATACTGCCCTGAAGATAAAGGCAGCGTGTACATGAGTGTAAGGAAGCACACCCGTTTTAATTAGTGAAATTTATATAATAGCCTCAGAGAGTCGATGGTTTCATTGAACTGTGTGGGTCAGCATGCAGCGGCCAGCTGCCTAAACTAATTAAAGATTAGATTTGCCTTTGTGTCACTGTGCGCATTCTGCAAGTTCTTTAAACACTTCACTTTAAACTCATCATGTGATATAATCGCAGAAAATAAATAAAATGCTAACCCAACATCTGGAACATTCAGACTGGAATATGAAAACAAATCTAAACCTGTTAACATAAAAAAAACAGTCAACCTAGAACTGTATTCCTGGACTGTGCTCATCTACAAACATATACAGTATCTATTTCCCAGTTTCAGCTGTGAGTCTGTTACCGTGAACTACGGAGCGGAAGATTTGTGCTGCTTGTGCTAGAAATAAGCTGCACACAGGTGATGTTAGCCAGGAAAACATTACACACTGACTTTAATGGAGAAACCGGAAATATAAACACACACAGTTTGTTGTGTGAAGACATCAAACATGAGCTGAACAATCAGTAAAGTTCCTAAAGACAAACTGTTAAAGGAGGAAACAAAGCAAACTTACAGTTTCTTCAAACACACACCAACAACCAGCTCCACTCCACACCTGGACACTAAACACAGACACGCAGGTGAGCTGCTTCCTGGAAGGAGGCGGGACTCCACTTGTCCTACATCAGGACAGGTGTGGGAGGGAGAGAAGGAAGATTTTCACAAAAACAGCATGTTGTTTTTGAATGAATATAGAATGAAAGCTCTGATTTGGACACACACACTCCAACTAACAAGGAAACAAAAAGCAGGCAGGAATGGTGCTTCAACTCACTATTGTGCTACAGAATAAAGCTGATTATTGGTCAGCTTTATAAACACACTTTGAAATATGTCACGGGCAGAATAATCTGTTCCAAAGTGACTGCTGTAAGCCAGAAACCAAAGTACTTGCGCTGATGATACAAAACGTAAGAGAAATAATGAAAAGCTTATTTAACTCTGTTTTAACACATGAAAAATGCAGAAATGATAAATCATCGACATAAGGGTCTTCTGAATCGCTCTTTATCTGGACCCTCACCCAGGACCAATTTGCCATGGGAGACCCTACCAGGGGGCAAAGGCTCCCGGACAACATAGCCCCTTGGATCCCTGGGAAACACAAACCCCTCCACCACGATAAGGTATTAATTCATGGAGTTGTAGGGCTGTCCTGGTTGACACGCCTCTACAATGATGCGTGGAGATCAGGGGCAGTACCCCTGGACTGGCAGACCGGGGTGGTAATCCCCATCTTTAAGAAGGGAGACCGGAGGGTGTGTTCCAACTACAGGGGGATCACACTTCTCAGCCTCCCTGGGAAAGTCTATGCCAGGGTGCTGGAAAGGAGAGTTCGTCTGCTAGTCGAACCTCAGATACAGGAGGAACAATGCGGTTTTCGTCCTGGTTGCGGAACACTTGACCAGCTCTTTATCCTTTCAAGGATACTTGAGGATGCATGGGAGTTTGCCCAACTAGTCTACATATGTTTTGTGGACTTGGAGAAGGCATTCGACCGTGTCCCTCGTGGTGTCTTGTGGGAGGTGCTGCGGGAGTATGTGGTATCTGGCCCATTGGTACCGGCCATTCGATCCCTATACAACCGTTGCAAGAGCTTGGGTCGCATTGCCGGCAATAAGTCGGACTAGTTCCCAGTGGGTGATGGACTCCGCTAGGGCTGCCCTTTGTCACCGATTCTGTTCACGATTTTATGGACAGGATTTCTAAGCGCAGCTCACCGTGACATCCACACGTTTCTTCTTCAGGTCAAACATTCATTTATCGTGGTGGATTTCCACCCTTCCATCTTAGGTGTGCTTCTGATTTGACTTTGAGCCTGTTCATGTGAACAAAACATCACATCACAGTCACACTTCCTCTGTTAAGGAGGATCAAACAGTGGCAGATGTTTGAGGAACGTTTCATGTTGTAATGTTGGTACCGACCTGCAGCACAGTCTGATGAAGACATGAGGAGAACAAATCTCTACCTGCACACTCTGTTTGAAAGGCTCTGAGCTGGATGTTAGAGACTTTGTTGTTGCTTTGGAGTCTTTATCCAACACGTCATGACGTCAGAGATGAAACAAGTCTTCGTGTGTTCTCTGCAGAAACAAGTCCAACCAGTCCCATCACCTAAAAGGAGTCATGTGACCTCAGCAGCAGCTCTCAGAGACTTTCCTCCTTCACCTGTACAGAACACACTAAGAGCAGAGCTTCAATATTTCCTCTGATTCTGAACTTGTCCATAACGTGCAACATGCGGCCGTGCAGTCAGCTGTTTGCCCAAGGACGCCTTTCCACCTGCCACATTTCTAAATGCAACAAGCTCTTTTAAGTTTGCCATGTTTAGTTTGTGTTTGTCGATGCTGATGCTGTCACACCCGTGATGTGTCAGCTCCATTTCTTTTGGACCCAAACAATGATTTTCTACCTCAATTCACAATTTTCCATTTAAATGGAGGCTCGAGGCGCAAGCAGCAGACCCGAAATGAGCCAGCTCCCGTATACGACTCACGCCACCGTCAGACATCAGCAGCATCAGGTTTCCTTTCTGACTGCAGTGTCGTAGCTGAGGAAGGCCGAGGTTCATGCTCAGTCGGTGCTCCTCTATGGGGGTCCCCAGTTCAAGAGCTGCTGGGAGCACTGGTTTGATACCAGGCTGTTCGACAGCAGGACCACCTCCAGGAGACTTCCTCTGAGACTGGGACTGTTCAACACCCTCATCATCACTCCCATGACAGCGGCTGAAGCTCAGAGGTGTTTCTCCACCTTAAAGAGAAGCAGACGTTCCTGTGAGATGCAGAACGGGAACGTCTGACTGGCCTTGCCATGCTTTCATGGAAAGGAGACACCTCCTTCCTACCTCCTTATACCTTTATTTTCCTTTACACCTTCATCGACTCATCTGTCCTCACTTTCTCATTTTTTTAACTTCCTGTTCTCTCCTTTCCTTCCTCCTTCTATCTCACCTCCTCATTTTCCCTTGTCCCCATTGTTTCCATCTTTTGGTCCTTTCCTTGTGTACTGATTAACTTTATTAAAGTTGTTTCATTCATTAAGATGTAAATTTGGGATTTCTTTGTTTTGACAAACTAAATTTGACTCTGGGAACTTTTTGATTTGACAGATCAGATGAAAAAGTGAAACATATAAAAAGTTCTTTAATTCTGCTCATTTTACTGTGAAACAAATGTTCAGAATATTGATAAATATGGTTCTGGCCTTTAATGATAATGTGATGATAAACATGAATCTGAGGAATGAAGGATGCTTGTCAGCTGGATGAAGAAGGTTATTAAATGGCAAACGTTCACATTGAAGTCAAATTGTTGTGGTGTTGAACAGATTCATGGACTGATTGTCTCCAGAATGTTAGAAGAGCTTCAATGAATCATTAGAAACAACTTACAGCTGCACAGTTGTGTCAAACACATCTTTGTGGCATTTTTGTGTTTCTACATGTGACACACGTCTAAAACATGCACACAATTTGAAGACAAACAGGGATCATTTGTTCCCACAGCCAGATGCTGAGAGCCATTTCCTTGTAGTCCTGTGTCTATATATATGTAGCATTAGATGTTATTGGAATGATTGTCAGCTTTGATAGTTTCATGTATGTTTAGCTGGATGGCTGTTTGATCCTCCACATGTTTAAAGGTGTCCAGTCCTGAGACACTGGGGGTGGAAACAGCTGTGATGTCATTGGACTGTCACAAAGACAGAAGTGCATGAAGTGAGCAGCCAAGGAGCCGCTGATGTTTTGGATTCAACAGCATTTGAAAGGTTGACACAGACACATTTGCACATAGAAAGCTGAATTTGTCATATGCCACAGTGAACTCACTGTTCAGTGTTTTTCAGGAAGCTTCTTAACTGCCTCTGCTGCCAAACAAGCAGCTGATGTCCTTGAGAAGAAGCTGAAGAAGTCTTCAACAACAAATACAGGAAGTGGACTTTCAAATACTAGATTCACTTTAGACTCACACAAGAAATGACTCAACTAGCTGTGTTTGATTGACTCCTTTGACTCTATGAAAGCTCAGTGTGTGTCTGTACACAGACTGTTGTGTTGGACTATTATTCAGTTGTTTTCAAATGTCTGCATCTCAGTGTAGATGAGGCTGGGGGTCATGGGAG
Organism: Pelmatolapia mariae; assembly: GCF_036321145.2. Lineage (NCBI taxonomy): Eukaryota > Metazoa > Chordata > Actinopteri > Cichliformes > Cichlidae > Pelmatolapia > Pelmatolapia mariae. The sequence goes on from NC_086229.1 coordinate 10,241,956, forward strand.
GCCACCATAGCAGTCTCTTCAACATCATGACATCATCATAAATGCTGCTGGACTGTCTGATGGGCTGACGGTGAAAAAGCCGTCGGGAAGGAAACAGAAGACATTTCAGAGGCTGCAGCAGATTTCTTTGATTTGGGGCCTTTTTCAGCTTTATTGGACAGAGCAGTGAAGATAAGTGACAGCAAAGCAGAGGGAGAGAGAAAGGGGGCGTGGTCAGAATCAAAGCCAGGCCAGCTGCTCTCCACCTCGTGGCACATGGTCACCTGCTCATCCTAGTGAGCTCCACCAGCAGCCCTTTCACACAGTTTACACTGTCAAACACTGTGTGTGGACCTCAGCTAACAATAGGCTACATTTAAGTCTGGACTACATGCTTTTATATTGAGGCAGATTTTTACCTGTTTTTATTCCATCAGCAGCTCAACATCATGAGCAGCTTTGACATAAAGACATCAAACTCAAGCTGACTTTAAACTGGATCTACTTTTAATACAGGGGCTCAAAAACAACCAACATCTTTATTATATATCAGGACAGAAAGTCATCTCAAATGGAAAACAGCTTTATTTGGAATAATCAGCACTATCAACTGGTTTGGGATCAGTTTCATGTCTTTACAGCTTCTCCAACACAGTTCCTGTAAAATCAGCATCTTTATTGGTTTGATAGTGATTGATTATTCAGTCCCAATCTGCTGTCATCTAAAGAACAAAATGATGTTTCTATGAGTCAAAAAGCTCCAGATGTTGTTCACAAAGAAAACAAAGATTAGGAAGTTAAACACAAAGTGTTTGGAGCCAAAATGTTCCCAAGCTGCTCTTTTTGAAATGGCAGAGGTACAGTGGTGTCTAACAGCACACTGTGGAAGGCAAACATGTTCTTGTTGGATGAAACTTCATGAATCCTTTGTAGATTTGAGCTTTTGGAGCCTTTCTTTTCTCTTCAGGTGTACAGAGGCTGAGGAGGCAGGTGAAGCAGGTGGAGCTGTTGTAATGCTGGCAGAGGGTGTGTCTTAGTAACTCTGTGAGGTAGAACTGGATCCAACATTGTGGATGTGTTGATGTTGGAGCCATTAAGATTCTCTGCACACTGTAGGATTTCCCTTTGATTCACTGCGGGGGCATTTTGGAGTCTGTCAATGAAACTCTTCATATTTGTGTTTGACACCAGTTTATAGAAACAGACAAATGTGTCATGCTTTTGTTCGGCCTCCACAAATATACACATTTGTTCATTGGTTGGACTTTTTGGAAGGAGACACATTGAAAACCATGTTAATAAGATCTTGTTGTTTCCTGTGGATCCGACACAGAGAGTGGACTTCAGACAGAAAGCGTGGAAGAGATTTTAGAGGCCGTGTGTGGCAACAGGAAGTTTCTGTATGTTTGCTGATCTTCCATGTGGAAAACAACACGTGATGTTTGTGAAGTTCTACAATGATCATTGTTCTGACAGCATTTTGAGTGGGAACAGTTCAAACTGGGAGTAGTGGGAGTTATTTACTGATTGAAACAAGCTGAATGTTTCTGTGCACGATGAAGATCAGCAGCTCAGCTGATCAATGAATTGACATCTATCAGTCATTTCATGAGATGAAGTCATCAGCAGACATTTGTTCTAACTGTGTGATAAATGTCAGAACGTCAGGGCTCTGCTTTAGTCACTACTTGATGATCATTGGCTCATTGTTGAATCACGTGGCCCAGTCTGACCTCTGACCCTTTGCTGCAGGTCTTCTGTGTTATCTCCACTTTCATGTCTGATCTTCTGCTGTATCGTCCAAAATAAACATCTGAATCATTTCCAACACTTCAGCAGATCTTTAGTTTGGGCAGCACAGTACAAAATAACACATATTGTACTATACTGCCCACTTCCTGATCTTATTGGATCTGTGTGTGAGGTTGGTGAAGGAAACACATGTTTACTGAGTGAATCGCTGCCATTAGGAACTAGTTTTTATATCACAGCCTAGAAATCACACAGGACCATTTCTGCAAGTGAAACGTCCTAATTGGAGGAAAATCATTGTGTAGTTTGTGCGACTGTTGTTTGTAAATGAAGAATTGTCCCAACTACATGTGCTGCTGACCTTTGACCTTTTCTTTAGGTGCACAGAGGAGGAAACATCCTGAGGCAGTGCTACAGATGTCTTCAAATAAAGTGGTGTATTATCCATGTTTTCTATGGATCACATCAATATCCTGATCTAACAAGCCCCCTTTTTGTGGATTTTAGAGCCTCTGACTTTTGCTGTGTCTTCGTCTCATTTCAAGCACAAGAGCAAGAAGTGGATGAAGAAATGGGGCGAGTGGGGTCAGTGTGGTGCATGTCAGCTGTGCTCATGCTTTCACAAAGAACATGTGTATTCATCGGCAGCATTAAGGTGCACTTTAGTCTTCATAATAATAAAGTATTGTGACTTTATTATTGTGAATCCTCACAGTCATGTTGCAGCTCTGCTTTGCTTTAAGAAAATGTTCTACCAGGATGTTACTTTCCTAAACGTGTTCTCCAAATGTTCCCAAAGACTTTGTTCTAAGTAGTTCTACATGATGAAACATTCACACTAAGTTTAAGAAGGACACACAAACACCATCTGTCCTTTCATCATGTGTACAAACGTGTTCAGATGTCAAATGTACCGTGAATGGATGCAAATGTGGATCGTTCCAATAAAATGAGACAGTTTTGTAAGTGGATCCCAGTTTGAAGTTCATTGAAACCTATAAGAACATGTTATTCAAAGCAACTTTATCCAACAGGAAGAAGCATCAGGGGAACAGGAAACATTCAAACATGTTTACTGTAAGAACTGCACAAAGGAAGGAAACACAATCCTACACACGAGCACTTTAAAATGGACATTTAGCTTTTCAAACATCAGGGAGTGCTGCAATAACAACACTGTGCCCATTCTGATCAGACTGAAAGATTTATAGAGATTTATCCATGTGCTGGAAAAGGATTTGATATCAACATATATGCAGATTAGTAGGAGCATTTTCTTCATATTGATTTAGAGTTCAGTACTAGGAATATGTAGAATTAACATCTGTGTACATGACGAGTGATGAAAACTTTCAAAGGACGTCAGAATTGGTGTCTCTATCTGTGACTGTCCCAGAGGAACCTACCTGAGGGATTATTAAAGATCTGTCTATCTAGAAAGACTTGCATTGATTCACAGTGTACAATTCTTTCTAATCTATTAACATCTTCCTCCAAATCCTGTTTCTGCTGCATCAGAAGGGCTCAAACCTCCTGCTGTTGTCTGCTGGACCATCAATTCTACTTTATGATGATCTTCAAAGATAAAAACGTGAGTTTATTTGTGAACTCTGTGAAATGATGTTTAGTTTGAACCAATCCTGTGTCAGCTGCAGCCACATCATTGCCACGCATACAAATGGCTGCGTTCCTGTTTAGACCTGCTGGCTGTCAATGGGCTTCATTCCATTTCAGACTGCCGGTGGTCGCTGTGATCTAAACTCAACATGGCTCCTGTGTTAGAAGAGCCTCTGATTTTAAATTTGCACATTGAATAGTTTCTTTGCAACACTATGGAGCTACCAGCCCAGTATATGTAGCCCACAGTAGATGGAGTTATCAAGCTGCACTGACAAACATCAGGACTCATGTGATCCCTACATGTGGACCTTTCACACATGGATCCAAGTGCAGATTCAACTCTGCATTACATTTGACTTCAGCTGTTACACACTTTCATTTTCTAGCTGTGTCACTTCCTGCTTTTTGGATCAGAGAGTTTATCCATGTCCACAAATGTTTGGCTGCATGTTTGTATCATCTATATTTTCCAGTCTTCATACAGCCGATATTTCATGTGGACTCCAATCTGCCACCTGCCATCACGTTTTCAGGGTTCATTCAGTGTTGAAATGTAGGACAAACAGCAGCACATGTTCTCTAAATGTTTGCAGTCATTTTAAATGAAGCTGATACTACATGAGACATTTTCCACATTTATTGTCTTTGAACAGAGAATAATAAAGCCATCAAACATATACAGGCTGTGCAAATACAAACTTCTGTGGTGCATTTGATGACCTGCAGAGGAGAACAAGTCGGGCTTTTCAGCCCTAACACAACCTCTTTGTTCTCAATACTACAAAACCTTCAAAGGCTGATATGCAAGTTTGCATGAATCACCAACACAGTTGTGTTTGTTTCTAGTATAGTTATAAATAAGCTGATCAAATATCTGCTGACTGATTAGATCCAGTATCTATTACAGATGAACTGGATATCACAGCATGTTGTTAATCCGTCATATCAAACTAAACAGTGTTGCTGCTGTAAATATCCTCCAATAAAGTCAGATTAGGGCTGCTGTTGCCAGGTAACGATGATGTCGCACTGGATCTTCTGATCTTTAGCATCGTAGCGCTCGGAGTCTGATGTTGGCTCATGTGTTGTCAGACACCAACATGACGTTCTACTAGTCAAGGCCTCACCTTAACCCACTGATGCTGATCACACAGACCCACTAATAGAACTGTTTGATCAGGTTTATGCAGCGTCACCATTAATGTCACATTTAATCACATTTACATTACAAGCCCACTGCAACCATTATCAACATGTTACATTACATTATACATCTGCACTGATTTAAAGTATTTTAACCTGGTTCATTGTTTCCATCTTAACAGTTCATTCCTCAAATCAAACAAGATATTTGACCCTCAAAATATGTACCAACAAATAATTTTACAATAAAATATTTTTCAGCTTTTCCAAGTGAAATCCAACAAGTGTGTTTAACAGTGAAACCAGAGTGGAAGCTGCTCATATAAAGTCCAACCCAGGCTAAAAGTAAGTTGAGTAGAGCAGCATCATCAAAGTGTCGGCTCTCTGAACACGGTGCAAGATCGCCATCTGCAGGACAAAACTAGTTTTTCTCGCCCTCCTCGTCAACATCAAGATGATGTCATCGTACAGCAAAACATGCAGATCAGGTGACATGACTGTCTGAGAGGCGGAGTTAAACTGTGGCAGGTAAGCATGTGGAGGAGGAGCAACAACATGACGCAGGAACATCATCATTACATGATACAGTTTCCTCTCTAACTGGATGCTGCTGTGAACAGGAACAGCTGTGGAACCAGCGTCCTGAGAGTCATCTATTGATGAATGCAGGTCAGTGTGTTGCTGGTGGAGGTGATGAATCACAGTGTCCAACTCACGGTGGAGTCACAGCTTTTCTTCAGTGCTCTGCTCTTCAAATGTAAGGCATCGACAGCTCTCCTTTTCAGCTGTGTTGGAATATCACCTTCTTCCGTCTGACAAATATTCATGAAACAAACCTGACAAAACACACATAAGAGAAATAATATTTTAGGGAAACATTTGGTGACATTTTTGACTGTAGGTTAATGACTTAAGCATTGATTAACAACTCAGCATTCTCTGTGAGTCATGTTCAAAACCATGAAGGGAATTTCATGACAACAGGAGGCTCCAAATATGCCAGTAATACCAGTTACATCTAATTTTTCTGCTGGTTTTGTGACCAAAGTAAATTTAAAATGGTTTATTTATCAAACACTGAGGTACATTTACAAGTGAAATCCAAGCAACTTAGCAGGAGACTGTTTAAGAGCATTTTCCATCTTATCAGCTTCATACTTGTGTTTAATGTGTATTAATGATGGAGATCAATAGATAACACCTCACAGACTGATCACCAACCCACTCCAGTGGACAGAAGAGTAGAAAATATGATCTAGTGTCAACATTGAAGGACTGTTCAGTCTGAAACATGTTTACAGGGTCTGTTCCTCTTCAAAGTAAAGGTTGTGCCTTTTTTAAACATTAATAAATCTGCTGCTTAAATACAGAGCACAGGCCACAGACTATGATGTATGTAGCATCCCAGGTTGAATGACGGTTTCTTAAACTGTTGCTTTATAGCTATGACCAAAAAATATGGCTATGACTATATCATCCACTTCACAGATTATAAAACTTTATTTTGTCTCCTTAATATATCTGCTACAGTCTTTCCATGGACTGACATTGTTTTAATTTTGTAATACAGTAAGCCAGGGGCGATTCTAGGATCAGAGCTTTGGGGGTGCTGAGCACCCAGAGAGCTGCCCAGCCAGGCAAGATAAACTTTACTCGTCACGATGAGACTTCTTCCCCATCTCTGTTAGTCCCTGCATCCTTAAATGTCTCCAGTTGTCCCGAGTTCCCTCTGACTGTCTCCTTGTTGCATTTAAACCCTGTTCCTCCCTGTCCTCATCGTCTGTTCTCTTCATCTGCGCTATCAGTCATCTCTGTGCAAGTCTGCAAATCTCTTTATTAAATCATAAGATTCCCAAATTCATGAAGTCTCTCTGTGCCTGGGTCCTCGTCACAAAACATGACATCACTGTTTTGTGCATTTTAACACAATTTAATCCCACATTTGTGAAAGAAAAGCAAAACAAAACCATCAAATCTGATAAAGGTTATTTAAATGCTGCAAAAGAATGGATTGGAATAAAAAAAAACATATCCTAACCTTAATTACTGGGGGGAAATGATGAAGGTTGCTCACAGTCAGTAAAAAGTAAACTCAGTGCATTTTTTGGACAGAGATACACTTCAAATGTGTATGTATAATATAATACAGATACATAAAAATACACTCCAAAAATAGAAGAGTCCTTGAAATGTACAAAATATTATTACAAAATTAAAAAAATTGAGACACCTTGGTCTATGGTACAATGTATACAATGTATGAAAAGGTCTTTACTGCAGATGCTACTATGGCTCTGCAGAGTTTTTCTTTTCTTATAACCTATGTCGCCTCACCTTGAGGTTGGCAAATCTGTCACTGTTTGGTGGTCAAGTCTCTCAAGCATCTCTTTCTCAACTGACATCACAGCCAGGTGCTGGTGTCTGCTTTGACCCATGGTCCTTCTCAGCCAGGTATGGAGCTGATGAAAGACTCTTAAAGACTCTCTCACAGCTACAGCTGCTAACTGGGTTTGTTAGATCAACCTGAATAACAGTTTTCAGTGTGGGGAAGATCTGATTATCCAGAAGATATTACACTGTTAACATATCTGGAATGGCACCAGCCTCACTCTTGAGCTTCAAACGTTTTTGGCAACCATGACTTCCTCTGACTGAAGCTCAAAATGGTAATGCAGTGCCAGGGCTGACAACCCAGTTTGTTTTGCAGATTCTGTATAGCAGCTTTAATATAGGGACAACACAACTTCCAGACTGTACGAGTAAAATTAGTTGTTGTTTTTTTCTTTGCCAGTTCTTTCCTGTGTGCCTGTCACTGTTCCCTGTCTGTTTTCTTACCTGGTTCTTCCTGACATTGTACTTTCTCCTCATGTTCCCCTCTTTCCTCTCTCCCTCTTTGGACTGACAATCATACACAAATAGATTGTATTCAATTAGATTAAAAAATACTATTAAGATCACTAATAATAAAAGTCCTCTCTCAGTGTACTTTCAACCAAAAGGCAAATAACCAAACCACATGTACATCTAATAAAGGATATAAATATTGAAACACTGATCCAACATTATCTTTTATTGATGGATCATTTCATTTTACACTTTTACCTGAATGTGGCTTCTGGTTTTGAAAAAACTTCCTCATATCCAACATGAACCTGGCTGTCTCTCTGCACACACACACACACACACACACACACACACACACACACACACACACACACACACAACAGCTGTCATAAGGTTAATGGGAACCCAGTCAGTTAGCTAGTTAGTGCCTTGGGTTCAATATGCACATATGATAAAATAACAACAGCAGGCTACGGATAATGTTCAGTTTTAGATTTTAAATAGGCTGTATACATTTCAGTGGGAGCAACAGGACGGTCAAATATCGATGAATTTACTACAGAGCAGGACAGATTGTAGGGTAGCAAACATCGTCGGAAAACACGTTTTCAACACTGCAGGTTACCTGGTGTAAGGTTTTTCAGCTAAAAAGAAACATGGTCTGACTCCTACCTAACTATATAAAGAATAACTGAAAGTTAAATGCAGCTAATATGTCCTGTTTTTAGCATGCCTTCCTATCTCTCCCTCCACTTTTCTGGTAGTCTGCTGAACACTGCATTGATTTAATGAAGCCCGAAAAAGGCAACAAAACAGGAACTGCCAAAGCCACACATTCACATAATGTTATTTTATGTTTTTAATTAATATATAAGATCTTGAATCATCACTGCTTGTTGCATCAGACATTTCAGCTATAGATAGATTTTTTTTCATATTTTATAAGCTAATTTTCACTGGAGAAGCTGAATAGCGCACTAAGCAGATGGTTGAGTGTGCTGAATTATAAAGCTTGTCTTCATCCAAAGAAACAATAAGACAGGAAACATCATCTTATCATTAAGACACTATTGATATTTCATGAATGAACTAACGGATGTTAACTTACATTTGGATCAGTACAAGAAGGAAAATAACAGTAGGAAATAAACCATAGGTGGCACTTCTCATTATAAAATGTTAACAATCAACTACAAGTCAAACTTAGACCAAAAAAAAAAAGAATTTCTGAACCTCACACCTGAGATGCAGTTAGAGACCAGGAAACAACATCAAGCACTTAAAATCAGACACCGAACTGACATAAAGGAGTTCATATTACTAACAGCTCACCTCTCTGCAGCAGAGACTTTAAAACCAAAGATGACATCTTTAGACATGTCACTCTTACAGGACACAGAGCTGGGTGGAGGTCCAGGTGGGTTCCTGTGAATAATGATGGAGCAGTGATGTGAGTGCTGAGCTGTGACATGGAGAAGAGTCATGGACAGTTAGAGATGGTCATCTCACCTCTGAGCTTTGGTCTGGCTCTCATGTTCCCCACACAGAGTGCTTTTAGAGGGAGGGACTCCCTCCTCTCTGTCCTCACACTGATCCATGCTGCTCAATTCAGCTCACACACACTTTCTACCTGCAGAGGAAACACAAATCATTCATGTGCACATCAACTGAAATCCTCCTTTCCATCCTGTGTGGTGTCTACTGTGCAATTTCTGCTGTAAATATTAATCACAGTGACAGTAAAGGGACTAAAGGCAATAAAAACACTGCAGCTGAGCTGTGACGTCATCACATACACTCTGTCCTTGGAGTCTGTGGACTTACAAAGTACAAACTGTAAGTACACAAACACAAAGGTAGCTCAGACACACAGTATCTGTGCAGATTTGGAGACAAATCTTGAACGGTGATTTCATGTGTGAGCTGTCAGTTTCAGCAGTCTCCCTCTGTGTGGTTAAAGAGTTTGACTGCTGTGATTGCAATGTCTACTGCTGATGGCTTCCATTTGAATCCATCTGAAACTGACGAAGAAACGTTGCTGCACAGACAACACTGAGCTGAAAATGAACAGTCTAAGTGTAGTTGAGTTGCTGTGAGGGACTAACTACAGTAGGGGTTTCCAACTCCAGTCCTCGAGAGCTATGTTCCTGCACCTTTTAGATGCACCCCTACACCAGAACAGCTGAATCAAATGGTTGGATTACCTCTTCAGCATGCCATCAAGTTTGGTAAAGGCCTGGTACCAAGCCGTTCATTTGATTCACGTGTTTATCTAAAAGTTGCAGGAAGATAGCTCTCGAGGACTGGAGTTAGACACCCCTAGTCTACAAGATCATTGGAGACTCAGAGGGAACCAGCAGGGGGCGCTCACTGAGTCCTGGTAAATAATCTCCATGAATTCTGGAGAATATTTAACAGACAAATATGAACTATGATCCTTCATAAAACAACGTCTGAAGCAGGTTCTCATATCAGGACTCCAGTTCTTCTAATTGACTGTGAGCCTGTTGAGAGTCCACATGAACACTGAGTGTGACTAAACATCACAACACAGTCACACTTCCTCTGCTAAAGAGGATCAAACAGTGGCAGATGTGTAGAGAACGTTTCATGATGGTGGTACGGAACTGCAGCTCAGTCTGATGAGGACACACAATCTGCTTGAAAGGCAGATGGCAGCAAAGAGTTCCTCAATCTTAATTAAGATTGAGGAACTGACCTCCCAGCCCATTGTTCCTTCAGTGGGCTATTATGCAAATGTACTGTTTATAAGGTTTGGGGAAATCTGCAGTCAGCTGAGACTGAAGAAGTCACTTGGATGAGTGACGAAACGTTTCTCCCACAAAACGCTACGTCCAGATGAACAGAATCAACTTTTGGAGATATCCTTGGAAAGGTAAAATGATTGGCTAGAATCCAAACTGTATGACCAAAATGTGCGCTGCTTTTTGGTCTGATTACGTTATGCCATAATGGCACCGGATACCTGTACCCATCCCTAATCTTAAGTTCATGGGGTGCCGGCTATCTGGGGAGTCATTCTCACCAGGGCTCTAGACTAACTTGTTGCCATGGTTCCTAACTTTTTTTCTTAGGCGCACCAGCATAAAAGTTCAGCCCACCCAAATTTTTCAACCACATTTCTCAACACCGCAGTTTTACATGTTCACTTTTTTTTTTGAGGGGGTGGGGGTGGGGGGGATTGCTGTCTATACAGACAATATTAATATGTAAATGATTAACTAACAACCTTCTCAACAAAGAATTCTTTATTTGGAGCACATTTCTACAAGAAAGATACGTTACTGAAAAAGTGCTTGTGCTTAAAGTGCGTTAGCACTCTTTGGTAATATTGTAGAAAATGTTAAACTTAATTATCACATCGGCCTCCTCTGACGACCTGTTTGCTGCTGCCTGCTGCTGAAAGGCAGTGGGGAGAGGGGACACTTGGGCAGTGCATTTATAACGGCATATAATGTGTTTCTGGATACACTGCTGCTTTTTCAGCATTCAAAGATTCATGGCTCCGTGTCAGAGCTGGCTATGAATTTCAGACGGATCAGGCCTTAACTTAACACAAAAGTTATCAATAGTTCTTTTCATCTTTTCTTATTACCCACAGCTACATCCACTTCTGTCGGGCCTAGGCTGCTCACTAGGGCTGGGTATCATCACTGATTTCTATAATCCATTCGATTCCGGTTCTCAAAGTCCTGATTCGATTCAATTTAGCCTCAGACAGTCAGAAATATTATAATTCTGATCATTTATCAGTACTGACACTTGTGAGACTTCATCAGAATTGTGAACATCACAGCAGATGCCTTTGTGTGAAAGTAACTGAGAATAAAACACAGAAAAACATGAAGGAGATTTTCCTGGTCTGGCTTTTTATAGCAGATAACCTTAAAAATATTCTGCAGTATTGCATAATTTTAAAAGTATAAATTTCTTCAGCATTGAACAGAGAAATTAGGCTTTCTGGTCCGAAGACATTTAAAAAAATAAATAAATTAATTTAAAAAAAAGACAGCGGCTGACAGCGCTGTAAACAACGGTAGACTGGTGGGTAATTGTCATGGTTGACACTGGCCAACCGTGGGGATGTGAGGAAAAGGAGGACCCAGGCGCAAAGCTCTGAATATAAGCAGTGCGTTTATTTACAGTGAAGTAAATAACCAGTACACAATAAATCCCCACAGCTCCCTAGACCCCTGTGTTGTGTCTCTCATGTTCGTGCTCTCCGTTCCCGTGTTACCGCACACCCTGTGCGCGCTGTCCTGTTCTGTGCCAAGCTCTTCTTGGAGTGGGACTCAATGATCCCACATTGGTGGAAGCTCCATCAGTCCCTTAAATTGCTCCCCCAACGAGTCCTGACCAGCAGTAGGTGTGTGGCAGGGACTTCAGGTGCGGCCAGTCCTCCAGCAAAGCCACATCCATCAGCCTGAAGGTGCTACAGAAAGCAGCTGTACATACACACACATACCTGCCTACATACAAATGTGGACACAGAACTGTAGCACAGTATCACATATAACACATACTTCATAACTGCTCAGGGACCCTGGGTCTCTCAGAAAGAATATGCATTAAACATAAACAGTTTTTTTCCCATGTCCATCATAAAGACAAAAACTGGCTGAGTTTGAAATGACATTCAGAGCGAGGTTTATCTCTGCTCTTATTTTCTCTTTTTATGCAAACTTGGTGTACCACAAGGATCTGTTCGAGGAACTGTGCTTTTTATTATCTGTGCTGAATTAAAAGAAAGTCAGTCTGTATGCAGGTAATCCTGTGATTTATGTTGGTATCGTGCTGGAAGTCCTTTATTATTAATTCAGTAATTAACTGCAGTTAACCTGTGTTTCATTCAGCTGCTGCAAACACATCAGTAGTTCCAGGACAAATTTACAGCTCATGAATGCTGAAGATTTTACCAATTCACCTGGAAAATATCAGCCTTCAGCTGCAGGAGAGGAAATTCATGACTTCCAAAATTTCATGGAGCTTCAAATTCTTTGGTTTGTTCATAGTCTGAGCTACTTCAGGTGGAGCTCTTTAGCTCTGTGGCTGTGATCAGTGATTACTGTACTGACTGAAAGAAAGTCCGTATGAAGAACAGAGCTACATGGCAAGAGTCAGAAACAGCTCAGTTCAGTTTCAGAGTGTGGTGGAACTTGGTGAGGATTTCATCAAAGGAGTCGTCTTTGGCCACCTGCTCCACAACCTGACGGACTCCGCTCTCTAACATGTGGTAATACCTCCTCAACTCTTCCAGCTCAGACTGCATCCGTTCCTCCACCTGCTGTTTCTCCTCCTGAGCCTCCATCAGCTTCTTCTTGTACTCTGACTCCACAGCTTTAACTTCCTCCTCCAGCTTCTTCTTGAAGAACTTTCTGAGCTCTGACTCTCTCCGTTTCAGCATTTCCTCAACTTCCAGGTAGGTGTAGTTGGAGTAAAACTCTCCTCCATTGTCGGCCACCATCTTGTCCACCTTCTCCAGCAGATTCAGGACTTGGCGTCGATCGTTGGTTTTGAGATTGTTGAAGAGGTGGTATCTGTTTCCAGCCTTCTTCAGGACCTCCTTCAGCTCAGGTCCTGCCTCCTCCAAGGTCTCATCAAAGTCTGACTCAACTACATCTCCGTGAGTGAAGAGGATGATGGCGTACCTCCAGGCATCCTCTCCAAAGATCTCCTCCACCTTCTTCACAGCGTCTCTTTCCTCTGCTGTGAAGCGTCCAACCTTGATGACCAGCAGGATGGCGTGGGGCCCCGGGGCCGACATGTTGATGCATTTGGAGATCTCCCTCTTCACAACGTCTTCAGGCAGGAACGTGTCAAAGAGGCCGGGAGTGTCGACCACAGAGACCATCTTCTTAAACACCCTTTCCTGCTGCTTGGAGCATTCAGCGGTCACTGAAAATGAGGAAACATATCATTTCATCTGAATTTAGATCAAATATGAACTGCACAGAAATGGTGTCCTGTTTTACACACCTACAGAGTCCTCGTTAAAATAAGAAACAGGTAAGGAATTCCTACTGCTGCTCCCCATTAAAAACTCTGTGTGTCTCTTACCTGATGAGTGACTGGAGATTTCTCTGAAGGCATCTCTTCCCAGGATGGTGTTTCCACTGGAACTCTTTCCTTCTCCAGTCTTCCCAACCAGAACCAGCCTGAGATCAGACACTAAGGACAGACACACAGAGGTCAGGTGATAACTGCCCTGTGAACAAAACAGGAACATTTGTGTTTTACCTGCATTATTATAACCTTTATATTCTAGACAAATAAATACATGTTTATCATTCTCCAACATCCTGAGGAAAGCTCTCTGAGCTCTGCTTCATTATTGTTTTAACACTGATGCAGAAGCAGGACTGTGGTGCTGACAGGAAGCTCTGTGTTCATGTTTGCACACATTCCTGTATGATACTGATCACTGCAGAGACAGAACAAATCTTAACTGTTTGATTTGGGCCACCTGAACGTTTGATGATTCAGCCATGATGGAAGCCTGCTCTAAACACTCAGTTTATCTCCTTCAAATGAAGAAGCACTGACTTTCTGTTATTTTATCAGATTAACATGGCACTTTATTAAAGGTGTATGTTCAACAGTCTGTGAAGCTCACGTCTGGCTTTGACCTGTGATTATATGACCTTGTGTCTCTGTAATTTGATGCCTCCTTTATACACCTCATCAGAAACTCAACCACGTTCACTCAGTGTAGCTTCAGCCTTCAAAAAACCTGCAGCACATCATTTTTATCCTGAGCTCAAATGTGTCGCCTCGTTTACTCTCAGCTCGTCTTTAGTTCAGTTATTAAACTTGAATTATGTTAATCGTAAGTTTATCACAGGTTATTCATGTTTGTGGTCCAGAATATATTTCATGTTTCCTCAGTTTTGCTGTAAATGGGACATTAGCAGTTAAATAAACTTTAATGACTCATTAAAGTCACCACACCGGATGGAGGTTCCTCCCTGCTACGTCTCCTCTGCCTCCCTCCTGTTGCTCCTGCACACACAAAGTAATCCATTACATGAAAGTGAAAGGAACTGCAGTAAAAACCCACGCGGACACTCATCAGTTTTATCAGCTTAAACATGACTCTGTCATTAAAATGAGATTTTCCACACAGACTCACCGAGCTGTTCCTCTGAGGCCATCACACCGGCGCTCACAAATTAACCTCTTTATGAATGATTGCGCTCAACTCTCCGAACTGTGTGTGCCCCTGCACTGTTCCCACAGAGCCGCCCGTTTCCGGTTTTACCTTCAAAATAAAACGTCAGTGATGAGGAAACAGTTGAGTCAGCACCTCTGTAAGGTCCTCGGGTAAAGAGCCAGGCTTTATGTTATTATATTTTGTTAATGACTGAACTAAGGAGCTTAGAGATGGGAATTAAAACAAACTGACTTAGATATTTTAAAGGTTTTCTACTGAAAGATTCGTAACTTCGGTGCTCTTATTTTGAATTTACCTTGAAGAACTGTCTTTTTCCGGTGGTCTAACTGGATCGATTTGATCCTTCCCGATCCAAAAGAGCCAAAACGACACAGTGAAGGTAACGGCCTGAAATGTTGTTCCAGATATTTACCTGGACAGGTGAGTCCAGCTGTCAGCGGACCAGAACCGGAAGTTACCGGGACCGGAAGTTACCAGCAGGACCAGACGTGCAGGGTGCGATCAGGTTCAGCAGATCCAGAGTGAGTGTGGAAGAAGAAGTAACCACAGAGAGAAGCGGCAGATGTTTGCTGGGTCGCGTTCAGGTCTCTGATACACATCTATACCGGAGTCTGCGCGAGGCGCGCGTGCAAACGTGGTAAGTGACGTGTTATCGTCAGCGCGATATCAAAGATTATGAAAGATCGTTTTCAGACAGATGTTCACACCAGGCTGGGGAGATTTAGACCCGTTATTGGTTATTAAACTTTTTAAAAGTGAAAGGTTGGACCGGAAAAAACTATGTTTAAGTCACAGAGGCTTTCTGTATTATAACACATTTTAACAATGATACATTTTATTTCTGGGCGCCTTTAAGATCCTCTAGGTCAGTGGTTCCCAAACTTTTTTGCTAGGCCTCCCTTTGTTTTACAACAAAAATGTTCGCGCGTGCGCACGCACGCACGCACACACACGTGCGCAGTAAACAATTAAGCAAATACAAGTAATCTGCAATAAATTACATTATTTTTACGCTACCTCTGCACCTACATAAATGTCCTTATGAATAGTAAGACCTGTTTTTCAAACAGCCCCTCATGATGTCCTTCTGCACCTCAGTTGACTGACTAACATCCTTCCAGGCTTCCCTGATTTAGGTTTCCGCCTTCATCTCCATGTGGGACTTTCCCCACCTGCATCCTTGATCTTATACCCACGTCCTTCTAGGATTACTGTGTAGCATAACATTCAGCCTGAGTGGATATTTTTGTTAAATGAGTAGAATAGATTTAGATTTTTCTATTATCATAACTGTTATATTATCCTGATAGAATAAAAACAAAGGCCACTTACACACCATCATAAACTAAATCACCTCTGCACTCAGACCAGCAGGTTTCTGGTGTTCAGTCATGGAACATGATGATCATCTCTTCATTGTCCTTCTGGGAAAGTCTGGAGTGGGTAAAAGTTCTTCAGGAAACACCATCTTAGGACAAGCAGCCTTTGAGTCCAAAGCCGGCTTCGGACCAGGGACTAAGCTCATCTCTGTGGAAACAGGAACTGTGTTTGGGAAGCAGATTCTAGTGATGGACACTCCAGACATATTAGAATCAGAGCAGAAGGTTCAGGCCTTCTGTCAGTGTGTCCTGCAGGACTCCAGCCCTGTTCTGTTCCTGCTGGTGATCAGAGCCGGAGGTCGGTTCACGGAGGAGGACTACAGGGCCGTGAATGCAGCAAGCAGAGTGATCGGGCTTCACAGGCTGGAGAAATGTTACCTGCTCTTCACAGGTGGAGATGAACTGAAGACGTCAGTGGACAATTATATTTCAAAGGATAAAAAAAGTTCACTTCCAGGTGTTGTCGAAAAGTTTTCATGGAGAATTCACCTGTTCAACAACAAAGATGGAGGACATGAACAAGTCAGAGAGCTGCTGATGAAGACGGGAGCCTTCTCAGCAGGTAAGAGCTGAACTCTGTCACATTCAGTGTTTCTGTGAAGTCAGCAGCAGATCAGCCACAGTTTACCTGAAATAACAGAGGAGAGCCAAAGCTGTGCTCCATGAAAGCTTTAAATCTCAGAGCTTAACTCTGACAGATGATGCTGTGTTTACATCTGTACTGAGTGTTGTCTCTGATCATGTTTACTCTGTGGGTTTTCCCATTCAGTTCAGTTCATTTTTATTTCAAACATATACATTCACCAACATTTCATAAAATAATTCCATGCAGTTGTTTGAAAAGGAGTAGGCAGAAGTATATACTTATTTAGCCCTACCCCCTCAGGTTTACATCCTCATCATGTAAATTTGAACAACAAAAACATTTGCGCAACATCTCTAAAGTTAGAAATATCCTGTCTCAGAGTGATGCTGAAAAACTAGTTCATGCATTTATTACTTCCAGGCTGGACTACTGTAATTCATTATTATCAGGATGTCCTAAAAACTCGCTGAAAAGTCTTCAATTAATCCAAAATGCTGCAGCAAGAGTCCTGACAGGGACTAGAAAGAGAGAGCAGATTTCTCCTGTTTTGGCTTCTCTTCATTGGCTTCCTGTTAAATCCAGAATTCAAAATCCTGCTCCTCACATACAAGGTCTTAAATAATCAGGCTCCATCTTATCTTAATGACCTTGTAGTACCATATCACCCTATTACACTATTACACCCGGTCAAGCCACCAATCCAGCGCCTGGGGAGCACTGTGTAGAGACGGTACCTTGCTCAGGGTTGCTGTTGAGTGGATTTGAACCCCAGCCTTCCAATAATAGAGCGACCACTCTACCTACTGAGCTATCCCTGCCCTTATTTTTAATTAGCTGTTTTCATTGCTTTAAGATGCTGTAGACCTGCTTATTTTTGTTTAATCTCAGTGAGTACATTACGGGTGTTAAAGAATAAATATATGTTCTTAGTGCTTATTTTCTGATTATATTGTTTTATGTATTTTTACAATAAGGGCCTGTATTAAGAAAGGCCAGCTTTGACGCACAAACCAAGTGCTCAGCCAGACTGAGAAACAGGAAGTTTAGTGCAGAGATGCAGAGGCATATTAATAAAATACAGGAAACCAGTACAGTAACACACACACATCAAGTCAGGCCAGAAGGAGTTGTTTTAATCGGAAATATGTGTGATGTGTAAAGGACCAAAGTAACACCTTCATGATACAAATTTTTGGTTTCTAATGCTAGAGATTTGCAACTGGCTTTGGGCTGCGCATGTCTCTCTCTTCCGGAAGACGATTAAATAAAAGAATTATAAATGTTTTGACCACTCCTGAGTCGGTTTTTTCTCTGCCAGAAAAGAATGAAAAAGAATCAGATTTAATACATTTAATACAATATTACAAGGTAATAAAATGTGCTATATAGATAAAATTGACATGATGCATTAAAGTCTGCGTGGGAAGAAAGTTTAACACTTTGTTCTTTACATGTTTGTACAGATGTGAAGTCTCCTCTACCCATCACACATTACAGAGAGAGGCTTCAGTCAAACCTTCAGGTCAGGTTTAAGTACAAGCAAGAAGGATGGACATCAAAGAAAGATGAGAAGTACCTGGATGACATTTACACTAAACTCTACATCACAGCTGGAGGAGAAGACAGCACCACTAATCAGTTCAGGCATATTGAAATGGCCTCTGGAAGGCCTGCAGAAACTGAAATCAGTAACATCTTCACACACCCTTTTGGCATTAAAAAGAGTATAAGAACTGTGCTGACTGCTGGGCAGGCAGGAATCGGTAAAACCTTCCTGGTGCACAAGTTTGTGCTAGATTGGCTTGAAAAAAGAACCAATCAGGATGTAGATCTGGTGCTTCCCTTCATGTTTAGTGAGCTAAATTTGCAAAGTGATGAAGAGTACAGCTTTCCCAAACTCATCCACAGATGTATTCCTGAAAGTGTGCACATAAAAGAGGAGGAGCTAAATAACATCCTCACAAAACTGCAGACATCAGGAAACTCAAACTTTGAAAAGAGTGAATATAAACTTATGTTTGTGTTGGACGGACTGGATGAGAGTTGCCTTCAGCTGGACTTTACTGTCAGAGAAAAAGTACCTGTTGATGTCACAGAGTCCACCTCAGTGGATGTGCTGCTGACAAACCTCATCAGGGGGAAACTGCTTCCCTCTGCTCATCTCTGGATAACCACACGACCTGCAGCAGCCAATCAGATCCCTCCTGATTTTATAGATATAGTGACAGAGGTCAGAGGGTTCACTGACCCACAGAAGGAGGAATACTTCAGGAAGAGATTCAGAGATGAGGAGCAGGCCAGCAGGATCATCTCCCACATCAAGACATCACGAAGCCTCCACATCATGTGCCACATCCCAGTCTTCTGCTGGATCACTGCTACAGTTCTGGAGGATGTGCTGGAAACCAGAGAGGGAGGACAGCTGCCCAAGACCCTGACTGAGGTTTACATGAAACTCCTGAATGTCCAGATGAAACATTTAAAACCAAGGTACGGTTTAGAAAAAAGCATCCAGTTCACTAAGATGATTATAAAACTGGCTTTTAACCAGCTGCAGAAAGACAGCCTGATGTTCAGTGAAGAAGAAATAACAGACGACAAAAACACTTTCACTGGAGTCTCTGTGTATCCAAAGATGTTCTCATGCCTCTTTAAAGAGGAACATCAGTGCAGGAAGGATGGGAACAAAGTGTTCAGCTTTGTCCATCGGAGTGTAGTGGAGTTTTTGGCTGCACTTTTTATGGTCCTAGACTCTCACATCAAAAACATGGAGGCTAAATCACAGGATTGTGTGAGGAGAACTGGAAATCCTTTTAGCCAAACACGTCTACCAGAGATCTACATCAACATTGTTGACAAAGCTGTACAGAGTCTGGATGGACACTTTGACTTGTTCCTCCACTTCCTTCTGGGCCTTTCACTGCAGACCAACAAACCTCCATTACAAGACCTGCTGACACAGACAGGAAGTAACTCACGGACCATTAAGCTAACAGTAGACTATGTGAGGAAGAAGGTCAGAGAAAATCCATCTCCTGAGAGAAGAATCAGCTTGTTCCTGTGTCTGAATGAGCTGAAAGATGGTTCTCTAGTGGAGGAGATCCAGCAGTTCCTGAAATCAGGAACAGTCTTAGATGATCTTTCTCCTGCTCAGTGGTCAGCCCTGGCCTTCATCATACTGTCATCACAAAAAGATCTGAATGTGTTTGACTTGAAGAAATACTCTGCTTCAGAAAAGGCTTTTCTAGGGCTGCTACCAGTGGTTGAAGCCTCCAACAAAGCTCTGTGAGTGGAATTATTATACTGTTGTTTCTTTCAGGAAAGAAAAATAAATCGGTTTTACAGTTTGTCTTTTTTATTCCCAGGCTGAATGGCTGTAATCTCTCAGAGAGAAGCTTTGAAGCTCTGTGTTCACTTCTTGGCTCAAAGTCCTCCAGTGTGACAGAGCTGGACCTGAGTAACAACAAGCTGCCGGATTCAGAAGTGAAGCTGATTTCTTCTCTACTGAATAATCCACACTGTAAACTGCAAACTGTCAGGTTAGGACTAGAGCAGGGGGATATGACCCCAAATATTTATCACGATATACATTTGAAAATTTGATATAACGATATAACTGACAATATAATTGACACTAGACAAAATACTTTACAACTCCACAACTTTATTAGTGCAAAAAAATCAGTGTATTTTCACTTAAACAAACATCTTTTTTTTATGTGCATTAAAGTTATATAAAAATTTAACAGTGCAAATGCAAATTCCTTGCTGACAGTTTAAAAAAAAGGCATTTCCAGTGGAAATTGGCCGACATATCCTCAGCATAACCGTGTATAATATCCACAAAACTTAAAAAGAGGTTAAACACACACATTACGGTAATATTATGTTGAAGCACAGTACATATCACTCCGCGAGGCTCCTGCCTACGATAGCCGTAATGCTCCGACAATCCATCAAGCGGTCCGGCTTCGTAGCTTAGCAAAGTCGGACTAACACATTTGACAGATTTTCGAGCGCCGTGTACCACATAAAATCGTTTCGAGGTCAGTAAACACAACCAGAATTCATACATAAGGCACACGGGATTATAAGGGGCACTGTTGAGTTTCAGAAAAATCAAAGGATTGATTTTAAGTGTACCGTATTTTCCAAAAAAACACGGTAATAACGACGGCCTGCTAGCACGCTCTACCAAAAATAGTGCTTTGTCGTGTATCTGACGGATGAAAGCTAAACCAGTTCCACACCAGTGAAGTTGCAGCATTTTTACAAACCAGTTCTGGTTCATCTGTTTCATTCAACGATCCACTTTCGCCCTTCTCATTCTCCGTCGCTGGCACGCTCTTTCCGCCATGTGCATATGAAAACAAAGGCACTGCCCATGCGCGTTTTACCCATAATCTATCGCGATATTTCATTTTCTTTCGTTGCCCGACATTATACCGGTATTATCATGAACAGTATGATATGGCCCAGCCCTAGTTAGGACTCATTCAGAGGTTTTACTACAATGGAATGTTTTTTTAAAATCCACAAAATAGAAAACATATTTAATGGTTAGAGTTAATTTTATTATAAATAATGTTAATGTTTTTATATATTTAAGCCATAAAAAATTTCCCCACATTCTTTACACCTTCCACACGTTGTTATATAAATGCTATTATAACCCATCCATCCATCTTCTTCTGCTTATCCGGTGCAGCAGCCCAAGCAGAGAAGCCCAGACCTCCCTCTCCCCAGCCACCTCCTGTAGCTTGTCCAGGAAAACACTAAGGCGTTCGCTGGCCAGCCAAGAGATATCTTTACTGACTCTGCTTTGCATCAGCCCAAACACCATTACCAGCTACTAACTGAGATAGTTACCAGTGTTGCACAGGTTAAAAACATGAGCTTGTGAGTAGGGCTGCCACGATTAGTCTACTAGTCATGATTACATTAACTATCAAAATCATTGACGACTTATTTAATAGTTGTTGCGTCGTTTAAAGCTTTGTAAGATCCCGAAAGACAAATTGTGTCCAAAATCCGGTGACTACTTCCTTCGGAGGCCGCATTTGTAGGCCGATTGCATTACAGCAATTTGAGAAAGGCTGTCATAATTCGAAGACTCCTCCAAATGCGGCCAACAAATGCACTCTTCATTTCCCCAGATTTAAAGGATCGGTTGGGTGTAAACCTTGGTCGCCTAACCTATCCCAGAATTCATAGCATTACCCAGCCAATTCCAGTTTCCAACAATGGCAGCAGCTACTTAGTTTTAATGTCACTCTAATTATTCTTTCTGGGTCACAAAATACACTTTTAACATATTTTCAGGCGAGAATGTAGCTGTTTAAACTTGAAATATCTGCTCGGTTTATCAAGACATCAAATATTTGTAAACATGCTCCAACATTTTCAGAGACATCTTTTACCCACCAGCTCGATAGCTAGCCGGGGCGAGAACTCTCGGCACATCATTTTCAAACCCACCGCGGTCTTTCGCTAATCAGGTTTAACATGATATATAAGTCACTTAGATAACTTAAAAATGTTATTGTTTGGCTTTTATCAGTGTTTTATTTGTTCCTGAGTAAATCGGTTATAATTAAAGTTATAGTTTTTACACAGCTGAATAAACGTCAAACAGAAAATCGATTAAACTGAAATGTGAGCTCATTGTGAAACCTGGCCCCACCCTATCATATGATTTCCTGAGGTCAGATGGCCCAGGCTGATTGGGACCCACACCCGCTTTCACACCTTGGCTCATGTGATTAGGTAGAGGATCATCAGGGGGTTCTTTTTCCCTCTTTGGGGGGAAACTCCCACTGGGTTTAAATCTGGGACTCTCCACCATTTGACGTTAGAAATGAAGAAGCTTCTCGGATGAGAGGTGAAAAGTCCAAACGCTCCCTTTTTTTCCCAAGCTCCTTAGATTAAATATATCACATTTACATTCCATCTATGCTGATGTGTGATGAGGATCGGAACATCTTTAAGTCCTCAGTCTGCTCTGTGTGTGTGTGTCTGTGTGTGCGTGTGATTACTGTGGTGTTATTACATTTCTTCTTCTGTTTCTCTATTAAAGACTGAGTGGCTGTAACCTGTCAGAGAAAAGCTGTGGTTACCTGTCCTCAGTTCTCAGCTCCCCATCCTGCCATCTGACAGAGCTCGACCTGAGACACAACAATCTGGGAGAGTCAGGAAAGAAGCTGTGTGAAAGCTCTACAAAGACCACTGTCAGGTAAGATATAGATCCGTTGAAGGTTTTTGTAAATCATCCTGCAGTCTCCATCAAAGTCACAGGAGACACTTTGAACACTTTCCATTATTTTCTCCTCAGCCAACACTTAGCATGCCTGAAGAAACCTGCCACAGTTACCCAGTAATTCTTTTTCCATTTTTGTTGCACAGTCAACCTTTCATTCAGATGTCAGTGTCTCCTGACACAGAGCTGCTCACTGTTAAATGGAGACTCTTTGACTTGCCGAAGAAATTTACCACTTATCATCATGGCTGTCCACATCCCCTCAGGCAAACACAACAGGGGCCTTGAGCGTTCTTTATCAGACCATCACTGAATTCTAAGCCACACATCCATAGAGTGTTTTCATTGCACCAGGGAACTTCAATCTGTTCAGAATCAGAATCAGAAAGGGTTTTATTGCCAAATGTTGAGCAGGTTTACAACATTAGGAAATTGCTGCGGTACTTAGTGCAAACATACTGTAAGAGAACACTTAAATAAACATAAAAATTAAAATTAAATGTGCTAAGCAGATAGATATATACTTGAATGCAGGTGATGATCAGTGCAAAAATGGAACAGATGCAGTGAACACAGTGTAGGGTCATGTGTTTGTGGTGGGAACAGTCATATGGTTATTGTTCATGAGTCCAACAGTAGAGGGGAAGAAACTGTTCTTATGGGGAGAGGTTCTGGTGCGAATGGACCGGAGCCTCCTGCCTGAGGGGAGCAGGTCAAACAGACAGTGTCCAGGGTGAGAAGAGTCAGCTGTGGTCCGAGCTGCACGCCCCAGTGTCCTGGAGGTGTACAGGTCCTGCAGAGATGGGAGTCTGCAGCCAATCACCTTCTCAGCAGAGCGCACAACACGCTGTAGTCTCTGTTTGTCCCTGATGGAGGAGGTGAGGATGGATTCGATGACTGCAGTGTAGAGGTGATGGTGGGCTCCCACTTCAGGTCCTGGGTGATGGTGGTACCCAGGAAGCGGAATGAGTCCACAGTGGTGATGAGGATGTCAGTCAGGATGATTGGGGGAAGTGGGGCTGTGTGCTTCCTGAAGTCCACAATAATCTTGACTAGAGATGGCACGATACCACTTTATTATGTCCGACACCAATATTATAAATTTAGATTACTGCAATTACTGATATGAATCCGATATTATGTATTTTATAATCAATAAAACTGTTGTTTTTTAAATATCTTGCTGCATTTTGTATAAGTTCATACCGAAGTTTAAAAAAAAAACACTAAAGCTATTCTGTTATACCTGTATGCAAAAAATCACTGCACCAAAAATATTTCTTAGTTAAGCAACAGAAAATTTTGTTTTCTTGAGTTAATATGTATTATTTTAGTTTTACATCATGAACATCATGGTGAAAAGATGTTCATTGGTGTTAAAAGTAATAAATCAATGTTTGAATATTAGTTTCTCTTTGAATGAGTAGACAGTGAAGCTGATTGATCTCTGACTCACTTTCCTGTGAAACAAAGGTGTGACCTAAAATTAATTAATTATTGATTTCTAACAGACGGAGAAAATGACCTCATCTAATTTCTGCATTTTGATCACATAAATGTTCAGTTTTTGTCACCGTGTTTGTGTCTGCAGGTTTATTTCATTTATAACGTCACAGTGTTTGTAAAAAGTCTGAGCTGTACAGCAGCTGCATCACTACAGATATCAGTACTCATAAAGAGTTCTGTACTCACTCTGCCCTCTGATTGAAACTCTCCTTTTTCTCCAGGACAAGTAATATCTCACTGAAAGACATCATCTCCACAAGTGTGCTGATCAGTTCAGGACCTCCTGCTGTCTACCAGCTCAGACCAAAGAAACAGAAGTTTGGAACTCTGACGAGAATGACTGTTGGAGAAAAAAATCCAGGGAAGACAAATAAAACCATCTTACTTGTGGGAGAAACAGGAGCAGGAAAATCTACACTGATCAACGCTCTGCTCAACTACACCATGGGAGTGAAGTGGGAGGATGGAGTCTGGTTTCAGATCATAGAGGAGGAGGACAGAAGTCAGACAGAAAGTCAGACATCAGATGTGATCGTGTACGAGATCTTTGGTTTTGAAGATAAAACTCTGCCCTACTCTCTGACCATCATCGATACTCCTGGTTATGGAAATACCAGAGGGATCGAACATGATGACATCATCAGTGAAAGATTATTGGACTTGTTTGGATCAGATGATGGAGTCCATGAAGTTCATGCAGCGGGTTTGGTCATGAAGGCGAGTGATAATCGACTGAGTGACCGACTGATGTACGTCTTTGATTCAGTGATGTCTCTGTTTGGAAAAATCATGGAGAAAAACACTGTAGCTCTGATCACACACTCAGATGGAAGCAGACCTGAAAATGCTTTTAAAGCTCTTGAAGATGCAAAAATTAAATGTGCCAAAAATGAGAAGAATCAGCCAGTTTACTTCCTATTTAATAACTCACAGTATGAAGACCGAACAGAAGAAAATAAGTTTTCAAAACATTTATGGGAACTCACACAGGAAAACATGAATCAATTGACAGACTTCATGGGAAAATCTAATCCTCAAAAACTAATGAAAACAGGTGAAGTGTTAAATGAACGAATCAGACTGAAAGCCTGCATCCAAAACCTAAAAGAGAGAATGGAGTTTATTGAAATGAAACAGACAGAAGTTGCTGAGATCAGAGAAGCTCTAAAGATCCAAGAAGCAAAAAAGATAGAAGCAGAAAAACAGATTGAAATGGCAAAAAAGAGACAAGAAACTCTGAATAGAGATGGAGAAGAAGCTCTAAAACTCCAAGAAATTATAAAAAAACTTGAGGAAGAGATGAAGAAGGATGAGAAGTTCACTGTAGAAGTTGATGAGGCATATAAAGTTAAAGAAGATATTGATGGTGGGATGTGGGGTTTAGTTTTTTATGAAGCAGCTGTCTGCTGTACAGTCTGTGAGGAGAACTGTCACTATCCTGGATGCACAATGGCCTGGAAACCTGAACGCTGTGAGGTCATGAAAGGAGGTCGCTGCACTGTTTGTACCAACAAGTGTCCTGCATCAAATCATGTGAAAGAAAAGTGGAAATATGTGACCAAGACAAGGAGAGTAACAAAGACTGATGAACAAATGAAAAAGCAGTATGAAAAGAATGTGTCAGAACGTGAGATTAAAGCCAGACAGTTAAAAACTCGTACAGGGGAAGTGAATGAAACAAAGAAAACAGCAGCTGATTCATCACTGAACAAACAAGGAATGCAGCAGAAATATGAAAAGTATCAAAAAGAAAAAGAGAAGGAGTGTACCCTGTTAGAAAATCTCGAAAAGGAAATGAAACAGCTGACAGCAGAGAAGTCCCAGTTCCTGGATGAGTCCTACCAACATGTTGTCAGACTGGAGCAGATCGCTCCTGATTCAGCGTCCACTATTGTCCACTTGGACTTCCTGATTGAGAAGATGAAGCAGAAAGGAGACACAGAAAAGGTCCAGAAACTGGAGGAGATGAGAAGCAGAGTGGATGAAAAAACCAAAAAAGCAGCACATTGGTACAAGTTTACTCAAACAGCATCACTGATCAAATAAATTGGGAGATCTTGGTATAAATGAAACATGTAAAGAAGCATCAGGAAGCTGTGTAGATGGCTTTTCCACCTTGATACTGCTCTATGCTACATATTCAGATGTACACCACGTGGGTTTTTGTTTTTGCTTACAGATGGCATATTACTTTAAAAAAAAAGCCTATTAGAAATGAATTACTTATTGATTATTGATCAGCACTGACATCTCTACTTAGAGAGCAGACAGTTTGGAATTTTTTGGTCCTCAGTGTTTTATGCATCTGACATCAAATCAGTACCAAATACAACATGTGGCTCCATCTGCTTTGGTGATGCCTGCAGAAAAAAGTTCATTACTTCCAAAATTATTTTCATCTCAGGAAAATTTTTTTTTTTTTTTTAAATCCCCCAAATATGTGAGAAATGAATTTATATAATTTAAACATAACATGAAAATGATTGATCAGTGAAACACGATGACCTTTCCTTCAAAGGTCTCATGTACAGAGCTTTTAATCATGTGGTAATATTATTTTGTATTTTTATGGCAGCTGATAGTTAACTGATTTTTCATGTGGACATGAGGGCCTCCTTCTTAGACGAGAACATTATGTATGCTTTCATATTTTATCCAGTTATGGAAACAAATATATAACTTCTCATTTGTAAAAAATACTTTGAATTATTGCTTTTTCTTTATTAATATGCATGTATTTCACACAGATATTTGTACTTATGTAACAGCTCATGACAAATATTACTACATAAACCCCACAGTGAGTTATTATGCAGAGCAGAGTTGGTCTGAGCTGCCAGCTGTGCTGTAAATGTAGTGAGGACGCCCCCTGCTGTTTAGTGATCAGTACAACAGTGTGTGAGAACAGCTCCAAAACACTCTGTTCTCCACAAATACATGTGTTTCTGTCACGTTGTTCTAATGTTGTCAGTGTGAGCTTTATTCTGCTGCTCCTCTCATTATGACTCAGCTGATTTTATCTGTTTCTCTTTGTTCTTCAAACACTTTCAATTTATTGCGAGCAGCTCTCACACACACACTCAGCAAATCTGGAGCTTTTTGACTCATAGAAACATCATTTTGTTCTTTAGATGACAGCAGATTGGGACTGAATAATCAATCACTATCAAACCAATAAAGATGCTGATTTTACAGGAACTTTGTTGGAGAAGCTGGAAAGACATGAAACTGGTCCCAAACCAGTTGATAGTGCTGATTATTCCAAATAAAGCTGTTTTCCATTTGAGATGACTTTCTGTCCTGATATATAATAAAGATGTTGGTTGTTTTTGAGCCCCTGTATTAAAAGTAGATCCAGTTTAAAGTCAGCTTGAGTTTGATGTCTTTATGTCAAAGCTGCTCATGATGTTGAGCTGCTGATGGAATAAAAACAGGTAAAAATCTGCCTCAATATAAAAGCATGTAGTCCAGACTTAAATGTAGCCTATTGTTAGCTGAGGTCCACACACAGTGTTTGACAGTGTAAACTGTGTGAAAGGGCTGCTGGTGGAGCTCACTAGGATGAGCAGGTGACCATGTGCCACGAGGTGGAGAGCAGCTGGCCTGGCTTTGATTCTGACCACGCCCCCTTTCTCTCTCCCTCTGCTTTGCTGTCACTTATCTTCACTGCTCTGTCCAATAAAGCTGAAAAAGGCCCCAAATCAAAGAAATCTGCTGCAGCCTCTGAAATGTCTTCTGTTTCCTTCCCGACGGCTTTTTCACCGTCAGCCCATCAGACAGTCCAGCAGCATTTATGATGATGTCATGATGTTGAAGAGACTGCTATGGTGGCCTCCCATGACCCCCAGCCTCATCTACACCGAGATGCAGACATTTGAAAACAACTGAATAATAGTCCAAGACAACAGTCTGTGTACAGACACACACTGAGCTTTCATAGAGTCAAAGGAGTCAATCAAACACAGCTAGTTGAGTCATTTCTTGTGTGAGTCTAAAGTGAATCTAGTATTTGAAAGTCCACTTCCTGTATTTGTTGTTGAAGACTTCTTCAGCTTCTTCTCAAGGACATCAGCTGCTTGTTTGGCAGCAGAGGCAGTTAAGAAGCTTCCTGAAAAACACTGAACAGTGAGTTCACTGTGGCATATGACAAATTCAGCTTTCTATGTGCAAATGTGTCTGTGTCAACCTTTCAAATGCTGTTGAATCCAAAACATCAGCGGCTCCTTGGCTGCTCACTTCATGCACTTCTGTCTTTGTGACAGTCCAATGACATCACAGCTGTTTCCACCCCCAGTGTCTCAGGACTGGACACCTTTAAACATGTGGAGGATCAAACAGCCGTCCAGCTAAACATACATGAAACTATCAAAGCTGACAATCATTCCAATAACATCTAATGCTACATATATATAGACACAGGACTACAAGGAAATGGCTCTCAGCATCTGGCTGTGGGAACAAATGATCCCTGTTTGTGTTCAAATTGTGTGCATGTTTTAGACGTGTGTCACATGTAGAAACACAAAAATGACACAAAGATGTGTTTGACACAACTGTGCAGCTGTAAGTTGTTTCTAATGATTCATTGAAGCTCTTCTAACATTCTGGAGACAATCAGTCCGTGAATCTGTTCAACACCACAACAATTTGACTTCAATGTGAACGTTTGCCATTAAATAACCTTCTTCATCCAGCTGACAGCATCCTTCATTCTATGATATGAACAGTTCCTCCTGTTGATGACAAACCTCTGACATGATCTGCTTGAGGAGCTTTTTCATGTGAAGCTCTCTGAGCTCAGGGCTAAGTTGCTGTGTTTCATCTTTAAGAGCTGCTGCCTCCTCGCCGTTCTTCTTCTCCTAATGACACCATTTCTGCTTCAGATCTTTCACTGGGCCTAAAACAGATGAAGAGTAGATCTACTGCTGTTCACTGTTTGTGTCAATATGGAGAAATATGAAAGACAAACACAGCACATACAGAGAAATGTAGACAGAATGTGCAGCCAGTGCAGTAAATGGTCTAAATATCAGCTCTTTAGAAAATGATCCTGATGAACATGAAACTATCATCAGCAGCATCTTCAGGTCTCTGATGGTCCAGGCTTGTTGTTGGGAAACAGCCCTGCTGGGATGATGGTGTCCTCACAGAAACAGTCAGTGATGCTGTTGATCTCCATCACAGAGCACGTCCCAGTCTGCAGTCTCAGTCCTGCAGGGCCTCGCTGGCTTCCTGACTCCACCCAGTCAACAACAGGAAGTGTTTGCAGGAACAAAGTGAGGCTGTGGTCAAACAGGAGTTTTTATCTCCTGGCTCTGACTCTCACTGCGGCCCCGCTGCTGTGTCAACATGTGTTTGTGCTAAACAATGATGGAAAGTGTTATAAATGACTTGTTGGCCTCTGATCTGTCACAAACAGCTGAAACGTGTCTCTCATGAGTCACATGAAGGTTTCTGACAGAAAGGACAAAAAGTAGCTGCAGTCAGTTTGTGTCATTTTTATATTTATTCATCTGGGAGAAAAATCTGAGGGACATTAAAATGTGTTTTTCAACAGAGACAAGAACATAAATATAACGTCACAGGTAAATGAAGATATTTCAAGTAAACAGCTGGACTGATCAGGTCCAAACACAGAGTGATCAACAAACAGCTGTCATATCTTTATATATAAGCTCTTTATAAATCCTGTTCACTGCAGTCTGTTTCCTAATAATGTCAAACTGTTAGAAACACAGAAACATGGTCTTTGTTGACATAAACCTGTCTGGGATCCTTTGTTGTTCCTTTGATGCAGAGTTACATTATAAATATAAAGAGTTATTTCAGAGTCTCATCAGTTTTCCTGCATGTCTTTATTGAACACATCAGCAGGGCTGAAGCTCTCATGTTAAACACACACTGATCTATGGACACGTTCATGTGTTTCTAACAGAACCAGGCTGTTATCAGCTGCACTAACATGATGTCACACACACTGAATGTAACAGTGACATCATCACACAATCAGCTGTGATTGTTTCACTGTCATCAAACTAGTCAACAGGAAGTAGAATCAATAGAAACAATCATTTACTGACAGCATGTCTGATGGAAATAAGTGCAGATTATGTATGAAGTATAACTGCACACAGTAACTGTGTTACAATAAGGACTTAACAGCGCCCTCTGCTGGAGTGTTTCAGTACTGCGTTAACTAGAATACACCACCTCCTCCTCCTCCTCACACCACCTGCTACAGCTCTACTCTTCTATGACTACAGTCATCCACAGCACTGATGTGAGGTCACATGGTTCATATGTAAGGAGCACAGAGACGTGCTAGCAGCTGACCTCAGGTCAGTTTAATGACTGTGAGCAGCAGCTGTGTTCTTGTCACTGTGACAGGGAGACACTCTCAGACACAGCGCTCATGTCAGCTTGTTCTCATGCAGGAGGATCAGGAGCTCCATGTTTGTCTTCATGTTTGAATCATGATGTGTTTGTGCCATCAGAGTCTGTCATGAGTACTCAGGGTTTCACAGCAGCTCTTCTGGATGCTGACGAGGACTCCAACCTCATGTTTCACCTCTCTGAGCTTCTGATGTCTGTGAACACTCGTGTTTCTTCTCTGGGCTCATCTGGACAAAAACACCTTTCTGTGTTTGGCTCCAGCCTCATTGTGACTGACAGGAAGTGTGTTATCCATGAGCTTCTTTGTTTCCTGCTGTGTTTCCTGTCTGTGGACAAACACGAGTGTTTCAGCTGAGGACTTGGTTCCTTCCACCTGTCCATACAGGACATCACGCTGTCTTTTCTCTTTAAATGCAGCTCCAGGTCCTTCCACGTGCTGTATTTGTGCAGTTTGTAGTGTGTCCTGGGAAACGTAGCACACATGGTGTTCTTCTGCTGTTTCCTCCTTTCACTGAGTGTGAAACACTGACGCTGTGCTGTTGTTCACAGAGCTGATTCTAGCTGCAGCTGGACTCTGTCATCTAACTGAATGTGTTGGTGCTGATCACGGGGCTCTGAGGGGGGAGCAGCAGGAGGACTCTGGATGCTGACGTCAGTGTATCTGTGGAAGCTCACACAGCGTCTCTGTCATTCAATATTGTGTATATATTGTATCTATGCAAAGATGAACAGACTGTGTGTTCACTGGTCTCTGTGCTGCTGACTGCTGCAGCTCTGATGTCATCATCACTCCCTCCTCCACCCTCAGCAGTCCCAGCATGCTGCTGTGGTGCACCCCACCCTCACTCTACACCTGAGCCATAGACCACACCCTCCACCTCAATATACACCACAGTTTTCTCTGCTATGGAAATGAGATCAGGAGGAAATCATTATTATTATTATTTAATAAATGCTCACATTAATGTGGGCTTATTTGTTTCATATTAGAAACATTAGTTGAGTGTTTTTAGTATAAAATGGTGAAAGTCCCTCTTTTTGCTCCTCCCCTCACCTGTGGATGGACACTGCTGTTACCGTGGTGACAGCTGTGATGTGTTTCAGTCCTGCCTGGTTGTCACTGCAGGAATCTTTCACATTTATTACAGGTAATTACTCTGATTTTTCTGTGTATTATGAACTAAATGTATCCTGCACACAGCTGATGTTAGCCAGGAAACATTACACAATGCTAACATTACCTTCACACGGAGACGATCAGCATCAGTCACAAACACCAAGGTCAGAAAAGAGGAACTTTGAGCAGGAAGGAAGGAGTCAGAGAGGCGTTTGAGTATTTCAGCACTGAACTGATCATAAATTCATGAAGTCATGAATGAAAGTGCAGACTGAGAGTGGATCACATGATGTTTAAGGTGTGTCATGTGACATGTTCAGTATTGTCACACATGTCTAGATTGTCCCTGATATCATAACTGCTCAAACACTGATGATTATATTTGAAGAATTATTACTGATGGCAGCAAAGTTTGAATGGAGGAAGGACCTTGTTTCTCTTTGCCAGTAGAGAAACAAGGTCCATCTGTAGACATATATCTATATATATATATATATATATATATATATATATATATATATATATATATATATATATATATATATATATATATATATATATATATTTCCTATCACCTTAAATCTTCACTCAAAGTATCTCTGACAGTGTATATACAGATGTATTATACATAAGAGACAAACATTGTTCTTTTAATATGTCGGCATTACTAAATTTGGCTCAATGCTTACATATATGTGTAAAAAGAAAATGTACGAGCTGTGATAACTGTGTCTGATAGAATGAAGAGTAGACTGATATATTAAATATTCCTTTATTGGGTGAGAAAATCAGACCGTGTCATAACTGCTTTAAGTCATACAGAATAGATATCAGAGCCTTAAACAGGCTGACTTCTGCTAAATGGGTCAAACTGGGCAGAAAGTCTACAAACACATAACATCCTTATAGAATATGATGTAACACTATAGATCAACTTAGCTCAGAATATATAAAGCATATAAACAATTACAGCAATATGATGCAACAAACACAGCAGTACTACTAATCCAAAATACTCAAAGCTTCATAGAACTGAAACAAACATTTATTTTTAGCGTTCCTGATTTTGGCATAATAACTAGTTACCGTGCTCGTTACCACATAATAACGTAGTTACTGTAACACATTACTTAATTAGTCCCAACACTGCTGCAGGCTGCCCTAACATGAAACACTTCACACCATCAGTCTGAAGGTGCGGCTTCCACCACACCCTGATATGGCTCTAATTTGATGAAGTCATATCAGAGGCTAATGTGTGGAGGCTTTCTGCTCCCACCCTGAACAAACCTGAGGACAAAAATTCTATACAACACCCACACTGTACACAGCAATCTGCAAATAATTTTAAGCCTGACCATGGGTGCTGCCACAACCTGAAATGCCTTTAGATTAATCCTTAACCGTCAAAGTTGAACGTAATGCCAAAACTGTCGTGAAACTTTTCAATGACTCCTTACTCTGTAAAATTCAGAAATGTCAGTGAAAATGCATCTAGCCGTATATTAGTTTAATGAGTAAATGTTTCAGTGCACTATAGAAAAGATGAAACAAGAAGCGATGCTTGGAGTTACTCAGGTGGTATCATGATATGATGATAATGTTGTTTGGGTTATTTTACATATTGTACACTTGTGCTTTCCCAGGATTTGCTGACATTATAAAACCCTCAAGTCAAGAAATAATCTTGGAATCAAGGTTCAGGGTTACTTTAGTTATACCTGCAAATTTGTCTTGATGAATTCTCAATCATGCAGGAAAGTAAATCTCCAAAAGTTGATTCTGTTCATCTGGACGTAGCGTTTTGTGGGAGAAACGTTTCGTAACTCATCCAAGTGACTTCTTCAGTCTCAGCTGACTGCAGGTTTCAATCTTATAAACAGTACATTTGCATAATGACTGAAACCAGCCCACTGAAGGAACAATGGGCTGTGAGGTCAGTTCCTTAATCATAATTATGCAAATTCTCATAACCATTGATCAACAATCACTGACCAAAACCCATTGATCAAAGAACACTGATCAAAGAACACTGATCAATGGCCATGAGTACCATTCACAGAGAGTTGGGGAATGGCTGCAATCACAGCATTGTAAGATGGTGACAGATGTACCCTTAGGCCCCCTCCTCGATTCAGAGATGGTCTTTCCCTTTTCACGTAAATGGCCTCATTGACTCCGCGCTCAAACCAGCATTCCTGGAACTGACAGGAGAAAGAGGTTTGGAAAGAGCCATATTCTGGTTCACAGTCATGAAACTTCTGTGCTCAGCAGGTTCTTCATTCAGGATCTGGTTCCTGGCTGCCAGAGAGCAGCATGCAGTTTAGCACAATAGTGAATTGAGCGTCGATGGTTCTGTCATGGTGAAGCTTTTAGATTCTGAGATGATCAGCAGCACAGCAGTGAGAGATGCATCTTCCTCCGTGGCTAATTCTGTGCTCTGGACCATTTGTACAGTCAGTTGCTTGTTTTAAAATCCATACTATGATTTTAAAAAGTTGTCCAAAAACTTAAAGTTTTCTTAGACTGGAACCAGATCAATAAAGTGGAAGAAAGTCAGCGAAGGAAGCACAGAGGTGATTTATTTCTTTATTCATGTTCAGGACTCAGAAAACAAAAAAGTTTTTCCAGCAGATCTAATCACAGATTATTAAACGTCTTAAATCTTCTATTCCTTCCTCACAGTTTTGAGATGATTTTCAAAAACATGAAAGTTTCAGTATGACTATCACTTCTCCAACTCATTACATCCCATCTATGTGAGCATGTCTTACCTGCTTTAACTAATCTTTAATGACTGTGGTGATCAGGGAAATTATTTTACTGCTACTGTTCATAACCATCATCTTTATCATTGTATTAATCATCATTTCATTAAAACATTTATTGAAGCTGCTGATATTACATTAAAATCTGTATTTCAGGTGTTATAATTATCATATAAAAATCTTTCATTGCACGTGCAACTGTAATCATTTTATACACATTGCATTTTGTGCCTATAAAAGAATTGTGGCTCAGTCTATTAAATGAAGGTCAAAAGCTTTGGCTGGCGATATGTCCAGCCAATCTATTGTGGTTTTGACTAGAGCTATGGAAGGATTGCATACATGCTTATAAAACACTTATATTGTGTTATTCTTTATTATCTTTTACTCATTTACATTCTTAGTATCAAGCTTCAAGTAGTGGCAGTTAATTAAAAGCATTTATTCAAATATATTACATACATAGTTTTAGTTAGATTGTTGCACATATGAGAGTGGCCTCTGTCAGGTTGTGAGCTTTAGTAGGCGAGGTGAGAGATGAAACAGAGTGCATTTGAGGTTGACACATACATACACACACAGTAGATAGACTCATTTGTAGGTAAGAGTTTAGACATATTTTGCTGTAACTGCATTTTGTGCCTGCATAAGTGATAGTTTGTTATAGGACGTGCTGCTGATGTTCCAGACATGAGCGAAAGTCAGAAGATGAACAGGAAACACCTGGCGTGTTTTCAAACTGTGTTCAATGTTAAAACTTTATTTTTAAACTATTAAAGGTTTTAACTCCAGAAGATTTTGGCTTATTCTGGTAACTTCAGGGTTAACTCTGTGTTTTCTGTACTAGAAAGCTGGTTCACAATGTGCAGGCATGAGAATAAAAGTGCAAACTGTGAACAGCAGGTTATGCTCAGTGTGTTTATGCTACTGAGTCTGCCTCACTACCACAAACACAAAACACACACCTGAATACCTGCTCAACCAATCACATTCGTTCTGATGGTAAACGGTAAATTGACTGGTTCTTATAAAGTGCTTTCCTACTCTGAGCATTCAAAGCACTTTACACAACTTGTACATTCACCCATTCACAAAAACACATCTTTCTATGCTGTTTCTAAGTCCTTCCTGTCTAACATTCGCACACATTCATACTCCAATGGATGCACCAGAAAGCAACATGGGGTTAGATTGAACCACCATCCTTGCAGTTAGTGACCTGCTCTGAGCTACAGCCACACCTTTGAAACAAACATACTGAGAACAATATCGTTCACTGAGTGCAGATGTGATGATGAATAATGTGCCACAACATTAATCACATGTCATTTTTACAACAGCATTATCTTTTACTGGCATGAATTTTATATTCTTAATTGATTTTTCATCACAATTTGCTAACATCTCGCATTTAGATGTTATGAGGATCATTTTCTGTGGAAGACGGGGAAACCCTGGGTTAATTTAGCAAGTTGATAACTGTTTATCCTGATCATCAGTGTTAGGGTAAGGAAGTCCAGATAATTCTAATGAAGGGCGATCAAGCCTTTCTCATGATCTGTCCTAAAAACAATCACATCTCATTTCAACTTCTCAATATTATAATTAGTTTATGTTGCGTACATCAACTTTCAGTGTCGCAACGCTGGAGTTTGTCATGCTGGATTTAACAGTAATATCATCAACTGTGTGGGTCAGATCATGACCATCAGCGTTTCCTCTGACAAACCCTCTCTCATTGCTGTGATACATCTTACAAAAAAGATCATAATCACAGTTTGTGGCCTTGTCAAAGACTCCGACAGCGTACCAGTTGGAGTACAGGCTATAGTCAAAAGGAACAGAGAACATGACGGCTATTTTCTTATCAGCTCTGTTTGTAGCTGAATCGTAGAGATCGTAGGTGAAGACTCCAACAGATCCGCATGTTGTGCCACCAGTCTTAGAGAACAGAGCGTTGCCAGATTCAGAAGGCTCAAGCTTTGTTGGCAAAGGGATTTGGCAGAGTCCTCTAACAAGATGCAGACTAGTCAGAAAAAAAAAAGAGTTAATATTCTTATTCAAACAGGATCCGAACTCCTTGTAATGAGTCCGATGGATCATTTTTTAGAGAAAGAAACAGGCACAGGGCTATTGCTGCATAGATAAGAATATTGTGACAGGGGTTCAGAGAAAATTTACTAAACTGCTATTCTGATTCCTTCTGTTACTTTTATTAATGATACCTACATGTGTGAGGTGACATGCAGGCAGCATCTCAGTCACAGTAAAAACTGATTCACAGAGAAAATTGTAACTTCAGATTAACGACTCTAACTTCATGTGCTGATGTGTTAAATGTGTGTCTTTTTTTTACAGCTTCCTGTGTGTTCACTGAACACAAACACATGTGTGATGCTGCTAAGCTCACCTCTGTTTCATTTATATACTTGTCTCTTATTTTTTATTCATCAGCTCTGTTCAGCAGCACTGACATACATGAAAGATACATGAAAGATTAATATGGATGAGTTTGTAAAGTAAAATTAACAATATGCTTTAAGATTATAGTTTTTTAATGTTTGGAAACTTGCTGTTACAGATAAATCCCGTCCACTTTAGAAACCACCACTGTAAACACTGAAGAACAAAAGTGTAGTCACCTGGGGTCACGGAAGGTGTAACCTTCGGTCTTGTTTGTAATATGAATGACAGACTGCCGAGCACCCATGGTGTCTGCAAACTGAAGAACAAAAAGAGAGAGCAGAACATACTTATGTCTCAATGTGATTATCAACAAAGCTAAAAAAAAAAAAAAAAAAAAAAAAAAAAAAAAAGACCATTTCTGGTTTGTTTTCATGTAATGTTAAAACATAAAAGACATCTACTGTTTGATCTCAAGGCAGCGTAGTAATAGCTGAAGCTGCACTGTCCCTGCTTTTAAAGGTAGATGGATCTGCAAGTCATGTTGACATAAAAAGCCCTTCCTGATAAATAGGACCAAAACCACTTTTAGGCCAGCAAATAATTCCAGCTGTAATAGCAGGATATCATGGTCAACCGTGTCAAAGGCTGCTAACAAGTCCAACAACAAGAGGGCAACAGTGCTGCCAGATTCCAGAGTTAAAAGTATATGATTGAAAACACTTAAAAGGATTTGGATCTCCAGTCCCCGCTACTGCCGTTGCTCAACTGCCTACGTGATGTTAGAGACTGGCTACTGCACAACTCCCTTACCCTTAATGAAAACAAAACAGAAATTATCATCTCTGACAGTCACATGCCCTTGAAACAGCTATCGGATACCTTGGGATCCTATGCCAGTCATCTATCGTCTACTGTCAGAAACCTTGGAGTAGTGCTGGATAGTTCCCTCAAATTAGATAAGCAAGTAGTGAAAACCAGCTTCTACCAACTTCGCCAAAGTTCTAAGGCAATTCCCTACTAACGACACAATGACCTGGAAAAACTCATTCATGCTCTCGTTACTTCGAGATTGGACTACTGTAACTCTCTTTATTTAGCCCTCAACTTTCCCTCATCCAACGCCTGCAATTAGTCCAGAATGCCGCAGCACGCATTTTAAGCGGCACCAGAAGACACGACCATATCACACCCACTCTCGCCAACCTTCATTGGCTTCCTGTCAAATACCGTAACGTTTTAAAATCCTTTTATACACTTTTAAAATTTTAAATAACTTGGCACCCAGTTAGTTGATCAATCTCCTTGATCTATACATCCCCACGAGAGCACTCAGATCCTCTAACCAGGGGCTCTTAATGCAACCAATGTCTCGACGGAAGACTAGGAGGGATACTGCTTTTGCTTTTGCTGCACCAAAACTCTGGAACGGCTTGCCGTTTGATGTTCGTGCGTCGGAATCCAGCCAATCCTTCAAATCACGGATAAAAACCCATCTGTTTAAGCTTGCCTTCCAAACAACTTAGTCTTTAACTTTACCCCGGTTCATGCTTGTTGTCACGTGACCAGTCTATCACTATATTTCTTTTGCTGACAATTGTATTTCCTGCTCTTTTACTGCTGTAACCCGCAAATGCGGCTCATCTGTGAAGCACTTTGTTGTACTTGAGAATTTTAAATGTGCTATAAAAATAAAATTGAAACTTAAACTGAAAAGTTCTGTCTCAGGGCTGTGTAGTGATTTAAAACTGGCTTGAAACTTTTCAGTGGTCTCATTAAGATCAATGTGGGCCTCCAATTGTAAATTGACCACTTTCTCCAGAACTATGAGGGCACACTGCAAAGGCACAGTGCCGTTAAAACAGCAACACAAGAGGATTCAATGATCCATCAAGGAACATAATAACCAGACTGCAATCAAATACATTACAACTAACATTACTGTCATTTTATTTTGAAAGGCAAGGGAAGTTTATTTATATAGTGTTAGGTTCATAAATTGAGGGGGATTCCAAAATAATGACCACTGATCCGGCTGGGTAAAGTTAGACGACATTTTAATGAATACACGCAGCGTTGAGCCAACACTGTACAGATTCAGTGTTGAACTGTCTTACAATAGTCAGAACAAAGACTTTATAAGGGTAAAATAGTACAGCCCCCTTCTGTTGCCAGGCAGACTCAATATCTCCTACGTCAATCCAAAACCACAACTGTTCAGTTAACTTTTGACACAGTTTAAAAGAACACCGCATCTCGTCTCCATCCAGGTGTCGTCCCACAAGCTCGCTCTTATCTCTGTGACATCTGGTATCTTCCTGGAACAAACTGACAGTCTCAGCACAATTTGCAATTACAGCAAAACACCTCTCAACTTCTAACCTACTAAAATGAGTCTACTACTGTGTAAGTGTGTGTGTGTGTGTATGTGTGTGTGTGTGCTGTGTATGTGTCGTGACCTCTCCTGCACCCCGGCTCACCTCACACCTTCAGTCATCTTGAGACATGAGGCCTGCACGTACACAGCTGAAACGATATGTGTAATTTCTAGACTAAATGTCACACTCAAATGATGCTACTCAAACCATAAATGAAACTGCTTAACTCTTAAAACTTAAAACTTAACTCTAAAGAATCTAAGTAATAAAGGATAATAAAATAACTCAAGAAATATGTCATGTAAGCAGGTGTGTTGCGATTCCTTTCAGAGCTCCTGTCATCCCCACCATGTATTGGCTGATCCTAACGTCTGCCAAGAGTTTCTGACCTTCACCTGACCAGGAGCCACAGCTCTTTTAATAAGCACAAATGCAATTGCGTATATAAAAGATTAAAATCATTTTCATTATGAAGGGGTTTTCCCCAAACTGCCAATCTGTTTGCTCATGTCACCTACAGTCTAACTATTGAAAATTACTATGGACAGCATGCTCTTTTGGAGGTTGCCGATTATATAATGACAGGGGCAGTTTATCTGATCCGACAATAGCACAATTCAACAACAAGGTGATTCAAAGTGCTTTACAGAGACATTAAAAAACAAAAAGAAATAAAAAGCGTGATTTAAAATTGATTAAAAGAAAACAGTAGATAAAATCAGTAGTTAAAATGTAAATTTTGAAATTTAAACTTAAAAGTGTGGATTTGGTGTTTTATTCAAATGCAGCTGAGAACAGGTGAGTCTTCAACCTGGATTTAAATAAACTGAGTGTTTCAGCTGATCTGAGGCTTTCTGGGAGTTTGTTCCAGATGTATGGAGCATAAAAGCTGAATGCAGCTTCTCCGTGTCTGGTTCTGACTCTGGGAACTGATAAAAAACCGGATCCAGATGACCTGAGGGATCTGGAAGGTTCATACTGGGTCAGGAGGTCACTGATGTATTTTGGTCCTAAACCATTAAGAGCTTTATAGACCAGCATCAGAACTTTAAATTCTATCCTCTGACGGACAGGCAGCCAGTGTAAAGACCTCAGAGCTGGACTGATGTGGTCCACTTTTTTGGTCTTAGTGAGGACTCGAGCAGCAGAGTTCTGAATGAGCTGTTTTTCTAAGTTTAGGTCTGCATCCATCACTACACCCAAATTTCTCACCTGGTTGGTGGTTTTTAGGTGTATAGATTGAAGTTCTCTGGTGACCTGTAATCGTTTTTCTTTGGCTCCAAAGACTATTACTTCAGTTTTGTTTTTGTTTAGCTGGAGAAAATTGTGGCACAACCAGTCATTAATTTCCTCAAAAGGACACACAGGAAATGGTAGCACACTGTTGTGTGTGACTTTAATGGAAAGATCATGGTTTTCTTCCAGGAAATAAAAATATATCAGTTTGCTTTGTGAAGTGTTGTGGAAGTTTTTCCCACTTAAATAAAGCCTGCAGATGGGCGGTGAGCGGTAGCCAACATTCTTTAATCCAAAGCACACAGAACAGACAACCAAGCTTGGTGGAGAGCCTACATGACCCAAGCTTGTGGAGACCCCATGTCCGTGGGGCAGGGTCAGCAGAGTCTCACTGAGCCTTAGCATGGCTCTCATTTAAATACCTTCTCCAGGAACAAAAGGCAGTACACAGCTGTTTCACACCTTAAGGTTCTCCCTTGCTACCTCCCCAGTGTCCTCGAAGAGACAAAAGACTCTTCCTGTGGAGTGGTCTGTCCCCCCCCCACTTCCCTCTTACAGTATGGGTGTCAGACATGTTAAAATCCAGTGGCACCAAGGCATAATACAGTAAAATAATGTGATTGGTACATAAGTAAAAGAAATTCCTATACAGAAGAAATCAATGAAACATAAGTTGTTCATCAAACTGATTCCAGTCAATAAATTATCTATAATCATGTGGATTTGTCTTTAAACACAAGAGTGACCAAAGTTTGTCCTGAAATAAGAGATGAACATCTGGTCCAAACATTACAGAGCAGAAATAAACAGTAAAATGGTTAAAGGAGAAAAAAAAGCAAACTTACAGTTTCTTCACACACCAACACCAAGCTCCACTCCAATCCTGGACACTAAACACGGACACACAGGTGAGCTGCTTCCTCGAAGGAGGCGGGAGGCGGGACTCCACCTGAAGCTGGACAGGTGGGAGGGGCTCAGACAGGAGCAACAATCAGTTTGAATTAACAACCTGTAAATCATCTATGTGATTAACAGAGGTGATATTTACTCCAGCTCATGATTCAAAAACAAACAAACAAAAAACACTCCATTAAACACTTTCAGAATAAAAGTGTCTCCAGCTGAAGCAGAAATAATGTCCCTTTAATGAAGACAAATCACATGAATGAAGAACTCCACTGACAAGTTTTCCTTCATCTAAACAATGTTTGAGTGCAAACTGATCTTTGTGTCTTGCTTCAAACTGGATTTAAGCCAAGAAAGCATACAGGAGAGTCTGTTAATTATGTGAGCATGAATGGGACTAAACAGTAAGTTTAAAGCTGTTTAAAGCACAGTGTTCTGAACTTTTTGACACTGATGAAGTATACAGATGGTTGCTTTGACATGCATAGATCTTAGTTTAACAAAGTTTTTATTTATTTATTTTTAAACAGAAAGTGGATAAGAATAAGTGGTTTTTGTGTGTGTGTGTGTGTTTCCTTTTGTATCTTCCTTTTGATGCATTGCAACGGATCCTGTAATCGATGGCGAGCCAACCCCGTTGAAGGACCAGTTGACTTTGTTCTGTGCTGCACAGCAGAGTGTGGTAGGCCAGTTGCAACAAAACAAAAACACACCACGCCACTTTGAACTTACTGTTCCCTTTCTTCACACACATCCCCCTGGACTTACGGACGGTTTATTTTAAGGACTTTTGGGGGATTCTATACACGAACAGGAAGGGAAGTGGGTGTGGGCGGTTGGATCCATTTTTCCAGCTTAATGGTTGTTGCACTTTGTTAACAAAGTCTATGAAGTTACAAACAAATGTTGCCATTTGGATTTTGGTAATTGAGATTGTGGTTCATTTTGAAAGTGAACTTTGTACATTTAGAAGGGTGCACCCAGGTAAGGTTTCTTTTTTTAAAGTGATTATTGTGATTGTGCCACAGGGTGCCCACCACGGAGGCAGTGGAGACTGTCAGAAAATGACTACAAGAAGACAGCGCCTTGGAGGACAGGACCAACTTCACACCCGATCAGATTTGCACACTGTTAGACCTCTGCCTCACCACTACATATTTCAAATACAACGAGGGTTTCTACAGACAAAAACATGGCTGCGCCATGGGCTCCCCCGTGTCACCTATTGTAGCCAACCTTTACATGGAGGAAGTGGAAAGAAAGGCTCTTGGCTCTTTCAAAGGAAGAGTACCCAGCCACTGGTACAGATATGTAGACGACACCTGGGTCAAAATCAAAAGACAAGAAGTGGAATCCTTCACTGCGCACATTAACGCTGTGGATAAAAACATCAAGTTTTTACCCACACAGGTTTGTCTGTAGATGATTTAAAGTGTGTCATTGGGCAGTTAAAGCTGTTTGTGTGACTCCTTGACCTCCTGTGAATGAAACAGCCAATCAGATCCATCAGACAGAGAGCAGGAAGTGTTGTGTGTTTGTGACAGAACAAGGAAACAGTGATAATGATGAACATAAAGATCCTCTGATGACGTGTTTGTGTTTCCTGTTACAGTAACACTTGTTCATCTGTTGCTCTCCTACACTTTCCTATAAGGAGAAAAAGTCCATTTAGTTTCATTTCCTGAAGCTCAGAGTTACACTTCACATTCCTGCAGTCACATCAAAAAGCTTCACTTTGGTCCAACATCTACATGTTAACATGAAACACAGCGAGACTGCAGAACATCTGGAACATCTGCACTTCAACCCAAACTGTTAAAGTCAGAATATTTTCTACATATTTCAGACATGAAGCAAACCTTTATTTTGATTTCTTACATGTTTATGGATGGATGGACGAGTTTAAACTGCTTCAAAATCCCACGTCTTCTATTTAAAGA
The DNA here is from genome assembly GCF_036321145.2 of Pelmatolapia mariae. Classification (NCBI taxonomy): domain Eukaryota; kingdom Metazoa; phylum Chordata; class Actinopteri; order Cichliformes; family Cichlidae; genus Pelmatolapia; species Pelmatolapia mariae. Next base: position 10,285,354 of record NC_086229.1, read on the forward strand.
TGAGCTGTGAACGACGCGTAATCATCTGTAAATGGTTTGAGGCACACTGAGGCCACCTACAGGGCAGGTGGGGAACAGCAGGGATCTGAAATCAAATGAGATGTTAGAGAGTGAGAAGTTAGAACAAACGGACTTAAGATGCTCTAAGTGATCAAAGTTGATCTAAAACAGACGATAAATCCACTGATTCTTTGTAAAGTTCATCTGGTGCTCACATGAATCCTGTGATGAAACCTTTATTTCACTAAATGTTTCTTCAAAGCTCATTTCAACCTGTTGAAGTCATGAATGAAAGTGCAGACTGAGAGTGGATCACATGATGTTTAAGGTGTGTCATGTGACATGGTCAGTATTGTCACACATGTCTAGATTGTCCCTGATATCATAACTGCTCAAACACTGATGATTATATTTGAAGAATTATTCCTGATGGCAGCAAAGTTTGAATGGAGCTCTCTGTCTGTGCTGATTTGTCGCCCTCTGGAGGCCAAGACACAAACTGCATGATGTCACTGTAACCACCACAGTGACAGTCAAAGTCAAAGTCAAAGTCAGTTTTATTTGTCAATTTCTTCAGATGTACTTGCCATACAAAGGAATTGAAATTACGTTTCACACTGTCCCATGCGTAGACATAGACAACAATAAAGTGCAGATGCACAACATTTAGGTAACATGCAGGATATAACAAGACAGGACCTAACATATAATAAAGTGTTCCAACAGTGTTTTGTTCCAACAGTGGTTGGTAAGTGTTTTTGTTTTAGTGCAGCATAAGACTGTAGCAGCAGTAATAGTAATATAAATAATATAAATAGTGCTAAAAAAATACTAAAAATATATAGCAGCAGGTGTGTGCAATTGTAATGCAGAGGTAGTTGTTTCCAGTCAGGAATGTTTGCATCGTTGACAATTGTGATGGCTTTGCGGGTAAGGCGGGTGGTGTAGATGTCTTGCAGGGAGGGGAGTGGTACACCAACTATCCTCTCAGCTGTTCTCACAATGCGTTGTAGAGCTTTCCTGTTATAGTCAGTGCAGCTACCGCCCCACACAGTGATGCAGCTGGAAAGGATGCTTTCAATGGTTCCTCTGTAGAATGTGGTCAGGATGGATGATGGAGCACTTGCCCGCTTGAGTTTGCGCAGGAAGTAGAGGCGCTGTTGTGCTTTCTTGGCCAGTGATGCTGTGTTGGTGGTCCAGGAGAGGTCCTCACTGATGTGCACCCCCAGGAACTTGGTGCTGCTCACCCTCTCCACCGCAGCGCCGTCGATGGTCAATGGGGGGTGACAGGTGTGGCCTCTCTGGAAGTCGACAATAACCTCCTTGGTCTTGCTAACATTTAGCAGGAGGTTGTTGTCTCTGCACCACGTGGTCAGGAGCTGAACCTCTTTCCTGTAGTGGGTCTCATCGCCCCTGGTGATGAGCCCCACCAGCGTTGTGTCGTCCGCAAACTTCACAAGGTGGTTAGAGCTGTAGGTTGTTGTGCAGTAATGTGTCAGCAGGGTGAAGAGCAGAGGACTGAGCACACAGCCTTGTGGAGCCCCCGTGCTCAGGGTGATGCTGTTTGAGACCTTGTTGCCCACCTGCACCACTTGAGGCCTCTGGCTGAGGAAATCCAGCAGCCAGTTGCAGAGGGGGGTGCTGAGGCCCAGTCTGTCCAGTTTACAGATGAGTTGTTGTGGTATTATGGTGTTGAATGCTGAGCTGAAGTCTATGAACAGCATTCTCACATATGAGTCTTTCTTGTCCAGATGAGTTAGGGCTGGGTGGAGGGCAGAGCAGATTGCATCCTCTGTGGATCGTTTCGCTCTGTATGCGAACAGGAAGTGTTTTTAAACGATGTAACATGTCAGTGATGCTGATAGTGTGTTCATCACAGACGTTCAGGATTCATGTTGACATGAATCAAAGCAGAGAAACTGGAATGAATCAGGTGTTGTAGAAGATGGAGAAACAGGTTGGAGAGAGGATGCTGCTCCTTCTTTGAGATCAAACATGTCGTGTTGTTCACGTGCTGTCAGCGTGATGCACAGAAACCATGGAAACAAAGTGTGAGTGAAATCAGTCCAAAGTAACAGAGTGAAGAGCAGCAGATGAAGCACAGAGGACACAAAAAGGAAGGAAAGAAGGAAACAAGGTCCATCTGTGTCCTTTCAAACAAACAAGCATCCGCGTCCAGGACTGAAACATGAATCCACATATTTATACACATATTTATTTAATGGCAATAAAACAAGAATATTTATAATCCATCAGCAATAATCAGGCCTGGGATCCTCCAGGACTGGGACACTCAGGTGGATCCTGCAGGGTCTGGTTCAGGAACAGGTGGAGACCAACAGAAACAGTTTTAGTAGAAAGGTATTGTTACGGGTTCGAAATTGAGGATGAGAGCAAAACAATGATAGTCCAGAAGAGGTCGTTCAAACAATTGATTTTAATGAATGCACGCTGCGTGGAGAGGTGTAAACTGCAAAACAGTTGTACATCTCTACCCAAAATACACTCTAGATTGCTTTTATAACATCAGGGTATTGTGACGCCCCTTCTTGCGTTTACAAGCACATAATTTGCATGTACAGAACATTCAGGTATTTTAAGAATTAAATGTAACATAGAGGTTCCTCCTTGTGGCATACTCTTCCGAATATGGTGATGACCTAAGGCCTTTGAGGTCACCATGGGCTGGACATCCTTCCGTCACCTGTAACTAAGCAAACTCAAATACCACAAGAAGCTGAATACATTCAGGCCTTTGCTCAGCTACTATTTTACTATACCAATATACTCAGCATATGAGTTATGATACATATATATTTAACTCAATCATTTTAAAGTAGTTATAACTGCCCCTGTAATAAAAATGTTAATATTTGATTATGATAACCCCTATAATATAAATTATAACATAATGCCAGCAGCTTCAATAAACACTTTGATGAAATGATAATTAATGCAATGATAATTCCACAATTCCCTCTTTTGACATTCCAATCAGGAATGTCACCACACTTCGTGTTACATCACTCCCTGCTCGGCTCTATGGGTTCTAAGTTCATCCTATAGATGCCCTCAACCCAGCCAGGGTTCACAACCCATTACCTTTACCAACAGTCCTTTTACACAAGGAATGATACAACAACCAGCGATGACCAACATTCCCAAAACTACAGCCAATGAACATATCACTGACATAGCCACAGCTTTCCATTGTCCAAACACAGATGTCATCCAGGACGCCAGCGGATTTTCGATACCTGAGTGCTCATGCATCATTTTAGACAAAATCTTCAGACCCTCCAGAGCTCAGGTTACTGAGCCATCTTGGGCAGTATTAATATCGATAAAAGTGCCGCACATGTCTCCGAACATGGCGCATACGCCTCCCCTCTCACTTCAAGGGTAATTTGATTTTACACTCCCATCAGCAAACTCGGACCCAATTCTTCTTCCAACCCCATCATGGCGTCCCTGGTGAGGTTAGAGAGTCTCAGCAGGTTTTAGTGAACCAAATGCGGTCAAAATTTTGATTAGGCGTTACCCAAAGAAATATACTCTCAAATCCTGCAGCTATCAGATTTACCAGCTTGTACTCGTCTGGAACTCCCCTAGGCACTCCTATGGAGTCTACCCAGGTCGGTGAGTTTAGGCGAGGCTCATAAACATGTGTACCCTAGGTCCCTCTTTTGGCCAAAATCTGTCTCTTATGTCTGGCAGCTAATGTTCGCGAGTTATGTTATGGAATAGTCTTTACCTGGTTTCTAATCAGCATCAGTGAAGCTCCCAGTCGCTCTGTAGACAAACGTGGCCTGGCTAAAGCACAGGCAACATATTCAAATACATGTTCTTCTCTAGCATGTTGAGCCACCCAATCAAGCCAGAGGTTACTGTCCTTGAAACCAGTGACACGCTCGATTAAATCCTTAAGCTCCAGTCTAGAGTAATCTGTGGTCAGAAGTACTCTCCCTTTCTGCGAGCGGGTTAGACTTTGCATCAACTAAATTTACCTAAGCATATCATGGGGTGATTGCAGACCTGTACATCATACGCTCTCCAACTACTATTAACTCCTGTACACTTAATGACGTTACACAAATCAAACGTGAATGAGCTGGTAGACCCTTTAACATAATTCACCTCTGTGCCATTATTGCTGCTGAGACACTCATCACCTTTACCTGACACCTCGCGCTTTTGTCTTTCTACCGATCCCGTTTTAGCAACTACAGTCTCAGGAAGTGCTGGACTGGACTGGCCTCCGTGTTCAGACAAGGGGTCTGGAGTACCCTGCAAAATATAAACAGTCAATGTATGTGGAGAGTGTTTTCACAGTTTAAACATAGGTTACTCACATTTCTAACCTGATTATTTCCCAATAAAAGTGAAATCAAACATTGCATTTGATTTCACTTATGTATTATCATGTCCTGGGCTCTATCCATTATATTAACTTTATTCAATCTCAATACTTTTTATGTGTGTGAGCAACGCTTTTAGTTTTATTAAACACAGAGTAAAATACACACCATCCCCATGTCAGCCTGACTCTCCGCTAAAAAGCACACTTCAAAGTTTCTATCAGAATTTACGCCTCTTTTGGTTTCAAGCATATACATAACATGCAAAAGTTACTGTTAATGCCAGTTAGACAAGTTTCCATTATCTACAACATTTTGTTTCACCCGGCTCACCCTCACACGTTTCCTGTTCACTTATTGCATATTTATCTTTAACACCTTTTACCTCAGTAGTTGCTAAGCAGAAACAAAGCAACCTGTGGTCCACCTTTACCCTGTAAAATAAACCCCTGTCATGTTTGTGTCTGTAAACATGTTTTGCATTCATTCCTGCAAGTTAGAAGCTGTAAAGTTGAAAGCTGCATCAAGTCCAGGCCTTTGGCCTGGCCTATATATATATCATGTGTGTTTGTAAGCGTGCATGCAATTAACCTGCTATGTTCTCATCTTCCCTCAACATGTATCACCTGGACACTCTCACCAGTGAAGCTTAAAACCCTTTTGGACGGAACATCAACTCTAAACAAGCACAGTTATGCCTTGTGTATAAAATGAACTCAACCTGTAAATAGAGACATCACTGTTATGTCAAACATAAAATAATACTGTACAACACGTTATTAATACAGTCATCCTAAGGCAGATTATATGATAGCATTAAAAGAATCTCCAAATCCCAAATCCCAACAAGTCCTGCTTTTAAATCTTCCCTGACTTTCCCTTCAAGTTCTGCTTTCTTAGTACAATAATTAGGTCCTCCTAATCCCATTAAATCTGCCATATTGATTCCTTCATGTGTAAGTGTCAGATTTCGAGCATCTAAAACTTTACTCAGTCTCTGTTGTGCTAATGATGTCATAGTGAACGCCTGCAAGTTCACATAAGCCACCACACTATGTGTAGTCAGAACTTTTAGTGAGTGTTCTCTCCCTACATGTACTGTTTCCTATATTATTTTGGCCACCCCTGCTGCATGCTGTGCGCCTTTAGGATGCCTTGCTTCTGTTGGACTCAACCTCATGCTAACCTACATAAATACCTGTCTTAAGAGAGACCTCTGCACAGCTCAGACGCCAGTTGCAAGAGCTCTCTAACATTATAATCATCAACTGTGACTTATATAGTGTTATTTCGGTACTTTATACTTCACACATTTTTGAACGTTGTTTATATGGGGAGTTCCTCTTTTTTGTGTCTATATTTATTAATATGCCTTGTGCACTAAAGCTTCCTGTTTTTCAGTCTGGCTGAGCACTTGTTTGTGAGTATAAACTGGCCTCTACAAGCCTTCATAGCAGATACACATTACAAATGCTTCATATATGCAGAGAAAAACCCAATAATCCACATTTCACTATTTTGTTCTTCGGTTCAAATTTGGATTCTGTATTGCTCTTTATTTATTATTATTTATATTCAGATTGTTTATTGCTAGTCTTGGTTTCTTATTGTCTGTTTGGGAGCTGACATAGTCTCTATAAATGAACTTCTTTTGGTGGAGTAGCATCAGGAGAGAAGCTCCAGAGAGGCATCTTCCATGTTAAACACTAAAATATAACATAAGAGATCTTCTCAACGTGTTGTATATTTTTAATATTTCCTTATTATTTTGTCATAAAATAAATCAACCAAATAACTTAAGCTGTGTGACAGCACCTTGCGTTTACGCCCGGCTGTGAGCTGCCCTGAAGCTACACCCCCTTTTACCCCATTTAATTTCTCAATCTTAGTTTAAACTATTCCTGACCTTCTCCTTCTCTCGTCTGATCATCTCAAGTACGTCCTGTACCAAATTTACTTCCTCTTTTCAAGTCCCATATTTAATTACAAGCTCTAAACTCAGAGCTGAAGTTCCCCTTTTCTAAGTCTGTATGTTCTACAAGAGAGCCAGTCGATAAACAAGTTTATCACAAAGGTTGTTAGGTAAAGGTCACATAGACATTTGCTTAGTAACCCTAAAACAGCACATTTCATGTAGCTAATCGCATATATTAACACCCCCCTTTTTTTGTGAGACATCTCATGTGTTACAAACTCAAAATCCTTCACTCAGGTTTGGGAATTAAAGCTAAAGTTTACTCCTATCGCATTATGTATAAATGCTCCAGAACTTCAAACCTGTGTGTTAACCAGAACATCACCTGTTATACTCACCTTCTCCACTTATGATCCAACCTGTGTTATAAAACAAAAGTTAAAACAGAACAATTATCAGTCATGTGTTCAACCTGAGTCCAGTCTTTTATCAGGGTCCAGTCGGTCCAACCTATGGTCTGCCTGGTCCGTCCATTCACCTGTCCATTCCCACACATTCACTCACACGCATCAACATCCGGTAGTGGTAAACGTCCACACAAATAATCAGATTTCCACTTTCAGTAAACTCACTTAATTTATATAATCATTTATTTTCTTTTTAGTTGTGTCTAGGAAAATATTTCTTGATACTTTTGGACTGGATTGGCTCGCTGCAATCCTTTTAGACAGGGACCCACAATCTGTCCCATTGTAATTCGGAAAAGGTCACCTTACTTTTTGTTCTCCTGAGACTATTGTCGGCGCCGTTATTCATTGTTTTCTTTTGCAGGCCTGCTTAGAACAAAAATGAGAAAAAAGAGAGCTGAGTATTAGCTCATCAAAGTACCAAACAAAATCACCTGACAGGTTTTTCTTTATAAGTGCACTGTTACAAAACCCCTTAAACATGTCCATGTTTATTAAAACTCCCTCTTTAAAAATAAAACAACAACCTCAAATATCTTCAACAATCTTAAATTTCACCCATACAACACACCCAAAACGTAAAGAGCTTCACCGTTTCGTACACAATATCCCCCTTTAAGCATTTTACCAAACTCACATTCATCCTTAACATACAAGCACGTTCTGACAATATGTCAACACTAATTTAAAACCTCTTAACCAATTTTGCACCTCTGAACAATCTACCCCTCCTTTAAGGCCTCAATCACACACACACAGCCAGCTCCTCTGTCGACATTCACACGAGCTCTCAAACTTTTTGCATACTCAGCCATAACTCAACAATTTAACTTGTCAAGAGAAATACTTTTTAAACCTCCTGCCATTATTCAACTATTTCCATTTACTTTCTATACTAATCTCTTGTTTTAATCACTCAGTGCAAAAGCACTGCTAAGTCACTCTTTTTAACCTGCTTTAATCACCTTTTTTTTTTTTTTTTTTTTTTTGCATACCTTATTTTTATTACATATGTTTTTATTCTTAGCCAGGTTTTAATCGCATTAATCTTCATGAGCTTATCTTTATAAGGTTAGTGCATTTTCTGTTTGTATGTGTAATTTCATCACTGTGTCTTTGTGATCCCTGTCATCTTGTAAATGTTTTTTCGCAATGTTTCCGACTCCTCCTGACAGGATGTGTTTTCTGTCTTTGGCTCACCACTGGTCATTCTTAACGACCTTTCCCCCTATGCCTTTGCGCAGCGGCTTTACCTTTTAGTCCCATCTCCTCCAGTGACACCAGGCTCACTTAGGGACCTAGCGAGCAATCGTGACTGTGCCTGCCTTAGGTTGTCCCAGGGTTTCGAGGTGGGATCTTACCCGTCATGGGCTATCCAGCCTTCCATGCTCACCTGATACGGGGGCCGCTGGGCAAGGGTGTTACCAGATCTAGGGGACACACTGGTTCTGTAAATTAAAGGAGTGTAAACTGCGTTCTGTATTTCATGTGTGTATTAACTTTCCAACAACAATTTCACCTGTAACAGTTTGTGTACATGCGTTTTCAATTCATTAATGTAATTATCAGTTCATGTATTTATTTCTCTCGGTATGTCCTTTTTCTAAAACCTGTAATTAATGTCTTTTTATTACTTTTACTTAAACATGCACTCGCTTCATCTTCTCAGAATTTAACTCGTCTGTCTATGTGGTTTTACTAAGTCTTGATCTAAAATAATACACCCTCTTCTCACACACTTTTAAGTATACTAATTTTGCATTTATCAGTTTTTTTCTTCATTCACACAATCCTTTCATAATCGTCTCACACACACTGCCTTTTCTCTCAGACTTCCACTTTTTCACTCATTCTCCTATAAATCTCCCTAGTGTTATTAGTATTTATTTACTATTTGATACAGAACTTCCCCCAGTGCAGATCAGTCAAAATACGCTTCCCTAAGAGTATTCTACATGCATGCTATAATAAATCAGCAAATTCAGCAAATTTAATCACAACACTTCAACCCTCTAACCATCCTCACCGCACACACATAACTGGAAAACTAAAACCCCACAGTCTTTATTGCTAAAACTCTCTCCTCTCTACTCTGGGTGCACCCTTGTCACCGTGAGCTTCCCTTTTATGGGCATGCATTTCCTGTCCCAGACACACACACGGTTTCCTGTTTCTACAGCTTCTGCAGAGACTTCCTTTTAATTTCAGTCTACAAATAATCAGTAATTCTACTAAATATGCCTTCATTTCACTCACACACATTTTAATAGCGCTCTTTCACACACCAGGACAACTAACACTTCTCCACACACATCACCATTCTTTAGGTCAGTTTTGTAGCATCAGTCACACAATCATTTCTTGAGTGGGTGTACTAAGTGCATATACTTATGTGTTTTTAAACAGAAAAATAAACTCAACCTCTCATAACATCACTCAAGGTCAAATATCTTCATAGTCCCAAAAGCAAGCATATTATTTCCCTAGTCAAAAGTCAAACCGTTACTCACAGTAATTTTTAATCTCACAGCCTTTGTGTTTTGAGTCATGGTCAGTGGCCCCTATTTCACAGCAAACACGCACCTCTGTTTCAACCGGCCCTGTCTGACCATCCGTTATTGGAGTCAACACAAGACTAAACGTAAAGCCAGTCATATCTCTGCTATCTTCTTCCAAAACTCCATGGTCTGTTTCCTCCATGGAGTGTACAGGTTACATTACAAAACTACATTTGAAAGCCAATCGCACACATGCAAAATGAGACAGACATGTATCATAAAGTAATCATCGTATTTAACAACCGTAATGCCAACAAAGTAGAAATAAAAGCAATTCTTCCCTTAAAACACCAATATACGTCGTCCTTCACCCAGGCTCTGCAGTCAGTCATTAGCCACTCATTAGTAAACAGGAAATGTCACTCTAAATAAGTCACAGGCATCTCATTTACAAAGACACAGACACACTCTCAAAATAACCAGCCTGCTGCAGTGCCTGTGGCAAACAGAGCCTATATACAAACATAGAAATTATAACACAGACACGTAAAACATCCTACTTTACATCAAAAAAGAAATATATTTCATACACACTTTTAAATATTCTAACCTCTTTCAGACGCCATGACCCGTCTCACACACATAACTGAAAAATAAAACACACCAACATTTATGGCTCACGAAATATACATCTATCAAAATTCAGTCATTTACTATACATCCACACTAATATATTCAAACTGTATTCTAACCTCATAATAAGCAAAACCAACCTCTTATATACAGGAAAATTGGCAAAACGCTCAATACTGTCGAAACTGAAACCACCCTCTTTGCGCGTCCCCACTGCTCATTTGCATTTACACACACCATCAGTGCACATCCGGCTGTGCATTACTGACCCAGAGACTGATCTTACTCATAGATCTCATATTTTATATTACAGACGTCTTTATATTTACAACTGCACAGATTTTTAGGCCTTTAAAACACCTACCAAATTTCGACAAATTTAATAATAACCGCCCTGCGGAAAACTCCCTGAGTTTTTTGCGACCAATTTAGCCATTATCCCGTCCCCGACGGTGGCCCGATTGCTAGTGTCCTACCTGAATTTAAAAGCGTTAACCAACCCAAACTTTCCCTGAAGCTCTATTTGTGGCATCTCACAGCCAAGGCTTTCTCGAAGTTTTAAGTTAAAGTTACACGCCCGAAACCGGGTTTCTACTGACCAAAAAAGTGCAAACCACCGTCCCGGACGGCAAAGTGGTCCAACCACTAGTTATTCTGGAGTGCCCCAAGCTCCACAGTGACCAACTGACTATCCCTCATAGAGGACGGAATCTGAGCGTCCCCGACTCCGGCAAGCGTTACCTCTGAGCGATGCACTTGTTAGACTCCCAGAGTCCCTTTCTATACAATTTAATTATTTTGAAGACACCCCAATAATCACAAACCCACCATATCGGTGTCCAAGCCCGGCTTTATATTCAATTGAGACTTTATTGTCACAAACTTCACCAATTACCTATTATTCTAAATCCTCTTTATTCTAAATCCTCTTTATTCTAAATCCTCTTTATTCTTATTCCTTTGGGACTTTAACCCGGTACCTTTAGTGAGACTCTAACTCACTTTTACTCTTTTTCTTATTCCTTTGGGACTTTAACCCGGTACCTTTAGTGAGACTCTAACTCACTTTTACTCTTTTTCTTATCATTACTTCAACTTCAACTTCTCATGAGATTTTCACCAAAATCAAAACAGACCTTTACCAGTAATTTTCAGTGAGTAGACTTTCAATTTGTTTTCAGATCCAATTCAGCACTGTTTGGAAATAATTCAACAGGTAGTGCCTTACCTTTAAATAAGCCGGCTTATGTCCACTCACTTCGACCACTGACTTGTGTCTGCCTGTTTGAGCACCTTGGACCCTCTCAGTCTCATTCTCCAACTTTCTCCCTCAACCTCGGCCAATGCACCAAATGTTACGGGTTCGAAATTGAGGATGAGAGCAAAACAATGATAGTCCAGAAGAGGTCGTTCAAACAATTGATTTTAATGAATGCACGCTGCGTGGAGAGGTGTAAACTGCAAAACAGTTGTACATCTCTACCCAAAATACACTCTAGATTGCTTTTATAACATCAGGGTATTGTAACGCCCCTTCTTGCGTTTACAAGCACATAATTTGCATGTACAGAACATTCAGGTATTTTAAGAATTAAATGTAACATAGAGGTTCCTCCTTGTGGCATACTCTTCCGAATATGGTGATGACCTAAGGCCTTTGAGGTCACCATGGGCTGGACATCCTTCCGTCACCTGTAACTAAGCAAACTCAAATACCACAAGAAGCTGAATACATTCAGGCCTTTGCTCAGCTACTATTTTACTATACCAATATACTCAGCATATGAGTTATGATACATATATATTTAACTCAATCATTTTAAAGTAGTTATAACTGCCCCTGTAATAAAAATGTTAATATTTGATTATGATAACCCCTATAATATAAATTATAACATAATGCCAGCAGCTTCAATAAACACTTTGATGAAATGATAATTAATGCAATGATAATTCCACAGTATGATTTCATTAATTTGAAGAGATCAGAGCATTATTCTGATTATTAAGCTTCAGTCAAATATACTAATGCGCACGGTGCCGTGACACTCAATGATCTGTTATTGTACATTTGTCACATGTGTGTATTTGTTGTTGTATTGTTGCTGCCATGATGCATCACATGGGCCCATCACACTACCACCACCATATGTGACTGTTGCTATGAGGCTCCTTTTCATTGATGCTGTGTTAGTTTCAGATGTAACAGGACTCGTCAGAAAGCTTTTGTCTCATCAGTCCACAGAGTCTTTCCCAAACGGGATCATCAACATGTTGTTGGACAGTGTGAGACCATCCTTTGTGTTCTTCTTGGTCTGCAGTGGTTTTCTCCTTGGACTCCTCCATGGATTCTCTTTCTTATTGTTCAATGATGACCTTAACTGAGGCCTGCAGCTCTTTTATGTTGTTCTGGGCTCTTTGTGAGCTCCTGGATGTCGATGTGCTCTTGGAGTCATGTTGGTGCCACTGGCTCCTGGGAAGGTTCCCACTGTTCCCCACTTTCAGCATTTGTGTCTAACGGCTCTCACCGTGGTTCAACAGAGTCCCTGTAAGTGCGCATGCGTCAACCAGCGTGCAGCCTGTTACAGTCGCTCCAGCCTTTTCTTTTAGTTTAGCTCTTTTTCTTACGTATTCTTTTTTTTCCTGACTTGTATTTTCACCCGTTTATTATATTTTACTCAATCATGTGGATTGAGAGAGTTTTTCTTCTTCTGGTGGCCGTGGAACTGCTACTTTTATCAAGGAACAGGACCGCAGCACATCTCCTACACGCACGGACTGTTTACTCCAGAGATCAGCTGATCGCCCTGATGCCGGCCGGGTCGCTGGCCAGGCCCGCAGAAGCACCAGCTGAAATTTGGAGAAAAACACATCGGGGATGCAGAGGTCAAGGACAGAAGAGAAAAAAGAAGGAGATGGTGAGACAACGGAGGCTCGAAGCGAGGAGGAGGTATAAACCATGTCTGCCGTCTATCGTGATGGGAAACGTGAGGTCCTTAGCGAATAAAATCGACGAGCTCTCAGCACTGGTACGGAGTCAGAGGGAATACCGAGAGTGTAGCCTGATGTGTTTCACCGAATCATGGATGCACCAGGACATTCCCGACGAGAATGCCTCCGTGGAAGGCTTCCACACTGTTCGGGCGGACAGGGACAGCATTGCTAGCGGTAAGCGGAAAGGAGGTGGGCTTGCTGTTTTAGTTAACAACCGGTGGTGTAACCCTGCCAACATAACAATCAAGGAAAGGATTTGTTGCCCGGACATTGAACTGTGTGCTGTTGGACTCAGGCCGTATTATTTACCAAGGGAATTTTCTCACGTGATCTTGGTGGCTGTTTATGTTCCTCCCTCTGCTAACCCCACAGCTGCATGTGACAATATCCACTCTGCCATAGCCCGGTTACAGACTCAGCACCCGAGTGCCTTTATTGTAATCTCGGGTGACTTCAACCATGTATCACTGGACAATACACTTCCAACATTCAGACAATATGTGGACTGTCCGACCAGGGGAGAGAAAATTCTAGACCTACTGTATGCTAATGTAAAGGATGCATACAGCTCCTCCTCCCTCCCCCCACTTGGTAGGTCAGATCATAACCTGATTCACCTCACCCCCTGCTATGTGCCAATTGTGAGGAGGGAACCTGTGACCACGAGGAGCGTTAGGAGGTGGTCAGAGGAGGCCTTAGCGGAACTACAGGACTGTTTCGAGGTGACCGACTGGGAGACACTCTGTGAGCCTCACGCTGAGGACATCAATGGGCTTACTGAGTGTATCACAGACTACATAACTTTCTGCACCGACTCCATTGTTCCAACTCAGACTGTTCATTGTTACCCAAATAACAAGCCGTGGGTGACTAAGGACATCAAAGCCCTCCTCAACGACAAGAAGAGGGCTTTCAGAGGGGGCAATAAAGAGGAGGTGAGGAAGGTCCAGGTGTTACTAAAGGACAAGATCAGAGAGGCTAAGGAAAATTACAGGAAGAAGCTGGAGTGGAAACTCCAGCAGAACAGCATGAGAGAGGTGCGGAAGGGCATGAAGACCATCACTGGATTCAGGCCAACCAACAGCAGGGGAGCTGAGGGAGGTGAGAATAGAGCTAACGAGCTGAATTTGTTTTTCAATAGATTCGACACTTCAGTGTCTGCTCACACCCCCACAACCTCACCTGTAGTCAGCCTGGAATCCAGAACCACACCACTGTGCCAGCCTCTCTCTTCCCATAGCACTGTTGACTCCTGTGAGATTCCTGACACCCCTCCCCCACCCATCACCTTCACTCAATACCAGGTTGAGATGCAAATGAGGAGACTGCACTTGGGCAAGTCTGCTGGACCAGACGGAGTGTGTCCCCGCATCCTCAAGGCCTGTGCCCCCCAGCTGTGTGGAGTCTTTCATAAACTGTTTATGCTGAGTCTGAGTCTGCAGAGGGTCCCAGTGTTGTGGAAGACATCATGCCTCGTCCCTGTACCAAAGACGCCACGTCCCAGTGGCCCCCAGGATTACAGGCCCGTGGCACTGACCTCCCACATCATGAAGACCCTGGAAAGGCTCATCCTGGACCAGCTGCGACCCATTGTCAGACCACATCTGGATCCCCTTCAATTTGCCTATCAGCCTCGTCTCGGAACAGAGCACGCCATCATCTACCTGCTTGATCGTGTCTACACCCACCTGGACCAGCCAGCGAGCACTGTGAGGGTCATGTTTTTTGACTTTTCCAGTGCTTTCAACACCATCAGGCCGACCCTGCTGGGTGATAAGTTAGCAGCGATGCAGGTGGATGCTTCTCTGGTGTCCTGGATTGTTGATTACCTGTCAGGAAGACCACAATATGTACGTCTCCCACAGTGTGTGTCTGACAAGGTGATCAGCAACACAGGGGCACCACAGGGGACTGTCCTCTCCCCCTTCCTCTTCACCCTCTACACCACAGACTTCAGCCACTGCACAGAGACCTGCCATCTTCAGAAGTTTTCTGATGACTCAGCGGTGGTTGGATGCATCAGCAGGGATGATGAGACGGAGTACCGGGCTGTGATCGACTCCTTTGTCACGTGGTGTGAGCAGAATCATCTGCAGCTCAACGTGGCAAAGACCAAAGAACTGATCGTGGACTTCAGGAAGACCAGGAAACACTTGACCCCTGTTTCAATCCAGGGGGTCAGTGTTGACATTGTGAAGGATTATAAATACCTTGGAGTCCACATTGACAATAAACTGGACTGGGCTAAAAACACCAAAGCACTCTACAGGAAGGGCCAGAGTCGTCTCTATTTTTTGAGGCGACTGAGGTCCTTCAACATCTGCCAGAAAATGCTGAGGATTTTCTACGAGTCTGTTGTGGCCAGTGCGATCCTCTATGCTCATCCACTTAACACACTGTTTACTGCCACAACTACACGGTTCTTTCCCGCTATTTATTATTGTGTGACTTATGTTTCTTTCCTGCTATTTATTATTGTGACTTATGTATATATATATATATATATATATATATATATATATATATATATATATATATATATATATATATTGTACTATTCTTAGTTAGCGTGTTGTCTGTTTTGTTAATGTTGGTGTATAATGGAGCACTGTAACAAAGAAATAATTTCCCCCAGGGATCAATAAAGTATTCTGATTCTGATTCTGATTCTGAGTCCCAAAGCCTTAGAAATGGCTTTGAACCCTGTCCAGACTGACAGCTGTGACTCTGTCAGCTGATTGTGTAGATGGTGGCATTATGTGTTGCTGTTTGACATCTTTCAGCCTCTTTCTCACACGGGTTCTGTAGAAGTTGATGAGTCTGTTGATCCAACAGGTCTTCTAGTAATCAGGCTGAGTGTGTTTGTCAAACTCAGCTTTAGAAACAAATGTGCTTCATCACAGTTCATCCATGATTGAAGCAGAGGGGCAGTTATTTTTGCACACAGCTCAGGTAGGTTGGGATCAGCTTTGTGCCTTAATCAATGACATCATCATTTATTTACTTGTGTTATCTTTGTCTAACAGGAACATTTGTGTGATAAAAACAGGAAGAAATGAATGAGTGAAAAGACTTTTTCACACCACTGTGTGTGATCGTTGCCCCTGGGAGAGTTCACTTATCTGCAATGAGAGGTGTGATCAACACGAGTGCACGAGTGTCACATGACTCACAGCTGTGCATGCAGTGGCAAAAGGCTGAGTGTGTGCCATCAGTCTGTACTCAGTCCTCACTCTGAGCCTCTTCCTGCTGCTTCATGAGAGCAGAGCTGAACTTCCTGCTGTGGGAGAGACGAGGAGGATCCTGGTGCAAGAAGCACAAATGATGCAGTTTGTTTCCTGTTTACACTCAAAGTGACTAAAACCAGATTTATGAAAGTGTCATTTCTCTGAGTCCCACTGATGGAAACATCAGCTTGTATGAACTGTTCAGTCTGATGGATCCTCTGAAGTGTGTCAGTGTGCTGTTGGAGTAAAGCTTAGTTAGACTTGGACCTGGTTGGTAGTCGTCATAGATCTGGACCACGGCTGGCTTCAGGTCGTCCACTGGGAGCTCCTGGATGATCTCTGTGGTTGATGGTGTGTCCTTTGATAACTGGACGAGACAGAAACAATCAGACACAGTTTGTACCAAAGATCATCATCTGGTGTCCCCACTGTGGACATCTCTGACCTCCTCTAAGGACACCAGAACAGGATCTTCCTTTGGTTCAACACGACTCACCAGGAGGCCACGTTTGAGCTGTGAGGAGATGACATCATCACAGTGATCACATGACGTGTTGGTAGAGTCTGTCTAATTCCTCACACTCTGGGGAACATCCAGGACCACCATGTTTGTAGTTTTCTCCTTCCCACTGTAGCTGTGTTTGAACAGTGTGTGCACACATGCTCTTCATCACCCACAGTGACTCCACGCTGGTACAGACTCTCCTCTAACCTGTCACATACTTACAGGGATGGATTTCCACAGTCAGTCTGGCAGATCCACCTGTGGGCTCCACCTCTGTGTGGACTTTCACACTGAGAGTGGGGACATCAGCAGGTGTTGGGATGTTGCACAAATGTGGGAAACAACCAGAACCAATCACAGCTCAGTGCAGCCTGCTGTCACTTTTCTACACCGTGACACTTTTATATTTATATCTCTGTATTTATCTCTTTATCTTAATATTTATCATCAATATCTGTGTTTCTCATTTCCTATCAGTGCTTGATGTTTGTTGTGTGTTTGCTGCTCCGACAGCTCAGTTTCCCTCTGGGAGGAAGAAAGTTTCTCTGATTCTCATGTAGACACAAAGTGACTTCATTGATTTTTAATTTAGTGTCAAATAGAATTGTACTGTGTGTAGTTCTTACTGTCAGCTCTAATGTTGTCTATGAAAACACATTGATTACATGTGAAAATGCTTCTTTAGCGTTTTTTAGCTGAGAGGGCTGTGCTCATCCACCCGTCCTGTTCTAATAAAGCCACTATTCAGGAACAGCTTCTTTAGATGTGTTCAGCTTTTTTACGGATTCAAAATATTGGGGATGGATACAAGAGGAAAACCACAATAACAACACTGGTCCGGCTGGGTCAAGATGAACAATGATTTTAATGAACACACGTGTGGGAGAACCACACTGCACGCAGGCAGCAGAAGATCTCTCTCCCCACAACACACAATAACAGTTTTATGAAACATCAGGGTATTAGAATGCCCCCTCATGTGTAAAACAAGTACAATACAATCAATATTGACGATTATTAATGTATTGACAGAACATCTTCTTCTTGCCGAGGCCAGATCCTTCCCATAATCTCCTCACTCTGCTTATCCCCGGGACAAGCCGTCTCCCCTGTGAAGACAATCAGACAACAACAAGGCCTTGCAGACTGCTTTCTAACTATTTGACCCTGGGTTTCACCACTGATTGTGTGTGCGTGCCTCGAGTTCAACATTCACTCTGTCTATGAAGACCGAGGTCAGCTTTTCATGTGTGCCACAAACTGACTGAAGCCATACATGTAATACATTGAACAAATGTTCTAATCAACTGACACTACTCAAAAGCTTAATAAAAGGATATAAATGAATAAAGGATATATTTGTTTTGTAGGCGTGTTCTCTCCATGGCTCAAGATCCTGAACACAATAGATTGTTCGGTCCTCGCGCCGAACAAAGTTTCCGACCCTCCACTAGTTGACTGAGCCCCCTCATTGGCAAACACAAAAAAATACAATGCATGTATACAAAGAAAATGGTTATCACTGCACCTGTAATAAAAATGCTAATATGGGATTATGGTGGTGCCTGTAATAGGAGTTGTAACATAAGGCCGACAGCCTAAAGAAATTCTCTACTGCAAAAACAATCAGTGGTCATACGTAAATGAAGTAATAAGTAATTAATACCAATACACACGACTTAAAGGTTAACCAAAAGACATAAATGAGTAAGAGATCCTAAAATAACATGATGCAAGTGTCTTGTAAGCATGTGCGGCCTTCCAGCTTGAAGTCACTTTACACAATAGATCAGCCAGACATCGCGCTGGCTGTAGCTTTTAACCCTTGATTAACTTCAGCACAGTTCTATAATGAGCATGACACTGCAATGTGTATAAAGATGATCATGGTTACCCCTGTAACGAAAGATTATATGATTATTCTGATACCTGTAAATAGAGGATTAGCATGAGGTTATAACAATCACTGTAATACAAACTTTAATGTAACGTCACTAACTTCAATAAATGCTTGTTGTATGATTTTAATGCAATAAAAGATAACCGTAAAACAACTCTCATTCTCACACTAATCATCATCATCAGCCAGTGTATTTAAACCCTCAGTGTCTCTCTGCTCAGCGTCATTGTTGATGTTAATGTCAGAATCAGTATCAGAATCAGAATACTTTATTGATCCCTAGGGGAAATTATTTTTTTGTTACAGTGCTCCATAATAACAGACATTAACAAGACAGACAATACACTAACTAGAATAGTACAATATAAACATAAGTCATTTATTAATAAATAGCTAAAAAAGAAAAAGAAAAAAGAAACATGTGTGTGTTAAGTGGATGAGTTATAGAGGGAGATGGCCACAGCAAGAATGATTTCCTGTGTCGTTCAGTGGTGCATCATGGGTAATCTCAGTCTCTCACTGAACGCTGTGACTGACCAGCATGTCATGGAGTGGGTGGGAGGTGTTATCCAACATGGTTTATCTTGGGCAACATCCGCCTCTCCAACACCACCTTGAGGGAGTCCAGCTCCATCCCCACAACACTACTGGCCTTACGGATCAGTTTATCGAGTCTGTTGGCATCTGCGACCCTCAGCCTGCTCCCCCAGCATGCAACAGCACAGAGGATCGCACTGGCCACAACAGACTCACAGAAAATCCTCAGCATTTTCTGGCAGATGTTGAAGGACCTCAGTCGCCTCAAAAAATAGAGACGACTCTGGCCCTTCCTGTAAAGTGCTGTGGTGTTTTTAGCCCAGTTCAATTTATTGTCAATGTGAACTTCAAGGTATTTATAGTCCTTCACAATGTCAACACTGACCCCCTGGATTGAAACAGGGGTCAAGTGTTTCCTGGTCTTCCTGAAGTCCACTATAAATTCCTTGGTCTTTGCTAATTTGCTCGACTCTGTACGTGTGTTCGCTTCAGTCGTTTCAGCTCAGCCAGTCATCCTGTGTTCGTGATAATAAACACCAGCCTTCACCTACCTGTGAGTCCTTTCCTCACCCACACGGCAACCACTGACATGATGGGGACCACCTGCTGTGGAAACTGGTCCCAGTCGGGCTTGCAAAGCAGCAGCTCTGCTTGGAAGTGTTTCCAGAAGCTGGAGGCCAACAGGAGCTGATTCAAAGCTGCACAGAGCCCATTTACATGCAGCCTAAGTTCTGTTTGTTTTGTTAGCCACATGTCCCCACATCACATGCAGCCAATCATAAAGTTACTCAAAATACAAGGATTTTACATTTGCACCATTTCATTGTTGTGATAGTTAAACTGAGTTATTAGGATAAAATCTTTTTCAAAACAGCCAAATACACCTGCCATAAAAACAGGCATGTGTCTGACTGTGTCAGCTAAGATATTAGTTATAACTCACCCAGCTTTTTCATTGGCTGTCTTCTTACATGTGACCTTGGCTACATTTTTGCTGAGTTAGATTTATAAGTGTTACGTTCCCCTAAATATGATATGTGTGTGTATGCATGTATGGATGTAAATATGTATATATACATATATGTATGTATGTGTGTGTATGTTTTGCAGGTGTATGTATAACTTGTACATATCTTTCTTGTGTAAATGTAAATTTCTCTGTTATTCTGTAAATACTTAGGCTATTGTGTACTCCACACACATGGAGAGATGCCAAACTGCCTTTCACTGTTCTTGTAACAGTGACAGTAAAAAGCTATTCTATTCTATTCTATTCTATTCTATCCATAGACAGCCGTGCAGCACAGCGTACCTCGTCACTCCAATTCTGTTTTTAATCTACAAGGAAACCAAGAAGGCTCACTGCTCTGTGCAAGCAAATATGTTTTTGAAAGCTGTCGTGTTTTCCTCAAACTACCAGTATTTCACATGTTGTACAAGCACATCATACATTATTAGAAAATAATGCTTTTTTCTTCTTTGAAAGCTGTGATGCTGCTTGGAGAGACACAAAAAGCAGAAGTCAGTCACATCTGAACACAGAGACACACACAGGGGCATAAAATGAAAATTTAATGTAAATGAAAGAGAAAGAAACCAGAGTTCGAGTGTCCAGTCAAATGAACTCAATTGTTCCAGCTGAGCCCCTCCCACCTGTGCTGAACTTCAGGTGGAGTCTCCTTCAAGGAAGCACACACTCTTCATGTGTTCCAGGAAGCAGCTCACCTGTGTGTCTCTGTTTAGTGTCCAGGTGTGGAGTGGAGCTTGTTGTTGGTGTGTGAAGAAACTGTAAGTTTGCTTTGTTTCCTCCTTTAACAGTTTGTCTTTAGGAACTTTACTGTTTGTTCAGCTCTTGTTTTATTTCTTCACACAACAAACTGTGTGTGTTTGTATTTCCGATAACAATAAAGTCGTCTCTTCATTAACCCTTCGATGCAGAAGCGGGTAAAAAATACCCCGGTGAGGTTGTTTTGTTGTAATATCTAATTAATGAAAATATTTGTTCATTCATGTTCCAGATATTCCTCAAAACCATGTTTTTGATATCACACTGTTTTAAATTTTTAACTTGCCTTTGATAGATTTGACTAAATTCTAGTTTTTGTATTTCTAGAACAAGAATCACCCACATTTACTTCCTATAGAAATTAATGGTAACCTTTGATTATATTCAGCTGTGACTGTCAGGAATGTGTGTTTTATGGTTAATGATAAATGGTAAATGCAGTGATTCTTATATAGAAAACACTTTGATAGATTACCTAACTGTTCCTGTTCTCCTCATCGACGCCTCTTTCTGTCATGTTATAAAACGCTGAGGTTTGCACAGACACAAATACTTTGTTGATCCTGTACTGAGAGAAAACCAGCTGAACATCTGAGAATGTGCTGCCCCTTTAAGCAGGCATGATCATTTGGGTGTGTGTTTTTTGTACCAGCAGACTTGCCATAGTGCCTCACCCATTGACTGTAGAAAACATGGGCCGTTTATCAATTCACAAGTACGCGAGTACGTACTCGCATGTAGTGTCGGGAGTCCGCTATTGAGTTTTGGACGAAATGCATTCTGGGATATTTAGACATTCTGGGATATTTAGCTGTACCAAGTCCACACCGATGCATACTCGATAAAACGGGTGGAGCGAGAACACATCCGGGACTTTTTCGCGTTCTCGGCTTGATGCGTACTTCGAATTGGAACAGTACTTGGTCTCCGACTGATGATGTATCACGAGTACACGAGAACGCAAGTACGCACAAGTACACATATTGATAAACGGCCATAGACGACGCGACAGCACCCCAAAAATGAAGCCAAAACGTCTCTATCGCCCCCTGGTGTCTGGCTGCAGTATAGGTCATAAACCCCGCCTCCTCCATGTTAGCGGATGGGACTGGGGTCAGATTAAAATAAATTTATTCTCCTTAGATAATTTTTTTCCTAAGATTCTTTCTTTTGTTATCAATAGTTCTCATCATGCTGATTGGTGTACAAGGGGTCTCCTTTCCCATAAGTTTGATTCTAATTCCTACAGCGGCGATGTTAAATTGGGGTGAAACGTCATCATAGCAGCTTTGACTGGCAGCTGCAGTCACGGAGAAACTTGTGTATCTCTGTTCGGGAATAGCAGATAGAGCGTGGGCTCTGAGAGGAGGGCCAGCGTTTACGCTACGAAAACACGACCGAGTGTTTTAACCTGACAGCCTGAGGTGTTCTTCAGAAAACTGGACTACCCGACAGAAGGACCCGAGGCCCCGCTGCACTTTTTCGGTAAGTTAAACGTGTTTGTAAGCTACTCCGTAACTACTGTCCTTAGCTAGGTCCTGAGACCTAGCTAGCTAAAATGAGCACTTGGCTGTCAGGGTTCGTTTAGCTAATGTGTGCAGGTGAATGAATTTACTAAAGAAATCAAGAGAAACGCCCCGGGCTGCTCAGTCACTAATTACTGTTACTGTACTTTTATTACAAGTATTACACTGTAAAAGCAACAGGCTGCACGCTGCTGCAGCTCCTGTGCAGAACTGAATATTAAATATGTGCAAACAACAGCATGTTTTCAGTCTCTTGCCACATCTGTAAAGACAGTAACATCTTTTTTTTAAAAGCTTGTACTTCAGTAACTCCTCATTAATCAGGAACTATGGATTAAAGTACTGTAGTGTAATACTGAAAAAATGTAAGAGAAGAACTTCAGATCCTGAGTGTGGGAGGACAGAAGAATCAGCTGTATTTCAGTTTTGAGGGATAAAATTTATATTTGAGTTTGTGATGGTTCTGTTCTCTTTGTGATTACAGGGGCTGCCCTCAGATTCAGACCTCAGCACCACCCAGTGACAGCAGACAGATCATCCAACATGTTAACTGCAAAATGAACTGATGAAAACAGTACAAAGGTTAAAGTACCACATGTGCTGTAGTGAAAGCTGCAGCTTTATTGATAAAGTTAAAGACAAAAAACAAAAGGATTAATCACTCATGTAACTGTGTCACTATATATCAGCATTAACAGGACCTGAGTTTGGTGTTTCACAAAGCGTTTTAAACACTTGATGTACTCAGCTGCATGAAGAACATGTAGCCGGATGGGCTACTCGCCTTTCTTTTCTCTCTCGCTCGCTCGCTCTACTGCTCTCGCTCTCTCCTGCGCTCGCTCTTACTGCAAAACTAGGTCAATTGGGAACCCACCTGCATATTGATTGCAGGCTGGCACCAGGTATAAAGCTAAGCCGGTGCTTCTTTGGATTATTCCTCCCATGCATTCAGCGCAAAGCAGCAGTAAATGCTGGCACTCTGCGACGGACTGATCGGCAAGAGTAGATCATATGACAGCCACAGGTATGCTCTTGCTTAACCTCAGATTCCCTCTCAGTATTAGAATGTATAGTAATAGTTTTTGCGGCCTGTTGTAGTGCGGCAGGTTGTTTTATTCCGGCGTTGCGGAGAGAGGTGCTTGTGTGATTTCCCCCACCAGTGAGAGTATAGCGCCTCCGGTCCTGGGGTAAGCCGTTAAAACTATTTTTATTAGCGTTCACCACTACAAGAGGCTAAGGTTATATTTGTCTGTTTTAGGGCGTGATCGCTGCCTTCACCTCCGTGGCAACTCACACAGCCTTAAGTGAAGAATCAAGACACCTGCCTAGCCGTTGTTGTGAGGGCTCCTCCTCAGTGGAGCCTGCTGTCTTGTCTTGTCTTGTCTTGTCTTGTCTTGTCTGGTTTTGTTTATTTTGTTTTATTCTGTTTTATCTTGTCGTGAGACTGGTTTTATTAAGTAGGCTTGCCATTTCCTGGTTCGCCTGGTTTTATTTTATTTTATCTCTGGATTGTTGCGTGTGCCCACGCTTCTGTGATCGGGCTGAAGCAATTCTTTGCCCGAGTGTCGTGCCGGGGATTTTAAATTGCCCCCGTTGCTGGTCTTAGCCTGTGGGGAGCCAGACCAGCTCGCGATTGAGGCTGGGACCATTACTACCAGTACGAGTGGACCCGTGGGGCACAAGCCTACCAGTGTGTGTGTGTGTGTGTGTGTGTGTGTGTGTGTGTGTGTGTGTGTGTGTGTGTGTGTGTGGTTTCTTTTATTAAAGCTATTAAAGTGTGTTTTAGTTCTTTTTATCATCTGTAGCGAGCCTGACGCTCAGTGCCCTTTTATTCTTTTAACATATTTTTCTGTGTTTTCTTCTAGTGAACGGAGGACGTACCAGTGGCCCTGGGACCTCAGGTGGTGGGTCGTTTTCACACTTTCTTTTGTACAGCACCGGGTGGGCTGCAGTGATTTTTGTTTTGTGTGATTTTCTTTTGGGTCCACGGCTGCTGGTAAGTCCAAGTTCCATGATTGTTTTATTTTCACGTTAAGACACTGTCAACAATGACGCTACATTTTGGTTTCTAATATTTTATTTATTTTTATTATAAATAAACTGTTTTAATATTGGAGCCAACCTGCCTCGGAGTGCATCCTTGAATCTGTGCGGCCTCTTTTTATTCCTTTTATCTATTTTTCTTAAATATATTTCCTAGGGGTGAAAATCCCCTAGGTGGCGTTGTCATTTTATTTCCTTTTTATCTAACCCCGCCGACCACTTGGTCACAAACACATGAGATTTTCTCTGACACAATTAAATAAAACCTGATAAAGGTCAAAGGTCGTCACTTGTATGTTGAACTACAAACTTGTCATCTGGAATTCTTTCACAGTTTTTTGCAGATAATGTGTTATTTACCATAAAGTGATTCAGAGTTATTCATACCAGAGTAACCAGAGAGGATCAGATATTTTTAAATATATAATTTTCTACAGGACTGAATATAATATCTTTATGTAAAAGTCTGGAGCCTCTGGGGAGTATCCGAGTATTTATAACATTACAGAAACCAAAGGTCTCCATCACAGTGTTCATGAATTGCTGGGTTTATCCATCTCCTGGATCGGGCCTACGGAGGAGTGCTGAGGGAGCTGCTGGTGAAGATCATGAGTCCTGCTTGATCAATGCGATGAGCTTCTGTGTTCCTGGTGTTTCTTAAATGATGCCTCTCTCAGTGGGTCAACACAACATCTGGAACAGGACAGATGTGATAAAAGAAAAAGAAGAAGTTTCTCCAAACCTCTGGACCCAGAAACCCAGCTTGGTCCTGGTGGTCTCCCTCACTAGTTTCTCTCCAGGGTGAATGTAGCGGTTGATATAATATTGACTCTATTATTAAATGAAAAGAACAAATTACACTACACTACTGAAACGTTCTGCTGATGTTTTTAAAGGTTCCATGTTACCAGGCTGTAGAGGGCTCTGAAGATTTAAACAGTTTTAGATCCATTACACTCACAGTCTTATGTTAAAATCTCAAAGGACAGCATTATATTTTTGATATTAACAGTAACTCTGGGCCTCTGTAGAGTGTGCAGATGATCTCATTGCTGTCTAAAAATGGATAAAAAAACAAACATAAGAAGTGCTAAATCCTTCAATAACACAGACTATTAATAGTATTAGGTGTGTAGCATCGCTAACTAGCTAGCAACAAGCCTTCAACACACAGCCGAGCGTTACACAATCGCTCCACCTCAGGTAACTACTGCGCAGACTCTGGCTCCAAATTTGCAAGATAGCAGCCTCCACAAGCGGGATATTTTGGCTTCATTTTTGCACAATGGTAGGAGACGGTGTCGCGTCGTCCATCTTTTCTACAGTCAATGGCCTCACCACTAAAAAAAGCCTTTTAGCCAAACTGTCGTCTGTTCCACTTGTTGTTCACTTTATCTTGCTGAGCCTGAGAGAGCACATCCCTTTAAGTAGTTACTCTCTTTTTTGTAAGCTTTCCAGCGTTATTTTTGTGTAGCAGTTTAGAGTCTCGTGTGAGGAAAAACGGCCGCGATGCTAACATGTTAGCCTGTCTATGGAATTTCCCATGTCATTTTAGCATTAAGCTAATTGGTAAATGCTTGGGCCTAATAATCAGTAAAAGGGTCTGGATATGTTTATGTGTGATGTACATGGTAATGCATGGCTTATTGTTTGATATTGTAAAGAAATTGCAATTACAGCAGAAATGTAATGTTTCATTTTTCTTTCTGTACCACAGTTACAGTGCTTCGACAGTAAACATCTTAAACGTACCTGCTGACTCCTGGATGTTTATTGTGAACCTGCTAGAAACCAGCTTTGCACCCTTGTGAGGACAGAATAGAGAAGAAGATCCAAGGTAAAATGTTGGGTCAGGTAGCGAAACTATCATTAATGGTTATTTGTTTTCCCCAAATGTAGTATGAATATGGAAATATGAAAATATTGCTCACTCCACCATCAATTGTCTAGGCCTAATTTTGCAGGGAAGTAAATTTTGCACTTGCTTCAAATCATGAAGCAAAACTGTAGGGTCAGAAATCTGAAACTGACCAGTTCAAACAACAGCTAGTGGGAACTTTGTTGAAATCATCATGTCTATGATTGTTTCTATTAAAAATGTCTGAACACTTCTGTGACTGCTGTTTCATGATAAGCTAATGATTTTTTAAATTCAATCTCACTGGGGTCTAAATGTAAAAAGTGATTTTTAAAATGAGAAAGATGGAAAATTGCTGTACTGCATGGTAACTGGTTTCTTTCAGTGTCATATTATTATTCCTCTGCCTAAGCAGAAAAAAAAAAAAAACTTGGGTGACAATTCCGGGGCTGCAGATGTTTGAGAACAAAAATCAGCAAAATGCAATCAAAATAATATGTTTAATACTAAAATATAATTATTGCTTTTTTTATTGTTACATTAAGTCTATTGTTCATAACCTTAAAGCATCGATGGGAGGGGAAGTCACAGTACTAAACTCACATTTTCCTTTTTTTTAATGCATTTTATAAAAGCTCAGGTTTGCAGTTTTTCTGTCTCAGAATGTAGACCATTGTCATGTTTTATCTGGTCTTCTCTGCTTCTACAGATCATACTGAGACAGATATGTTCCTGCAAAATCTACACCAAACCTGTCCACAGGACTTCCATGCTGTGGTGAAAGAGCTGGATGTACTGAAAGAGCAAATAAAAGTTTTACAGAAAGGGAATCAAGGTATTAAACAAAGCCAGTGCAATACCAGGCAGAAAATTGCAACAATGACAGTGGGTTGTGGATGTGTTTGTATGTGCATGTAAGTCCAGTCACTGAATGTTCAGGAGTCTGGGAGTCACTGAGTGGGGGAAGAAACCGTTTTCACAGTTTGTCAGTAAGGGACTGGATGCTCTGGTACCTCTTTACAGGAGGCGTGTGCGCCTCTTCCCAAGTACACAAGGAATTTGGTGCTCTTCGTGACCTCCACAGAGGATCCATTGATGTTAAGTAGACAGTTATTGCGCAGTGCTCTCCTGAAGTCAACAATCATCTCTTTTGTTTGTTTGTTTGTATGATATTAACAGTGTGACCTCAGGTAGTATTGCAACTAAGCAGAATTTAGGATAACTGCTCGTAATGTATTGTGTATCCACCAGGAAGAACAGTTATAATGGGTATTAACTGGGTGGATGCTTTAGGCATTCAACCTATCCGGTCTTTAAGTGACGACGTGATGAATACTGCTTCCGGGCCCAAACTACTCTGCGTTTAATAAGGCTGTTGTGTTTTAACAAGTTTTAATGCTTTCCATCTTGTCCTATTTGATCTACAAGCCCCCCAAAACAGACAGTGATCACTCTCGGCCTCTCTCGGTTTTTATTACCGCAATACAAGTTTGATCGCCGATTTAGCTCTCCAGGGTGAGTTCTGTTTTAGCTCAGTGAGATGAGCAGCTGTTCTGAGAGCAGGCGGCCCGGGATTGAATCTTACCAATGGCAAAAAAAAAAAAGTTTCAGCAGACAATTCAACTTCTTTACCACTTTTCAGCAGAAAGTTCAGCTGATTCACCTCATTTCACCTGACTGTTTTTCTTGGTCAATATTTCTGCTAATCTATTAAAATTCTGCAAACTTTTTAATGACAGTGCAGCTTTTTGACCTCTTTTCAGCAGATTGTTCAGCTTCTTCTGCATCCTGCACATTTTTCCTCTTATCACTTCTTTCTCTTGGATGACAACTGGTTTGGCTCACTGAGATAAGTAGCCTCCCTGAGACCGGGTAGCACTGGTTCGAATCCTACCCGTGGCTCCTGCCACACGTAGAGGATTCCTGCTCATGCTTACTTAGATTTTTTGACAAATTTGAATCTTACCCATGGCAGTATGCTTTTAGCTTACAGAACTTCAGCTGACTGTTTTGCTTGGTCAATATTTCTGTTAAATTTATTACAGTTCAGAACAAAGCTCAGCTTCCTCACCTCTTCTCAGTGGAAAGTTCAGCTTCTTCACCTCTTTTCAGCAGAAAGTTCAGCTTATTCACTTTTTTCAGCAGACAGTTCAACTTTTTCCCCTCTTTCTAGCAGACAGCATAGCTGTAGTTTATCTGTTGCTTTCTTGCTTGCCTAAATGTTCTGCCAATTTTTCACCACTTAACAACAACTACTTTTGAGGGAACTTCAGCTTGTTCAGCTTTTTTCAGCGGACTGTTTGGTTGTTTAATATTACTATTTAATATTATTAAATCAATTTTTAACTTTTGCATGAATCATGAGTATTTTTCAGCTAGAACATGAGTGGCTGTTGTTGCTAGGTAGCTTCACTTCAAGTGAGCTTTTCAAAAAATGTCACTGTTGTCAGGGTTCCTGGATTGTTGATCCAGCATTTTCAGTTCCTGTTCACTGTTTATTTTGCAAATGTTCCATTTCCTGTTTCATTTTATTCAGCTGTGTTCTCACCGGTCCCTAATAATCATCATTAGCAAGTGTATTAATACCCTCAGTTATTCTCTGTTCAGCGTCTAGTCATTAGCATTGTCTATCCAGCATGTGTGTTCCAGTTCAGTTCAGTTTAGTCCGGTCTGACAGTAAGAAGTAAGAATCCAAGATTTTTCTTTAAGATTAAATAGTTTTTGAGAAAAAAAAAGATTACACACACACACAAACACACACACACACACACGTATATATATATATATATATATATATGTATATATATATATATATGTATATATGTATATATATATATATATATATATATATATACGTACATCTTACGTATATAAATACGTTCGATTTACAGCGCACAGTGTACTTTGAGGTAGGAGCCAAAAAGGGTGTAGTTTGTGTGTGTGAGCACCCGTGTGTACACCTGTGAGCATCAGCGTGCTTGTATTTAAATGGTTCCTTCATGTAACGATCTGCTAGAGCAGACCTTCCCAAAGTGTGGAGCCCGCCCCCTGGGGGGGGGGGGGCAGAGCCATGGCAGGGGGGGGATGAAAAGGGGGAAAACAAAACAAAACACTTGGACACTGCTAGCACGGTGCGCCCACACAAACGCAAAGCAGGAGATGAAGCATAGCTGAATATGTTTCCAAACCAACTTCATTCTAAGCCAAAGACTAGAAATATGGTGAAGCATATCTTCCCTTTGGTTTCAGGTAGGTCCCCCCTGCATAATTGGGTTTCCCTGCATCGGGAGCACGAGCTGGGCTGTTCAAATCACTGACAAACAGTATCCCACATTCTTGATTTTTAGTTCACAAACACTTGTTGTAATGACTAACTAGTCTTGACATTGGAGATGTCTCTTTATACAGTAAGGTTACAGTGGGATACAACTAATATCAGGCTCATCCTGCCACGATTTGTGCCCCCTGTCTAAATCACAGAGAAACAGTATCCCGTGATGCCTCTTCCTTTGTAAATGAAGGGACAGTAACTGCGTGTGTATATGTAAGCGTGTAAAACTTGAAGATAGTCAGATTAACAGTACTTTGTCTCTATCTGCTATTCTGCAATTCATCTCATGTAAACAATAACGTGGCGCACAGCGTGACGTAAAAAAGGCACATACCTTTGATGTTGCGTGACGAACCCTGTATTCCCTGTCCACACGTAAACGCAAAAAAGGACTTTTAAAAAAATCAAAAACAAAACAATTGGGATACATTCAACATGTTTTGTCCATGTTGCGGAAAAAAGTTGGTAGAGCAGTCACCAAACTTCCAAACAGAACAACTTCCGGTTCAAAAGGCTACCGGATCCATCATCCAATCAGTGATGCCTGTTGTTGCAGCATTGGTACCTACCTCTTCCGGTTTGGTTTTTGTTTTTGTGCTTTTCAATTTGTTGTGCGTTTTGTGATTTGTTTTTGCGCTTTTCAATTTGTTTTTGCGTTAAGTGAATTTGTTTTTGCGTTAAGTGAATTTGTTTTTGCGTTAAGTGAATTTGTTTTTGCGCTTTTCAATTTGTTTTTGCGCTTTTTAGTTTGTTGTGCATTTTGTGATTTGTTTTTGCGCTTTTCAATTTGTTTTTGCGTTAAGTTAATTTGTTTTTGCTTTAAGTGAATTTGTTTTTGCGCTTTTCAATTTGTTTTTGCGCTTTTCAATTTGTTTTTGTGCTTTTCAATTTGTTTTTGCGCTTTTCAATTTGTTTTTGCGCTTTTCAATTTGTTTTTGCGCTTTTCAATTTGTTTTTGCGTTAAGTGAATTTGTTTTTGTGTTAAGTGAATTTGTTTTTGCGTTAAGTGAATTTGTTTTTGCGCTTTTCAATTTGTTTTTGCACTTTTCAATTTGTTTTTGCACTTTTCAATTTGTTTTTGCGTTTTGTGATTTGTTTTTGTGGTTTGCACTTCAGGGCCACCGTACTTGACCCATGTTACGTTACTTGCTCTTCAAGTGAATCAACAAATGGCAAAATGAAAAGCCGACCAACAGCAATGCTGTTTCTTTAGAGAGTCTCAGCTTACATGTGTGTTTATTTCATATTTTCAGTTTTTACCCTCCACGGCTAAATAAATCGGTTTCAGTAATGTACTGATATACAAGAATGGACATAAGGGGCTTCTTTCAAAGAAAAAACTCAGGTAGATGTTATTTTATATATTGTGCTTAGCATGTTGTTCAGTATATTTCTATGCAAAACCAGAGGAATTTCAATACACAGCAGTATATTCACAGTTGAAACCAGATATTTACATACACTTTATGGAAAACGCAAGAACATTTTCTTTTACTGTACAACATCAATTTAGAGTAAACTTGTTTTGTTTTGGATAAACAAATATTGAAATATCTTTTGAATTAGTTCATTTTTATCACTTTCATCATTATGAGTACATATACACTAAGTTTATTGTTAATTAATAAGAAAACTGCAGACGATTCCATTCTGAGCTAAGGAAGCTTCTGCTAGGTTAGTAGAGTCCATGTGAGTAAATTGGTGGCACACCTGTGGATGCATATAAGGCAAAAAACAGAGCCTGTTTCTGTGACATGGGAAAATCAAGAGATATCAACCAAAACACCAGGAAAAGAATTCTGGAGCTCCATAAGTGTGGCTCAGTTTGAATACAATTCGGTGCCATTTACAATTAAGAAATACAGATAGTTTCTCTCTTTACACTTAAAGTTAACAAATATGTTTTTTATATTTATCAATCTAAAAAAATAAACATTTGGTCTGATTTGATGTTACAATTAAAAATGGGTTTGTATTTTTATCTGAAGAGTATGTAAATATCTTGTTTCCGAATCAGACTCAGAATCAGAATCAGAAAGGGTTTTATTGCCAAATGTTGAGCAGGTTTACAACATTAGGAAATTGCTGCGGTACTTAGTGCAAACATACTGTCATATAACGCTTAAATAGACATAAAAATAAGAACTCAAGAATTAAAAGTGCTAAGTAGATGGATATATACATGAGTGCAGGTGGTGATCAGGTCCAAACATGGAATGATGCAGTGAACACAGTGTAGGGTCATGTGTTAGTGGTGGGAACAGACATATGGTTATTGTTCATGAGTCCAACAGCAGAGGGGAAGAAACTGTTCTTGTGTTCAATTTCTATATTTATTAAGTTATGCAGGCTTGTTTGCACAACAAGGCTAAATAATTATATAAACTTTTCTGAATCTAAATAGTGTACTTTGGTAGAATTAAACAATAAGTGTAGTGCAGGTCTATGATGATTTTTAGTGCTGCTATCATCTAGTTCTGATTCTGGTTCTGAAATGTTTAAGTCCTAAGTAGTCATGATTTCAAACTGTTGTAGTCCTGTTTTAATTCCGGATCAGTCCTGGGTCTGGTTTAAGGTGTTCTGCATATGTGATATATATTTTTCACTATATGAAGTCATTCTTTTTTGAACAAAAATCAAAACGGAGCCTATTAATCTTTCAGTCATTTCTCAGTCATTATGCTCCCTTGAGGTGTACCGTTTTCTACCAAAAACCTTTCAGAATAAACCTTCCCAATCCTCACTTGAATTTCTCTTCCCTTTAAAAAATCCATTATCCACGTCTACATCTTCCTCCTAATACCCAATTTACAGATTTTAATGAGTAGGCCTTCTCTCCACAGCTTTCTCTATATCAAAAAACACTGCAACTACACTTTCTTTATTTATTTGTGCATTTCTAACTTCATGTTCCAAACACAATACTGGATTCATGGTATTCCTCCCTCTTCTAAACCCACTCTGATGTTTAGAGATAAATCCTCTAGTTTCTAAATAGTACGTATATATTTCCTTTATCATACGCTCCATTACTTTACAAATATGCGAAGTTAAAGCTATAGGTCAAAAAATTCCTGGATTTGTGTCATCCTTTCCTGGTTTCCGTATGGGTACCACCACAGCTTCCTTCCAGCTTTTCGGCAGCTTCCCACCCTCCCAAACCCTATTATACAACTCTAACAAAAGCTCTTTACCTGACTCACTAAGATGGTTTAACATGATATAACACCTGATCTTTTCCTGGTCCTGATATTTTTGATTTCTGGAGCACTTGATGCAGTTCTGACTTCATAAAAGGAGTATTCAATAGATCATCTGTATCTTCCAACATATCCAATAAATCTCTATTCTCTGTGACTGTCAATTCTCTTCCTCTTCGCCCTTCTTCACTAACATTGCCTGAACTATGGATTTTGACAAACGCTTTTGCCAACATGTTAACCTTTTCCTCATTTTTAACCGCTGTTACTTCTCCATCCCTCAGAATTGGATTCTAACTGCCTTCCTGTAGCTACAACTCTATATTGGATCCCTTGTTTCACAAATGTTACACATCCTCCTCCATTACTCTCCTTCCTATCCCTCCGGACAATATCATAACCTTTAATAACAAAATCCAAAGTCGGTTTAAGCCATGACTCCTGTACACAGATTATTTCTGGTTTCTTTTTACATTTTCTAATGAATCCCTTAAACTCTTGACCATTAGCTATCAAACTTCTGGCATTCCACTGTAAAATAATCATGTCAACCTCTCCCCTGAACCTTCCGCTTTCCCCTCCCCTCCAAGTCTTTTATTGATATGTTCCCAAGAAACATCTTTAATGCCAAAAATCCTCTCCGCTCCTTTAACAATGATCTTAATTTTCTCCATTGTGTGTTTGACTTGGTCGGTTCAGCCTCTGCATAACTTATGTCTTGAGCTACTTAAACCTGCTCAACTTCCATGGCCTTCTTCCTTACCAAATCTGTGCTAACCCCCATACTTGGGGCACCTCTGTTTCCCTTTACAAACTGCAGCAATGTGACTGTATCTTTGGCATTTATAGCACATGAAGGGCAGCGGCATGTAGGCTCTAACAGGAAAACTCACGCATCCTATTTTAATCCTATCCGACAGAACAGCTTCCTGAAATTCCAATAACACTGACAAGCTACTAACCCTCCCCCTATTAATTGTTTTCAACAGTCTTTTTACGTTCCTGACCTCACCACACCAAATGCTTTCAGCTCCCAATACCTTATTTTTCTGTTCTTCTGTCTTAACCACTATCAATAACAATCCCAGCTGGACTTCTCCAAACTTCTTTTTCAACTCTCTGGATATCCCTATTGGCCTCAATCGCACATCCTCATCTTCGGACCTGAATTTCAAGATTACTTTAAATTCCTCCCTCACTGTCTTTCTCCGCACAACCCTAGACCCTTCATTCGAACTGCAATCTTCAAGACTCCGTTTACTGGACTGCGCCCCCAAAAAACAAGCATCCTCTTTCCTGCTTCTCCCTCTTCCTGATCTTCCCCCACTAGAAAGTGGGGTCCATTCACCAAAGTCCATATCATCATCCTCCCCCACCTGAGACGCCATTCCAGCCAGTCACATACCAGTTTATGCTAAGCGCCAAAGTACGTGATCCAAATTCGTAGTCCAAAGTCAAAAGCAATTCATTTAAAACTCTCCCACTCGTCTCTCCCAGCTGATATTTCTGTGTCAGCTCCCTTTGTTTCTCTCCGGAGGTGATATAAGCTAAAGGGGAGAAGTATTGCGGGTGTGGGAGAGGCTTCTGGTGGATTTCCTCTGTGCTGGTCAGTGTGTGATTCTGGTCTAGGTGTGGAAAAGCCTGCTGTGTGTGTGACCAGCCCCACCGTGTAAGCCTCGTTGTGAGTAACTTAACTGAGCAGTGGTTTTCCTTTTGAAGCGGTGCCGGTGCTTAAACGGTGCTCGAACCGGTGCTTAAAGAATGGAGAACACAAAATTAGTCCAAAAACCTCTCATGTTCAGCTGTTTTTTTGTGAAAAATAACAATGTTAGCTTTTTCTGCAGCTATAGGAGATTTATGGCATCACTTGGCTGGAAGCAGTGCTTAAAAAATGGAAAAAACACAAACTTTGTCCAAAAACCTCTCATGTTTAGCTGTTTTCCACTTTTTCTTTGGTCATTTTAGCCTTTTTGGCCAGGGTGAAGGGAGCATCTGCCATCAAACAAGAAGGCAGCCGCATGTAACTACGACGTTGTTTGCTAGTTCACCTTACATGCATTAATTTAATAACGTGGTTAGCCTACTCAACGTAAATTACACACGAACAACATTAAGCTACTCACGCAGAGAAGAACAGCTGCTGCTGCCATCATCATCCGTCATCATTTCTGCTGCACTGGCAGGGCTAGGGGCCAGGACTCTACTCTTCGGGTTCTTGGGGGATGTTGCTAACTCCGGGTCCGATAACAAGCACCACACCCGCAGTAGATGTGCTCGGTGTGAGGGCTCGCTGCAAGCTATCAAATACGGCACATATCTCAGCTTTTAACAAAATGCTATATGTCGCCAGCTGTTTCATCAGATCCGAGGTGTTACCTCCTTGACACAGTATCACCTTAAAGCACTCGTTGCAGGCTGCTGAGTTTGCTGATTTTTGCTGTGAAGTACAGCCAGACTTTGACCGCATCGCCTTGGGCATTTTTAACCTGTAGCTCTGCTCTAAAAGAACGTACATACCTGGGCCCGCCTACTATGCTTGTAAAGGTAAAATGATTGGCTAGAATCCAAAGTGTATGACATCTCAGGGAAATAAAGCACTGAAATAAAGCACCGAAATGTGCGCTGGTTTTTGGTCTGGTTACAACCATTTATGTCAGAACCGGATACCCGTAACCATCCCTACTCAAGAGCCACGTACTCAAACACCGCTAAGGCCGGAAGTGCGAGGCTTGTAGGCTTGTGAAATGGGACGGTCTAGCGTGATTTCATAAATTTCTGGAGCTGAGACCACAGGACTGTAAAATATTTCTGTACTGAACAGTCATTTTAAGATTAGCTAGTAAATAACTATTAGCTAATGTTGTTCATGAGACTAAAGTAATTTCACTTTGGTAATGTAAATATAATATGGCCAATATCATAGTTATTATATTAATCATTATTAGTCATTACAGCAGTGAGTTTGAACTCCATGTCAAATACTGAGCTTCAGTAAAGATTCAATTTGCATTTATTTATATGTCTTATCACCTTAAATCTTCACTCAAAGTATCTTTGACAGTGTATAAATAGATGTATTATCTACAAGAAACAAATATTATTCTTTTAATATGTTGGCATTACTACATTTTGCTCAATGCTTACATATATGTGTAAAAACAAAATGTACAAGCTGTGAAAAATGTTTCTGATAAAATGAAGAGTAGACTGATATATTAAATATTTCTT
Organism: Pelmatolapia mariae; assembly: GCF_036321145.2. Lineage (NCBI taxonomy): Eukaryota > Metazoa > Chordata > Actinopteri > Cichliformes > Cichlidae > Pelmatolapia > Pelmatolapia mariae. The sequence goes on from NC_086229.1 coordinate 10,321,360, forward strand.
AATTGGGTGAGAAAATCAGACCATGTCATAACTGCTTTAAGTCACACAGAATAGATATCAGAGCTTTAAACAGGCTGACTTCTGCTAAATGGGTCAAACTGGGCAGAAAGTATACAAACACATAACATCCTTATAGAATATGATGTAACACTATAGATCAACTTACCTCAGAATATATAAAGCATATAAACAATTACAGCAATATGATGCAACAAACACAGCAGTGCTACTAATCCAAAATACTCAAAGCTTCATAGAACTGAAACAAACATTTATTTTTAGCTCCATTCTGCTGCTGATACATACTTTAGGTTTCTGAATATTAAACTTGTTGCTGCCTTTCATAGTGTGTAACTTATTACATTATTACATTATTAATTATTTGAACATTACCTAATAAGACTGATTCAGGACAGACAATTAGTTATGTTAAACTTTCCTAGCAGTCCTTCACAAACAGGGAACAGTCTGTCTATTCTCTCCATCTGTCAGCTGCTGCTGGCTCTTCCTCCTCCTCTTCCTCACACACTGCTGAGTTTGTCCTGGTGGATCATCAGGGGTGCAAAGCCTCACAGATGATGTGCAGCAGTGGGTCCCTCAGTCTGTCCTCACTCTGGACACTTGCAGTTGTCACACATGGAAATCAAATGTGTGATAAGCTGCAGGATTCAAACACAAGTGTAACTTATAAACACATGTTCATACTTTTATTCCACAATCAGAGAGAAAGAAACAGAGAGAGAGTGCAGGACAGACAGACAGGTGACCGTCTCAGGTGTACACACTGCTACAAAACAGCACAACAGAAGGAGGATTTAGTGTTTGTGTTATTACGAGTGCTAAACAAGAAGAGTTCCAGATGGTCCAGTGGACACATGTGTGACTCCTGTGATTAAAGCATCTTTCTTTCAGCTTAACGAGTGAACCGTCAGCTCGTTCAAACACACGTTAAAGTCCGTTTGGCTCGACACCACCGAACAGAGGCAGCAATATAACATAGCTAACATTAACAGTGCAGTGAATCCTGCTTGTGCCGTCATATTCAGGACTGCAAACCGAGCAGCATCACTGACTTTCAGCTTCTTGTGTTTGTGGATATATGACTGACTTAATTATCCATAAAATCATCACATTCTCTGTAAGATTAAGGTCAACTATTGAACGGCGTATATTTTAAAGTATAGGGCTTTAAAACCAAGTACAAACATCGCTAATGTCACATAACTTTGCCGACATGTGGCCAACAGTAAAGTTTTAATGTTCTTCATTATTAAACATTTGCACATAAATAAGTTACATAATATTCAATACTTACTTTTAAAAGTTTACTCTTTGGCCACACCTGCCGCCGCGCTATGAAGTCTGGGACATGTTGGGCCACAAAGTCTACACCGCCACATCCTTAAAATTCAGGGAAATGATGGATGCATTTGAGGGCCACATTTCGAGCAGCCTTCAAATTGGGACCGCCTTCGTCACGCCGCTGTGACGTAATCGGCCTTAAAATGCGGCCTTTAAGTCTGCAGACCCTGAATTGGGATGCAGCCTTTTTCTGTTGAATCCTTATAGTTGTTTTCTTAGTTGAAGCGACCACCATCTCTTTGTGTCGGCCTGTCTACTTTATCATTAAAGCAGCGTTGCTGCCTCTTTCCGTTGTTACTGTTTGAATCATTATTGGGTTAATTGATTAGAATAAAGATTTATTTTGTGTTGAACACCTCTGCCTGGAGTCCTTTTAATTTCAACCTGGATCATACTGTCCCAACTGTCCAACTGCACACTAACACTTAGGGAACATCAAGTGAGGTGTGTTCTAAGGTCAGTGAATCCCAGGAAGGCGGCAGGTCCTGATGGAATACATGGAAAGGTTCTCAGAGCATGTGCTGACGAACTGACCGGAGTCTTCACTAAAATCTTCAACCTTTCCTTGTCATTAAACACCGTCCCGCCCTGCCTCAAAACCTCCACCATCATCCCCATCGCCAAGAAGACAGCTGTGGACAGCCCAAATGACTACAGGCCTGTTGCACTTACGCCTGTAGTGATGAAGTGCTTTGAGAGACTGATCTGTCAGCACATCAGGGCCAGTCTGCCTCCCACTTTGGACCCCCACCAATTTGCCTACAGGACTAATCGATCCACCGAGGACGCTATCACCATAGCGCTCCACACTGCGCTGAGTCACCTGGAGCACAGAGGAAGCTATGTAAGAATGCTCTTTCTGGACTTCAGCTCAGCATTCAATCATATCATCCCGGAGATCCTGGTCCAGAAACTGTGTCACCTGGGACTCTCCACCCCCATCTGCCTCTGGATCAAGGACTTCCTGACAAACAGACCTCAGTCTGTCAGACTCGGCCCCCACCTGTCCAGCACCATCACACTCAGCACCGGGTCTCCACAAGGATGTGTTCTGAGTCCCCTCCTGTTTACGCTCTACACATCCGACTGCTCCCCTACCCATCTCTCAAACACCATCATAAAGTTTGCGGATGACACCACTGTGGTTGGACTCATCTCAAGGGGGGATGAGTCAGACTACAGAGATGAGGTCAACAGACTGACTGAGTGGTGTTCAGTTAACAACCTCCAACTGAACACCACAAAAACTAAAGAACTCATCTTGGACTTTAGGAAGGGAAGAGCAGACCCGGCCCCACTTTACATTCACGGGAACTGTGTGGAGAGGGTACACTCCATGAGGTTTCTGGGCGTGCAGATCTCTGATGATCTCTCCTGGACTGCAAATACCACGGCGGTGGTAAAAAAGGCCCAGCAGCGTCTCCACTTTCTGAGAGTGCTCAGGAGGAACAACCTGGAGCAGAGGCTGCTGGTGACATTCTACAGAGCCACCATAGAGAGCATCCTAACGTACAGCATAACAACATGGTATGCAGGGTGCTCAGCTGCAGACAGGAAAGCACTGCAGAGGGTCATCAACACAGCCCAGAAGATCACTGGCTGCTCTCTGCCCAGCCTGGAGGTCATTGCAAACTCTCGATACCTCAGCAGAGCTGGCAATATCATCAAGGACCATTCTCACCCCAGCAATCAACTGTTTGAACTATTACCGTCAGGCAGACGGTACAGGTCACATAAAACCAGAACAAACAGACTCAGGGATAGCTTCTTTCCCAGAGCTATCACCATTGCAAATAAGCACAAAAACAATTGAACCTGCTTAGCCATACCATATTGTCACTGCCATTATATTATGCTATTATTATTATGCTGCTATTCATACTGTCATACTGTCATTATATTAATGCTGCTATCCTGTAAATATCATACTTACTCTTGTTTGAGTACTTATGTTTGTTTTATTGTACCTTTTATATCTTACTATTTTTTTTTTTTATTATTATATTTATTATTGCATTTTGCACCAAGGGAGTGGCACTCCAATTTCGTTGTACCCTGTACAATGACAATAAAGGCTATTCTATTCTATTCTAAAAAACTGTCACCTAGTTTCTGTAAGCTCCAGAAACTAGGTGAGGCTAGATTCTGAGTAGCAGGACTGGGGGGAGGGTTGGTAAAATTTTAGTCAGCTGTTGGTTGACTTGGTTGTGTAGTGAAGGTAGTGTGTGGCCCTTGAGTGGTTAGCTTATGTTTTGCGGGCCGTTTTGTGTTTCCATGGCCACTTTTGATATTGCTGGGTTTACGGCAAAGCTGTCCCTTGCCCTGCTAGATGTTTGTAGGAAGAGAGATCTGCATAAGGTGGCAACATTTCACAGCCGCTCTGGTGTCTGGGCTGTTAGAGAAGGCAGTGGTTGTAATGCAAGAACCCCCAAGCACTGAACATGTAGCGCCTCATGTTCCAAGCCAGGTTGTAGAACCGCCAATGTCTACACTTGTGGGCCTGGGGCTGCCCGAGGGCAGACCAATGACGCTGCCCCATTTTGATCCGCTCTCCACCGAGTCATCGGTGAGTTCTAAGCAAGATGCTTGGCTCAGAGTCCGTCTGGTTCATCTCCAGCTGGAAAAAGAGGAGCGTGAGAGAGAGTTCCAGCTGAAAAAGAAGTTAGAGCTTAGGCGTTTGTAGGTGGAGCTGGCTAGGGCTAGGGAGGTTGAGCTGAGGAGGATGGCGACGGAGACAAAGGTCAAGCTGCGACAGCAGGTCTCTTCCCCTCCCGTGGCGGCCTCGCTGTCACAAACAGAGGTAAAGTTTGATGTAGGCAAAAATAGTCATCTGGTCCCTGTGTTTTTCTGACACTGAGGTGGAGGTTTATTTTGAGTTATTTGAGCAGAAAGCAGCAGCCTTGCATAGGCTGCGGGATGATTAAAGATTTATTTTGTGTTAAACACCTCTTCCTGGTCTCCTTTTCATTTCAACCCTGATCCAACTGTTCCTGTCCCCCACCCTCTTCACCTAGCTTTCATGTGGGGATGTAACAATCTAAAATTGCTGCAGTCATTTTAAGGCCAACTTTTACAGGCAGATGAGAGAGCTCAGACTGTCATTAGGATCACAGTGGATTCTTTTGTCACACATTATGTGATCATTCAACAGTTTTCCCACCCTCCACAGAAGGCCAAAACCCTGGCCCAAATATCCTCTGTGTGCGGGCTGTATTTTTACCATGCCAACAGTATTCCAGGAATCATTTTCAAGAAGCATTAACAGAATACTTTAAAAAAAATAATCAATTTTCCTGAACACTAATGACAAAATTCAAATGAAAGATTTTTGCTTTTCTCATTTTAGTATTTGTTGTTCAGCTGGCGTGCTTCATTTGTATATTGTCACCTGTTAATAATCCTAATAAATAAATAGAAGCCTTCTACTGACCGGCAGCAACCACCCATAAGTTAGGTGAAAGTCTAGCCTCTCTTATACAAAATATATACCCAATGATGGGTCACTCACAACTTTTGCACACTTCAAGAATTTAAATAAATCTAAAGAATGATTCAAAATATAGAGTTGAAATCTAACAGGAAACAATGATGTGCTCATAATTCAAACAGAGGTCTGAAGAAGTAACAACCCAGCAAACAAATGAAAAAATTCTAGAAAAGTTCTACCCGTCTCAGAAATAACCTCCACATCTGGTTTGGGATCTATGAGCAAGCTTGTGTGCAAGAATAATAATGTTCTCTATTTATCAATCTGTTTATTAGAATAGGTTGAAATGGATGAATGAAGAATTGTTTACTGGAAATAGTTTTGGCGATTTGTAATGTAAATTATCTGAATGCTCAAACTGGCTTTAAAGGTTTTTTTTCCATTTATTTTACATTTTCAAATTGTACCTTTTAATGTTTTATATTTTAATCAGTGAAGAGGTTTACAACAGAAGCTTTCAAACCAATGTGAAATTCAGTTCAGTTTTATTTTTACAGCATTAAATCAAAACAGTGACCTCAATGTGGGTTTATATTATATGGGTTTATAAGACAAAGACCCGACAATAATACTGAGAAAATCATCTATAGCTAACTATCCTAGTCAAAGATTTGTTTTTTGTTTTTGTTTTTGTTTTTTGTTTTTTGAAGAAAGCACCATCTATTTGTGACACTCTGCGATAGATAGATAGATAGATAGATAGATAGATAGATAGATAGATAGATAGATAGATAGATAGATAGATAGATAGATAATTTACAAATCAATATTCAGAATTCGACCTTGTATGATCCATACATGTTTAACTATATACAAGTCTCATATACAACACATAAACATATATACATAAAACAATTTCAGGACGTAAACCAAATCAAATTCAAACTACATTTGTACATGAACTAACCACCCTGCGGTTGACACCCGCTTAATCTCTGAGTTTATTTTATTTCTACGTGACAAATACTTTAATGAACACTTTCAGCTTGGGTTACTCTTGCCTTGATATATAAAAATGAGGACAAGGCTTCAATAGAGCACAGTGAGACAACTTAATCACTGTCTCAATTGAGTGATTTTTATAGTGGAAAGTAGACCCAAGGAAAGGATGGGGATCTCTCAATGGGCCGAAAGCACCAATTTTGAGTGACTGTATCTGTTTATGTATAACTGTCATATATTTGTATATGACATGATATCGATGGTTGCCCCTTTGTTAGGTGAAGAGGATGTATGCTGTATCACCAGACACAAGAGGACAACTGATACAGTTGTTTCACTAACTCACCCACATGGAGTTCATCTAGGCAGAGTTCACAGACTGTGGAGAAAGAGGAACAGAATGAGAGTCACAGTTACTTTCTTACAGATAAAAAGAAGTGAATCACTGTGGGTTGTCTGTAAGATTTCTTTTTTCTTTTGCATTTATCTCAGAACAAAAAGAAAAACTGAAGAGTCAGGAGACTGAGATTGATCAGCTGAAGAAGCAGCTACAAGGTACTGTGTGGAAATCTGAAAATATAAGTAGAAAAATAAACATTTATTTAATTAATGATTCACCTGAATTCCCCCAATTAAATTTACCACACTAATGTTTATGTTAGACACTGAAACTAAAAACTGCTCTGATTAACTGAACATCACACTTCAAATTTCAGAACACACATCAAATTTATTACTGGATCTAATTTACTGAATTACATTCCACATTACACTGAGTTCATGTTTGGCTGAAGCACAAACAAAGATGCAACTAAAACCACCTCGAGCCACAAAGATCAAAACTCTTCCTGTAGAGGATGTGAGGTGGGTAAATGAACTGAATAATTTCTTTAACAAGTTTTATTAATCCAGGATGCAGTCTTCAACATCGGCTGCAGACTCACCCACCCCCACTGCTACTGTTCCACCTCTGACACGTCAGACACTTCAAAACCTTCTCCACAGATCCTGATAACTACTCCCCATCCCCAACCACAGCAGCCAGTACACATCCAGCACAAGGCTTCTGACCTGGATGGTCAGTCATCCTAACCATCCAGGTTAGGATGACTGATGAGAATTAAAGCCAACAAGGCAGCAGGTCCAGATGGCATCAGCTCAAGGGTTGTCGGGTCCTTTGAGGTGATAGAGCACAAGTTCAACCTGAGCCTGAGGCTGAGGAGAGTTCCACAGCACTGGAAAACCTCTGGTATGGTTCCAGTGCCAAAGACTCCACGTCCCAAGGACCTCAACAGATACAGGCCGGTGGCTCTGACATCCTGCCTGATAAAGACCCTGGAGCGCCTGTTCCTGGCTCAGCTTTGACCTCTGGTGAGCTCATCACTGGACCCACTTCAGTTTGCCTACCAGCCTGGCATTCACCTCCTACATTGTTCCTTCTCTTTCTTGAAGACCACTGGGAGCACTGTGATTTCTCCAGTGCGTTCAACATCATTCTTCCCACAGTCCTGAAGGACAAGCTGGAGAACACAGTAGTGGACCATCCACAACATGGATACTGGAGTACCTCACAAACTGACCACAGTATGTGAGAACTCAGGGCTGTGTGTTGGACAGGGTTGTCTGCAGTACGGGGGCCCCACAGGGAACAGTTCTGGCACTGAGCAGCTCCTTCAGTGGCAGGCTGCGGCACCTATGATGTAGAACGGAGAGATTTTGTAGGTCTTTTCTTGCAGCTGCTGTCAGACTCTACAACAAAGACATTACAGATGACCACACATGTGCAAACCTACACACACACCTAATACACAATGATAACCCAGTCTCCTTGATGTGCAATATTACCAAGTGCAAGTTTCCCTGCTAAAATAAAGTATTGTATTCTATTTTGTGTAGTACTTTATTCTATTGTATACAGTATACAGTTGATGTGGCCCACTGGTGGAGCAAAATTTGAGTTGCCAGATTCTGTAGCATGCAGATGCTCCCTGAAAGCTGTCTGTGATCACTGGGCGTTATCTGAGTAGCCATGTCAGAGATTAAATCGTGGTCGTTTTGGAGGGCAGTTCTGGCGGAGTGCTTGGGAATGATCATCCTTATTTTCCTCGGCCTCTCTGCTGCAGTAGGAGATCCAAATGATTTGAACCCTGCCCGTGAGATCAAAGTGGCGTTTGCCTTCGGCCTGGCCATCGCCACGCTAGCCGAGTGCATAGGTCACATTAGTGGTGCACACCTGAATCCTGCCATCACCCTGGGCCTGGTGACCAGCTGTCGTATAAGTATTCTCAGAGCCCTCTTCTACATGTTGGCTCAGATGTTGGGGGCAGTGGTTGGCAGTGACATTTTGTATGGTATCAGGGCAGAACATAATGATTCACTTGGTGTTAATGAGCTAAATGATATCAGCCCAGCTCAAGGTTTTGGCATAGAGTTCATGCTCACTCTGCAGCTGGTTCTGTGCTTGGTGGCACTCCATGACAAAAGACGTAACATTGGCGGATTTACACCTCTGGCATATGGCTTCTCTGTAACACTTGGACATCTTGCTGGCATCTCCTACACGGGATGTGGGATCAATCCAGCTCGATCCTTTGGGCCTGCAGTTATACAGAAGGCTTTCAATGATCACTGGGTGTACTGGGCTGGACCGATGAGTGCTGGAGTGGTGGCAGCGCTTCTGTATAATTATGTCCTGGCACCCAGTGATGAGAGCTTCAAAGAAAAAACTAAAATCTTGCTCTGCCGGGCCCCGGAACAGGAATGTGAAAACGAGCCCCTGCTGGAGGATGTAGAATAATCAAAGGAGCCGGTCTGAAAACAAATTCTGCTATATCGACCAGGTGACCCTGAATCCTCCCTTAGTTATGCTGCAATAGACGTAGGCTGCCGGGGATTCCCATGATGCATTGAGTTTTTCCTTTCCAGTCACCTTCTCACTCACTATGTGTTAATAGACCTCTCTGCATTGAATCATATCTGTTATTAATCTCTGTCTCTCTTCCACAGCATGTCTTTATCCTGTTTTCCTTCTCTCACCCCAACCGGTCACAGCAGATGGCCCCGCCCCTCCCTGAGCCTGGTTCTGCCGGAGGTTTCTTCCTGTTAAAAGGGAGTTTTTCCTTCCCACTGTCGCCAAAGTGCTTGCTCATAGGGGGTCATATGATTGTTGGGTTTTTCTCTGTATCTATTATTGTGCTATCTACTGTACAATATAAAGCACCTTGAGGCGACTCTTGTTGTGATTTGGCGCTATATAAATAAAATTGAATTGAATTGAATTGAAAGTATTTTATTCTATTTCATTACATTCTATTCTATTGTTTTTTTCTTAACTTTTAATGCTCTTAACTTGTACTGTTCACTTTCTGCCGTGACCAAAAAACTTCCCACGTGTGGGACTTAAAAAGGTTTATCTTATCGTATGTTATGTTATTTTATCTTATCTTATCTAACTTTGAATCACACAATTTGTTGTCTTGGCAGAAGCTACAAAATAACTTCCTGTCTGATCTAAAGGACCAGTTTGCGATCCTCAAAAATAGATTCAATCAAATTTCAGTTTCCAATCACAGTTTAATCCCCAATGAAAGAAATGTCTGACAGTTAAAAGAATTTAATTGTCACAGGAGAAGTGTTTGTCATGGTCACTTTGTTGGGAAGAGTCTAACTCTAAAACTGAAAGTTTAAATGAAAGTTTAATGACCTTTCTCTCTCAGTCAAACAGGTGGCTTTCTCAGCCTCTCTGCTAGATTACGGTGCTGGAGATACTGGACCCTTTTACACAGAGAGGACTCTGATCTTCAAACGTGTTGTCACAAACATTGGAAACGCCTACAACAAACACACAGGCAATAAAACTGAATATCAATTCTCAGCTATGTTGATGTCAGGCTGATGTTCCAGATGTTCTAACAGCTGATTTTCCATTTAACAAATGCCCCACAGGTATTTTCACTGCAGCAGTGAAAGGAGTCTACCACTTTGACTGGAAAGTACATGGATATGACAACATTCGTGCAGGCGCTTTCTTGTACAAGAATCGACATAAAATTTTTGCTGCATATGAACATCAACCATCTGGTGTTGTGAGTGCCTCTAATGGAGCTTCACTGCTTCTAGAGGTTGGAGATCAGGTGTCTGTACGTCTCTGGGCTAATTCAAGGACACATGACAGTCAAGATCACCATACCACCTTCAGTGGACATCTGATTTTCACGATGTGAGAGGTGTGACAGCTCCATCACCTCCTGTTTGGACTGTCCTGTGTCGGCAGAGCTTAGGCATTTTTAGAAGTAAAACAGGAAGTAAATCACCTGCTGGAATCAGTTTCTTGCTCTCTCTCTCTTTGTGGTTGGGTTCTAGTTTTGTGTTTATTTGTTTCTACTTCTCCTCTGATTCTACTGACTCACATAATTTACTTCTTCTTGTTTGTTTGTTCTTGTTTGTTCTTGAATCTTTGATTCAAATAAATCAAGTTAAATACTCAGTGATCCTCTTCTCTTTATCCTTTCTTTGAGCCAGCTCTTTATAAACTTCTACTCCTCCATTAGGTAATGACTATTTTCTACAAGTTGGTAAACTGCATTATTTTTTATTGGCTCCACTTTCCTGTGTTGGTCAGTCTGTTGTTTTGGTGACTGCTGGCCCACATGTTTGCTTTTAACTGGAGTCTTTCCTGTTACGTTTAGCAAAATCCAACAGTTCCTCTTTTTTCTCTTCTTTGATAATCATGCAGGCATTTTTCCTAAACACTTAACAGATGTTAAACTTAGTCTATCATGATAAAAATGTAAACAGCTGATTTACTTTGATATAAAAAAGTGTGTAAGTGCTGTTTAGGAATTTCTACAAGCTGAAATGTTTCCTTGTTTTTCATCTGTATCAGAATCCAAATCCAGACACAGATAACTGACTGTAAACTTACTCAGGTCCATTTCTTAAAATTCTTTAGTTTCAAAATAAAAGCATTGTCTAACTAACACTATTGATTTCTTCATATGTGTTTCATACATAGAGCAGAGCTCAAACCTATTCATGCTGGGAGTTAATATCACAAGTAATGTCATGGTCTGGGTGGGTACCTGCAGGTCTCCAACAGCGGCTTCTCCTCCTTGGGCGGAGATCGGTTGCTCCTCCCTGGCTGACCACCTGTGGGCAATTATTCTGGCAGCATATAAGACCTGCGCACTCAATCGGTCATCGCCTGAGTATCTGCTATCCCATGTTAGTCAGAGTGTGTGATTGCTTGTCCTGAACCTGTGTGAAAAACAAACCAAAAACCAGCAATAAACAACTTAAACATAAAAAATCACAAAGAAAGAACAATACAGTATCCACATCTGAACCAAAGAGTAAAACAGTGAAATGTGGATTATTAAATATTAGGTGTCTCTCCTCCAAGGCTCTGTTAGTACATGACTTAATAATTGATCAACAAATCGATTTACTCTGCCTTACAGAAACCTGGTTGCAGCAGGATGATTATGTTAGTTTAAATGAATCAACACCCCCGAGTCATTCTAACTACCAGAAATCTCGAAGCACAGGCCGAGGGGGCGGTGTGGCAGCAATTTTTCACACCAGTCTATTAATTAACGAAAGACCAAGACAGACTTTTAATTCATGTGAAAGCCTGATGCTTAACCTTGTTCAACCCAGCTGTGAAACTCAGAAACCAGTCTTACTTGTTATCATCTATCGTCCACCTGGGCCTTACACAGAGTTTCTCTCTGATTTCTCAGACTTTTTATCTGATTTAGTGCTCAGCTCAGATAAAATAATTATTGTGGGTGATTTTAACATCCATGTAGATGCTAAAAATGACAGCCTCAACATCGCATTTAATCTGTTATTAGACTCAATTGGCTTCTCTCAAAATGTAAATGAACCCATCCACCACTTTAATCACACTCTAGATCTTGTTTTAACATATGGCATAGAAACTGAACATTAGTGTTTCCTGAAAACCCTCTGCTGTCTGATCATTTCCTGATAACATTTACATTTACAATGATTGATTACACAGCAGTGGAGAGTAGACTTTATCACAGTAGATGTCTTTCTGAAAGCGCTGTAACTAAGTTTAAGAATATAATCCACCCACTGTTATCATCTTCAATGCCCTGTACCAACACAGAGCAGAGCAGCTATCTGAACGCTACTCCAACAGAGGTCGATTATCTTGTTAATAATTTTACCTCCTCACTACGTACGACTCTGGATACTGTAGCTCCTGTGAAAACTAAGGCCTCAAATCCGAAGTACCTGACTCCGTGGTATAATTCTCAAACACGTAGCCTAAAGCAGATAACTCGTAAGCTGGAGAGGAAATGGCGTGTCACAAATTTAGAGGATCATCATTTAGCCTGGAGAAATAGTTTGCTGCTTTATGAGAAAGCCCTCCACAAAGCCAGAACATCTTACTATTCGTCACTGATTGAAGAAAATAAGAACAACCCCAGGTTTCTCTTCAGCACTGTAGCCAGGCTGACAAAAAGTCAGAGCTCTACTGAGCCAACCATCCCTTTAACATTAACTAGTAATGACTTCATGAACTTCTTCACAAATAAAATTTTAATCATTAGAGAAAAAATTACCAATAATCATCCCACAGATGTAATATTATCTACAGCTACTTTTAGTACCATTGATGTTAAGTTAGACTCTTTTTCTCCAATTGATCTTTCTGAGTTAACTTCAATAATTACTTCCTCCAAACCATCAACGTGTCTTTTAGACCCCATTCCTACAAAACTGCTCAAAGAAGTCCTGCCATTAATTAATTCTTCAATCTTAAATATGATCAACCTATCTCTAATAATCGGCTATGTACCACAGGCCTTCAAGCTGGCTGTAGTTAAACCTTTACTCAAACAAAAGATCTTGCTTACCTCAAAGCATACCAATTCAGATGTAAAGTACTCAGCCAGTACAGTTCAGGATGTATTTCATCATACTGTGTATCAAGGACTGGGCCACAAACATAGTGACATTCGTAGAGAGTAAGTCACTCCTTGCAGATGCCAATGTCACAGATGAGGCTATCCTTAAACAAATGAAGAAAGATGAGTGATGAAAGTGAAAGACAGCGTCGTCTAGGATCAGTCACCCGTCAGAGAAATACCAATGTGCACAGTACACAAGTTGAGATTAACGGTACGCAGTGTCCTGTATTGAAAGAGGAAAATGCAGGAAAAAGACCCAAGGTGGATATGATCCAGCAGCTGTCAGAGAAAGTTGAAAAGTGAAAAGTGCATAGAACAAGACCATCCTGACTGTCCTCACTGTGGTGAGGAAGGCCACCGCGCAGTTGGCTGCATGAAGAAAACAATCCGTCAGGGAAACGGGAGCCGGTCTCTGTCACGGGACAAACAGTGACCGTGTCCAACTCTCCGTCCCAATCTGACATATGTAGTACCAGTGAGACTGTTGCTGTAAGTTTGGAAAAATGTGACGCTGACACCAAAGATAATGTAGTGCCAACCCAGAGACAAAATAACATAGAAAATAAATCTGCTATACTTCTTTGGGGCTCACCCAACAGTAAAAGTGAAAAATTAGCCAAACTAATTGCAAGAAAAGCTCTCACCCAGTGCCATCTAAATGGTTTAGCAGTTTAGCTAATTATAGGCCAATCTCCAACCTTCCTTTCATATCAAAAATCCTTGAAAGAGTAGTTGTCAAACAGCTAACAGATCATCTGCAGAGGAATGGCTTATTTGAAGAGTTTCAGTCAGGTTTCAGAGCTCATCACAGCACAGAAACAGCTTTAGTGAAGGTTACAAATGATCTTCTTATGGCCTCTGACAGTGGACTCATCTCTGTGCTTGTCCTGCTAGACCTCAGTGCTGCGTTCGATACTGTCGACCATAATATCCTATTAGAGCGATTAGAGCACGCTGTAGGTATTACGGGTACTGCACTGCAGTGGTTTGTATCATATCTATCTAATAGACTACAATTTGTACATGTAAATGGAGAGTCCTCTTCATACACTAAGGTCAATTATGGAGTTCCACAGGGTTCAGTGCTAGGACCAATTCTATTTACATTATACATGCTTCCCCTAGGCAGCATCATTAGAAGACATAGCATAAATTTTCACTACTATGCAGATGATACGCAGCTCTATCTATCCATGAAGCCAGGTAACACACACCAATCAGTTAAACTGCAGGAATGTCTTAAAGACATAAAGAGCTGGATGGCTGCTAACTTTCTGCTTCTTAATTCAGATAAAACTGAGGTTATTGTACTCGGCCCTGAAAATCTTAGAAATATGGTATCTAAGCAGATTCTTACTCTGGATGGCATCACCTTGGCCTCCAGTAACACTGTGAGGAACCTTGGAGTCATTTTTGACCAGGACATGTCCTTCAACGCACATATTAAACAAATATGTAAGACTGCTTTCTTCCATTTGCGCAACATCTCTAAAATTAGAAATATCCTGTCTCAGAGTGACGCTGAAAAACTAGTTCATGCATTTATTACTTCCAGGCTGGACTACTGTAATTCATTATTATCAGGATGTCCTAAAAACTCCCTGAAAAGTCTTCAGCTAATCCAAAATGCTGCAGCACGAGTACTGACAGGGACTAGAAAGAGAGAGCAGATTTCTCCTGTTTTGGCTTCCCTTCATTGGCTTCCTGTTAAATCCAGGTGGACCAGGTGAGCCTGAATCCTCCCTTAGTTATGCTGCAATAGACGTAGGCTGCCGGGGATTCCCATGATGCATTGAGTTTTTCCTTTCCAGTCACCTTCTCACTCACTATGTGTTAATAGACCTCTCTGCATCAAATCATATCTGTTATTAATCTCTGTCTCTCTTCCACAGCATGTCTTTCATCCTGTCTTCCTTCTTTCACCCCAACCGGTCGCAGCAGATGGCCCCGCCCCTCCCTGAGCCTGGTTCTGCCGGAGGTTTCTTCCTGTTAAAAGGGAGTTTTTCCTTCCCACTGTCGCCAAAGTGCTTGCTCATAGGGGGTCATATGATTGTTGGGTTTTTCCTCTGTATTTATTATTGTGCGATCTGCTGTACAATGTAAAGCGCCTTGAGGCAACTTTTGTTGTGATTTGGCGCTATATAAATACAATTGAATTGAATTGAATTGAATTACAGCTCAGAGACCAAACACATGGACTCAATCATTAGATAGATTTAGATTATATTAGCTGAAACTTTATTCATCCCTCGGGTCGGTTCCTCCGGGAGATTCAGTTTCCACAGCAGGCACAGAAGAATGTGAGCCTGAGACATGTATAAATACATATAACAGGGATAAATATGTGAATCATTCACAGAGAGCTCGGACCAGAGTCTAGATTTGCAGGAGCAGTTTGTAAATGAATCCTTCAAATAAAAGACGAGTGTGACAACATCAAACAGTTCAGTCTGTTAGTTTATGGGAAATAGAGGACACAGAAATATACACACAGTTTTCAGAGCACATTCATTTATGACTCACAATCCAAGGATAGACAAAAAAACAGAAAGAAATCTGTCTCCCATCCACTTAGATTTAGTTTGATCCTGATCTGTGTCAGCAACAAGTTCAGCCTATAGGAACTGATCCAGGCTAACCGATATTTCTTCAGCTGCAGTTCTGATCAATACAGTTTCACTCATTTCTAATATCTCAGTATCATTGATCCAGTTTATTGTTGAATATTATTGTTGTCTATTCCAAACGAACAGGGACCAAACCAATCTGAGGTGAGGAATTAAGGGAAATTCTCTGTTATTTTCTTCATAATATAACTGCACACTCTCTATTTGCTGATGTAAAGCTGAGGACCAAAGAGTTTCATTACAGTTAAATGTGGCTGCTCTGTTTATCTGTACATCACAATAAAAGCTGAAACTTGAAGCTTTGCTGAGCACCAAAGTCTTTGGACTGTCACTGATATCAGTGCTGTTATTCAACTCATTCACTGTTTTACAGGAAAATGTATTGAACATGTTAAAGAGCTAAAGCCTGACGTCACAGATGAAGCAAACAATCAGTCCAGACTGAGTTCTTCATCGTTGGTACCATTGCTTTGTTTTTAGGCAGCAGAAGTGAAACCTGAAGAAAACAAAGTGTAAATGTTGATGAAGTTTAAACTTTGCCAGCACGTCTCCTCTGCCTGCAAACAATGGAGAGAGATGTTAGTGAAGTTTAGACCTTTGACCCACAGGAAGGTTTTAAAGACACAATGATCAGGTTAGTGAAGGTGAGCATGATAAACTGAGCTGATCAGTCATTGTTCAGGCTTTTGTCAAACATCAGACTGATTTGTGTTTGTGTTGGATTGAATCATTTGTGAGTCCTCAGAGGTCACAGTGTGACACACTTGCATCCACTTCCTGTTTGTGTTCAACACGTCACACAGACCTGCAGCTGCCTTACAAATAAGCTTTACTGTGTTCAGGATGATGTCAGCAGGTTACAGGAGGATCCGTCAGTCTGTAACTGTTGGAGGATCAACATCAGAGATTAATGACATGAAAGTGCTGACAGGTGATCTGCCAGCAGGTGTGAACAGGTGAACCTGTGAGCTTCACATTTCTGTGTTTTCATCACTCGAGTCTGTTTAAAAAGCTGAAACTCTGATTCATTGCTGCAGTAAAACTCTGAGTGTTAAAGACGAGCTGCTTGAAGAACAGCTTGAGCTCATATTAATATTATTCTGTGTACACAGTATAATATTAATATGAGCTGTGCTTCTTATTAATATGAAGCACAGGTCATATTAATGAGCGTGCAGCCTCTACATGTACACATATGTGATCTTATTTGTTCAGTGTGAATGAGCACAGATACTGAATGCTTTCTTTCCTCCATCCTGCTCACTGAGCAGTGATGATGCATATTTGGAATAAGTGCACATCTAAAGGGCACAAACCAGGGGCGATTCTAGGATCAGAGCTTTGGGGGTGCTGAGCACCCAGAGAGCTGCCCATCCAGGCAAGGTAAACTTTACTCGTCACGATGAGACTTCTTCCCTGTCTATGTCAGTCCCTGCATCCTTAAATGTCTCCAGTTGTCCCGAGTTCCCTCTGACTGTCTCCTTGGTGCATTTAAACCCCCGTTCCTCCCTGTCCTCATCGTCTGTTGTCTTCATCTCCGTTATCAGTCATCATAATTTTAGCATCTCTGTGCAAGTCTGCAAATTTCTTTATTAAATCATAAGATTCTTAAATTCATCAAGTCTCTCTGTGCCTGGGTCCTCGTCACAAAACATGACATCACTGTTTTGTACATTTTATCACAATTGAATCCCCACATTTGTGAAAGAAAAGCAAAACACTTTTGAAAAGTCTGTAACAAAACCATCAAATCTGATAAAGCTTATTTAAATGCTGCTAAAGTCGACTACTGCCAAAGAAGAATGGATTGGAATAAAAAAAACATATCCTAACCTTAATTACTGTGGGAAAATAATGGTGCTCACAGTGAGTAAAAAGTAAACTCAGTGCATTTTTGGACAGAGATACACTTCAAATGTGTATGTATAATATAATGCAGATACAAAAGAAATACACTCCAAAAATAGAACAGTCCTTGAAATGTACAAAATATTATTAAAAGATTAGAAAAATGGAGTCACTTTGGCCCATGGTACAATGTATGAAAAGATCTTTACTGCAGATGCTACTATGGCTCTGCAGATTTTTTCTTTTCTTTTAACCTATGTCGCCTCACCTTGAGGTTGGCAAATCTGTCGATCACATTTTGGTGGTCAAGTCTCTCAAGCATCTCTTTCTCAGCTGACATCACAGCCAGGTGCTGGAGTCTGCTTTGACCCATGGTCCTTCTCAGCCAGGTATGGAGCTGAGTCAAGACTCTGAAAGACCTTTCACAGGTACAGCTGCTAACTGGGTTTGTAGGGCAACCTGAATAACAGTTTTCAGTGTGGGGAAGATCTGATTATCCAGAAGATTGTACAATGTTAACATATCTGGGATGGCATCAGCCTCACTCTTGAGCTTCAAAACGTTTTTGACAACCGTGACTTCCTCTGACTGAAGTTCAATATGGTAATGCAGTGCCAGGGCTGACAACCCAGCTTGCTTTGCAGATTCTGTATAGCAGCTTTAATATAGGGACAACACAACTTCCAGATTGTATGAGTAAAATTAGTTGGGGGGGTTTCTTTGCCAGTTTAACAGTTTCTGTTTTGCCTGTTAGTACTCCCTGTCTGTTTTCTTACCTGGTTCTTCCTGAACTTGTACTTTCTCCTCATGTTCTCCTCTTTCCTCTCTCCCTCTTTGGACTGACAATCACACACAAAAATAGATTGTATTTAATTAGATTATTTAAAAAAAACCAAAAAACTAATAAGATGACTAATAAAAAAAGTCCTCTCTCAGTGTACTTTCAACCAAAAGGCAAATAACCAAACCACATGTACATCTAATAAAGGATATAAATATTGAAACACTGATCCAACATTATCCTTTATTGATGGATCATTTGATTTGATCTTATATGAACTCGGCTGTCTTTCTGTACACACACACACACACAAACACACACACACACACACACACACAACAGGAGTTATAAGGTTAACGGGCATCCAGTCAGTTAGCTAGTTAGTACCTTGGGTTCAATATAAGCACATGCACATATGACAAAATAACCAGTTTCTCTCATTACATTTCAAACAGGAAAGTGGTAACAACAGTAGGCTACAGACAATGTCACTCATGTCTGTCCCGTCTGTAACAACTAAAAATAAAATAAAATAAATAATAAAAACAAAGGTCGATCAAATGGACCAATACGGCAATGATCCATTTGGCAAAATAAATCCATTGGGTCTCCTTGTTGGTCGTCAGACAACAATTCTGACGGCTAAAGAACCAAATGGGACAGGCGAAAAAAAAAATAATTAGATTTTAAATAGGCTGTATAAATTGAATTGGGAGCAACAGGACGGTCAAATGTCAATGATTTTACTACAGAGCAGGACAGATTGTAGGGCAGCAAACATAGTCGGGAAACACGTTTTCAACACTGGAGGTTACCTGGGTGTAATGTTTTTCAGCTAAAAAGAAACATGGTCTGACTCCTACCTAACTATATAAAGAGTAACTGAAGGTTAAATGCAGCTAATATGTCCTGTTTTAAGCCAGGCACTTACACCTCCACTCCGTCTCAGCCACTATCGCTGTGGCAGCAACAGCGCTAGAGCCAGAGTAGTAGGGGAGAGCCGACCTGGAACAAACCATTTTGGGAGGGGGGACGGGTCATCTATACTTTTGTTGTTAAAATATTCGATCTCAATTAAGTATTGTATGTTTTTTGTATTTTTAGCAGTGTGTCCCAAAAACAGAAAATATTTTTCAAAAAAAAGTAAGAAATCTTTGGGGGTGCTTTGATTCATTTTGGGGGTGCTGAAGCACCCCCCAAAATGGGCTAAAATCGCCCCTGGCACAAACAGTGAAGCTGTGAACTCTGCAGTCACTCCATCATCTAAAGACACTGTGGATGTGACACAGAGAGGAAACTCAGCTTTTCTTCCTGCTCTTTGTCTCACTTCACTTTCCTGTTAAACTCTGGAAGCACAAATCAAAGACAGTCAGAGGAACTCAGCCAGACCAGCTGCTGCTCCATCTACAGGTGGAGAGCACCACCCACGTGTCTGTAGGAGAACCAGAGTCACAGAGTAACAGAGTGAAGAGCAGCAGATGAAGCACAGAGGACACAAAAAGGAAGGAAAGAAGGAAACAAGGTCCATCTGTGTCCTTTCAAACAAGCATTAAGGTTTCATATCTAATGAATATAAAGCTGTGACCTCGAACCAGCTGGAGACACACAGTTCATACAGAAGTGATTGTATCACAATATATATCAGGAAATCATTCAGTCTTCATGGATCCACATTGATGACATGGCACAGTTACATCCTGGTGTCACTGATGTGTCGGGTTCCTGGTGTTCGCCCAGTGTTTGCACTTGTTTCATGTTTATTCACATTTCCTGTTTTCATGTTTGCTTCCTGTGTGTTATTAGTTCAGTTCTGTTCAGCTGTGTGTCCCTAATCATCATCATCAGCCAGAGTATTTAAACCCTCAGTGTCTCTCTGCTCAGCGTCATTGTTGATGTTAATGTGCTCGACTCTGTACGTGTGTTCGCTTCAGTCGTTTCAGCTCAGCCAGTCATCCTGTGTTCCTGATAATAAACACCTTGGCTACATTTCTGCTGAGTCAGAGTTTCTATCAGATTTCTCCCCCCTGAGGTCAGAGGTCAGCTCTGTCTCACACTCAGTACAAACCACCAGCATCACTCAGTCTGCAGGTGTCACATTAGTCGCCTGGTAGTGACGGTTGTGCCGATGCAGTGGATTCACCACATGTGAACTTACTGCAGTATTTAGACACAGATGTGCATTCAGATCCAACTGAGCCTGTCTGTGATCAGCACCACGAGCAGCCCTCTAACATCACACCTCAGCCTGTGCAATATTCACCTGTTAGTACTGAGCTGGAGATAAACTGAGCCTGTCAGCCACAGAGCAGGATCACTGAACTGAAGAGGAAACTGACGAGGAAGCCAAGGATCTTCTTCAGCTCCTCCGAGCCGGGTCCTCTTTGTCCAGGCCAGCATTGGCCAGGTAGCCCTCCAACGTCGCTGGATGGCAAACAGTGGAAAACCTGGAGGAGTAGGAGAGAAACAGCAGCTTGGAGTCTTTATACTGTTTAGTTTTTAGAGCCACAGACTTCTTTTAATGTCATTGCTCAGGATCTATGACTGATTATGTATTTATTGTATTTCTCCATGACTGTGTGACACCAAGTGGAAAAGATCAGCTTTACCTTTGTTGATATGCTTGTAATTTTAATACTGATTAAATTACCCATGAAATAATAGAAAGCTCATATATGAAAATGTATTTTAAAAAAGAAATAATCTGAATACAAAGGAGTACACTCACCTTCTGGTAGATGGAGGTGTAGCGAGCGCTGGTGAACATCCAGACCTCCTCGTAGAACTGATCACTGATTGGATCCAAAACATCGATGGAGGATCTGTGTAAGCGCTGAGGATCGTCCTGATGGACACAGAACAGGAGGGTGAGACAAGTGAAGATATATTAAACAATACTGTGAAATGAACTGACCCACACAGAGTTTGATTCAGAGGTGATTGACACTTTATTTGACCACAAGCCATCTTTTCTGGTTTGACGCCATCTTTGTAGCCAGAAACCAGCTCTCTCCTCGGCTTCCTGCACTACACGCTTCGCCCACGCCAGTCTCCTCAGTCACTATAAAGGGGGGAGTCATGAGTTCCATCACCCGCACCTGTGCCGTCCAACGTCCCGCCACCACCCTCCACTGCAGCAGGCCAGAGACCACGCCCCTGCCACAATAAGTAAAAGTATATCCTTGCTGTACCCTTAATGCTAAATATGCTAAATTAACCACTCCCCTTGCCCCTTTGGGATTACTCTTATGTCACTGGGATGTTGACCTTTGACCTTCACATTAGAGAGATGGGCAGACATAATTAGTGTATGAATTTTAAAGTAACAGGTAATAAAGAGAGTGCAGCAAATGTAGTCAGGTTTATTACTCTGTATCACACATGAGTGCCCGAGGGAGGCACGGCTGACTGGGGAGACACGGGGAACATGGAGACAGGGTGACTCCACATGAAACGATGAAACGTGGGACACGGGAACAGAAACTAAACACTGAGGCAGGGAGAACTTCAGGTTCAGCTCTCCAGCCTGGCATTTGGTTAAGCATGATTCAAAAATTAGATTTTTAAATCGTTTTATTTTGTTTAACTGGTTTTAATTTTCAATTACTTTTTGTGAAGATTTGTTGCGACATTTAAAAAAACATCATTTATTTTCAAAAAGAAAATTTAAAATATTATTTTTCAAACTTTTATTTGATTTAGAGCATCATATTTGACCAACGTAAATTTTTTAATTTCATATAAAATAACTGAAACAGTGAACTAAATATCTGAAATCTTTCCTTCCTTAAAAGTTATAATCCTATAAGTTATAGTGCAAACGCTTAAGCAACAAATATACTTAATGCTAATTCATTAATATTTCACTTTAATGTTGCAACTATGCGGTCACTTCTGTCTTTAAACAAAATCATATTTTCCAGTTACAGAAATCATAAAATCCAAACTAAAGTGTTACTGATGCTATATGCATTTTATATAAATAATCGATGATGGTACTGACATGAAGGAAGAGAAAGTTACAGGTTTCATCCTTTGACTTTGTCTCTGTGCCTTTGGGCGATTTTCAGAAGGACAGATGTTTCTGTTCTATTCTTAAATCCATTTTTTTCAAACACAAACACTATTTTAAAGCTTCTAGAGAGTAAAATAATAATGATTATAATAACAGTAATAAAAACAAAAGCTCTCAGATCCATCAAACCAAGCACCAGAAAGAACAATAAGAGAAGAGAAAACTTTAACCTCGTAGACTTCATTATGTTCCAGCTGCTCTACAGACGCTGTGACCTCGAACTTAAGCAGGTCATAAAGTATGTGCAGCTTCATAATTACACCCTGTGGTATTTAGGCAGCAGAACAACTAAGAATAACAACTACAAATAATGTTTTTAGGTTTCTGTTGTACTGCAAGGTTCTGTACAGGAGAACCAAACCAATAGCAAATATTACATGTCATTTACACAAGAGCCATCAAAATTTATCAAATTGAATAGAATAGAATAGAATAGAATAGAATAATCCTTTAATTGTCCCACAAGGGGAAATTTGGTTGTATCAGCAGCAAAAAAAAACACGCATATACAAACAGAACAGGACACACAGAACCGAAGCACAATTTTTACATATTTACATCATCATGGACAATAGTTACCAGAGCAGAGTACAGTACAGTTGTTTAAATTAGTGTACACATAGTGTGCAAACATAGCAGGATACTGAAAGATGTTTAAATAGTTAAGAATATTTAGAATAATTAGAAAAGTGCAGATTGTTTATTGTACCCGTGCATTAAAAAGTAAACATGTAACTTTCAATAAGTTAGTGTATATATAAGCTGAGAAAAGTAATGTGCAGTTATAACAGTAAAAGTTGTTACAGTGCTGATGTAAACATCTATGATTGTTGGGAGCAGTTCTGATTGTACAGTCTGACAGCTGCAGGGAGGAAGGACCTGCGGAAACGCTCCTTCATGCATCTAGGATGCAGCAGTCTGTCACTGAAGGAGCTCTGCAGTTCAGCAACGAATGAATCAGCAATGAATCATCTTTGTTTAGATGCAAGAAGAATCATATAGAAATGAAAAAGTATAAATGTAAATCCAGAGCAAAGATATCCTCTAAATCAGGCTCGTCGCTGTTGCAGATTTTTCTCTCGCTGTTCTGGCTCACAGCGCTGCAAGCAGAAAAATAAATATCGCCAAAGGTGTGAAAGGGAGCTAATTAGTAAGAGTATTGTTACTCTCCGCAGGAGTAGAAATCAGTCCAATAACGAGGTGTGTAACATCTAGCAGGGTGACAGAAAAGCCCAGGGTAAGTTCTAAGGACCTCAACGTCTCTCTCACATTGCGTTTTTTAAACATGTTTCCATTTGTCACTTCAGTCTTTACTCTGAAATACAGGAAGAGAAATCATGGCTGAAACAATTTCTCATGAAACCAGGGCTGTGGTCCAACAGTCAGTTTTGGTGAGGAAGGTTCCTAACTGAGAGAAGTGACCCAGAAGTATCTGTGTAGCAGCCACAATGAATCGAGGCCATGAGCTTTATTAACTGGTCAAAGTCTATTCTTTCATCTTCTGTATTATTCAGTTTGCATTGGTAATGCCCATTATTGTAATGCTTTTTCAAGATGAGCAAAACTTTATTTTACTTTGGGTTAGCTGGGATAAGTGATGCATGGAGGGAATTTTACTTCAGCCACAGAAATCCTAAACAGGAAGGAGGAGCAGAGTTACAGTGGATCACTATCCAGCAGGGAAACAAGATTTATTTCAATTTCTTGGCTATGAGTGAGATTTACTAAGTGGGCAAATTAGGGTGATGATACCGTTCCAGAGTGATCTCTTAATAGTGCACCAATTTACACTCAGAGATGCATGCAGCCAGTTCAACCAGGAGACTCAGTGACTCAGTGGTATAAGGGATAAATCTTCTGACCAAACCTGCTGGGACTGTGTGAGATCCTGAGAGTAAGGATTTATCCACAGGAGAGCTGCATTCTTACAAACCACCCCACTGTGTAAACCTGACATCTGTGGAACAGCTGAGCAGTATGATGTGTACAAGGACACAAAACATTATTGACCATCAGATCCCGAGCCCTCCACGTGTTAATCAAGAAACTGCTGCTGTGCTACATCCATAAATAATGAATAAATTAGGAGCTAAAGCTAAAAGGACAGTTTATTTGTACCATCTTCATGTGAACACATTCAAGAACATCACAGATGAAAGAAACATTAAAAACTTCCACATTACATAAAGCAAGAAAAATAGTTTTTCTTTCAGGTGGTTTCAGAAAAAACAAAAACATCAAACAGCTCCAAGAGTCTCTTTGAAAGAACTAAAAACCTTTATTCTCCAATCATGAGTGAACTCCCCGATGAAGCCTTGTGTGCTAAAACATGTCAGAGTTTTACAGGTTAAACATGAGTTTCCAAAATGTTTTGCTGGAGAACAATGAACTCAAGCTTTTTGAGTCTGACACTGAAACCAGAGGATCTTTCTGTCTCTTCAGATTCACTGTGATGGGAGTGATTTCTGCCCTGAGTGATCACGCTGATGTTTGCACAGAGACGACAATGAGGTGAATGTTTTGGCACATTGGTAACAGTGAAACAGTTTATTAGTAACGTGGGATTGTTTGTGTTTGGAGTATGAACTGAGATTCCTGAAGCTCTTGTCACACTGGTCACAGCTGTAGTTTCCTTCCATGTGTGCACGTTCATGATAGTTACGACCATTTGAGTGTGAGAAGCTTTTGTCACAGTGTCTGCACTTGTACGGTTTCTCTCCTGTGTGGACTCGTTTGTGTGTTTTAAGCTCCCACGCAGTGGTGAAGGATGACCCACACTGATCACAGAGGTGCTTTTTAATCCCACTGTGAATCAGTTCATGTTTTTTTAAGTCACGTGATGTGGTGAAGCTTCTCCCACATTCTTTGCAGTATTTCAGTTTGTCTCCAGTGTGTCTACGTTGATGCATTTTTAGGCCGGCTTGCTGACTGAAAGTTTTTCCACAGATGTCACAACAAAAGTGTTTCCCACCACCACAGTGATGACAGGGTTGAGAACTGGATCCATCTGTGTCGCTCTGCTTCTAAACAAAGACACAAACACAGTGTAAGTCAGTCCTTCAACACTTTATCCTGAACGTCGCCTGAAATAAAGAATCTCTGCAGACGTCCAATTACATTTTACTGTTTCAGTTAACACACTCAGTTCACTGGACTGCAATAACTACAATACTACCACCATAATACTACAATAATACTAAAATCATAACTGAAATGAAAATCTGAATAATCACTTAGGCTACGTTCACACTGCAGGCGAAAGCGCATCAAATCTGATTTTTTCGCCCCTATGCTACCCATATCCGATCTTTGTATGACAGTGTGAACGGCACAAATCCGATATTTTCAAATCCGATCTGGGTCACTTTCGTATGTGGTACTGAATCCGATACTTATCCGATGTTTTAGAAAGCGACTGCTGTGTGAACGGTCATGTCGCATTAAATCCGTCTTTTACTTCACGGACACAAGACAGACGCCAATTATCAGCGCCGGAGAAGCGCCCGAGACGACATCGCGAACACTTCCTGGCCATCCCGTGTAGATGTTAGTGAAACTGTTGTGAAGACAACGTGAACATTTTATTTGTTCTGTATAATCTGCAGATTCTGACAGAAATCTGCAACTATCCTTTGAAGCACCGCTCCTCTAAAACTGCAATAAGGATCATTATTAGTTTATTTACATTATTATGTAAATAACAAAATAACTTAAAGCAAAAATTTGGAAACATAAAGTCCGAAGTCTTTATATTAAGGGCCATGAGTCAAACAATCCTGTTTGCTCTGGGTCTAAACAGAGCGCGTTGTGTGTGACGTCTGCTTTTGTGCATGCGGGCCGCTTTGAGCGTTCACACTAGAGCGCGTTTGATGTTGCATTTTACTTGTAGTGTGAACAAGCAGACAAAAAAATCTGATTTGATCGAAAAATTGGAATTGAGCATTAAGACCTGCAGTGTGAATGTAGCCTCAGAGCTGCTTTTCCATGCAGTAGAATTGCTAACATGCTAACACAGTTTAATGAGCAGAGTTGTTCCAAACAGTCAGGCTAAAATGACAACAATATAAATACATACCTCACAGTAGCACTTGTAGAGTCTCTTTCTGGTGTGGATCTGTTGGTGTCGTCTCAGGGAATGTGGAAATTTAAAAGTCTTCTCACACAGGTCACATTTATAAGGTCGTCCCTCAGTGTGGGTAAACATGTGTCGTTGTAACTGTGTGTCTGTAGCAAAGTATTTGCCACACTGATCACAGCAGTACACATCATGTCTGCTGTGAATGCGTCGGTGTATATTTCGGTTTCCTCTCTGGCTGAAAGTTTTTCCACACTCGTCACAGCTGTATGCCTTAATTACAGAGTGGGTAACTAGATGCCTCTGTAAGCTACCACTTTGAGTAAAAGCTCTGCCACACTGATCACAGCTGTACGCTTTAACTCCACTGTGGATGAGTTGGTGTTTTTTAGGGAACCCCTCCAGGAAAAAGACTTTCCACACAAGTCACAGCTGAACGGTCTCTCTCCAGTGTGGATGACCTGATGATGTTTTAGTGAAGCCTTCTCAGTAAACTCCTTCCCACACTCGTCACAGCTGTATGCCTTAATTCCAGAGTGGGTAACTAGATGCCTCTGTAAGCTACCACTTTGAGTAAAAGCTCTGCCACACTGATCATAGCTGTACGCTTTAACTCCACTGTGGATGAGTTGGTGTTTTTTAGGGAACCCCTCCAGGAAAAAGACTTTCCACACAAGTCACAGGTGTGTTTTTTCTCTCTCTTTCTTCTGTGAGGTTTGTCGGCCTCCTGAGAGCGCTGACTTCTCGCTCCATGTTGGTCCTGCAGTGACAGAGATACAAACAGAGGCAGTGAGTGAAATGCAGTCGTGGAACAAACTGAACCTTCAAACTCCCTCCATTAACACTAGTTTTAAACCTGAAGGTGGAGTGTGGCACCAAGCACCTTAACGGTCTCTTATCCACACCTGCTGGTAGTTCTAACACATTACATCCAACCTGCTGTTAAAAATAATTCATCACTGTTTAAACACTGAAATCATGCCCATCCCTCCTGATCACACACACACACACACACACACACACACACATGATTTTATAATTTATATTATTTTGTTGTTTCCCATTTCCTATTTCTATATTTTGTTATAGTTTTATATATAATCATTTACTGATAATAAATCCTATGTTTGTTTATTTGTTTATAAAAGGAACCCCATTAGCTTCCACAACAGATGTTGCTCGTCTTCCGTCAAATACAATCACATAAAATATGACACAATAAAGTGGATTCAAGATATCCACATAATTTGGCTCATACATCCACAGTTTCACAATTGTTAAAATATAAGCAATCAATAATAATAATAATTTAATAATAATATCAATAACACTGAAGCACATTACACAAATTTCAAAACAACTCAAAGCTCTGTAAATCGGCTTTTAAGTGTTCATTGAAGTTTTGAATAGTTGCTAATTCTCTAATTTTATAAGGTAATTTATTCCACTTAAAAGTTGCTCTAAATATAACAGTTTTACAAAAAATTACTTTTAACTTGAGCATTTACTAAATTGCAGTTTGTTGAAAATCGTGAAATATGATTATATATTTCATCTGGATACTGCAGCTGAGCAGAAATAAATGTGGTGTGTTGAACAGAATTGCTTTCTTTATAACTACAAGTAAGCCATAGAATAGCTGGTCAGGATCCAGCTGGTCGACCTTAATCTTACAGAGAATGTGATGATTTTATGGATAATTAAAGTCAGTCATATATCCACAAACACAACAAGCTGAAAGTCAGTGATGCTGCTCGGTTTGCAGTCCTGAATATGACGGCACAAGCAGGATTCACTGCACTGTTAATGTTAGCTATGTTATATTGCTGCCTCTGTTCGGTGGTGTCGAGCCAAACGGACTTTAACGTGTGTTTGAACGAGCTGACGGTTCACTCGTTAAGCTGAAAGAAAGATGCTTTAATCACAGGAGTCACACATGTGTCCACTGGACCATCTGGGAACTCTTCTTGTTTAGCACTCGTAATAACACAAACACTAAATCCTCCTTCTCTTGTGCTGTTTTGTAGCAGTGTATACACCTGAGACTGTCACCTGTCTGTCTGTCCTGCACTCTCTCTCTGTTTCTTTCTCTCTGATTGTGGAATAAAAGTATGAACATGTATTTATAAGTTACACTTGTGTTTGAATCCTGCAGCTTATCACACATTTGATTTCCATGTGTGACGACTGCAAGTGTCCAGAGTGAGGACAGACTGAGGGACCCACTGCTGCACATCATCTGTGAGGCTTTGCACCCCTGATGATCCACCAGGACAAACTCAGCAGTGTGTGAGGAAGAGGAGGAGGAAGAGCCAGCAGCAGCTGACAGATGGAGAGAATACACAGACTGTTCCCTGTTTGTGAAGGACTGCTAGGAAAATTTAACATAACTAGTTGTCTGTCCTGAATCAGTCTTATTAGGTAATGTTCAAATAATGTTATCATCCCAGTGTTTTCAGTGTGGGAGAAAGTACTCAGGGCCTTCAAGTTACACACTATGAAAGGCAGCAACAAGTTTAATATTCAGAAACCTAAAGTATGTATCAGCAGCAGAATGGAGCTAAAAATAAATGTTTGTTTCAGTTCTATGAAGCTTTGAGTATTTTGGATTAGTAGCACTGCTGTGTTTGTTGCATCATATTGCTGTAATTGTTTATATGCTTTATATATTCTGAGCTAAGGTGATCTATAGTGTTACATCATATTCTATAAGGATGTTATGTGTTTGTTTACTTTCTGCCCAGTTTGACCCATTTAGCAGAAGTGAGCCTGTTTAAGGCTCTGATATCTATTCTGTATGACTTAAAGCAGTTATGACATGGTCTGATTTTCTCACCCAATAAAGGAATATTTCATATATCAGTCTGATCTTCATTCTATCAGAAACGGTTATCACAGCTCGTACATTTTCTTTTCACCATGAAATTTTGCTTTTGCTTTTTGCGACTCATTTTATTTCTCTATAATCAATCAGATAGCTACTTATTGTGAATGAAATACAGTTACATTTTCAAGCACTTTTAAGCACCACATTTGAAATTCAAGCACTTTCCAAACCTTGAAAATAGGACATTAGAATTCAAGCACTTTCCAGGATTTCAAGCACCCGTACGAACCCTGACATCAGCATCATCCTGTGACTCCAAGCTTTACTTTTCACTCTTTAATATTTTATTTACATTTTATGAGCAGCATTAACATCAGTTAGCTTAGCTATCAGAGCAGCTAGCAGTTAGAGTATGAACCATTGACTGTAGAAAACATGGACGACGCGACAGCTCCCCAAAAATGAAGCCAAAACGTCTCTATTGCCCCCTGGTGTCTGGCTGCAGTATAGGTCATAAACCCCGCCTCCTCCATGTTAGCGGATGGGACTGGGGTCAGACTAAAATAAATTTATTCTCTTTAGATAGTTTTTTTCCAAAGATTCTTTCTTTTGTTATCAATAGTTCTCATCACGCTGATTGATGTCCAAGGGGTCTCCTTTCCCATAAGTTTGATTCTAATTCCTAGCGCAGTGATGTTAAATTGTTGTGAAATGTCACCATAACAGCTTTGACTGGCAGCTGCAGTCATCGGGAATAGCAGATAGAGCGTAGGCTCTGAGAGGAGGGCCAGCGTTTACGTTACGAAAACACGACCGACTGTTTTAACCTGACAGCCTGAGGTGTTCTTCAGTAAATGGGACTTCCCGACAGAAGGACCCGAGGCCCCGCTGCACTTTTTCGGTAAGTTAAATGTGTTTGTAAGCTACTCCGTAACTACTGTCCTTAGCTAGCTCCTGAGATCTAGCTAGCTAAAAAGAGCACTCGGCTATCGGGGTTTGTTTAGCTAATCTGTGCAGGTGAATGAATTTACCCTGACTAAAGAAATCATGAGAAACACCCCGGGCTGCTCAGTCACTAATTACTGTTACTGTACTTTTATTACAAGTATTATACTGTAAAAGCAACAGGCTACACCCTGGTTCAGCTCCTGTGCAGGGGTGAATATTAAATATGTGCAAATGACAGGATGTTTTCAGTCTCTTGCCACATCTGTAAAGACAGTAACATCTTTTTTAAAAGCTTGTACTTCAGTAACTCCTCATTAATCAGGAACTATGGATTAAAGTACTGTAGTTTACTGCAATACTGAAAAAAATGTCAGAGAAGAACTTCAGATCCTGAGTGTGTGAGGACAGAAGAATCAGCTTTATTTCAATATTGAGGGATAAAATTTATATTTGAGTTTGATTGTTCTGTTGTCTTTTTGATTACAGGAGCTGCCCTCAGATTCAGACCTCAGCACCACCCAGTGACAGCAGACAGATCATCCAACATGTTCACATGTTAACTGCAAAATGAACTGATGAAAACAGTGCAAAGGTTAAAGTACCACACGTGCTGTAGTGAAAGCTGCAGCTTTACTGATAAAGTTAAAGACAAAAAAACAAAAGGATTAATCACTCATGTAACTGTGTCACTATATATCAGCATTAACAGGATCTCAGTTTGGTGTTTCACAAAGCTGCTGATCTCAGACCTGCACAGCTTCTGTTTTAAACACTTGATGTACTCAGCTGCATGAAGAGCATATGAGATTTTCTCTAACACAATTTAATAAAACCTGATGAAGGTCAAAGGTCATCACTTGTATGTTGAACAAAAGGAAAGTTTGAAGCCTAATCTTAAAAGTAGAGATAGTGTCTGTCTCCCGAATCCAAACTGGAAGCTGCTTCCTATTAAATCCCAGTTCTTTGCATTCTATACGGCCAAAAAAGGACACAGCTCAGAAGTGGTCTTATTAATTTAATAATGATCTTTAATCTTCCATATCCGGATATGGAGTCTGAGCACACACAGAAATGCCTGCTCATGTTACACCCTGAAAAGGGGCTGAAAAGGGGATAAGTCAATGATGACGCCCAGACATGATGCTTCTCTTTCAGCAGCTTCATTGCAAATGAGGCATCGTGGCCAGAGCTCCCCCTTCCTGCAACGGCAGACATAACGAATCAATCATGATCACTAAATCACATTCCCCAGGCTCGACAAGTAGATCACAGATTGAATTTTACACAGGTTATAGTCACATTAAGGATTGTTATTCGGTTGAACAAAGTCATGAACTCTTTTAACTGTTTTGTGTTACATTACATCTCTTTGATGGGACTTCTTTTACCCTTGTTTATACATTTACATATTTGAAACAGATTGAATAATAAATTGAGTAACTTTTAACCACAACTGTTTAATCCATTATGAACTTCAACTAATAATCAATCTATCACACTCACATCAGCCAGTCTCAAGCAGAAAAAAGGAAGCCAGGTTTTTTATGTACTTCTCGACGTCACATACACTTTAAGTTTCGATCAAACACTGTGCTTAGTTTCACTTTCTGGTCCTATGCTCTGTAAAAACATGTTGTTTCCTGTCAGGACTTTTGGCACAGACTGTACTCAGAGTTGGGCCTTTCTTATAAAGCAATATATCCATCCATCCATCCATCCATCCATCTTCATCCGCTTTATCCGAGGCCGGGTAGCGGGGGCAGCAGCCTAAGCAGAGAAGCCCAGACCTCCCTCTCCCCAGCCACCTCCTCCAGCTTATCCGGGGGAACACCAATGCGTTCCCAGGCCAGCCGAGAGATATAATCTCTCCAGCGTGTCCTGGGTCTGCCCTGGGGCCTCCTCCTGGTGGGACATGCCCGGAACACCTCACCCAGGAGGCGCCCAGGAGGCATCCTTGTCAGATGCCCGAACCACCTCAACTGGCTCCTTTTGATGTGGAGGAGCAGCGGCTCTACTCTGAGCCCCTCCCGGATGGCCGAACTTCTCACCCTATCTCTAAAGGAGAGGCCAGCCACCCTTCGGAGGAAGCTCATTTCTGCCGCTTGTATCCGCGATCTCATTCTTTCGGTCACTACCCACAGCTCGTGGCCATAGGTGAGGGTAGGGACGTAGATCGACCGGTAAATTGAGAGCTTCGCTTTTACACTCAGCTCCCTCTTCACCACGATGGACCGGTGCAGCGTCCGCATCACTGCAGCCGCAGCACCAATCTGTCTGTCGATCTCCGGCTCCCTTCTCCCATCACTCGCGAACAAGACCCCGAGATACTTGAACTCCTCCACTTGGGGCAGGAACTCATCCCCGACCCGGAGTGGGCACTCCACCCTTTTCCGGCTGAGAACCATGGCCTCAGATTTGGAGGTGCTGATCCTCATTCCCGCTGCTTCACACTCGGCTGCGAACCGTTCCTTCACGCGATGAAGCCAACAGAACCACATCAACCGCAAAAAGCAGAGATGAGATTCTGAGGCCACCGAAGTGAAAGCCCTCCGCCACTTGGCTGCGCCTAGAAATCCTGTCCATAAAAATTATGAACAGAACCAGTGACAAAGGGCATCCCTGGCGGAGCCCATCACCCACCGGGAACGAGTCCGACTTATTGCCGGCAATCCGAACCAAACTCTTGCAACGGTTGTATAGGGATCGAATGGCCCGTAGCAATGGGCCAGACACCCCATACTCCCGCAACACCTCCCACAGGACACCCCGAGGGACACGGTCGAATGCCTTATCCAAGTCCACAAAACACATGTAGACTGGTTGGGCAAACTCCCATGCACCCTCAAGTATCCTTGAGAGGATAAAGAGCTGGTCCAGTGTTCCACGACCAGGACGAAAACCGCATTGTTCCTCCTGTATCCGAGGTTCGACTAACGGACGAACTCTCCTTTCCAGCACCCTGGCATAGACTTTCCCAGGGAGGCTGAGGAGTGTGATCCCCCTGTAGTTGGAACACACCCTCCGGTCTCCCTTCGTAAAGATGGGGACCACCACCCCGGTCTGCCAGTCCAGGGGTACTGCCGCTGATCTCGACGCAAGATTGTAGAGTTGCGTGGAGATCAGGGGCAGAGTCCAGCCCCTCTCCAGGAGACTGGTTCCAGAGCCCAAGCCATGCATAAAGGTGAGCCCGACTATATCTAGCCAGTACCTCTCAACCTCACGCACTAACTCAGGCTACTTCCCCACCAGAGAGGTGACATTCCATGTCCCTATTGGCAGTCTTGGCAGCTGGGGATCGGTCCGCCAGGGCCTCCGCTCCTGGCCGCCGCCCGACACACAATGCACCCGACCCCTATGGCGCCTCCTGCGGGTGGTGGGCCTGCGGGAGGATGGGCCCATGTCTCCTCTTCCAGCTGTGCCCGGCCGGGCCCCATGGACTAAGGCCCGGCCACCAGACGCTCGCCCTCGGGCACCCTCCCTGGGCCTGGCTCCAGGGCAGGGCCCCGGTAACCCTATCCCGAGCAGGGTAAACTGTTCCCTCTATGTTCTTTTCATAAGGGTCTTCTGAATTGCTCTTTGTCTGGTCCCTCACCCAGGACCAATTTGCCATGGGAGACCCTACCAGGGGGAAAAAGCCCCCAGACAACATAGCCCCTGGAACCCCTGGGACACACAAACCCTTCCACCACGATAAGGTAGCGATTCCCGATGGATGAGAGGGTTTGTTCCCTGCGCCTTAGGGTCGGGGAATGGGTCCTGACTGTCATCTGCACTTATGCGCCGAGTGGCAGTTCAGAGTACCCAGCCTTCTTAGAGTCCCTGGGGGGGGGGGGTGCTGGAAGGTGCCCCACCTGGAGACTCCGTCCTGTCCTGCTGGGAGACTTCAATGCTCACGTGGGTAACGACAGCGAGACCTGGAGAGGCGTGATTGGGAGGAACGGCCTCCCTGATCTGAACCAGAGCGGTGTTTTGTTATTGGACTTCTGTGCAAATCACAGTTTGGCCATAACGAACACCTTGTTCGAACATAAGAGTGTCCATAAGTGCAAGTGGCACCAGGACGCTCTAGGCCACAGGTCGATGATCAATTTTGTAATCGTATCACCAGATCTGCGACCATATGTTCTGGACACTCGGGTAAAGAGAGGGGCTGAGCTGTCAACTGATCACCACCTGGTGGTGAGTTGGATCAGGTGGCGGGGGGGGACGCTGGACAGACCCGGTGCACTTAAACGCGTAGTGAGGGTGTGCTGGGAACGTCTAGCAGAGGCCCCAGTCCGCAAGATCTTCAACGCACACCTCTGGCAGAGCTTCAACAGCATTCCGAGGGAGACTGGGGACATTGAGTCCGAATGGACCGTGTTCAGCGTCTCCATCGCCGAAGCTGCTGCATTGAGCTGCGGCCGCAAGGTGGTTGGTGCCTGCCGTGGTGGTAATCCCCGAACCAAATGGTGGACACCAGAAGTGAAGGGAGCCACCAGGCTGAAGAAGGAGTCCTATTGGGCTTGGTTAGCCTGTGGGACTCCGGAGGCAGTGGACAGGTATCGACAGGCCAAGCGGAATGCGGCTCGGGCAGTGGCTGAAACAAAAACACGATTGTGGGAGGAGTTCGGAGAGGCCATGGAAAAAAAGACTAAAGCAATATAATCAGCATATAAGCATTTAAGGTTATACATTTAACCCTCAACAGACCCCCTCTTCATTTCTCTCCTGAGAAATGAACTAATTCCTTATTTATCCCTTTAAATTTACTTGCATATGAAAATAATAACTAGAATGTAACGAAACAAATCATGCCCATAAATCAAGCTCTAAACGGCCATCTGCTGCGACCGGTTGGGGTGAAAGAAGGAAGACAGGAGAAAGACATGCTGTGGAAGAGAGACAGAGGTTAATAACAGATATGATTCAATGCAGAGTAATTCTTCAGATTAGCAATAGGTGGATCTCAGCTTCCCAATTCCAATTAAAGTCAAAAACACAAAAATTACAGGAGAGGAGCAAAGTTCTATGCCAGCTGTTTTACTGAACAGTGTAGCTCAGCAAAACAGAAGGAAAAGCAAAGCTCCCCTAGGGTGTTCGCAGTAAGCGCATGCAGGTAGGGACCGACCCCACGGACAGACAGCAGGAAAAAGCCCCGAGGGCTTTCCCAGGCCCCCTTTTAAAGGTACCAGTAGTCCCACCTCCTGCTGCTGAGTAACTTTCCCACGCGCCCAGGAACAGCAGGTGCAGGGTCAAGTACCGGCCAGAGTTCACACGGGGCCCTGGCTGAGGGCCCGGCCCAAAGTGACACCCCTAGGTTAACCCTTTGCTTTACCTTCTGACAACAGGTCACAACATGGTCAAAGGTCACACATTAGTACAGCAAATAGCATAGTTTTTGTGATAATCTTATGATATCCATGTGAATAATACTCGGCCTAACTACATCAAATATATGAGTTAAATGCATAACATAGAAATAAAACACTCCAGTGTAGGTTTATAGTGTGTGTGTACAGGACAGTGAAGATATGCCTCATGAGTGTGCTGCATGACTTGTGTGTGTGTGTGTGTGTGTGTGTGTGTGTGTGTGTGTGTGTGTGTGTGTGTGTGTGTGTGTGTGTGTGAACCACTGCATGCCTAAAACTCCACATGAAAGTTATTCAGATCGATATATAAGTACAAAAATCCATCATGTTAGATTTATAGGTATACATGTCATACAAAAATCCACTACATTCCCCCCTGTGGTACCTGGAGGTACCACCTAAAAACCCCATAATATGAAAAACAAAAATGGTGAGCATCTAACTACGGCGTGTGCTGTTTTTTTGCTAACATACTTAAAAGCAAGCTCCTTACAGAGTTTAATGAGTAAATAAGATAATCAACAGCAGGTGCTAAGCAAAGGCGACATGAAACACACAAAATCCAACCTGCCATGGCCATAGTATTGTTCATCCACAATTGCAGAGCACCTTGCATAACACACTGTGATTGTCATCAATTATGATAGAATTCAAAATAAGATCAACTAATAGATATATGTTAACTGCTAATTAAGGCATAGCATGTATAAGTAAGACACATGAAATGAACATATTTTTCAGGTTACATATTATGCATAATCACAGTATATGGCATCATTCAAGCCAGACTCTCAGTCTTTTCATGGCTTTACTCCCCACCCACTGATTGGCGTCCAGGAGCACTTTCTCCACCAACTCCCTTATTAGCCATGAGTTGGTCATTGACCACCTGAAGCCTGACATTTTCAGCAGTGAGTCTCTGGATCTCTTTACTCTGGGCTCCAATGGTGTGAAGGGCTTCAGACAACTTGCGAGTGATGAAGTTGGAATGATCTTCCTGACCTTTCACTTGCTTTTGTAGTTCAGCCACCTCTCGCATCAAATCAGCATTCCTCTCAGTGTAGCGGGCATTCTCAACTCTCACCTCACCCAACTCGTGGGTGCTCCTCTCCCAAGCCCGCTCCCACGCATCGTTTTGGCGAATGAGATGATGGGCATAGTGCTCTGTGGTCTGCAGGGCGGTTGCATACATCTGCTTGCGTCGGGCGTACTGACAGCGGGCATTGTAATTATTTCTTTTCCTTTTGATCTCCTGGGCCCAGCTTGGAGGCAACTTTCGAATTTCTTTTTGGAATTCTTGTTTGGGGAGTTGCATAAGGTGTTCTTGCACAGTGGAATCAGCAACATCTCCCCACGATGTCACCATAGACTCAGCTGCACTTCCTTGGACAGGGGTGTTAGAACGTGTAGACCCTTCCTCACGTCTGGAATGCTCATAGGGCATGCTGGCAGTGGACACGGGGCTTAGTGACAGAAGGTCGACGATCGGAGGTCTGTATGGGCTTTGTGAGTGGCTTGGCCCCGGTCTGGGTGACCTCTGAGACTCTGGAATTGGCGTTAGGGCCCTGGGAGTAGGTGGTGTTGAGGATCCAGAATAGACAGGAGACTGTGGCGGTGTCATCGGTGATCTAGGCGCGCCTGGCTCTGGAACTCGGGTCCAGAGAGGTGCCCTCTGTGGCTCTGGCTGCCCCCCCTGGGCGGATGCAGGATGAATGGATGCCAACCGCTGAAGCCAAAACTTCCCCACTTTGACGTCGGGTGGGACCTCTGGCTGGTTGGCTGCGGATGGGCGCCACAAGGGTCTCTCCAGTGACTGACTGGTCCCAGGCCTAGTAGGGCTGTCTGAATACTCTATCTTCACTCCTGATTCTGCCATTACTGTTTATCTATGTAACATAAAGCACAAAATTAGACACGTCCCACACATAAATCTTCTCGTCCCAGTTACTATACTCTTTTTTAACTAATCAGTATTACATACTTTTTATTTTTTACTCTTTTTTTTAACTTTTTACTTTTTACTTAATTTCTTTAATTTTTACTACGGTGTCATTCTGGAAGGGGTGAAGACATCACAACCCACACTCAGTGCAGGGATGTTAAAAGGAACCCCATAAGGCGGTTCCTCAACTGGACCATTTTCATCTACGCATCCACTCCCCATAGCAATATAAGCTAACAAGTCATCAAATGATTCATAATGAGACATATCAACATAATCTGGTCCTTGCTGAGGCTCCTGAGGAGACGTTTCCACTGCTACTGTGAAATCCACACTTTGGTCTATCCGGACAGGAAACTGCGTCACTGCCTTCAAGGTCTTGGCGATCAGTATCTTAATCAAAGGAAACACACAACAGGTTAGCAACATAAGTATTAATAGGATTATGCCTATGGCTATGCCTATCGACTTAAGTAACTGAAGAAGTGATAAACTCTGAAACCACTTCCATACAGAGTAAGACGAGGAATTCCAATTAGAGTGTTTAACATGGTCATTTCTTATCCTTTTTAGGTTTTCCAAGACCTTTGTAATGTTTCCCGCCTCCCCTGTGTGCATGGGAATGGCTGTACAGCAATCATCCCCAAATCTATCACAAACCCCCTGCTCCTCGGCTAGCATAGTTTCAATCAAAAGCCTGTTTTGCAGTGTCATTAATGATGTGGCATGTAATTGCTCACTAACTCCCTGGAGGGCTGCAATAGTCCAATTCAAAAATCTTTGTTGGTTATACCATAAATAATTTATCCACCTTGAATTTTTGGCTATGTATTGAGCATTTACAATCGTGCCAGCAATAGGTATAGACCCTGCTACTTGGCCGGACACAATCCACGCCTCCCCTATAGCCTGATGTTCAGCTGGAACTCCTTTAACCATGCGGTTGGCTGTAACGTAAATGTCTGCTTGTTCTTCCCAAGGGAATTGTGAAGCTGCTTTGGCGTCTTTTTTAATCCTTTTTAGAACTCCATTTTCTTCTTTGTCTGCAAAATGAATCACATAGATTTGACCCGTTAACATGACTGGGGCACAAATGCCTTTCCAATTTGGCACTAGAACAGATCTAATTCGTCTGTCTTCTTCACACATCCAAAACACATCTGCTAATGGATAGGTGCCATTTGTTAAATTATAGACATGCAACCACTGGGCATAGGACTTATTATGCCCTACAATATATACATCTGGTCCTGATCCTCCCGCTCCACTAACAACTCTAGCACATTGCATTTTAGCTCGACTAGTGGTGTTACATACTTTCATGCTCCAAGTTTGTTTACTACCGGGAAAAAGATAATTATGGTATTCACATTGAATTAATTGGTTGGCCATTTCTACAGTGTCATTCCACAGGATGCTCTCATGTTCTAATCCTGACGCTAAGCAGAATGGGAACACCGTGTTTACTGCTACATGAACTACCGGCGGTATCTGATATTGTTTAGTGTCGCTCAACCGCAGAGGGCATCCTCCTAACTTTTCCTCCACACACTTGCCTTTACGCTTAAAACCTTTAGGGGGTTGCTTCCTTCTACAGTATGGTTCCAGTGTATGGGCCTTCCATAACACGCAGTGAGCAAAACAATGCCTTCCTGGGGAAACTAAGCATTTCTCCACTCCTTCAAACGGGATCAGCAATACTTGAGGTATTTTGCGTTTATGGCAAACTATACAATCCTGTTTTTCCACTAGCTTAGCTGAAAATTTCAACCACTGATAAAAAACATTAGATTCTAGGGTTGTCGATTTTAAGCTAGTCAACGGGGTGAGCTGTTGAGTCACTCCTCGCTTTTGCCTATCAACCACTATCACCCACGGAGATGCTCTCCTTATGGTAATTACCTTCCCATTATGAACATTTACACAATGCCCAGGAGCACATATGACTTGTGATGTCACCATCCCCTCCCCGTCACACCGCATGCCCCTTGCATAAGCTTTTACCTGCAGTCCCCTGAAGTCGGAGACCATGATCAAACCATACTCATCAGATTTTACGTATGTCAGTGTAACTTTCTGCCTCATGGGCAATTTACCTTTTTCTGCTGCTATAACGGCTACAGCTGATAAGCAGTCATGTAACCACTCCTGTTTTTGGTTGCTTGTAACTCCTACAGGTCCCATTATCTTCCCTTCGCTGTATAAACATATTACACCCAACCAAGCTGTGAAAGCTATCAACATAATTTTCAAGTTTATAACATTCCCCCCCCCCTTGGACCTGGTCCACACTAGCCTGACACTCCCTGCCCTGCATCAGATCCCTCTCTACCTGCTTCATTTTCCCTCTGCTACACTTACTGCTCGCCCTCTTTCTCCGCCCACCGATTAAACCCCTTTTCAGTATTAAAATATCCCTACTTGCTAAACCACTCTGTTGAGGATCTATTTTAACTAGGCTTCTGTCTGGACCAGTTAACTCTCAGCTGGTAGAGCCCCCCCCCCCCCCCCCCCCCCCGCCCCTCTTCACTACACAGGTGCTCCTGGTGGTCGGGAGGGGTCCCCCTGTGGTTTGAATCACTACAGCTGTGCCTCGCTGCCAGTCTCTGAGATCTCCTGATTCCCTGTGGGGAGGTGGCACCGTCCCCTTCGTGCGGCTGCGACGTCACCCGTGCGGCGGCTTGGCCTGCCCCCTCCTCTGTCTCTCTGTTTTCTTGTGACGCTCCTGGCTCAGGCTGAGGTGCCTTGGTGCAGGAGGACAAATGAAACCATGCCCCCTTACCTGCAACTTTAACAGCTGTTGGAGTTGCTAGGATAACTGTGTACGGGCCTTCCCTTCTAGGTTGGTCCCACCTTCTCTTAATCACTTTCAAGTACACCTGGTCGCCTGGCCGTATGGTCAGCAGATGGTCAGGAATCTCTGCGTCTCGGTCCGCTGTGGCTCCTTTCACCTGTTGAAAGATAACTTTATGTATTCTAGTTAGTTGTCGCAAATAACTTCCCATTTCATTTTCTAATTGCTCTAATGAAGGGCCTTCATAAGGCCCTCGATAGTACGGAAGGGGCATCGGCCTTCCTGTGAGCAGCTCATGAGGGCTTAAACACATAGTTCTGTTAGTTTGAGATCGCATACACATAAGAGCCAGAGGCAAAGCTTGCAACCAACTTAGCTTTTCTCCACTTCCTTTCACCACATCTGCTATAATTTTGGTGATTTTCGCCTTAATAATGCCATTCTGCCGTTCCACACTGCCCTGTGACTGAGGATGATACACACACCCAAACTTCTGTTTTATGCCCAACATTTTCAACATCACTTGTATGACTTGAGAAACAAAGTGTGGCCCGTTATCAGAAGAAATGGTGTCCGGTAACCCAAATCTAGGAAAAACCTCTCTACTCAAGAACTTGGCGACAGACTTATGGTCTGGTGCGCGGGTGGGTGTTGCTTCCACCCACCTACTGAACCTGCACACTACAACAAGAACATATCTCATCCCTTCTCGCCTATTCTCCATCCCCATGTCAATAAAATCAATCACTAGATGTCGAAACGGCCCATCCGGGGGTGGGATATGTGCCAGAGGTGCTGAAAAGCTTTTTCTCACATTATTTTTTGCACATATTTCACACTCGTTCAAAATTCTGTTTACTTATGCTATCAAAAAGGGAGACCACCACGCCTCCTGCAACCTCTTAATAACTTCCTGTCTGTTACAATGATCCACTCCATGCGCTTTCCGTACAGCTATAGGCAATATGGAGGATGGCATGACAAACTGACCCTGCACGCTTCTCCACAGCCCTTCATGTGGAGGGCTGGTACGTCTTATTGCACCTCTCCTTTCCCATAACCTTTTTTCTTGTGGATCTACCTTACTCTGAGCCTCAATAAGTGATTGCAGTGTCACCAATGGTGCTTCCTGTGACTCCTGTAACAACAATGGTGCCATTTTGTCTCCTGTAGCTGCCTGCTTAGCTGCTTCATCTGCTAAGTTATTCCCTTTAGCAATCAAGGTGTCTGTTTTCTGATGGGCAGGGCATTTGATTACTGCCACTGCACTGGGAAGCTGCAAAGCTTCTATTAATTGTGCTACAGCTTCTCCATGTATCACTGGTGTGCCATCAGCTCTTTGAAAGCCTCTTTGTTTCCAAATGTTAGCACTGACATGACACACGCCATATGCATATGCTGAATCAGTGTAGACATTAAGTCTTTTACCTGCTGCCAGCTTACAGGCTGCAGTCAAGGCCTTCAATTCTGCTAACTGAGCAGAACACGGCTGATCAACCTTCTGCGTCTGCAATGTGGTGAAACCTGAATTGGCAGGATTAAGCTGAACGATGCCGTATCCCGCATGGCATCCCTTTTCATCTCTGAAACAGGACCCATCAACAAACAATGTTAAATCAGCTGTAATAGGTTCATTGAACAAATCTTCTCGTGCTCGCATAAATTTATCAGTTTGTTGCAGACAATCATGGGGAATCCCCTCATCAGGTAGCATCATTCTAGAGGCTGGATTGACAGTATTACACCTTTGAATAGTTAACTCTGGAGCGGACAGAATTACCTCATATCCAGTCCGCCTAGCCTGAGTGATAACAAATCTCGGGCTAGAGAGCAACGCATGCAGCTGATGTGATGTGTATAAGATGACAGGATGACCCATAGTTAAAGAGGCTGCTTTCTGAAAAGCAAATGCTGCTGCTGCCAACCCTTGATAACAGGGTGGAAGGCCAGCCTCAATGTTATCCAGCTTTGTGCTGTAATAGGCTAAAGGTTGCTTCCCTATAGGTGTATCTTGCATCAATACAGAATTAGCATAGCTCCCTCTGTTGGCTACATACAGGTGAAAAGGTTTTGAATAATCTGGATTACCCAGTGCTGGGGCAGACTGCATGTCCCCCTTCAGTGCCTCAAAGGCCGCAGCTGCTTCTTCTGTCCACTGCAGCTCAGATTTGCAGTTATTTTGTCCTGCAGCCCTTATCAGGGCTCGCAGGGGAGCTGTTTTAAATGCATAGTCACAAATCCAAGGCTGACTGTATCCCGCCAT
Source organism: Pelmatolapia mariae (assembly GCF_036321145.2). Taxonomy (NCBI): domain Eukaryota; kingdom Metazoa; phylum Chordata; class Actinopteri; order Cichliformes; family Cichlidae; genus Pelmatolapia; species Pelmatolapia mariae. The sequence goes on from NC_086229.1 coordinate 10,363,623, forward strand.
GCCCAGAAACGAAAGCATTTGCCCCACAGTTTGCGGTTTAGGGGCTTTGACCACAGCTTCTATTTGAGATGGAGCAATTAGTTTTTTCTCTCCTCTCAGCTGTCTTCCTAAATATTCCACTGATTGTTGGCAAAACTGAATTTTATCTTTACTCACTTTGTGTCCTCCCTCCGCCAGTACGGATAAGACAGCAATAGAATCTCTCTCACACTGCTCCTTAGTTGGACTACAGATTAACAGGTCATCAGCGTACTGCAAAACGACACTTGGGACATTTAGGTGTTGCAAATCTTGTGCTAAAACCCGATTAAAAATACTAGGGCTCTGAGTGAACCCTTGTGGAAGACGTGTGTATACATACTGCTGATTCTGGTATGTGAAGGCAAAAAGATACTGAGAGTCAGAGTGCAATGGGATGCTGAAAAAAGCTGAACACAAATCAATTACTGTATACCACCGTGTGTCAGGTGGAATGTTGGAAAGCAATGTGTGGGGGTCGGGAACAACAGGTGTTTCAGATTCTACTATAGCGTTAATAGCTCTGAGATCATGCACCAATCTGTAATCTTTAGAATTTGGCTTCTGAATTGGACAGATAGGTGTGTTACATGGGCTGGTTGCTTTAATTAATACACCAGCCTTTTCCAACCCCTCAATTATAGGTTTGATACCTTCAATGGCATGTGGCTTGAGTGGATATTGCTTAATGTATGGCAACTTAATTTCAGGCTTCAGTTTTACGTTTACTGGTTGAGCTGACTTTACTTTCCCCACATCAGTTTTGTTTGTTGACCACAGCTGGGCAGGAACCTGCTTCAGCAGGTGTTCATGTTCTGCAGACAAAGGCATTAGAGTAACAGGCCTTTCATTTAGCATTACTTTAGTTGCAACACTCTCATCACTATTTTTCATGGAGATTCTGACAAACTGTCTATTTTTGGATATATGAATTAATTTGTTCTCTGCAGGCTCCCATTCTGGAACCTGCAGAGCCTGCTTTATCATAGGCCCCAACTCATGAGATTCATGTCCCTGAGCAATCAAAAGAGTGATATGCGGCACAGAGTTTTGCACTTGAAACCAGTCTTTTAATTCATCAGGGAGGGTTACTGCTGCTGCCGCTCCTTGTGGGCCAATGTAAATATCTTCACTGGTTATGAGAAATGGCTTTTTATTAAGCAGTTCATCCCAGCAGGCTTCATAATCCTTAAAGCGGTGATTTCCGTCGAAGAGCAATGTGCAATGTAACGGCAGCCGGACTTCCTCCACTTCACCCATCTGTGTCTGCACCCAGATCTTCCACTTTGTCCATTCCTGCTTCAGCATGGATTCTTCAGGTGTTAGCTGCAGCCAATAGACTAGAGGCTGCATCAGACGTTCAACCTCTTTTTCAGTTTGAGTTGGCATCATTCTATGTATTTCTTCCTGTGGAAAATCCACATACAGTCCATCAGGGGTGCACATTATTTTTGCTTTTAAAGGGCACAAAATATCTCTTCCCATAAGATTGATTGGGGTGTCGGCTGAATACAACAACGGTGCAACAATTGATTTTCCTGATACCATCATTGGAACTGGCTGGGTGAGGGGTATCACTTGTGTTTTTCCAGAGAAGCCTACTGTCTTAACTGATGCTGTAGAGAGGGGGAGCCCAGCACCTTCAGTTCCAATACATGAATAGGTCGCACCTGTGTCCACCTTAAATGAATGTTCGTGTCCCTGTATTTCTACAGGTATGATGGGCTCATTTGATGAATTTAATGACACCACAGGTAGCTCCATCTCCCCCTCAGGCTCCTCCGGACACCCCTATAACCAGTTTGCTGAGGGCCCTGTCCAAGGATTAACAGGGCAATCCCGTTGCAAATGTCCAGGTTGGTCACAGCTCCAACATATGATGTCTCCTTTAGGCACATTGCTCTGCTGCGGGTTAGGCTGGGTGAGCCTAAATGTTGGTAATTGTCCTCCTCTCCCTCGTCCTCTCCTTATCAATCCTCCTCTCATCGCCTCCCTGCCTCGTCCACGACCCTGTCGGTATGAGTTTTCACCCTGATTCACGTACACATGTATAGCAGGCAGGGCAGGCCCAGTCTGAGCAGGAGAGTTACTGATGTGTGTATGTGCTGATGAGGCAGCAGGCTGGAAAACTGTCTGAGCCTGTGGGGGAGGCGTGGCATAGTTCTGAGATGGAGTAGCTGCCATCACTGGGGCTTGTGTCTCAGTTAGTGTGGTTATCAGCGGGGCCTGTGTTTTAGTTTTCTCCTTTTTGTTTTTTGTCAGCTCTCCCAACTGTAGCTGTGTTAATTTATTAGTCAGGTGTTTATTGGTCTCTTCCTCTCGTTGTTTCTCTTTTCTGTGATAATTCACATGATGTACTATATGCTCCACAAACAGTGGCCAGTCCATCTTACTCAGGCCCACCACTTGCTCTAATTTTTGCTGCACTGGAGCAGGCAATCCCTTTTTCACCATACTTTTGAATAAGGCCTCTGTAGATTTATTGGCATTCCAGGCGCTTCCTGTCTCATCCTTCCATTTGCGCTGAAAAGCATGCAGCCACTTAGAGGGACACTCCTCATCCTTCAAAACCTCCCCCTCTAAACTAGAGGGGTCCCCATCATCAGGATATTGTTTCCTCAGCGCCTCCCACAACACAGTACGATGCATCCCCATATTTACATCATCCAGCAGATTGCTTTGGCAAACTCGACCCAGTTTAGCATTTTCAAAGATGTTTACTGTTGCATGCTTGCCGACTACCTTCATTAGGAAGGCTTTAATGTCTCCCAAGGCCAGGGTCACTCCAGCTGTACTTTCCTCGAGTGCTGTTATCCATTTGCCCGCCCCTTGTGAAAGGTCAGGCAGTCTCTCAGCCAGTCCCACCATGTCCATGAATGACCACGGCACATATGTTGAGACCCCTCCTTTCTTCATGATAGGGCACATAGGGGCTCCATACCCCTCATCACTCCCCTGCTCCAGCCATGCTGCTTCCGAATCCTTGTGACTTTGGAAATCATGTGGCAGACTGCTTGCTCTGTGCACCATCTTTCCACTCTGCAGCCGCATTCCTCTGTCATCCTCCCTCACATGGCCTTCGTTCTCTCTCCTTTCCACCGGCTGACCCCTGGAAATGGCGTCTTGTAGGCCTGTCATATCTGTCAACAAAGGCCGACTTGAAACAGTATCATAACGTGAGAAACAAGCAGATGCGGCTGCCTCCTTTCCTCTGGGAGGATTATCTGTTATTGTTCCCACCAATTCTATTCTCCTGATTGTGGGCCCTGTCTGTCCTGGTACAGGGGCCTCAAAGGTGTGATGCTTCACATGCTTTGTTTTCTCCTGATCACTTAATCCTTGTGAATGTCTATTTGTCAGCTGATCCAGCCGTACAAGTGTCTCTTCTAGCAGAACTGCAGTGTTTAATTCTTTCCGATGTGAAACCTGTTCGCTTTGTTGCTGCATTTCGTGTAGCTTATCTCTTTTGGTTAGGGGGTGCAGCATTTCTTGAGTCTGAGGTGCTGCTGACTCTGCTGCAGTTTTATTCCCAGGTAGAGATGTGGCCTCATTGCGACTCAGCTCTGTCCTATACCAAGGTTCAACTTCATCAGAATAACAGGTGCCAGTGGAGCACTCGCTTTCTTCTCCATCATGTCTCCAATTCTCTCCTCCAACACCATTGCGCTTATCCTTTAGGGTGACAGTGAGTCTTCCTGTTAATTCACAGTCCACATCTTGTGTGCCATCACTAATTACAGCTTGCTCAGAGGACATGTGTCTCAGAGGATACTGCCCCGCTTGTGAATGTTGATTTGTGTGTGCGTGTGGTGGAGGCCTCTCTGGCCACAAAGGGGCCGACGGAGACACCTGTGATGACTCAGAACTCTCATTTTTCCCTTTTGATGACACACTTTTGTTTTCCACAAGCTTCTGCCTCAATTTAGCCCCCTCTTGTCTAAACCACCCCAAAACCTCTCGCTCCTTTAATCTTTTATTTTCTTGCTTACGATTTTTTTGGAGGTCAGTGGCCACTTTCTTATGTATGCTTAACTCCACCTCTTCACAACATGCCATATTAAAGGTACCATTCGGGGGCCACCGATGTGCCCCTGATGTTCTACTATGCCACTTACGCATACATTTTAAAATCCTCCGCCTTTGACTCGGGTGTCGTTTTATCACCCGGTCCTTAGGGCTATAACCTGCCCCACCTTCTTTGCTCTGACTGACTCCCATGTATCACAATCACACGCCCGAAAATAAATGTATTTTATTTTATTTATATATTTATAATTTATTGATTTTTCTTTTCTTTTTAAAACACTTCTTTCAACTAAATTTGGATGAGATGTTATGTTTGTGGCTTATTAAACCAGCACGCTTATCTATTTTACTACGCTCTACTCCTCTCGGAATGTCAGGACACAGTCACAAATTTGTTACTTCTTACTTTTACCCAGCACTCCCAAGCGAGCACTGGCTTATTGTTGCTACGGCAACGGCACAGGGAAGTCCCACACAACCCGCCCCACACTGGGCAAGCCCGTTTTTTTAATTTTTGTTTTGAACACCAGATCCTCTTACAGATTTTATTGTAAATACGCGAAACGGTCGCCAGAGCCTCAGGTTGATCAGCTGTGCACTCACCACCCTTTACCAGGTATTTTCCATACACACCATTCCATGCAAATAGATTAATCAATAGTTTTATTTTGTTTACTTATTTATTTATTTATTTTTAAATCACTCCATACTAAAGTTCAGTTTGATTAACTTTATGCCATGCCATCCACCACTTGCACTCTGTTACTGTTATCTCAACTATATCTTAAAATTACTTTTAGTCTCAATTATTATTTCTTGCTATTTTAGTTAATTGCAAGTATTAGTGCTTATATTTTCCTTTCTCTTCCCCCTTTTTTTTAGAGCTCTATTTTCTATAACCTTACAGTTATTTTATTCCGTTTTTATACCTTGTTATTATTTTTACTCATCTGATTCTATTCGTTCCCTTTTTACCAATAAGTACTTATTTACTCCACTCTACTCCAATTTTGTCAGCACAATATTAGTTTATTTAACCCTGTATCTACTTACTCAAGACATTAAAGGGTCTAATCCCAATTTTGACAATGATTTTCTTTTTCCCTATTTTTAACACAAACCTTGAGAGTAAATTTTCCTTTTTTACTTTTACTTGCCCTAGTTATTTGCCGACCTCCCTCTCTAATCGTCCTCACGTACCTTAATTATGACTTTTAACACCCCCCTTGGCCGAATATCTGTCCCACAATGAGCTGCTCAATTTTTTAACACCTTGTCTAATTTAACATCTCTTTTACAACGTTGTATTACCTTACCTATTTTCCCTTTTTTCTAATTTATGAATCAAAACCCATCCACTCACGCGTGTTCCTTTAACTCATATTTACAGCCATACATTAGTTATATTTATAGATTAATATTAAGCAATATTTACAGCAACAAGAAACTATACTCTAAACTACTAATCAGCAATATTTACAGCGGCGAATATACCTAAAGGTTAGTAACAGCTATTTACATATTTACACTTTGGCCGAAGGTGTCGCCTTTCATACAGCGACGCGCGCAGTTACCCAGCGTGTCCAGACCGGTGGACTCGAAAGCCCTCAGACTCCCACTGCGAGCCCCAAGCCCCCGCGTTACGTGCTGAGTTCTTATCTCCAAAAATCCCCCAAAGCCCGAGCAGTCCTGACTACCTAGCAATTCACTTGGGTTAACCAGGTTAACCAATTAAATGGTTAACCTAGTTAGCCTGTATCACCTTATCTACTTAAATGGATAACTAGGTTTCCAGCGGTAACCACCTTGGGGGTGCCGACATATATTTCACTTTTCATCACTTTTATCACTTTTCATCACTTTTCATCTTTTTACTTCTGCGCACACACACACACACACTAACAAGTCTATCCTTCAGCTTCGACACTAAAGAATAACAGAACAAACTCCCCCAAGAACTATAACCCACAACAAAACAGAAAGCAACAGATCCCACTTAGCGCACACTCCCTCACGGCTCAGCAGTCATCAACCCAAACACAGGTCAAGACAGATAACCTCTTTACACATACAGCAGCTCCCACTCGCAGCCACACACACACTTCCGCGCCGTGGTTCACAGCAAAGTTACACATAGATCCCAGCATTAAACTCTGCTCCTTCCTGTCTCCAATATTAAAAATTTTAACAATGTGACAATTTTAACTCTCCAATTACAAAGGACAATTTTAATGTTCTTTTTCAAGGCGAGGCGAAAGTATACCTTGAACCCGGGCGGAACCCCCTCAGACAGCACTCAGACAGCACCAATTATTTTATGCAGAAAAAGCTCTGCTTACCTTATCTTATGCGGCCGCTTGGTGCTCTCTGGGTGCGCAGAGTGGCAACAACGCCCAAGGTCCACGGCTGATGCCTCCAACTCCTTGTCCCTTCGTCCGGTCGCCAAATTGTAGTTGTCACAATGGAGAGTAATTCTTCAAATTAGCAATAGGTGGATCTCAGCTTCCCAATTTCAATTAAAGTCAAAAACACAAAAATTACAGGAGAGGAGCAAAGTTCTATGCCAGCTGTTTTATTGAACAGTGTAGCTCAGCAAAACAGAAGGAAAAGCAAAGCTCCCCTAGGGTGTTCGCAGTAAGCGCATGCAGGTAGGGACCAACCCCCTGGACAGACAGCAGGAAAAAAGCCCCGAGGGCTTTCCCCGGCCCCCTTTTAAAGGTACCAGTAGTCCCACCTCCTGCTGCTGAGTAACTTTCCCACGCACCCAGGAGCAGCAGGTGCAGGGTCAAATGCCGGCCAGAGTTCACACCTGGCGCTGGCTGAGCGCCCGGTCCAAAGTGACACCCCTAGGTTAACCCTTTGCTTTACCCTCTGACAATAGGTCACAACATGGTCAAAGGTCACACATTAGTACAGCAAATAGCATAGTTTTTATGATAATCTTATGATATTAATGTGAATAATACTTGGCCTAACTACATCAAATATATGAGTTAAATGCATAACATAAAAATAAAACACTCCAGTGTAGGTTTATAGTGTGTGTGTGTGTGTGTGTACAGGACAGTGAAGATATGCCTCATGAGTGTGCTGCATGACTTGTGGGTGTGTGTGTGTGTGTGCGTGTGTGAACCACTGCATGCCTAAAACTCCACATGAAAGTTATTCAGATCGATATATAAGTACAAAAATCCATCATGTTAGATTTATAGGTATACATGTCATACAAAAATCCACTACAAAATCTAATGTCTGTCACCAAATTCCAGCAGATTCTTCACCAGGACCCTTTGTGATAGTTTTCATGTTTCATGCAAACTAAAGTGATACACAACATATGCAGTGCTATACACACATATTTACATGTTTCTAAGAGTTTGATAAACAAGCTGTTACCAACATCCTGCACCATGTTCTTGTTCAACATGGGAAAAAGACAAGACTAGTTTCAAATGAGGATTGAAGCCTTTACTGATTATTAGATAAGCCACATGCATGATGATCCCTCAATACAATCAGATTCTTCTCAGAACGGCATCAAAACTATTGATATTTTCAATATTTTCAGCTTCTATGGCTGAAACATTTTCAAATGATGAGCTTCCAACAATGAGTGAAACAGTAAGAGCATGTGGAGAGTTTGGAAACATCCCATTAAGAAAGAGAAATCAAACATTAAGATTCATTTTCATGAGCTCAGACTTGTTGAAAATGCAGAAGAGCTGGTTGTGAACTGAGCTTCAGAGAAACACAACATAATATTCACTGTGAAGCTTTGAGTGGAAAAAGACAGTAAAACAACATGTGGATCCTGGAATAATGGGAGCTTCCATCTTTAAAGGACTGAAGAGGAAGAAGTTTACAAGGAATCATTTAGAAGAGTTTCAAACATCAACTGATTGAATCCATGAATGTGAAAACGTGTTTGTGAGTGAAAGAGACAGACATGTACAGACTGAACTGTTCAACAGTCAGAGTATTTCTCTAACAGGAGACACTCTTTACACTCAACTCAGCACAGGGACACTGAGGAACCAGGAGGCCAGAGTCTAAACCCAGGATAAAGAGTTTGAGTGAATGTGGTGTTGAAGGTGTGGAGGTGGATCAGAGTGTCAGAGGAGACTCTGTAGAAGGACAGAGTGCCAGCAGGACAGTCCACATACACTGCTGCTCTGTTAGAGACAGAGGAGGAGGAGGAGGAGGAGGGGGATGTGAATTCGGAATCATGACAGACGCAAACAGGACCATCATTAGTGCAGTACAACCTCCAGGAATGATCATTCTGTCCAAACATACAGTCATTACTTTCTCCTTTCCTTCTGATTCTTCTGTAACTCACTGATATATTGATCTCTCCTTTCCACTCGACCTCCCAGTAACAGCGACCAGTCAGACCATTTCTGCACAGCAGCTGAGGAAGAACATCAAATCTGTCTGGATGATCAGGATATGACTGAACCTTCCTCACATGTGTCACCTTCCTGTTGTTGTCAGACAGTTGGAGCTTTGTGTTCACTGTGTTTGTGTCGATTGTGAGTTGACAGGAATCTGATGGAGAGAACAAACACAATCCAGCTGCAGTTATTGATCCATCATCTGTTCATTGATTGACACTTTGATGATGACTCCTGACATCAGAATGATGAAGATGGTTGAATGTGTGCTGCTTTGTTTTCATGAATCCCATTAAAAACACACTTACACTTCCTCAGACCTGGTCTCAACCATCGGACTCCAGCAGGCTCCACCCTGAAAGGAGGAGGGGTCAGAGCAGCACAGTCAGCATGCACACATGGACATTACATGGCTCTCATACACATGAACATTCACAGTGTTCATCAAAGTGAAAGCCCGGGGGAATGAATTGTCTGTGGTGTCTGTTTTTTTGTTAACAACACTCTGTATCGTGTGCCTGAAGGAAGAAATGTGAACAGTTTATCTCCATGATGTGAAAGGTCTGTAGAGATGTGTTTGTCCCTCATTCTGGACCTTTACAGGTCCTGGATGGAGGAAAGACAGCACAGATGAGCCTGTCTAAAGACCTTATTGTCTGGCCCCGTCATGCTTCATGACTGAGGCCAACCAGACAGTGATTGATGGAAACAGGACAGACTGGATGATGCCATTTCTCCAGACTGCACAGGGTTATATCTTTGGATTAGTTCTGACACATTCATCAACACCATATCTCCAGTCATTGGAGGAAATATCAGAGGAGAAAAAAAGGGAGATATTTACTGTAAAAACCACAAACATCTTTAACCAATCATTTTCAAACAACAACTCTGCCTCAGGCAGTTTTTATATAAACTTTTCAAACTATTTAAAGAACAATCAGGTGTTCTGCATCAAATGAGAAGCCACACAAATGATTTGTGCCACTGCAAAACTAGTTTGTGTCACTATAAGACAGAGGAGAACAACACAGGGATAAACCTGCAGGTCTGACAGCAGGAGGTGGATCACTCCTGTTTTCCATGTGGAGACAGCATTTACACTGCAATCTGCCTTTGGTGGCTTTAAGGCAGCAACTGTGACACTCACTCATAGAACTGACACACAAAACACAACAACCACTACACTACACACTAACTACACACTAACTGTAGCCTCCAAACACGCTAAACATCACAAATCTCTCATGTATCAAAACTCTCTCTCTCTCTCCCTCTCTCTCGTGAGTGTCACTCCTAAAACTTTCCCCTCTTCCCAAACAACCAAATGATATATGTGACAATATCATTTTTTGATTGGTCGACATGTTACATTTTTCCACTAATAAGGAAAGAATGTTTTTCCTTTTCCTTTTTTTCACTCCCAAGTGGTGAGTTTTTGCTAGCGCTGCCAATAGAAAACGCTGTCTTTACTGTTTCTTCCAGCTGTAAACACCACTGTTTTATTTAGAAAAAAAAACATTGTGTTTATTTTTTTATCATTACTCTGGTTTTACATGGCCTATCAACACAATTTAAAACTGGTATATAGTTTGAAGTGCGCACTTTGGACCCAAGTTGAAACTGAGACTCTGGGTCGCTGCATCTTGTTACTGTGTTGTCTTAAATTGGTCATGTGATTTTGACGCGCTGGCACGTCTGTCGACCCTCGAGGGTTAACATGTGACACCCTCTCTTTAAAGATACCAAAAGTAATTGGACAACTGATCTATTTTCAGGACAGGAGAGGATAGTTCCTTTGTCATGTATTTATTTATTAAGCAGACAAAAGGCATGGGCTGGATTTCAGGTGTGGTGCTTGCATTTGGAAGATTTTGCTCTAAACATATAATAACAGACATGGAGCAAAAGTAGCTCTTCATGCAGGTGAAACAAGCCATCCTTCTGCGAAAACAAGAGAAAACATCCACGAAATTGCTGCAATATTAGGAGTGACAAAATCGTTCTGATCTTTACCCAACTGAGAATTTCACTTGTTGAAGACTAAACTTTGGACAGAAAGGCCCACAACCAAACAGGAACTTAAAGCTGCTGCACTAAAGGCCTGGCAGAGCATTAAAAATGAGAAAACCAGCATCTGGTGATTTCCATGAGTTCAAGACTTCAGGCTGTCACTGACCAGGAGGGTTTTTTTTTTACCAAGTTTATTTTCACTTATTTAATTCATCGAATTACTTTAGAGCCCTTGAAATGAAGGGTTTGTGTTAAGACAATGTTTTAGTTCCTCACACTTTATGCAATCCTTTTGTTCATCCCACTGAATTCAAGCTAGAAGTCTGAACTTCAACTGCATCTGAGTTTTTTCATTTAAAATTCATCGTGGTAACCAAAATTACACAATGTTTTCTCCGTCCAAATATTTATGGACCAAACTGTAGGTCTACTTTTAATGAAACTCTCTACATGACTTATCAGTTGTCATTAATGTTCCTGCAAACAGACTCCTTGGAGACCACCTACATAAATATCCATGTACTATCCAGCTAGACTAGTGTGTGTGTCCCTGAAAATATTCCTGCATGTGGGATTGTTCATGTCTCATCTGCAGAAAAAAAAACAGGAAGTGAGTGAAGGACACAGGAAATGTTTCCAGCTCTTCCTCCTCTATCAGACTTTCTCTCCATACCTGAGAGTGTCCAGTCTCCAGTCTGGATCCTTCAGTCCAGCTGACAGCAGCTTCACTCCTGAGTCTCCTGGATGATTGTAGCTCAGGTCCAGCTCTCTCAGATGGGAGGGGTTGGAGCTCAGAGCTGAGGCCAGAGAAGTACAGCCTTCCTCTGTGATCAGACACCCTGACAGACTGCAGACACACAAAACAACAATCCATCTGTCAACAACCATTTTCTCTTTGTCACAATAACATTATCAATTTAGAGCCATTCAATGTAACTTTATTTATTAGTGCGAATTCCCAACAGACACCAACAGTCATCTCAAGCTGTTTAACAGTGTAAGGTAACAGCCTCTAATATTAGAGAGAAAGCCCCAACCATCAGACAATCCACTGTGAGCAGCACTTGGTGATGGTGGGAAGGAAGAACTCCCTTTGACACAAAGATCCTCCCAGTGAAAACAGGCTCCAGGAGGAGCATCTACCATGACTGGTTGCAGGGTGAGGGGAAAGAGAAGAGATGAGCTCAGAGAGACAAGAACAAAACACAAACTAAGGAGAGAGAAGACAAAAGTTAAGGACATGCAGTAGTGACATATACAAGCATCAGGAGTGAAAAGAGGGGAGTGGAGAAGAAAGCAGAGCATCATATGAAGTCCACCAACAGCCTGAGCCTACAGCAGCAAAAATAAGCGGTGGATAAGGGTCACCTTAAGCTGGGCATACACTGTGCGATTTTTTCATTCAGCTCCTGCTCAAACTGCACGATTGACACACGGGGGTTAGAAGTTCATAGGTCACGATGCAGGGTCTCACACTATACACCCCGATGCTCTGATGCAACCTGAGTGCTCACACTGTGTGTCCATAACATGAAGCTTATAACACAAAATCTGTCTCTCACTCTCCCTCTCTGTCTTTCACTCACACAGACACGCACACCACCATCATCAACTTTGCTAAATTGCTAATGATAAACATTGACCAGGCAGCTGCAATTGAGCAGCAATGTCCATCCAATTATTTTCACGGTTGTTGTGGTTGTGATAATTTTGTGCCTCCATCGCTTGTGTCCAGATCACAGCAAACAAACCACCCAAACAAACAGAGGTGGGAGGCTTGGGCAGACTACGTTGGATCAGCTTTTGGGAGGAGTCTAGATAAACCACAGAAAGACAAGCTAACAAACGCCACAGTGAAGTGGATAGCTACAAACTGCAGGCCGATTAGTGTTGTTAAAGAAGTTGGTCTGAGGAACGTTCTTAGGATCAACAAATGACGGCATGTATGAGCATCAAGACGCACCATCACAAGAAGAATACTGAGCTGTCGAAAAAGGAGAGACTACGAAAGCCACGGCGTTACAATGTGCACCAGCTGTTGGTCTCTCTGGTGACTACTGGGTGTGTCTGGGTAACCATGGTTACCTGGGAGTTACAGTACATGATATTAATGAAGACTGGGAGCTGTGTTCACATGCTCTGACTGTAATGAAAGCAGAGACATTTGACTGAAACGTGCAGAACATTTTATTCATGTTGCACAGCAGTGGGACATTTGAAATAAAGTCAGCACAACAGGAAAACTAAACTAAGAAACACCAAAGCAAGAAGAATGCACACATTCATTCTGACCTCAAAATAGAAAACCATTATGGAATCTGTGTAGCTTTACTTTTACATGATAGTTGTCTTAAAGCTGGAATTCATATCAATACATCCAGTCTTATCCTCTTGAACATGAATCTAAGCAATAAATGCCCAGCATATAGCAGCATAGCATAATTTAATCATTCACATTACATTTGAAGCAGATTTTTGACTCAGAGGATCACTTATTGAACTTCAGAACTGACTTAATGAAGGAATTAAATACACCAATAAATAATTATTTAAATGTGGCAATAATTAGTTAAAATTGGAAATAATTAAATAAATATTTATGACACATTATTATTTATTGACACATTTAATTAACTTATGACACATTTAAATAATTATTGACACATTTAATTACATTTAATGATGTATTTATTTAATTCTTTTTGGCACTCGTCCCCTTTAGCTCTCACCCTAGAATAATTTTCTCTGTCACCAACTACACTTTTAATAGTGTTTTATCCGCATATGTCGTGGCATAATCTTTACATGTCTGGTCAGGTTGTTAACATAGAACATGTCGGCAAAAGTGCTCCCATGTTTTCTGAGATGTGGCTAGCTCTGCTAACAGGCAGCTGCCTGTTAGCAGAGCTAGCCACATCTCAGAAAAGCTGTGGCAAGCTCACAGCCCCGGGTTTCCAGCTTAACTGTTTTTTTTTTTCTTTTAAAGTTAGCCAGTTTGTTTACATATTTCACTTTCCGTGTTCCACATGTTGCATTCGCAGATTCTCATTTTCACAGAACGATCGTCTCTTTCCGCCTGGTCTTTTGTCTTTGCGCTTCTGTAACATAGAGAACGAGCTGACGTTTTTCTCACGAAACCAGCGATCAGCAACAGCCCCTTTAGTTTACCTGCATACATCCTCCTCCTGATCTATCAGCTGTTTAACACCTGCTGCTAGTTCAAGAAACACGCCCACGTTACCTGGTGATAGTCACAGTTTAACTGGGCAGCCGGTGCTCAATATAACGCAATGTCGGCGCATTTTTCTGCACAAGATAATTAAATATAGTTTTTTTCCCGAGCGCAGAGCTGCTGGAGCTTGTTTCCCTACAGAGCACTGTAGGGAACCCACTTTATAAGCTCCTGATGTCCAATCACCGGCACACAGCTTTGTGCCGGTGATTGATAATCGACCCCAACAGAGGTAGATTATCTTGTTAATAATTTTACCTCCTCACTACATACAACTCTGGATACTGTAGCTCCTGTGAAAACTAAGGCCTCAAATCCGAAGTACCTGACTCCGTGGTATAATTCTCAAACACGTAGCTTAAAGCAGATAACTCGTAAGCTGGAGAGGAAATGGCGTGTCACAAATTTAGAGGATCATCATTTAGCCTGGAGAAATAGTTTGCTGCTTTATAAGAAAGCCCTCCGCAAAGCCAGAACATCTTACTATTCGTCACTGATTGAAGAAAATAAGAACAACCCCAGGTTTCTCTTCAGCACTGTAGCCAGGCTGACAAAAAGTCAGAGATCTGTTGAGCCAACAATCCCTTCACAAATAAAATTTTTATCATTAGAGAAATAATTACCAATAATCATCCCACAGATGTAATATTATCTACAGCTGCTTTTAGTACCATTGATGTTAAGTTAGGCTCTTTTTCTCCAATTGATCTTTCTGAGTTAACTTCAATAATTAATTCCTCCAAACCATCAACGTGTCTTTTAGACCCCATTCCTACAAAACTGCTCAAAGAAGTCCTGCCACTAATTAATTCTTCAATCTTAAATATGACCAACCTATCTCTAATAATCGGCTATGTACCACAGGCCTTCAAGGTGGCTGTAGTTAAACCTTTACTCAAAAAGCCATCTCTAGACCCAGCTGTCTTAGCTAATTATAGGCCAATCTCCAACCTTCCTTTCATATCAAAAATCCTTGAAAGAGTAGTTGTCAAACAGCTAACAGATCATCTGCAGAGGAATGGCTTATTTGAAGAGTTTCAGTCAGGTTTCAGAGCTCATCACAGCACAGAAACAGCTTTAGTGAAGGTTACAAATGATCTTCTTATGGCCTCTGACAGTGGACTCATCTCTGTGCTTGTCCTGCTAGACCTCAGTGCTGCGTTCGATACTGTTGACCATAATATCCTATTAGAGCGATTAGAACATGCTGTAGGTATTACAGGTACTGTACTGCAGTGGTTTGTATCATATCTATCTAATAGACTCCAATTTGTACATGTAAATGGAGAGTCCTCTTCACACACTAAGGTCAATTATGGGGTTCCACAGGGTTCAGTGCTAGGACCAATTCTGTTTACATTATGCATGCTTGCCTTAGGCAGCATCATTAGAAGACATAGCATACATTTTCACTGCTATGCAGATGACACGCAGCTCTATCTATTCATGAAGCCAGGTAACACACACCAATTAGTTAAACTGCAGGAATGTCTTAAAGACATAAAGACCTGGATGGCCGCTAACTTTCTGCTCCTTAATTCAGATAAAACTGAGGTTATTGTACTCGGCCCTGAAAATCTTAGAAATATGGTATCTAAGCAGATTCTTACTCTGGATGGCATTACCTTGGCCTCCAGTAACACTGTGAGGAACCTTGGAGTCATTTTTGACCAGGATATATCCTTCAATGCACATATTAAACAAACATGTAAGACTGCTTTCTTTCATTTGCGCATCATCTCTAAAATTAGAAATATCCTGTCTCAGAGTGATGCTGAAAAACTAGTTCATGCATTCATTACTTCCAGGCTGGACTACTGTAATTCATTATTATCAGGATGTCCTAAAAACTCGCTGAAAAGCCTTCAGTTAATCTAAAATGCTGCAGCAAGAGTACTGACAGGGACTAGAAAGAGAGAGCATATTTCCCCTGTTTTGGCTTCCCTTCATTGGCTTCCTGTTAAATCCAGAATTGAATTCAAAATCCTGCTCCTCACATACAAGGTCTTAAATAATCAGGCCCCATCTTATCTTAATGACCTTGTAGTACCATATCACCCTATTAGAGCACTTCGCTCTCGCTCTGCAGGCCTACTTGTTGTTCCTAGAGTATTTAAAAGTAAAATGGGAGGGAAAGCCTTCAGTTTTCAGGCCCCTCTTCTGTGGAACCAGCTTCCAGTTTGGATTCGGGAGACAGACACTATCTCTACTTTCAAGATTAGGTTTAAAACTTTCCTTTTTGCTAAAGCATATAGTTAGGGCTGGACCAGGTGACCCTGAATCCTCCCTTAGTTATGCTGCAATAGACGTAGGCTGCCGGGGATTCCCATGATGCATTGAGTTTTTCCTTTCCAGTCACCTTCTCACTCACTATGTGTTAATAGACCTCTCTGCATCGAATCATATCTGTTATTCTCTTCCACAGCATGTCTTTATCCTGTTTTCCTTCTTTCACCTCAACCGGTCGCAGCAGATGGCCCCGGCCCTCCCTGAGCCTGGTTCTGCCGGAGGTTTCTTCCTGTTAAAAGGGAGTTTTTCCTTCCCACTGTCGCCAAAGTGCTTGCTCATAGGCGGTCATATGATTGTTGGGTTTTTCTCTGTATCTATTATTGTGCGATCTACTGTACAATATAAAGCGCCTTGAGGCAACTTTTGTTGTGATTTGGCGCTATATAAATAAAATTGAATTGAATTGAATTGAACGTTCTGCAACTCAAATATGAGCGAAGCCAATCCAGTGCTGCATCTTTGATGCCAACCAGGTGTTCCAAATGAGAGATAAGAATATTGTGGTCAACAGTGTCAAACGCTGGAGTAAGATCTAAAAGCACAAGGATCACGGAACTTCCACAATCAGTAGCTAAAAAGATATCATTAAAAACACATAAAAGTGCTGTTTCAATGGAGTGTACATGTTTAAAACCAGACTGAAAAGTTCCATGATGCCATTAGCATCAAAAAACGTATTCAGTTGGGTAAAAACCATTTTTTCCAATAACTTTGAAAGGAATGGAAGTCTTGAAATAGGTCTAAAATTTGCGCAAACTAAAGGGTCAAGGCCAGGTTTTTTTTAATAAAGGGCTAACAATTGCATGTTTAAAACCAACAGGAACCACACTGGAAGTAATACTGCTATTTATAATAGCAAGGACTGAGGTTCCAATTGAAGGGAAAACCTCTTTAAAGTGCCATGCAGGGATCACATCCACGGGAGAACCAGAAGGTTTAATTTGTCTAACCATCTCGTTAAGAAGTATAATTGAGATGGGTTCAAACTAGGGCTGGGTATCGTCACTGATTTCTAGAATCCATTCGATTCCGATTCACAAGGTCCTGAATCGATTCAATCCACGTTCCGATTCAATTCGATTCGATTCGATTCAATTCAATTTGAATCTGGGAAAGTTTTGCCTCAGACATTCAGAAATATTATAATTCAGATCAGTACAATTACATATTTTTGTATCTATAAAAAGGAAGCTGACACTTGCAAGACTTTATCAAGGGTTTAAGCATCACAGCAGATGCCTTTGTGTCAAAGTCGCTGAAGATAAAACACGGAAAAACATGAAGGTGATTTTCCTGGCCTTAATTTATGAATTTATTTAAAATTTATATAGGTTTATGGTTTTTAGTAGGGCTGGGTATTGTCACTTATTTCTAGAATGGATTCGATTCCGATTCACAAGGTCCCAAATCGATTCGATCCACGATTCGATTCAATTCAATTTGATTCGGGGAAATTTTGCCTCAGTGAGAAATATTTTAATTCAGATCATGCATCAGTACACTCCCATATTTTTATATCTATAAAAAGAAAGCTGACACTTGCGAGACTTTATCAAAGGTGTAAGCATCACAGCAGATGCCTTTGTGTCAAAGTAGCTGAGGATAAAACACAGAAAAACAATTTTATAAAACTATTCTGCAGTACATCAAAAACGAAAGAAAATCATTAATCAACATATGAACATTACCTGATGATGCTGAAGTGAAGCAGAGTAAAGTTACAGAGGTTTTATGAGAGACACAGCTAAGCGTATTGCAATTTTGCATAATTTTAAAAAGTTTACATTTGTTCAGTAGCCTATTGGACGGCAGAAATTAGGTTTCCTTTTCGGAAGTAAGTAAATGAAAAAAACAGTGGCCGACAGCGCTGTAAACAACGGTATACTTGTGCGTAACAAGCAAGCGAATAATGCAGAAAACAGATTTTTAGACAGGACACTGTTCTTGAAGTACACAGACAGAGAGAGAGAGAGACAACGAGCTCTGCATGAAGTGTCGTGGTAGAAGCAAAACAGCAAAAGTAAGAGGGAATCCATGACGATGTTTATGTAAAGCGTAGTTTGGATCTTCTTTTGCTGCTGGTTCGGTCAATATTGTTTGGAGAGAGATAAAACTAACAGCTTGAGAATCAGTGCAAAAAGGGCGTGAACACAAAGCGTGGACCCGCCGAAACACCAGAATCAGTAAGCTGTCGGCTTTCAGCACCCACCGTGTCTGTGCCGTAGGGTGAGAAGGGCGACATCTCACTGATTCTGATCCATCGGCGGGTCTGCACTTTGTGTTTACGTCTTTGTGCAGAATCCGTGTACCTGCTCTCATTTACTGTTTTAGCTGTTTGGTGGTTGTCGAAATTTTGTGAGGTTTAACCTGAGATTCTGGCATTTTGGGCAAAATAAATTTATATTAAAAAATCGATTCAGGATTTTAATGAATCGATATCACGTTATCCAAGCCAGAATCGATTTTAATCGATAACTCGATTATCAAAACCCTAGTTCAAACTGGTATAAGGCAGCTGAACGGGGACTAAACGTGGAGGTACTATTGCTGACCTGATACTCAACCTTGTTTACAAAAAAAGAAAGAAACTGATTACATCTGTTAGCAGAGCCTTCCAGGGTGGCAGACTGGGGCACATTTAAAATAGAACTGATGGTCTTATAAAGTGCGCGGGGATTATGACAATTTGATGCAATCACCTGAGGAAAAATGGATGTTTTTCTCATTTTCACTGTATTTTGATATCATATGTATTTGATTTCCAACAGTTCTTTAACATTTCAAAAGAAACTTGCAATCTGTCCTTCTTCCACTTTTGCTCTGCTCTCCTGCATTGATGTCTGACCGCTCGGGTGGCTTCATTTAACCGGGGCTGGGGAATACGTTTAGGGCGCCTGGTTTTTAATGGGGCCATAATATTTAGGGTTTCTTGGAACTGCAAAAGCAGCTCATCCAGACTAATTCCTATAATAATAATAATTTATAAAAAATAAAGTTGAGGAGAAGAGAGCAGCAGTGGAAGAATTAAAGATTCAACAGCACCTGGGTGGAGCGCGAGCTTTAAACTCATGCACAAGAGAAATGTCAAATAAAACAGGTTTGTGATCAGAAAACACGGTATCCCCAATTTCCTAATTAAAAACAGATAAACCACACGATAACACCAGGTCCAGAGTGTGCCCCTGCTGGTGTGTAGGGCCTTCTACAGACTGTACAAAGTTAAAAGACTGAATAAGATTTAAAAACTCCTGAGAAAGCAGTCCATCAGAGCAACAGACATGAATATTAAAATCACCAACTATTAAAATCTGATCATATTTAGGCACAATGTCAGCCAAGAAACATGAAAAGTCTTTTAAAAAGTCTTTGTTAGACTTCGGTGGTCAGTAGATTACTGCACACACAACCGGTTGAAAACGTCCCAGCTCAAACATCAAAAGTTCAAAACTGGAGGGGGGGAACCGGTACATGGAGTTGCTTGCAATTGAAGTTATTTTTAAAAACTATCAATATTCCTCCTCCTCTTCCTGATATCCTTGGAGCATTTAAAAATGAGCAGTCAGAGGGCAATAGTTCAGAAATGAAGCTAGACTCACTAATTTTAATCCATGTCTCAGTCACAAAAAGGAGATCCAATCCATTTGAAGAAAAGAAATCGTTTATGACAACCGTTTTACTTGCTATGGACCGGGCATTTGTTAAAGCCATTGTCGTTGGAACAGGAGTCTGGGCAGAAGTTGTCTGTGAAGCCCAAGTTAATGGGCGTAAATTCACAAAGTTTATTCCACGACGCCCAAGATGTGAAAAACACCGGCGAGCAGGCTCACGTCCACCCGAGCCTACGACAGGAACCAGACAAGGGGCAACATGATCCAGGAGACGCCTTGGGATGCGATGGAACAGACTATAATCCACTGGAGCAGCCGCTAGAGAAAAAGTAAGGCAAGCTTTAAGCTTCACTAGCCGACCAGCACGTTTACTGCGGCATCTGTGGCGATGCGTTGGAGCAGGAGTAAGTGCTCCGCGTAGCAGGTAAACAGGAACATCAGCCAGGGATGGTGGATACCCTGTTGTTTGTCCTTGCTGATTAGTCAGAAATATTGAAGATCCAAAAGTTTTTGCCGTTCATGTGCCAGTCGCGAGTTGATTTGGGTGGCACAAATTGTAAAAAACAAAACAAACAAAAACAAAATTGACAGAGACAGATGGCAAGCCACACAAACCGGCGCCATCTTTTTTTCTTTTTTTTATGAGCTCAACATTTATTACTTTTGTAAATATGATTTTTGGGGATTAAATAAATGAAAACATCCATCCATCCATTCGCTTCCACTTATCCTTTTTCAGGGTCGCGGGGGGCGCTGGAGCCTATCCCAGCTGTCATAGGGCGAGAGGCGGGGTACACCCTGGACAGGTCGCCAGTCTACTAACAATTTAATTTGCAGGTGATTCAAAAGAGGGTGTGTTCTGATAAAGCATCTGTAGGTTACATTATAAAATGTAATGCATCTGAAGAAAATAAGAATATATTCTCAAAGAAGACAAGAGAGAAAAAGGGCAATCAACATATATGTTTGGATTCTTGTAATAACTGACACAGAGGTGATTCAAATGATAAACAATAAACCAAAATGTAAAGGTCAATTTTGAATTCCATAATGTTTTTGTTTATCCATTAATATAATCCAGATTTTAAACATACATTAATGAAAAGGCCCGAATTCTGACCTGAGAGTTTCCAGTGTACAGTTTGGACTCTTCAATCCAGCTGACAGAAGCTTTAGTCCTGAGTCTTGCAGGTCATTGTTACTCAGGTCAAGGTATACCAAACTAGAGGAACAGGAGCTGAGAACTGAGCACAGAGCTTCACAGCTTCCCTCCGAGAGGTTACACCCAGACAGTCTGAAAAATAAATTATATTTGTAATCTAATGAAATTACTTATTTTCAACCTACCTCAATGAAAAAAATATTTTCATATGTAGTTGATAAATAAAAATAAAACTTAAAATTCACATCTGGCAAAAATAAAATGAATTTGATTTGTAGCAGCACTCTTGAATCTCTGAATCTAAACCAGTAAGGGGCTAGTACTTTTATTGATAATAGATCAATACTCACCAACACAGGTATGCATTATTTCCTGATTAGAATATCTGTGATTATTGTTGCTAGATACAATTCAAAATAGTCCTTATTTATCACATACTGAACTCTTGGAGAAGCATCCTGGCTGAAAATGCTACACCAAAAACAATTTTTGTAAAATGTCCAGAAATATCTTAGAACTGGCAACAGAAAGACAACATAAGCCCCATATTCTAATTCAGTGAAGTAGCAGCTGCAGAGTTTGTGTATAGGATATACTGTGGGATGCAAAAGTCTGGGCAACCTTGTTAATAGTCATTTACAGCATTTACAGAAATTACAGCCTCTAAAAGCTTCCTGTAGGTTCCAATGAGAGTCTGGATTGTGGTTGAAGGTATTTTGGACAATTCCTCTTTACAAAACATCTCTAGTTCATTCAGGTTTGATGGCTTCCGAGCAGTGTTGGTCAAGTTACTTGAAAAAAGTAATCAGTTATTAATTACTAATTACTTCCCCCCAAAAGTAATCCCGTTACTTTACTGATTACTTATTTTCAAAAGTAATTAATTACTTAGTTACTTTTTAAAAACACGATTTACAACTTGAATAGGTAATAAAGCGATAGATCTTTCAGCCCAATTCTACTTTTTCTGCATAATTCATCATACAAAATGTAATCAAATGGAAACGTCTCTTTTTAAAACTTTTAACTTTAAATCTTTTAACTTTATGCATCAAGCAAAAACTTAATTATATGCAACATTCTCTGACTGGAAGAAATTTGTTTAACATTTAAACCTATTTTCTGTACATTCCAGCACATAAAATAAAATATCTTTTTGTATTTACACTCACTCTTTCAAATAGATGAAAGTAAAACACAGCAGAAAATATATAAAATCAAAGACTAGCGGTCCTGTTGCTCTATTTTCACCTATAAAGCAGGAGTGGGTTTACCCTGGTGCAGGTGAGCCGCAGTGGTCAGTTGAAGAATCCGCGAGTTTCTCTGTGAATTTCACATTCCGTCGTAGCGCACTTGGCTGCTTGCTTGGAAGTTAAGGGGGTTTTTTTGCTGTAAAAAGAAGTTTTCTTCCCACGCACAACGAACGCTAATGTTTTTGTCACTTTTTATGGAATCAAACTCAAAATAAGGTCAGTACTTCCACGCTTTAAACGCTGCATGCTATACTCTCTCCCGCACTTGATATATTGTCCATTGTTGATCTGCACACAGCTGTTGTCATGAACGTCGCACTCGCTTACGTCACTGTCATGAGACATTCTCGCAAAAAATCACGGTTTTAGTAACGCAGTAACGCAGCGTTCCTACGTGAAAGTAACGGTAATCTAATTACCGTTTTTGCAATAGTAATCCCTTACATTACTCGTTACTTGAAAAAAGTAATCAGATTACAGTAACACGTTACAAGTAACGCGTTACTGCCCATCTCTGCTTCCGAGCATGGACAGCTCTCTTTAACTTAGACCACAGGTTTTCCATAATATTCAGGTCTGGGGACTGAGATGGCCATTCCAGAACGTTGTACTTGTTCCTCTGTATGAATGCCTTAGTGGATTTTGAGCAGTGTTTCAGGTCGTTGTCTTGTTGAAACATCCAGCCCCGGCGCAGCTTCAGCTTTGTCACTGATTCCTGGATATTGGTCTCCAGAATCAGCTGATACTGAGTGGAATCCATGTGTCCCTCAACTTTGACAAGATTCCCAGTCCCTGCACTGGCCACACAGCCCCACAGCATGATGGAACCACCACCATATTTTACTGTAGGTAGCAGGTGTTTTTCTTGGAATGCTGTGTTCTTTTCCCCCCATGCATAACGCCCCTTGTTATGCCCAAATAACTCAATTTTAGTTTCATCAGTCCACAGCAGCTTATTCCAGAATGAAGCTGGCTTGTCCAAATGTGCTGTAGCATATCTTTGTCTTCAGGTCATTTGAGAGTTGTTTTGAGACCCCCATGTTGCTACTCTTCAGAGAAAATTAAAAGAGGAGGGAAACTTACAGTTGACCCCCTTAAATACTCTTGCTCATTATTGGATTCACCTGTGTATGTAGGTCAGGGGTCACTGAGCTTACCAAGCCAATTTGAGCTCCAATAATTAGTTCTAAAGGTTTTGGAATCAATAAAATGACAACAGTGCCCAAATTTATGCACCTGCCTGATTTTGTTTAAACAATAGCTGTGGCTACGGGTGGCAGTGTTAAATACGGGTGGCAGTGTCCTGTAGCTCAGGTGGCAGAGCAGTTCAGCCACTAATCAGAAAGTCAGTGGTTCAATCCTGGCTGTCTCCTGGCTGCATGCCAAATATCCTTGGGCAAGATACTAACCCTGTGTTTGGCTACTGGTGGTGGTCAGAGGGCCCGGTGGTGCCAGTGTCCGGCAGCCTCGCCTCTGTCAGTGCGCCCCAGGGCAGCTGTGGCTACAATGTAGCTTGTTGTCACCAGTGTGTGTGTGAATGGGTGAATGACTTTGGGGTCCTTAGGGACTAAATAAAGCACTATACAAATGCAGGCTATTTACTTTCTGTAAATCCAATAAATGTCATTCACTTCTCAAATATCACTGTGTGTCTTCGATATGATTTATTTAACTGACTTTTTTTTATTGTAACAACCAAAGATGTATATGGGAAAATAATGACTATTAACAAGGTTGCCCAAACTTTTGCATCCCACTGTATATTGAGTGTACCAGAAGGGTTAACTGTAATATACAAAAAACAGTCTCACATTTTGAAAGGAGTGCGTCATGATGGAGAGAATTTAGTTGACAAGTTAAGTGTAGAAATCAGTGAGAATTGATGAAAGAAAATTATAGAAATAGGCCATGTGCTTTGGTATGGAAAAAAGTTATGCATTTTTATTATTTTCTTGTTTGTATTGAATTTTTAGGAGTTAATGGAAAACTGTGGGTCAACTATAGACCGAGTCTGGATTTTGAAGAGTGTGAGTAGATGTTTACTTACAGAGCTTTGTTGGAGGCTTTGACCACTGGCAGCAGCCTCAGAAGAGCCTCCTCTGAAGCAGAGTATTTCTTCAGGTCAAACACATCCAGATCTTTTTCTGATGACAGTAAGATGAAGACCAGAGCTGACCACTGAGCAGGAGACAGTTTATCTGTGGAGAGACTTCCTGATCTCAGGGACTGTTGGATCTCCTCCACTAGAGAACGATCATTCAGTTCGTTCAGACAGTGGAACAGATTGATGCTTTTCTCTGCAGACAGATTCTCACTGAGCTTCTCCTTGATGTAATGGACTGTTTCCTGATTGGTCTGTGAGATAATTCCTGTCTGTGTCAGCAGACCTCGTAGGAGAGTCTGATTGGTCTGCAGTGAAAGACCCAGGAGGAAGCGGAGGAACAAGTCCAGGTGTCCATTTGGACTCTGTAAGGCCTTGTTTAGAGCACTCTGGTAGAAGTGCATCGCCATAGACTCTTTTGTTTCAGGCTTCTGGAAGGTTGTTTGTTGTTCTTCCAGCAGATTTTTTCCAGAGTTGATGAAGGTCAGATGGACATGAAGAGCAGCCAGAAACTCCTGAACACTCAGATGGATGAAGCAGAACACCTTGTCCTGGTACAGTCCTCTCTCCTCTTTAAAGATCTGTGTGAACACTCCTGAGTACACTGAGGCTGCTCTGATATCGATGCCACACTCTGTCAGGTCTGATTCATAGAAGATCAGGTTTCCTTTCTGCAGCTGATCAAAAGCCAGTTTTCCCAGAGACTCCATCATCTTCCTGCTCTCTGGACTCCAGTGTGGATCTGTCTCAGCTCCTCCATCATACTTGATCTTCTTCACTTTGGCCTGAACCACCAGGAAGTGGATGTACATCTCAGTCAGGGTCTTGGGCAGCTTTCCTCCCTCTCTGGTTTCCAGCACATCCTCCAGAACTGTAGCAGTGATCCAGCAGAAGACTGGGATGTGGCACATGATGTGAAGACTTCGTGATGTCTTGATGTGGGAAACAATGGTGGTGATCTGCTTCTTATCTCTGAATCTCTTCCTGAAGTACTCCTCCTTCTGTGGGTCAGTGAACCCTCTGATCTCTGTCACCATGTCAACACAGTCAGGAGGGATCTGATTGGCTGCTGCAGGTCGTGTGGTTATCCAGAGGTGAGCAGAGGGAAGCAGTTTCCCCCTGATAAGGTTTATCAGCAGCACATCCACTGAGGTGGACTTTCTAGGGTCAGTTAGGATTGTAGTTTTGTGGAAGTCCAGAGGAAGTCGACACTCATCCAGACCATCAAAGAGGAACACAACCTGGAAGTCTTCAAAGCTGCAGATTCCTGCTTCTTTGGTTTCAGTAAAGAAGTGATGAACAAGTCCCACCAAGCTGAACTTTTCCTCTTTTAGCACATTCAGCTCTCTGAAAGTGAATGGAAATATGAACTGGATGTCCTGGTTGGCTTTGTCTTCAGCCCAGTCCAGGGTGTATTTCTGTGTTAAGACTGTTTTCCCAATGCCAGCCACTCCCTTTGTCAGCACTGTTCTGATTGGTTCATCTCTTCCAGGTGAGGCTTTAAAGAAGTCTTCTCCCGTCATTATTGCTTCTAGACTGTCTGGTTTCCTGGATGCTGTTTCAATCTGTCTGACCTCATGTTCATCATTGACCTCTGCAGTCCCTCCCTCTGTGATGTAGAGCTCTGTGTAGATCTGATTCAGAAGGGTTGGGTTTCCTGCTTTAGGAATCCCCTCAAACACACACTGGAACTTCTTCTTCAGATTAGATTTAAATTCATGCTGACACCACTGGAAGCTTCTAGTAGAGGTTTCTAAAAAAAAAAAAATAGACAAAATACATCAATCAAAGAGCCATTATGTGTACGTAGACTTCCAGTCAAAGGTTTGGACACACCTTCTTTATTTTGTGACTATTTACATTGAAGAATCTGTTGAAAAATAAATGATGGTTCAACTAAATGCAAACCAGATGTCATGGCATTTTGCTGCAAAATACTGTGGCAGACATGCTGGTCCGGTGTGCCTTCAATTTGGAGTAAATACTCAACAGTAAAGCACCCCGTTTTTATGTAAAGACCCTCCATTCACCATTTCTGCATCGCACAAAGACACAGCAGGTGGAACCAAAGATCAAATTTGGACTCATCAAACCAAAGCAAAGATTTCCACTAGAATAATGTCCACTCTTTGTGTTTCTTGGCCCAAACAGATCTCTTCTGCTTTTACTTTTTCTTAGTCGTGGTTTCTAAGCAGCAATTTGACCATAAAGGCCTTTTTCGTGCAGTCTTCTCTGAACAGTTGATGTAGAGATGTGTGTGCTACTGGAACTCTGTGTAGCATTTATCTGAGCTCTTATCTGAGGTAATGTTAACTTGTGATTCCGGACGATAGTGAGTTGGATGAATTTATCCTCCTCAGCAGATGTGCCACTTGGTCCTCCTTTCCTGGAGCAGTCCTCATGTGAGCCAGTTTAGTTGTAATGCTTGATGGTTTTTGCGACTGCACTTAGGGACACACTCAAAGTTTTAGCAATTTTCCAGACTAACTTACCTTTGGTTCTGAAAGTAATGATTGGCTGTCCTTTTATTACTTAGGTGATTTGTTTAGAATCAGAATCAACATACTTTATTAATCCCTAAGGAAATTATTTTGGGTTACAGTTGCTCCAGTACAGTAACAGACTAAACTATCCTAACGATACAATATTTTACAGATTAATAAATTTAAGAAGAAATAACACTAATATGTACAAGGATTAACAGAGGTGATCATAAATAAATAAATAAATATCAGAATATTACCAGGAATATTACAGGGTAGAAAAGAGCATGTGCAAAAAGGATGGAACTATTGTAGGGCTTACAGTGTATTAGATGGAGGACTTGTACAGGGAGATGACCACGGGCAGGAATGATCTCTTGTGTCATTCAGTGTTGCTTTTTGGTAATCTCAGTCTCTCACTGAATGTGCTCCTGACTAGCCAGCATGTCATGGAGTGGGTTCGAGGTATTATCCAGCATAGTCTCTATCTTGGACAACATCTGGCTCTCCAACACCACCCTAAGGGAGTCCAGCTCTATCCTGTAGAGATTACAAGGATATTTTGCTGCTATTTCTGCTGCTATTTTTTATAATCAGTATTACAATTCCATTAATTATTAATAGTGATATTGCATTCAGATGTTCAAATATATTGGTATCATATTAGTCTTTATTACAGGTCCAGTAAGAACCACTTTAAACTGTTGAGTTGAATCTATAATTCTAAATGCTTTTCAATGCTCCTATAATCTTAAATGTTTCTGTGCAGACTACAGGGACAGGAAATATACTCTGTGCAAAAGGAGACAGGAAACGCCATGCTTTGCAAAAGTGAAACTGAAAGCAGAGTCAGATTGTAAGGTGTTTTGAGCAGGCTGTTTTAAGTAGTTGTATTAGATTGAAACATTTGTTTGATATATTTTACATATAAGTCAAGATCGGTACACACAGGATGGCCTTAGCCTGGATGGCCATGCACAGACATACACACACATACAGACACATATAGTTAGAGAGGTCAAATAAGGTGCAGAGCGGGGGCGCACACACAGGATTAGACTCATTTTAGTGGGTAAGAGGTTGAGATGTGTTTGCTGTAATTGCAAAGTTTGGGTGCGTACGTGTTAGTCTGTTCCAGGAAGTACACCAGATGTCCCAGAGATAAACGACACCGAAGCTGGGGGAAGCACCTGGGTTCGAGCCGAAGACGATGTTCTTTTTAAATTATGTCAAAGTTAACTGAACATTTGTGGTTTTTGATTGACGTATGCTGTATTGTGCCTGAGAGGAGGGGGCTGTACCATCTTACCCCTATAAAACCTTTGCTCTGACGGTTGTAAGACAGTTCAATACTGAATCTGCACAGTATTGGCTCCACGCTGCGTGAATTCATTAAAACTTCGTCTAATTGCACCCGGCAGGATCAGTGGTCATTATTTTTGGTCTTCCTCCTCAATTTCTGAACCCTAACATTTGGGGGCTCGTCCGGTGGTTAAGAGGGGATTTTAGGAGGTGTAGACGGAGAGATCCGGGGTCCGTGGTGATTAGACGGGCAGATACGAGTCAGTGGTCGAAAGTGAGAGACAAGCCGGCTTATCCAAAGGTAAGGCACATACCTGTTGAATTTCCAAAGTGTGCCAGATTGGACATTACAAAATTAAAGTCTACTCACTGAAAATTACTGGTGAATGTCTGTTTTGAGATTTTGATTTTGATGGTAATCTCATGAACATGCTGGTTGAAGTAAGGATAAGTTATAAGTATAAGTACTGGGTTCAAGTCCCAAAGAAAAGGAAAAGAGTTAAAGTGAGTTCGAGTCTCACGTAGAAAGTAGGGAAATTGGTCATTTTTGTGGGTTCAAGTCCCGTTGGTCATTCGGTCTATCTTGTGATGGTCATTTTGTGGGTTCAAGTCCCCTATGTCCACAAGGGTAGATCTGCCTCAATCTTAATCCTGTTTTGGGTGTAGGATGTTGTTTCAAATCACTATAAATTCTTCTAGAACGACAGCAGCGTCTGTTAAGAAGCGCATTTTCTCGGAGGTAATGCTCCCTCCTGGATAAAGACGTTTATCCTTGACCTAGCGGTGACTAAGGGTTAATACGGTCGACAGCCGGGAAGAACTTGGGAACCTTCAAAATTGCTAGGGGTTCAAGTCCCCTATCTGCGCTTGTTTGGCTACTGGTAAATTAAATTAGGGCTAGAAATCTGGACGGATCAGTTCGAGTCTGATTCTGGTGAACTGATCGCAAAAAACCTGGGGTTTGTCCGTTCGAGTCGGTTATAGTAAATTTGTCGAAATTATGTAGGAGCTGAAAGGCCTAAAATCTGTGCAGTTGTAATTATAAGACGTCTGTGTAATATAAAATAAGAGATCTTTGTGTGAGAGCACTCTCTGTGTCAGCAGTGCACTGCATGGTGACTTCTATTTTTAGACTGTGTGTGTGTGAATGCAAATGAGCAGCGGTGACGCGCAGAGAGAGTGGTTTCGGTTTAGAGTATTGAGCTTTATAACTGTTGTTTGCAAAAATTGCTAAATGCCTGTAAGTAAGGTGCTGGTTTTGCTCACTACAATAGTATAAATAGTGTTGATTGATTATAGTGAACATATGATCTGTGACTGAGTTAGGAAATAGAATAAAGAAACTGTTCATATTTTAGACCAGCGTTTTGGTCAGAGGATCCAAAGTGAGTTAGAAGGTTTTAAATGATAAATAAAGGTGTGAAATATATTTCTTTTGTGATGTAAAGTAGGAGGTTTTAAAGTTTGAAAGTGCTTTTAATTCAAGAAATGCATGAGTGATGTTATGAGAGGTTGAGTTTCTTTTTCTCTCAGTTCAAAAACACATAAGTATATACACTTGGTACACCCACTTAAGAAATTATTGTGTGACTGATGCTACAAAACTAACCTAGAGAAACAGGGTGATGTGTGTGAAGAAGTGTTAATTATCCTGATGTTTGAAAGAGTTCTATGTAAAAGTGTGTGAGTGAGATGAAAGTGTATTGTTTTTAGATCAAGATTTAGTAGAATTCCTGATTGTTTGTAGACTGTAAAATACAAAGAGAGACAGACTCTGCAGAAACAGGAAATATGTGTGACAGGAAATAGTGAACAGGAACTACATGACTATAAAAGGAACTCACTGTGACAAGTGTGCACCCAGAGTGAGAGACGAGTTAAACTCTAGGCAGATGAAGCAAATGGAGGTTTTAACATAAAAAAAAAGAAATGAAAAGGATATTAATGATAGGTTTTAGTGTGCCAATACAGGTGGACTTATCTCAACATGGAACTTTGAGTAAACCGGTATAAAAGAAAGATTAACATTGGGAAATGAGCCAGTTTTTGGCTAAAAGTTGATAGCTTCACCTGTCACTCTGTCCGGACCCTGAGAAGAAGCTTAAAGGACAGTCAATCTCCTGATGAAGACCGACAGAACATCGTGGACTAGCGGCAAAAGACAGTGCAAGTGAAAGCATTAACACTGATGACGACTGATGAGTCCAGCAGTATGAAAGAAAGCATGTGATGCAACATGCATAGTTGCTGGTGAAGAACAGTGTGACATGACTGTTTGAAGGCACTGAATGTCATATTTGCCATGCTGGGACTTAATCTAAAAAGAAAAGACTGTAAAGAAACAGAGAAGAAGACAACAGCTGAGTTGAGCCTGTGTTTGCTGGAGATTTGAAGGCCACACAGGACACTGTGAAGAGAAGGACCAGTGTCAGGTGAAGCTCCACGAGTTTGACTGCAAGAATATAGGGGATAATTGGATTGAAAATTGAAGCCGGAACTCATGATTGTTTAGGGATGTCCACCATATCACGTTTAAAAAAGGTAAAAATGAATAGAAAACACACATACAAAAAATGGTTACATGTGAAATTATTTTTGAAACGAATCAGAAGTGAGATAGTTTGAACCTAAAGCTCAGTGAACAGATGCATAAATTATACATGAATACATAAAAATGCAATGAGGAACACAATATAGAATGCAATGAAGATGCAGCTTACACTTCATTAACATGATCACATGACATGCAACGAAGAAAGCAGCTTACACTCAATTAACATGAAATGCAACGAAGAAAACGGTTATATTCATATTCATGACATAAACATGACATCATTGGTATTTGTGACAGGAAAGAGACAGAAGTGGGTCGTTTAAGCACTCGTGATAATAATGAAAATGTCTTAGTTTTGTTGTTTTCAGGGGCAAGCAGACCTGGATCAATTTTCCACTCAAGCGGTCGGAAGACAATTATAGGTTAACATCAATGGATATGTTAAGGCAAGTTTCTGGTTGAATTGTTCACAGAATGATGTGTCCAGGAACCTGAAAAGCAAGCCCTAACTCCTGGCTGAAGACCAGGAGGGCTGTTATTTAAGGTGGGAAATCAAAACCTTTGGGTTAGTAATTCGGGGGAGGAGAAAACTGGCTGTTTAACTGGAGAATTGGGAAGGTGTCTGAGAGACTGCGAAGCCATAGATGCAAAAATAACATACAAACAGAGAATGCATTAACCTTACAAAGACAAGCTCATGAAGATTAATGCACAGACATTGATTAAACCTGGCTAAGAAAACAAGCATACGCAATGAAGATCAGCTTGCTAATTGTATGAGTGATAGAATGGTGTGAATGTTTAATAAAATAGACTTAAAGCTTGGAGTTGAGGAATAACTCAAAGAAGTTATATGACAGGGGAGTGAGTTATGGAAAAAACAAAAGAAAAGTGATTAAAGTAGTTGTTATAAGAGTGACTTAGGAGTGCTCTTGTCAAAGCAAGTGATTAGGATAGAAAGAAAATGAAAATGAACCAATAATGTGATAAGGTTTAAACATGTATTTCTCTTGTCAAGTTAACTTGTTGAGATATGACTCAGTATGCAAATTAGCTGAAGTGAGTGATGACAGAGGAGCTCCCTCTGTGCGTGTGTGGAGGATTATTTGACGAAACATAATGGTAAAGTAACAGGATTATTGATTACGGTGGTCAGGTCTGTTCAGAGGTTCGACTCGAAAACAAATAAATGAGCTCATTTTGCTAATGTGGAGTATCTGATTATTTGCGTGGGAGGCTCCATATCAGCAAATATCTTGTGTGAATGTGTGTGACTGGACCAAAGAGGGTATGAATAAATGTGGACATGTGGACAATGTGGACAATATATGTGTATGAATGTGGACAGACGTTTTGTCATGCCAGAAGGAGATTTCTGAACCCTAACAATCCCCACAACATTACTGGCCTTGCAGATTAGTTTGTTATTTATAATAACATAATAATTAGTCTGTTGGCATCTGCGACCCTCAACCTGCTGCCCTAGCCTGCAACAGCATAGAGGATGGCACTGGCCACAAAAGACTCATAGAAAACCCTGAGTATGTCCAACAAATGCTGAAGGACCTCAGCCGCCTCCGGAAATAGATACGACTCTGGTCCTTCCTGTAAACTGCGGTGGTGTTTTTAACCAGTTTATTGTTTTTGTGTACTGTAAGCTATTTATAGTCCTCCATAATGTTCACATTGACCCACTGGATTGAAACAGGGGTCAAGGGTTTCCTGGACTTCCTAAAGTCTACGATCAGTTCCTTGGTCTTTGCCACATTGAGCTGCAGATGATTCAACTTGCACCACGTGACAAAGGAGTCAACCACAGCTCGGTACTCTGACTCATCACCCCTGCTGATTCATTCAACCACCGCACAGCCATCAGAAAAGTTCTGAAGGTGGCAGGTTGGGTGAAGAGGAAGGTCACTTGTGGTGCCCCTGTGTTGCCGATCACCTTGTCAGATACATAATGTGGAAGGTACACATATTGTGGTCTTCCTGTCAGGTAATCAAGATCTGATGGTGTTGAATGCACTGTTCTTGCCATAATATGAATATGTATCTACAATGTAGAAAGGGTGGCTGTGGCTCAGATGGTAGAGCAGATCAGCTACTCATCAGAAGGTTGGTGCTTCGATCCCTGGCTCCGCAAGTCTGCATGCCAAGTATCCTTGGGCAAGATACTAACCCAAGTTGCCCTCCGATGCATTCATCGGAGTGTGAATGTAGTTTAGCTTGCACTTGAGTTTAGAAGTGAATGGGTGAATGTGGCATGTTGTATAGAGCGCTTTGAGTACTCCGGGAGAGTAGAAAAGCGCTATATAAGAATCAGTCTTTACCAAAGTAGTAAAAATAAAGAAAACAAAAAACATCGAATGAGAAGGTGTGTCCAAGGTTTTGACTGGTGTATTTTGGATGTAATTTTGCGTATTTCTTAAGACAGTAGTAAATCTTTTATTCATCCAGCAGCATAAATATTTAAAGAAATGTTCTCACTGCTCTGCAGACACTCAGCCAGCTCCTTTTGCTTCATTCTCTTCAGGAAGTCCAGTGTGATCTTCAAAAATGCTTCTCTGCTGCTCTTACTCTGTTCTTCACCCTCATTGTTTAATACATCCTCGCCCTCACATTGACTCTTTAAGCATTCAAAGCCATCTTGAGACAGATCTCTCTGGATCTTCTTCAGCTCGTTCTTTACAAAAGTGATGATTTTGTCCTCCAGCACCTGAAACAGAATATTTCTCAATGACACAAAATCTCAACCAGTTGCTGGATAAAGAAAAGGAAGAGAGTAAAGAAGAGCTTAGGAAGAGCTAGGTTTCTGGGAATGAGTTTAATTATGTGCAATACACACACAATCCCGCCAAATTCAATCCCTGGTCTCAAAAACTTTCAGACATTTTTTTTTGTCCATCAGAGCTGCAATGTCTGAAGTGGGAAAGGGTCATATCTAAAGTTTTCCTAAATATTTACCACATATCTATCCATCTCTCTTGGGGCAGCATGGTGTCACGGTGGTTAACACTGTTGCCTTACAGCAAGATCAACTGTGTGGAGTTTATGTGGGTTCTCTCCAGGTACTCCAGCTTCCCCCCACAGTCCAAAGACATGCACTTGTTTTGGTTGCATTAATTAATTCATAAGAATCATTAATTAATGATTAATTAATGATTCTTGACTAAATCTACACAAGAAAAGGGATTTCAAATTTTCTCTAAAAATATTGTAATTATTCTATGATTCCTGTAATTAACAATCCAGGGACAGGTATTAAAATTCACCAGGTAGCACATCCATATCCAGACAAGTCTTTTGATCATCTACAAATGGACTTCACTGAATCCACACTATGTAAAGGTAAAAATATTGCTTGGTGGTGTTGTCGGTTATAAAAAAAGGGTAGGAGTATGCCCTTATCGTAAAGAAGATGGAGTTGCAGTAGCCAAAGCCTTAGTGCAAAAAAATAATCTCAAGATGAGGATTTCCAGGTCTGTTCAGTAACAATAATGGAGTATCTCCAAAGGTTGATTCTGTTCATCTGGACGAAGCGTTTTGTGGGAGAAACATTTTGTCACTCATCCAGGTGACTTCTTCAGTCTCAGCTGACTGCAGGTTTCCCCAATCTTATAAACAGTACATTTGCATAATGACTGAAACCAGCCCACTGAAGGAACAATGGGCTGGGAGGTCAGTTCCTTCATCATAATTATCCACATTCTCATGACCATTGATCAACAACCACTGATCAAAATTACACAAATCAATGGCCATGAATACCTTTCACAGAGAGTTGGGGAATGACTGCAATCACATCATTGTCGGATGGCGAAATATGTACCCTTAGGCCCCCTCCTCGACAGAATCAACCATTGGAGATTTACTTACCTGGATAATTGAGCATGAATCAAGACGATAATGGAGTATCTTTAACACAATTTTGTAACAAGTAAGTGATTACCTTGGGACATCATTGCACCTACCATCCAGCAAGTGCCAGCTCAGTGGAGGGAGAAACAATACTTTTATGAAATGTAAATTTACCAAATGTCCAGAAATAGGAATAAAAGCCTTACCCCTAATTTTGATCCATTTATAAGAACTGCGGTAAGAGTTAAGTATGTCCTCATTCTTTTTGAAACCTTGTTTGAACATCAATCAAATATCCAATAAAAATACAGATAGGTCCCCCAGGACACCCTCTTCCAAACACAGAACACTGTGAGGATGAAATGTTTCAGTTTTGTATAAATCTCTCATCTGCTCTGTTTTTGTGCAGAGCAGATTAAAGCAGTCCTTCCACAACCAGCTCTAACAAACTACACCTTCACAGACTGGGAGACTGGGTGCTCCTCAGAGAAACCAGCTGGAAGTGGGAATGGAGGCAGGGACCATTCCAGTTAATGCTGACAATATAGACATGCCACATGCAAATATCCTCACACATGCGCACACACACTGTAGACACAGTCCGAGCACATACATGAGACAAGCACATATTGATGAACTCAGAATGATCTGCCAGCCTTTGGGTCCATTGGGTACTTGCAAGTTTCATATATGGTTGTGATTTTCTGTAATAATATACAATTTGTAAAGTACACTAGTCAATGTTATTATAACATTTGAGCAGATGTGATATGCATCTAGTCTCGTGGCATGGCAAAATATGATGGCACAAAAGGAGAGGTGTGTAATGTTTGGTAATGTGTGTTCTAACTATATCTTAAACAATACTGAACTGATAGTTCAGAAACACTGGTTGACTGATTGAAAGGACGTTTCACACAAAATAGATGTAAAAGTAGTTGTTGTACAAACCATAAATATGGAGTCCAGGTGTGTTTGATGCTTCTGGGCAGACTGACCACTGGGAACCTCTGAGCTCTGCTGGTCCACTCTGTGGAGGAACCATGAAGAGTCAGAATAATAAAACAAAACACTGCGGCTCCCAATTGCTAATGCCTGGAGCTCTGATGGCATGAAGACTCCAGCGACACTTAAAGTAATAGGGAGGAGCTTTATTAGGTGACCAACAGATTTTGGCTTATGGACTTCATCAGGGTCAATTGTCTTCTCCATGCACCTTGGAAGTAGGAAAAGTTGTGCCAGAAAAATCCCATCTGAGAGGGGTAAAAGGTCTTAACATCAAGGCTTTTGTCTTTTAAATAATGCAGAGTTATAAAAAAGAGCTTTTCCATTTTTGGTACTAGTAAACCATCTTTATTTGTAATCCAAGATTAATTTCAGCCAGGATTTCTGGTTGTAAATGTGTGGATGCAGTTTTCAGTTATAACAGTCTGCACAGCACTTATAAAAGAGCACAGTATGCGTTTAGTCCTCAGAGTCCCCCTAATCAAATAAACATTAGCATGTGTTCTTGATGTTGTTCTGCAGCTGTGCCAGAGCACTCTTGGACAAAGGTCTACTTAGCCCAGTAGACCTTTTGAGACCGGTATATGAAGAGAAACGAAGCAAAAACAGCCAGACCAGCCCAGATGAGCGAGTAGCAGCTCTGTAAGCATGTTTGATGTTACTGTTAGCATGGTCCAGAATATTATTACCCTTTTTCAGTATAACCAAGAGAAAAGCTGTCAATTTATGGATTTATTTTTGTGCCACTATTCTGAGGGCATGTAAAAAAAAAAAAATCAGCACAAGTAAAAAAGGTTTGCAGGTGCAAGTGTTGCATTTTGAGGAGAAATTTATTTTGAGCTAAGAAAAGCTAAATTTGAGTGAACAAAATTCTTTGCGGCTTGCAAAAAATGTATTTCAATGTTTGCTATTATCCACACACACACAATAGCAGCCCCTCTTGCTCAGTTTTTGCATTTGCGCTTGCTCGCAATGTGCAACATTTCTGCCCGTGCGCGTTCAACTCTTTCTGTACACCGTTATATTTGTGCCACTAAATCAGCCAATCACAGACTTGGATACAAAAAAATCTGATTGGCTGTTCTGGTCTCCAATCAGCTCGAAATGACAAAATGCAATATCCCAGAATCCATTTGGTCCAAAACTCAAACGAGGCAGTGGCGGAGGAACACAGAGTGGTGGAGTTTGAAATATTACTCTTTCTGGGTCACAAAATAAACTTTTAAGATATTTTCATGTGAGAATGGTGCTGTGTAAACTTCAAATATCTCCTCGATTTATCAAGACATCACATATTTGCATAAGTGCTCTAATGTTTTCGGGTATGCCTGTTACCCACCAGCTGACCGGGTGGTCACTCGGGTTAAACATAATATAAAAGGCTGAACTGACAAAAAAATCACCGACTACACCACCAGGTATTATAGGAAAAACCATAAAGCCTTTGAACTAAAACAAACGCTGTTGTGACAGTGACGTACACTTGTTGGTATATATGTATGATTTATATCACCTTCATGTTTCCCTCTCACTAGGATATCCAAACCGACATAATAACCAGTAGCTTTTACAGCTGTGGCTCCAGCAAACATCAGCTGATACTAGAAAGTAATATTAAATAAATTCTAACAACTGCTTATCACGCTTGAACGTGCTGCTGTTGTTGTTTAGCGCAACATCCGCTGGTTTCCTCTTTCTGGCGCAAAGTGGGAGATAAACAAACGAGAGAAAAGCCGATCAGCTGATCATTGATCAGTTTCATGATTGAAGTAGAAGCAGGAGAGAGAGGGGAGAGAATGAGAGAAGAAGAGGCAGCTGTGCAGCAAAGACAGAATAACTTCAGCTTTGTGTCTTTTTTTCATTCCAGCTGAAGTACGGGACGAATCGGGTTCCTTTTCCTCTCAATACGGATGTATTGTAATTGGTCCTAATCCACCATCTAATCCATCACCTTTCATTGTTTATACCATTACAAAAACAAACATAAAAATAAAAACTCCAAAAGTTGATTCTGTTCATCTGGACGTAGCGTTTTGTGGGAGAAGCGTTTCATCACTCATCCAAGTGACTTCTTCAGTCTCAGCTGACTGCAGGTTTGAATCTTATAAACAGTACATTTGCATAATGACTGAAACCAGCCCACTGAACAACAGCACAATCTTTTTAGACATCTTTTAGTGGGTTACTAACTGCTTTAGTTCATGTTAGAATAAAATATTTTTGCATGTTTCACTTCCTGTTTGCTGAAGTGGATTTTCAGTTTAAATGGCATTGAGGGAATGACTTGTTTGCACTGCAGTTTTTATCCAACAACATCAAGCAGTTAAATCAAAGAGTTCATGTTACTAACAGCTCACCTCTCTGCAGCAGATGGAGGCTGGACTTTAAAATTAATGGGATCATATTTAGATGCGTCACTCTGTAAGGACACAGAGCTGGGTGGAGGTCCAGGTGGGTTCCTGTGAATAATGATGGAGCAGTGATGTGAGTGCTGAGCTGTGACATGGAGAAGAGTCATGGACAGTTAGAGATGGTCATCTCACCTCTGAGCTTTGGTCTGGCTCTCATGTTCCCCACACAGAGTGCTTTTAGAGGGAGGGACTCCCTCCTCTCTGTCCTCACACTGATCCATGCTGCTCAATTCAGCTCACACACACTTTCTACCTTCACCTGCAGAGGAAACACAAATCATTCATGTGCACATCAACTGAGAGCTGCAGAGGACATGTCTGATGTGTTGGACTAACGTCCAGCTGAGACACAGCTTTCATCAGTTCACTACAAAAAGTGTTACATAGCCGAGTTCAGCCTCCAAATCCTCCATTACTGTAGTCCTACAGAACTTAGCTATGCCCTTTATCAAACCTCTAACATATTGTTTTTTTACTTTATACTATAGAAACTATTTTTTATGACTGCAGTTAAAAAAAACAACCACATCAACAAAAAAAAAGGACATAACGAAATATTTCATAAAACTGAAAAATATAAAACATTATAAAAATTTCTAAACACAGTGTCATGTAATTAATATATCCTTAGTGCTTATTTTCCTATTATATTGTTTATTATTATATTGTACTTTAATAATGAAGGTTTGTAAAGCAAGGCCACTTTTGACTTATACACTAAGTGCTCACCCAGACTGGAAAACAGGAAGTGTAGAGCTGTACAGCATATTAATAAATACAGGAAGCCAGACAGAAAAGAGGAACTTGTACCATATAAGGAATGTTGGTAATGAAACTGCGTGTGTGACGTCTGAAGTACAAAAAATAACACTATATGAGACATGTCTTGAGCTTCAAATGTTAGAGATCCTGCAACTGGCTTTTGGGGCTGTGCAGGGCTCTCTCTTCCGGAAGATGATTGAATAAAAGGAAATATAAATGTTTTG
Organism: Pelmatolapia mariae; assembly: GCF_036321145.2. NCBI lineage: Eukaryota > Metazoa > Chordata > Actinopteri > Cichliformes > Cichlidae > Pelmatolapia > Pelmatolapia mariae. The sequence goes on from NC_086229.1 coordinate 10,402,318, forward strand.
ACCACTATGAGTTGGGTTTTCTCTGTTCTATCATGGGGACAAAAGAATCGGGGTTTAAAGCCAGAAGTGATGTGAGTGCTGCCAAATTAACCAGGTTATTAAAACTTTGTTCAACTCTGTTCCTCTGATCCTTGTTAAAGTGGTTCAGGTGTTTAACATTTCCTGAACATTTCCAATGCACAGAGAACAGAGAGAGTTGCGGCTGCAGCAGATGGTCTTTAAAAGTCATGGGGTCATATGTTACTGACTAGTAGAGTGCAAGATGATCAGGAATTTAGAACATTCCAAAAACTGTTGATAGAAGTTGTCAGAGGTTTGCTCCTGTAGAATTTAGATATTTACAGCTCACTGATTAAAGTTTACCTACATGGATTTAAATGGAAAACTACAGGTTGACATTAACATTAAAGTACCGATTAGAGCTTAATGGAGTTAACCACAACTGAATTTTTCCAGAGTGCACATTTGACAGTGCAGTTTTTAAAGCCTGAAACAAACATTGAAATTATTTTACAGATTCACTTCAGATCACACATTTATATACAGTGTACTGTTTAGCAAAAGTATATTTAAATTTATTTATGTTCCATTCAAACTTAGATGTTACCTATTAAATCATAACAGCGCCACTATATACAGTAAAACCACCAAAACTTTAAAAATACAGAGGTATCCATTGTGTGAGTGACTAATCAACAGCAGTAAGTCCAATATAGTAACTTTTGTTTGGTGTAATCCAGTCAAACTGAGTCACATTTGAAATGAAGAACCTGTTCTACTTGTTCTGTTTCTCTCTCTTTGTTTGGTGTAAACAGTCTTTGGGAGTTGAGCCAAAAGCGTCTGACAAAGCACTTTTAACCAGAGAATGACATGTATGTCATATGTGTCTTTTTGGCTGCTGTTACAACCAAATTTCCCCCTGTGGGACAATTAAAGGATTATTCTATTCTATTCTATTCTATTCTATGATCTATGTCTAAGATCCAGCTATTAAAACTTTAACTTAGACTTAACATAGTCACTTTCTATCTATCCAGCCGAGCTGAAGACGGATTTAGAGTGTCAGTGTGATTGAGGAAAACATTACACACTGACTTTAATGGAGAGACTGGAAATAAAAACACCATTTGTTGTGTGAAGAAATCAAACATGAGCTGAACAAACAGTAAAGTTTCTAAAGACAAACTGTTAAAGGAGGAAACAAAGCAAACTTACAGTTTCTTCACACACCAACAACAACCTCCACTCCACACATAGACACTAAACACGGACACACAGCTGAGCTGCTTCCTGGAAGGAGGCGGAACTCCACCTGAAGCAGGATGCGTGGGAATCAGAGAAGGAGGCAGATTTTCACAATAAGAGCACTTTGTTTTTAATTTAGCTAACAGCCGATAGACCGATTATGTCACAGCAACACAACGAAGGGTGTCCCAATCCGGTCTTTAAGTCTGACTTCATTAGCCGCATATGGGCCCAAACTCAGCTGCAGGTCCCAAAGTCAAACGATCACTAACTACAGCATTACTGAGAGTTAAAAACTGTCTAAATTCCATCATCTTTAATACAATGATCAGCGTTGATGCTTTACCAAGTGTAACGATTAAGATTAGCATCCAGGGATCCATGAAAACAGAATTTATTACATTTATTATTATATTTATTATTAAACTAGAAACATTTATTTAATAAGTAAAAACAGGTAACAAGAAACAATTCACAAAGACGCAGACTTGACACTGAACTAAAGGGGATACATGAAAAAACCTAAGAACTAGAAATCACATAACAAAAAACCAGAGCACTGTACATATGTGCATATGTGCACAGTCTGAATCCAGAATCCAGCACACAAACAATCCAGGATCTTCAAACAGAAAAAAGGCATCAGCACTTAGAAAAAGCCAAACAAATGGAAGCTGAGAGCTTTCAAATCTTCCAGGATCCTCAGGCTTGGAATTCCAGTCATGATGTGTGGAGCACAAAGGCCGGATCACCTTTAGTGACTAAATGAGTCTTTGGGAGCACTAACGAGGCCACGGCAGAAGATCAGAGGCAGCGAGTGGCTCATGGAGTCAGTGTCTCTGATACAGGCAGGAGCCTGACCATGGAGGACTTTAAAGATACGTCTTTATTTGAATATCAATGAAAAACCCTCATCAATACAAAGCAGCAGACATCAGCAGCATCACATGAATGCTGCAGTGTTTGATGTCAAAGGTTATATAGAAGCAGCTCAAGGGACTCTTTGGTCCAAATGTTTGGGAGCAGAAACTCTCAGCTTTGCCCTCAGTGTCAGTGACGTATCACTTTAACCTGCTGCTAAATGAAAACAACACATTTATGTCTCTGATTCAAAGGCAGCTTTGCTTCCTGTGCTGCTGCTCCTGGATGATGCACATGTGGATGATTCTCAAACTAAAGCTCAGTTTGGATCACAGTTCAGTCACCAGTCTGAGAAATTCTTGTCATGTCCAAGTGCCACAGTTTCATCATCACTTTGTAAAGAGGGAACTTCATCTGACACATTTTCACAGCTTTGAAGTAGAAATGATGCTTTGAAGGAAACACAGAATGGATTTGCCTCCACAAAAGAAACAGCAGCAGACTGAGGATCTTGTTAGAGGAAGATGGTGAAAAACAGGAGATTTCATGTGATTTCCATGTGTTGCTGCTCTGGACAGTGAAGCCCTGCAGAAGCTGCTGTGCTGCTGATACTGAGAAGGTTTGTGTTTGTCGCCCCATGCACCATGTTGTTCTGTTGTTATGATCCCTCTGGATTCAAATGATGAACAGATCGGTCCTGTGTTTACTGCCATGGAGCTGACACGTGTCACACAACTCTGAGTCCTCTTGTTCTCCACTCGCTGCTTTGAAGCAGCTAGTTTGGAGCACAGGCTGGATGCACTTTCAGCCAAACAACAGAGACGATCAAATGATACAGAAGCTTTGAAGCTGGCGTTGCTCGTTCTGAAGCATGGCCGTTCAAAACGCCGCCGTCGTGCGCTTGTTGTATTGTAAATGTATCGTAAAAGAACAGGACCACAGAGAGAGAGGTGCCTGCCTTCCCCAAAGCATTCAACCTGTGTCACGGAATACATTCCCCATCGGGCTACCTTCTTAACGGTTATTTCTTTAACTTCTAAAATTTTCCTTGTATTTACACCCAGGAAACACAGCTGAGGTGTGATAGAGCTGCATGTGGGTCACGAGCCATGGGTTGCCAACCTCTGGCTTAGGAGGATGTTCTTTTTTTCCCCTAAAGCTGTTAAAACAGTTCAAAGGGTGCAGGGAGGGGTCTAATTTCACGTTCAGCTGTCTGTTTTGAGTTGAATGTATATTTCTCTCAGAAAAGCTTATTTCTTGCATTGAAACCTTCTTTTTCTAGTCTTGTAAAAGGCATTAGTTTAACTGAGAAACTTTGTTAATACAAACTTCACGCAAAGGTCAGGAGAGAGGTAAAGAGATTTACACACACCAGTTTTAGGGGAGGCAGGTCAGCTGTCTGTAGCATCAGACCCAGTGCACAGGAGGTGAAAAAGGATTGTAGTGAGAGTGGATTGAAGTGTCATGAAAGATCTGCAACAGAAGGATACGTTTTCACTCACAAGATTAAACGATGCATACATCAGAAGTCTAGCTGAGGTTCAGAATTTTACAGACAAAGTCAGAGAGGCAAAGCTGAAATTATTTGGGCATGTGAAGACGGAGGATCTGCTGGAGCCTTCAGGCAGGAGAAAATAGAAGAGCTCTGAGAGAAAGTTTATGGATATGTTGAATGAGCAGAATACTAAGGTATAGGATTATATGGGTGAAGAACAGGGAAAAAAGACTATGTTGAAAAAGCTACATGTCCCCATGGAGAAAAAAAAATTAAAATAAGTACTGTTCACTCATCTTTTAAACACTAGATTTTGAAGGATCTGATTAATAATGTGGGTTTTTTGTAGGTTTTCAGAGCTGTATACAATGTCGGATTTATACTACCAGTCAAAAGATTGGACAAAACTTCTCATTTAATGTCCATGACCAGTGACAGTGTTTTTAAATGATGAAACATGTCAGTGATGCTGATAGTGTGTTCATCACAGACGATCAGGCTTCATGTTGACATGAATCAAAGTGAAAGCAGAGAAACTGGAATGAATCAGGTGTTGTAGAAGATGGAGAAACAGGTTGGAGAGAGGATGCTGCTCCTTCTTTGAGATCAAACATTGGTATATTTTTTGAGGGTCAAATATCTTGTTTGATTTGAGGAATGTTAAGGTGGAAAAAATGAATCAGTTGAAATAGTGGTGCTTTAAATCAGTGCAGATGTATAATGTAATTTAACATGTTGATAATGGTTGTAGTGGGCTTGTAATGTAAATGTGATTAAATGTGACATTAATGGTGACGCTGCATAAACCTGATCAAACAGTTCTATTAGTGGGTCTGTGTGATCAGCATCAGTGGGTGAAGGTGAGGCCTTGACTAGTAGAACGTCATGTTGGTGTCTGACAACACATGAGCCAACATCAGACTCCGAGCGCTACGATGCTAAAGATCAGAAGATCCAGTGTGACATCATCGTTACCTGGCAACAGAAGCCCTCATCTGACTTTATTGGAGGATATTTACACCAGCAACACTGTTTAGTTTGATGTGACGGATTAACAACATGCTGTGATATCCAGTTCATCTGTAATAGATACTGGATCTAATCAGTCAGCAGATATTTGATCAGCTTATTTATAACTATACTAGAAACAAACACAACTGTGTTGGTGATTCATGCAAACTTGCATATCAGCCTTTGAAGGTTTTGTAGTATTGAGAACAAAGAGGTTGTGTTAGGGCTGAAAACCCCGACTTGTTATCCTCTGCAGGTCATCAAATACACAGGATGGCTAAAACATAGAATCATAATCAATTTCGGCCAATTCTTTCATTTGTGGGTCAACATCACCCTCTAGTGGACACAATTACTCGGTCAAAGGCCGCCATGTGTATGCAGGCTTTATAAACAAGAACTGATTTGTATGCTAACTTAGAACTCCATCAGGTAAAATCTTTGGGAACATTAACACACAACATAACCACAATAACTGAAACAACTCAGAAACGAGGAATATCCTGTGGAGCCCGGCTACTACTTACTTATTCCTACAGCTTAGCTCCTATCGCAAGGCAACAGTAAAACATTTCTACAATATTACATTAACAGTAACAGAAATAAAATACGTTCCCAATGTGACTTACTGGTTCTATGAATGCACGCTTGCCCGCCTTAGTCCGATTTAACTCAAGTCCATACTTTTGCAAGCCACTGTAGTACAATATGTGTTATTTTGTACTGTGCTGCCCAAACTAAAGATCTGCTGAAGTGTTGGAAATGATTCAGATGTTTATTTTGGACGATACAGCAGAAGATCAGACATGAAAGTGGAGATAACACAGAAGACCTGCAGCAAAGGGTCAGAGGTCAGACTGGGCCACGTGATTCAACAATGAGCCAATGATCATCAAGTAGTGACTAAAGCAGAGCCCTGACGTTCTGACATTTATCACACAGTTAGAACAAATGTCTGCTGATGACTTCATCTCATGAAATGACTGATAGATGTCAATTCATTGATCAGCTGAGCTGCTGATCTTCATCGTGCACAGAAACATTCAGCTTGTTTCAATCAGTAAATAACTCCCACTACTCTCAGTTTGAACTGTTCCCACTCAAAATGCTGTCAGAACAATGATCATTGTAGAACTTCACAAACATCACGTGTTGTTTTCCACATGTAAGATCAGCAAACATACAGAAATTTCCTGTTGCCACACACGGCCTCTAAAATCTCTTCCACGCTTTCTGTCTAAAGTCCACTCTCTGTGTCGGATCCACAGGAAACAACAAGATCTTATTAATATGGTTTTCAATGTGTCTCCTTCCAAAAAGTCCAACCAATGAACAAATGTGTATATTTGTGGAGGCCGAACAAAAGCATGACACATTTGTCTGTTTCTATAAACTGGTGTCAAACACAAATATGAAGAGTTTCATTGACAGACTCCAAAATGCCCCCGCAGTGAATCACAGGGAAATCCTACAGTGTGCAGAGAATCTTAATGGCTCCAACATCAACACATCCACAATGTTGGATCCAGTTCTACCTCACAGAGTTACTAAGACACACCCTCTGCCAGCATTACAACAGCTCCACCTGCTTCACCTGCCTCCTCAGCCTCTGTACACCTGAAGAGAAAAGAAAGGCTCCAAAAGCTCAAATCTACAAAGGATTCATGAAGTTTCATCCAACAAGAACATGTTTGCCTTCCACAGTGTGCTGTTAGACACCACTGTACCTCTGCCATTTCAAAAAGAGCAGCTTGGGAACATTTTGGCTCCAAACACTTTGTGTTTAACTTCCTAATCTTTGTTTTCTTTGTGAACAACATCTGTTCAACACCACAACAATTTGACTTCAATGTGAACGTTTGCCATTAAATAACCTTCTTCATCCAGCTGACAGCATCCTTCATCCTATGATATGAACAGTTCCTCCTGTTGATGACAAACCTCTGACATGATCTGCTTGAGGAGCTTTTTCATGTGAAGCTCTCTGAGCTCAGGGCTAAGTTGCTGTGTTTCATCTTTAAGAGCTGCTGCCTCCTCGCCGTTCTTCTTCTCCTAATGACACCATTTCTGCTTCAGATCTTTCACTGGGCCTAAAACAGATGAAGAGTAGATCTACTGCTGTTCACTGTTTGTGTCAATATGGAGAAATATGAAAGACAAACACAGCACATACAGAGAAATGTAGACAGAATGTGCAGCCAGTGCAGTAAATGGTCTAAATATCAGCTCTTTAGAAAATGATCCTGATGAACATGAAACTAACATCCAATGAGAAACACAGCTTCCTTGTTTCATGTCCAATAACAATAAATGAAGAGCTAATAAAGAGCTATTCTATTGGAAAATGCTGAGATGATTATTAGACAGAAGCCAGCGGCTCACCAAAAGCCTGCATTGCAAATCTATATGAAAGTAATCTATGCTCATATATGGCAAAATCCTTTAAGTGTCACTGTGTTTTTCATCTGTGCTCTTGTTGGTTGGACAAGTTTGTAAATGACAAAGAGCTCAGTGGACTTTGCATCCATCAAATCCTGTTAGATGTTTGTTTTTCCTTCACAGCTTTGTGATGAAGGCTAAAGAACAGAGATATGAACTATTGCCAATATGAATCCTGATGCATGACGTGGGCACAGACCCACCAAAGCAACACTCAGCTCACCTCATTCCAGGCGCTTGTCTGCTGGAGACCATGAGCCTTGTTAGTCACACATTAGCACCGTGGTAGGAAACAGCCTCCATCATTTCATTAGATCTGAATTTGGACTGTTTCCCTCTGGATGAGAACCAAGTCTGTCAAATCTATTGATCCAACACAAACTATCAAACACATTGGCTCACAGTCAGATTGGCTTTGTATGGATGGTGTAACAGGGGCTGGGAAAGGATGCTGAAAGCTGAATATAATACAGAACAATAAGAGGACATATAATCATGTAGAAACATGATCTTCAACAGGCACACTTCTATTATTCATGATCACAAAGAACTTGTGCAGCCCTGATATCAGCCCTAATATATGAGTGTGTTTGCCCAAAGATTGAAACAGCATCAACATGACAGCTGTAAGAAATCTTCTCTCAGCCTTGTTTGGCAGAAGATCCCTGCAACAAAGATCGTAGCTGAAAGATGACGTGTGTAAAGTTTGTCTTTGGGAGGGTTGAGGCTGTTTTTAGACCTTTGATAGTTTCAATCCAGTTCTGAAAGACAGAAATAAAAACAACATCATTAAGATCAGATCATGGAGCTGTTTCCTGCCTTGTTTCTAGCTTCACATTACAAGACTTTACTACAATAAAGATGCTAACATGTATCTGTAGGAACAACATCATTGAATCTGTAACAACTGGAGCCAAACCAGTGGCTCTGCTGGGATCACTGGTGAGCCAACACTTCCTTGTTGATGCAGATTTCAGGGCTTCCTGTTGTTCCTCCGTTATAACTGTTCTCTCTTCTCAACACATGATGACACAAAGGAATCAGCAGTGACGAAGATGATGCTGAAGCACACATTTCACACATATAACAGAGCAGTCCAGTTACACACACCTCTGCTTGACATTAGGCCTCAAACAAAGACACAAAACACTAACTTGACTCTAAATAGAAGAAACTGGCAGCTTTTTCTGTTCTGTGCTTATATTTGACACACATGCTTCTCTTTGTGCAAACACACATCGCACTATAAGGGTAACCTAGCACACAATGATTGGACAGCACAGTGATGATGCTGGGAGATCCTATACGAAGCAACACAGAAACACTGAGAACTTTAAACATTGATTATATTGAGATAAGCAGCCGACCCAGTCTAGATAAAGGCGAGCAGCTGGGACCGCTGCTGCACCAAAAACAGGTTTCAGTGTTTCCATGTGTGTGTGTGTGATGTCTTTACTTATACTGGTCAATAGACTTTAGTCAACACATGATTGAAAGGTGTTACACATGAAATAAAAACAGTGTTTCATCTTTATTTCTTTTTCTTCTTCATTCTTCTTCTTCATTTTTATTTCTCTGTCAGTCCCTGCATCCTTAAATGTCTCCAGTTGTCCCGAGTTCCCTCTGACTGTCTCCTTGGTGCATTTAAACCCCTGTTCCTCCCTGTCCTCATCGTCTGTAGTCTTCATCTCCATTATCAGTCATCATAATTTTACCATCCTAGTGCAAGTCTGCAAATTTCTTTATTAAATCATAAGATTCTTAAATTCATCAAGTCTCTCTGTGCCTAGGTCCTCGTCTCAAAACAAGACATCACTGTTTGGTACATTTAAATGCTTGTACTGCCAAAGAAGAATGGATTGGAATGTAAAACAAAAAATACATATCCTAACCTTAATTACTGTTGGAGAATAATGAATGATGCTCACAGTGAGTAAAAAGTAAACTGAGTGCATTTTTTGGACAGAGATTCACTTTTAAAGTGTCTGTATAATATAATACAGATACATAAAAAAATACACTCCAAAAATAGAAGAGTCCTTGAAATGTGCAAAATATTATTAAAAGATTAGAAAAATGGAGACACCTTGGCCTCTGGTACAATGTATACAATGTATGAAAAGATCTTTAGCGCAGATACTACTATGGCTCTGCAGATTTTTTCTTTTCTTTTAACCTATGTCGCCGCACCTTGAGGTTGGCAAATCTGTCACATTTTGGTGGTCAACTCTCTCAAGCATCTCTTTCTCAACTGACATCACAGCCAGGTGCTGCAGTCTGCTTTGACCCATGGTACTTCTCAGCCAGGTATGCAGTAGAGATGGCACGATACCACTTTTTTAAGCCAGATACCGATACCGATATCATAAATTTGGATATCTGCCTATATAGTGTTTTTCACTCATTAAAACTGTTTTTTTAAATATCTTGCTGCATTTTGTATAAGTTCATACTCAAGTTTAAATAAACAACAACACTAAAGCTATTCTGTTATACCTGTATATAAAAAATACACTGCACCCAAAATATTTCATAGTTCAGCAACACTGATCAATCTAATAAACTTAAACCTGCTCCATCCTCCCTATTCTGGTATTTTAAAGAGTACTTAGCACTTTAGTACTTTAATTTGATGCAGGGTGAAAAAAATGCACAGAAATAAATTATTTTTCAAGAATAATTAAATAGATTCAACATCTTTCTTCTACAGAATTGCAGACTGCACCGATGGTATCTTCCCAAAGGAAAAAGTACTATAGCTTACTAGGGTATATTAGACTTAATAGTTACTATATACAGTAATGGACTTCTATACATTTTACATCAGATTAAAACTTTGGGTGTAAGATTCAGATAATTATTTATTAAAAGCTAGACATTTTACAGATAAGATAAGATAAGATAACATTTATTAGTCCCACATGTGGGAAATTAGTTTTGTCACAGCAGGAAGTGGACAGTGCAAAAGTTATGAAGCAAAAATTAGAATAAAATAAAATAAGAATAAATACAGTAGACAACTGTACAGAATAGAATAAAATAAAATACTATATACAGTAGAATAAAATAGAATAGAATATACAATAAGATAAAAATAGAATACAAATGCTATATACAACTGAGTAAAAAATACAACGATGCCAGGAAGATTATTGCACTTAGTGTTATTGCACATGTGTGTGTTTGATCAGTTAAAGTCTTTATTGTGGAGTCTGACAGCAGTGGGGAGGAAAGACCTATTTAAATGCTGCAAAAGAAGAATGGATTGGAATAAAAAAAAAAAATCCTAACGTGGGTTAAAACGTCTTGATGCATATATATCCTAACCTTAATTACTGCAGGAGAATAATGAATGATGCTCACAGTGAGTAAAAAGGAAAGTAAGTGCATTTTTTGGACAGAGATTCACTTTGAAAGTGTATGTATAATATATATACAAGATATAAGATAATATAGATATAATAGATGCTCTTTTTCCCAAGAAGGGGAAACATTGTTTTTAGATGCACATTCAGCAGACAGGTGCTTTATCTTTAAGACTTTTTATTAGCCAGCTGTAATAAACATACAGCACATTCTACGTGGTTATAATAGCAGGCAGCAGAGATAATAAATGAAAACTGTTGCAGGTTATGGATGTGAGTGAAAGTCGTCCTCTGTGACATGAACACTGGGACAGAAGATTGAGCAGCTGAGCACTGAAGCAGCACAAAGTTTCCCCACCTGCTATATAAATATTATAATAAAGTCATTTTAATACAAGGAATACAAACTTCTAATGAATCCACAAAGCTTCAAAATCTATAATGTACAAAGGGAAAACAAAGGGAATAAAAATGTCTCTATTTGCTGATGATTGTAGGTGGGTGACTTTCCTAACACACTTAGAACATTAAAGGCATTCAAATGAAATGAGACGTCTGTTCCCCCTGATGTAACCCAGCTCTGACATCATTTGTCCAAAAACAGTGTCAGCTTGTGTCAATCTAAACACATCTGCACCAAGAGTGTGTGCTTCACTTTATTTGGCAAGAAGTTCGGCAACAACACATCATCAATCTGTCGATCCAATCCACATCTATCAATTAAAACAAATTAAAGTAAGCTTTAAATTTGCAGTTGAACAAATTCCAGTGAGCAGTCCGAACCTTTCAAACTAATCCCTCTTCTTCCTCTTCTGTGTTTCGTGCATCGTTCTCCATCTCTGAGTGATGTTAGCTCATATTCTTGTCTCTCCCTGGGAAATACTGCAAATGTACCTTTAGCTGTAGACACACTGAGTGACTAACTGCACAGAAACAGTTTGCTGATATTTGTTGAGCTGTGAAGAAGGTTACATGTGTTACTGTTAAAGTGGACAATCAAGAGAGAGTTCATGATCACTGGTTAGCAGGACGGAGAAAGAGAGAAGCAGCTCATGAGCTGAAGCATCATCTGTGAGGCAGGGTGGATGCTGTGTCATGTACATGGATTTAGAGCCTTTTAATAATAATGTACAGATTCCTGTCATACATTTTAAATGTAATTCCACTTGTTTGTTTTTGGGACAGTCACCACTAGATGTCAGCAGACTACAGACTGCAGTCAGCTGACTTCTGTTGTCTTGCCCCTCCAAAGTGTATAATTCTAGCTATGGTGGCTGCAGGAGGACAAAAAGCTCTGACTGGTTGATCCATATGGAGTGAAGGCTGTCAGTCTGGTCTGTTACCTGAGCTCTACGTCTGTTTAATCTGGAGGAGGCTGAACAAGGTCATGACAAGAATCTGAATAGAACTTTGTGAGTGACTGAAAGCCATTTTGGACAGTTGTAAAACTGAACTAGTCAAATGCACGACTGTGGAAAAGCTTACTTATAACACTGAATAGAGTTCAGATGAAACAATATTTGAATTTCACTTCCACATGTCCTACGATCTTGGTTATATTTCAGATCTTTGGATATGGTGTTCAATAAAGAGCAAAGAGGCTGTAATGAACACCATATTTTAACCACACTTTTGACAAACACATGTATTTACCTATTTATTTATATGCCTGTCTTCTTCTCTTGTTTCCCTTTTATCCATCACATTATTTTTCTAATGTAAGTGGAGTCATAAAAACCTGTGGCAGATATGAGAAGACTGCTTGGGCATCATTTACTACTATGTGCAAAGACATGTTTTAATGTGTGCAACAAAAAAACAGAACAAACAAATAAATAATAAATAAATACAATTGTATTTATGTAGCACCTTTCTAGACAGAATCACAAAGTGTGGCACATAAGATAACAAATAATAAATAGGTAAAACAGACAATATAAAACAGGCAGAAATTTAACCAAAACAGTTTAAAAAGGTGAGTTTTGAGTTGTTTTTAAAAACAATGACTGAGTCCACAGTTCTTAATAACCTGTTTTGTTCTTTCCTTGATGCAAATGTTAATGAATCCAAATGAGTGAAAATCAGTGTTCACCATCTGTAACCTGCACACTGTCACACACTCTTATTTCTCCAGATAAAGAATCATGCTTACCTCATGGTAAGATGGGTAAATGGTGAGGATGCTGTAAGAGAGCGTGGTTAAGAGAGGGAGAATAAATAACAAAATAATAAGCTGGGCTTGGCTTCAAATAACATCGGTCTAAATACTGTTTTCCCTGCGACACGCTGGCTCATGTAAACTAGCAAATAAATAAAAAAGAAAAAAATCATTTCAATTCAATGTTATTTATATAGCACCAAATCAAAATAGCCTCAAGGTGCTTTATATTGTAAGGTAAAGACTGCACAACAATACCGAGAAAACAGAGAAAACTCCAACTATCATATGAGCCCCTATGAGCACTTTGGCAAGAGTGGGAAGGAAAAACTCCCTTTAACAGGAAGAAACCTCCAGCGTAACCAGGCTTATCAAGGGAAAACCATCTAACAGTCAAATGTTTGATCATTTCTGAGACAGTCCTACACTTGTATGGACACATTCAGCTATGAAAGTCTGAATGTTTTGTGTGTGAAATTCACTGAACGAGGCATTTAGACTGTAAACAGCATTTTAATGTCACAGTTATTTGAGCTGAGGGTAACTCTGTCAGATGGAAGCAAATACTATTTTTATAATTGGTCTATCTGATGATTATTTATTCATCTTTTAGGCGTCCAACACTAGAAATTATTAAAACTGTTACAAATACACAAAGAAAATGGTGATCACAGCTGTGGAGAATCGTGAAATACTCGTGTGAATTGTGTTGTTCTGGATGTTCTTCAGTTTATTTCATATAGAGGATGAATAATGCAGAAAAACATTCTAGATTTCTGCATTTTTATTGTTAAAAACTGCTCCAGATGTTGTTCAGTCACATTTCCATAACAGATGGTGTCAGATCTTTATGCAGTGTCGGTGAGACGATCAACAACAGACAAAACACTGAAGCGGACACTCGTCTGTAGAAGGAAACATGGAGAGTGTGAGGTAATCAGTGCACAACATCAGTTTGTATTTCAGGCTGTTTTTATATAGAACTTCAGCACCAATGTAAAAGTGCCGGTTTTAGGAAGATGAAGAATATTTTCAGGAAGGATGCCGGTCTGCAAGCAGAGGTGGTTGAACTTCTCCTCAGCGCTGAAGTCCAGACTACGTCCTGTGAAACCACGTGATGGAAATCTGGTGCTGTAACTTTACTTAACAGTTTACTGAACACAGCTAAATGCAACTTTACCATATAATCTGTTTTCAACAAAGGTTTCACTGCGTCCGATGTTGATGTAATGATTCAGGCCGTACTCGTCAGGCTTCCATCGACCACACGCATTTCAGTCACAAACCCATGACTCACAAAAAGGGAAACAGCAGAAGAAAAGATGTGAAAAAAAGTAATACTGATGATGATGATGGAGGATTAACCGTGGTGGTTAAACTGTTTCCTGTCTTTGTGGGCGTACTCACAGGGAAGTTTCCAGGCACATCAGTCTTGGTGGCTAAAGTCTCCATTTTCCAACATGTATCGCTACAGGTGCAAAGACATAACATTAATCATCAGTGTAGATATTTTAATGCTCTCCAAATGGTTTTGCTTTGTCTGTCCTCTCGCACTCACAGAGGAAATGAGGACGCCAACCTTAAAACCTCCATCTTCAGTTGGCTCAACCATGGCCGGACTTCCTGTTGGCTTTGTGACAGACAAATCTTGAAATTAGAGCAAAACTCCAGTCAAACACCACTTACAGCAATCTGTGGACACACAAATGGAAAGCAATGAGAATTATACAGAAGCATAAGAGCTGTTTATTGTAACACTTTGTGCGTGTGTGTGTGTGTGTGTGTGTGTGTGTGTGTGTGTGTGTGCACATTAATAATACACTGATGTATATTAGTTTTATTAATGCCATATCTTGAGAAAACAATTGCAGAATTTTACATCAAAGTTTCCAAAGCTGATGTTTGTTGTTGTTCACACTCTGTTTTATATTAATATATAGTTTTCTTAAGCAATGGACAAAATAAATATTATCAGGCAAAATCCAGGGTGAATCATAACCAAATAACTTAAATGGTGAAGTCATTATAGAAGTACATTTTGCAAAGGTCAGCCTCCTGTATAGACTGCTAAACTGTCTGGGGGGCCCTGCCTGTCCTTGTTGGATAAGCTCCAGTACCCGTTTTCCATAAGACGGAGACATTTGTATGAAAATAGATGGGCAGTAGGATAAAAATTATTATGGATGACTCTGTAAATCAAAGTCTGCCTGAGGTAGGATTTCAGAAGCAGAAACCATGAGGGAGCACAGTACCACTCCCAGAAGGGCGCGAAGTGAAGCCATAGCTGCTGAAGAGTGAAGAAATGATGATGAGGAGATCCCAGATGAAGATCTGCTGCCTGGTGACTCTTTATATAGAAGAGTGAGATTATCTCCCCACCAACAGCTGCACTTATACAAACCCCAGGTGCTGGGATGGCTTTGAACATGTGACATTTTCTGCAAACACATGGACAGTTTCATAACCACAAAGGTTATTCCTGCAGGGGGAGAATTGTATCCACTGTGTGAGAGGTGAACGTCAGACAGTTCTTAGAAAATGTAGTTTCTCTTTAAGGTTTTAATATCTCTTTTACCCCCATTTGTCTAAAAACTACTTGACAGCCCTTCATGTAAGAGGTTTATTATCTGTGCAGGATGGAGCATCCTCAGAGTGAAAGCAGAGCTTTGTTCACACAGTTTTTTCCAAAGCTGACTGATTAGGAATCTCAAAGTTGGCTTTCCTCATAAGTAATACACGGTCTCAGTCAGACTGGACATGATCACTCCTACAGGAAGCAAAGTAAATGTACTATGATTTTATTTCACCTGTGAAATGATGAAAAACAGCAGAATAGCTAACGCTAACAAATGCGTGTTGAAATGTTTCATTTTCTGCTGTTTCATAGGTCAAAAAGGGCGTTGAACCAAACTGAAGCTGAGCTGCTGCTACTGCTGTAGTGCAGTATCTGCTGTGTGCTTCATCATATAACCTTCTGTACACAGCAGACAGAGGCTACTGGCACTTAAGTCCATCTGCTAGATAGCTTTAAAAACTGGTTAGTGAAGTTGATAATACTGATACACATTCTTTGCTACTGTCACAGGACAGGGATCCACCAGGGAACAGCTGTCAGGATAAAGAGCCTTCACTTCTCTAAATATAAACTGGATACTTGTAGGAAACTTTGGGAAGCGGCATTTTTCCTCATATCGTCTAAATGTAAGTTAGCTCAGGTACTTCTTCCATACTTGCTCTACAGAAAGCCAAAGAGTTTGGAGCTCTGCAAACATTTCCAGCACAGCTGGATTTGTCTGTAACTTTGGTCACCTCTGTATCATCCCTCAGAGTCTTTTTTCTACTGCACAGCTTTGAAACCATGACACCACGAGTGATGCTGAGGAGATGTCCAGTTTAAATAGACCTTTATTCCTGGAAAACAAATACATGAAGTGATGCTGTTAAAGAAGAACATTTTATGGCACTAATGAATCAAGCATCTGCATGTTTGTCTGTCAGTCTGTCTGCTCAACAGTTCCTCTGATCTACTTCAGACTTGGTGGGTATTTTGATTTTGGAGCGGTCAAAGTCTATCACCGTGTTGCTTTGTCTGCTGTAAATCTGCCTGTACAAAGGGAAACATGCATGTTTTTAGATGCAAATTCACAACATGGCTGCATTTTTTGGTCATCTTCTGTGATTATGTTTATTTTATATTCATTTAATTCTATTATTTTTTGTATATGAATCTTTACAAGTGTGTAGATACAAAGGCTTGATTAAAGCAAAGGTCTCAGCTGTGCTGTTAGGGATGTACTCATATTTGTTTCAAAATGTAATAAATCAAAGGATTTTAGGCATTTCATCCTTTTTATTTGTTTGGATATAACAGCAGGTGGATAAAAGCATGCGAGTGATGAGTATAATTTTGTGATATTATGAGCATTGTTAATAAAGAAAGAGCAGAGATAGTAAAAAGGAAACAGGTGATGGACGTGAGATTTTCAGAGCAGTAAAAGCTCCTCAGTGAGACGATCACCTGGACACAAGGTCAGGCAGCTGGGACTCATCTAGAGAGCAAAATGGAAAAGTGATCTTTGCAGAACATCACTGCTGATTGCAGTTATTTACATCAAACGTCTTCTCTGAGATAAGAGGACCATTTCTGGGAAAGATGACAGTATTTTCAGGCTGGATGCTGGTTTGCAGGGAGAACTGAATTAAGGTCTCCTGCACCTAAGCGCTGAGGTCCACACCTGTGAAAACAGATGAGGTCAATCTGCTGCAGCACGTATAGCTTTACTGATCAGCAGAACAGCAGTTGTGTAAAGCGCTTTGGGGTCCTTAGGGACTAGAAAAGCGCTATACAAATACAGGCCATTTACCATTTACCAGAATAACTTTACCTAACACAAGTGCAGAATTAGAAATTCGACTTTACCATCCAACCTGTTAACAACAAAGCTTTCATTGCCTCTGTTGCTGATGGTGTAAGTCATGTAGTACTAATCATACTTCACATCAGCCATGCACAGAGTATCTCCAGGCTTTCAATAGTAAAGCCAAGGAGATGATGTGAACATAGCAATAGTAAAATATGCATCATAATCAGTTGTATGTGTCAACTATGTGGCACCTCAGTCTTGTTGGCATGAAGAAAAGTTGTGTAACATGTAGCATAAGGGCTGCAAAGACATCATTTAAACAGCAGTCGTCTATTAGTCATAACGTATCTGCTGTTAAATAGTTAAATGTCCGTTCTCCATCTCTGTCCTCTCACAGTTCGGCGTATACCAACTCCAGCTGTGGTAACCATGGCTGTGCCCATCAACACACTGAAGCTGAGACGCCACCCGTCACTATGGCGACTCCAATAGGGTTACCTGTCAACTGTGGACACATGAAAGGAAAACAGCAGAAGTTAAACACGAAACATGTTTACTGGAACATTTCTATTGATAGCTTTATGGAAAAGTGTGTTTAAACACTTTTCTATTTTTTATTTTGTTTATGATTGGATTTACTGTGAAAGGAATTTCAAAGTTTTACAAAGTTTTACATTTTCCCCTGTTTTTCATACAGACTGGAGACGAATGGATGGTGCTTTCTTTGTTTGTTTAAAGATGATGAATAAAACTCTACAGGCATCTTAAACCACCCTCGTTTCTATCTATTTTGTTATATAAATGGAAATACAGTATATAAGACAAAACCTGAGCTTATATGATACTAAGGACCCTGGAAGTCAGTCCGCCTTTATTATTCAGCACAGCCTTAAGTCTCTTAGTCAAGCTTTTTTTGTATTTTCTGTAAGGAAGTATTCAGGAACAGTTCTTTTCTTGGATGTTGGTTCCCTTTGTTTCCATTCTCTGTTAAGATGTTTCAGTAATGTTGAGGTCTGGGGAGGCCAATCCATGACTGAAGTGCTGTGATGCTGCATACTGCAGTTTGTTCACAGTGATGGTTTCACAAATGAAACCACTGCCAATCAGACATTTGTATAGTGGATCAACTTCTGATGATACTTTCCTGAATTCCATAACTATGGTATGTTTGCACGTACTGATGAATATTTGCAGCTGATTTTCAGTCCAGTTGCTGTGTGACATACGCCAGTCTTTCTCCCTGTGTCCTTCCTTAAGAATAGAGCCATCCTTCCATTGAGACTGTTTCTGATGAGGCTTCATTGAGCAGTACATGGATCCCTCAGCTCATCTAATCGTCCTATTTCTTAACACGTGACTTTCAGAAACTGTTAATAATTTACTGTATCTTTTGAAAAAGTACCACTATTTATACAGCACAAGACTTAAGAATATTTAACAAAAGCAAGTTTAATTTTTCCCTGGTTTTACTACCCCACTGTTCACCAAAACGGCAGCAGACCTTCACCATCTTATCCAGAAGGGTCACCTCTTCACCCTCACATGGAAGAAGTAATCTGATTGGCATGGTGATATGTTTGAAGCAAGTCCCTTGTGTAGCGCTGGAACCCAGTCACAATGTTTCATCCATTTCATTGGCTGGTTTGCCTGCAATAATGCCAAATAATTAGCAACTCTATAAATAGAATGTAGTTCTGTAAAATCACTCATTATGATGTTTTTTTTTCTAATTTGCTATGACCTCAGACTGCATTGAAAATAAAACTAATAGGCTATCTGGTCTTTAAGTGATGACGTGACGAATCCTGCTTCCGGACCTAAAGTAGTCTGCGTTTAATATGGGTTTTGTGTTGTTAACTTGTTTAATGCTTTGTATTTTCTTCTATTTAATCTCAAAAAGCTCCTAAAACATTTTTAAAACCTTACGATGTAACTACAGCCCAGCCCATGCAGCAGTATATGAATGACTAATCCTATTCATCCTTGTGGATGAATTATCTCAGTCTCCTCTTTGATGTTTGGTCCATTTACAGCATCCTGCCATGAGATTACATTTGTTCCTGACCACCGAGAATCCTCACGTTAACTTTTATCAAATGGAAAAAAGTTAGGGTGTTTATATTATGCTCACATGGCTGTGTCGCTAGCGGTCACATAGTACATCGTTAAATACCAGCCTGCCAAACTTCAGTAACCCTACAAACGTCACTGCTGTTTAGTTTTCTGTCTTCATTTATGCTGGAAGTGATAGCAGAGCTGTATGTTTGAATTTGTTTCCAAAATCCCTCAGTCAGGACATGTGATATTGTATTTAGATGGAAGCTAGCGAGCTAACTTCCTGCTAATTTCTAACTTCGTTAAATGTCATACATTGCGTTTTGTTTTCATGGATACTTGAATGATAAACTCAATTGTTACACCTGGTAGAGCAGAACGCTGATCATTTTATTACAGATGAAACACTTGAGATAGTTTTTCAACTCTCAGCGATGCCACAGTGATCGTGTGATTTATGGACCTGCAGCGGAGATTGAGCCCAGACACAGCTAGTGACATCAGACTTAAAGACTGGATAAAGAGTGATATGAACATATCTATAACGTAGTGTCTGTATAAATGTCTGGAGCACACCAAAATATATTTGGAGATGGAAGAGAACTGTATATCAGCTTGTCTCACAGTTGGTATCCAGACTAGACGCCTTCTTTTGGTAACATCCGATACATGAGCTGCCTCATGTTGCTTCCAGATGGGGAAAGAATGAAAAGATAAACCATTTTCAAGCTTATTCCCTTGCCGGTTGTGCGATCTATTACATTACATTACATTACAACCAACCGCACAGCAAGTACGAACCATATCTGGTGTTATCCGTGTGCTTTCGCTCCTCTTTCGCTAGCGCTTTGTTCGGCCCAGAAACATGGCACCTCAATCAAAAATCCTGGTCACGCCCCCTCTCGTGACATTTCGCTCCAAAGCCCCATTAGGCTAATCGTTGAGTTACTTCCGGTATTTCAGACAATCCCTTTCCGTCAAGAGTCACTTGGTAATTTGTTGCAGACTTGTGCTTTCAGTGTTTTCTGAAATGTTAATTTGTTGTCAATTTTTTATTTATTTTTTTTTATGTAAAAGTGTTTTTTGAAATGTTATTTTGTTGTTAAATTTTTTATTTCCTTTTTTTAATCTAAAAGTGTTTTCGGAAATGTTATTTTCTTGTTGATGTTGTAAATGTCATTTGCACTTCCCAGCCACCATATGTTTCGTATGAGCTCAGGTTCGCTATTTAGTTTGGCCAGTTTAGGTTTGTTCAGTAGACTGGTGAGTGGAAAAGACACCTTTTCTGTTTCTCCGGACTTTGTGACCGTTTATTCTGGGGCTGTTTTCTGTGCAGCCAGTGAGGATAATGGTGTTTTCTCTGGCTCACCTACAACTGTTGTTAATATGAATGTGTTTCCTCAGACCGTAGCTGCCCAGCCTGAAGCTCACTTAGCTGCCCGGCCACAAGCTCAGTTAGCTGCCCAGCCTCGAGCTCAGTCATCCTCTCCTTCACTAGCTCAGTCTCCAGTGTCCCCGCTAGCCTAGTCATTAACTCCGCCACTAGCTCCATAGCTCATCACCTCAACCATTACTTCAGTCGCCCTCAGTTCAGCCTCCTTTTCAGAAGTCATTCGTCTTGTGCTCCTCGTGTAAGACAAGCTAAGTCAAGTCAACCCGAAAGGAACTGTGTTTCATCCGTTCATTCTAAGCAGAGAGACGAACCAATTAATAATGTAATCGTTCCTCAAAAGCTGGCCTGTTTAGAGACAGTTATTCTCTCCAGGGCCTCCCCAGAGTCTGAGTTTCCACCCGCAGTCGACTTTGGACCACTGGAGGGTAAGAAGTTAGCCGAGGACTGCACCCTACTGTTGCAGCTTGAGCCAAACCTATGTGTTGCTCAGCTCCGGTCAGCATCAACCTTGCCAGAGGTCCCTGCACCTGCTGGTTCTGTTTTGTGCCTGCCAGAGGTCCCCACACCTGCTGGTTCTGTTTTGTGCCTGCCAGAGGTCCCCGCACCTGCTGGTTGTATTTTGTGCCTGACAGAGGTCCCTGCACCTACTGGTTCTGTTTTGTGCCTGCCAGAGGTCCCCGCACCTGCTGGTTCTGTTTTGTGCCTGCCAGAGGTCCCCGCACCTGCTGGTTGTATTTTGTACCTGCCAGAGGTCCCCGCACCTGCTGGTTCTGTTTTGTGCCTGCCAGAGGTCCCCGCACCTGCTGGTTCTGTTTTGTGCCTGCCAGAGGTCCCCGCACCTGCTGGTTCTGTTTTGTGCCTGCCAGAGGTCCCCGCACCTACTGGTTCTGTTTTGTGCCTGCCAGAGGTCCCCGCACCTGCTGGTTCTGTTTTGTGCCTGCCAGAGGTCCCCGCACCTGCTGGTTGTATTTTGTGCCTGCCAGAGGTCCCCGCACCTGCTGGTTCTGTTTTGTGCCTGCCAGAGGTCCCCGCACCTGCTGGTTCTGTTTTGTGCCTGCCAGAGGTCCCCGCACCTGCTGGTTGTATTTTGTGCCTGCCAGAGGTCCCTGCACCTACTGGTTCTGTTTTGTGTCTGCCAGAGGTCCCCACACCTGCTGGTTCTGTTTTGTGCCTGCCAGAGGTCCCCGCACCTACTGGTTCCGTTCTGTGTCTGCAAGAGGCCACCTTGCCTGCTGGTCCTGTGTCTGTCTCCGCTGGAGGATCCAAGGAGCCAGTTCAGCAGCCTGTCTCCGCTGGACCGAGGGGCCCGTTCAGCAGCCTGTCTCCGCAGGAGAGTCTGAGGGGCCCGTTCAGCCTCCTGTCTCCGCTGGAGGGTCCGAGGGGCCCGTTCAGCTTCTGTCTCCGCTGGAGGGTCCGAGGGGCCCGTTCAGCAACCTGTCTCTGCTGGAGCGTCCAAGGGGCCCGTCCGGCCACCAGCTGCGGCTTCCAAGCCGTTGCCTGCAATGCCACCACATGCGGCTCCCACGCCGTCGCCTGCAGCACCACCACCTGCGGCCCCCACGCCGTCATCTGCACCCTCATCCTCGCCTGCTGCGCCACCCTCATCCTCACCTGCAGCAGCAATAGCCTCTGCCTCGCCTGGTCCAGCCTCTGCATCAGCTTCAGCTTCGCCTGGTCCAGCCTCTGTCTCAGCTTCAGCCTCGCCGGGTCCAGCCTCTGCTTCTGCGTCGCTAGGTCCTGCCTCTGCTTCTGCCTCGTGTAACCCTGGAGAGTTACTAAGGGTTTTAGTGTGTTATGAGTGATGTTAGTATTTTGAGTTCACTGTTAAGTTTTGTTAAGTTAAATCATTTTGTTGAGAATTAATAAAATAGAAGATGTCTATAATGTCCTGATGGTCCTTGAAGTATACAGGGGGAAGTACCGCCTCCTGCCGTTCACTGCGTAGCAGCTACGGATATCAGGAAAGAGGGAGAGGAAGAAAAAGTCAGTTTTTCCAAGTGGAAAGCGTGGTTCCTTTATTCAGTCGGATTGTTCGGTGGAAATAGACTATCTAGACTTTGTTGTTGACCAGAAAGGAGCTTGTTACTGCTCGGATTCTTCTCGGTGAGTTAATTTGTTGTGAACAAGAATATTGTGAGTTTAAGCCATGAACGATGACATGCTAGCGGCTATCGCGGCTATTGCTATTAGCCATGTGGCTGTACATGTGTGATTGTAAGGATTAAACTGTATGTTAGAGTTTGTTAACTTCCTATGACGATGCATGTAAAGATTGTAAGTTATATGTATGCTGTAGATGTTGATATGTTCCTATATCAATCCTTAATTGTGTTCATTGTGAGGTGAATACAGTTTAAAGAAAATGGGGTTATGTTTCTTTGTAGTTGTGCTACAACGCTTCACCATCGCCATTTTGAAGCTCCAGGAGAGCCCATTTTATTGGTTACTTTGGTAAGAAGTTATCATTGTCTATGTTTTGGATTATTCTGTTGTTCTTTCTGTATACTGGAAAGGTAAAATGCAAATTTGTTAGTATGTATGAACGACACATAAGAAAGGCTATATGTATAAATGACTAAATATAGATTTTTGAATGTTATTCTGACTGTGTTATACAGGTCAGGTTTTTTTGTTGGGAGTACAGTTCGGTGATGATCCAGTCCAAAGATGGCGAGCCACCCCTCCAGGATCCTTAAGATGATTGTTTTAAAAGAGAACTAAATTCTTTGGACGAGCCGTGAACTGTACAAACTCTACTTAAGTGGTAGGACAGATTTACACTTCATTCCTCCTTTGCACATCCTGCAAGGAGAACCCTCATCGCTGGACTCACACTTAAGGGTGTCGGCTGACACAAAAGAGAGAGACTGATTCAAATTCCCCGGGGTGTGTGTGTTTTGTTTATTATTTTCTGTGACTTGGGCCCAATTTTTCCTTTCATGTACTGTTATTGTTTTCATTGTATGTATGTGCGATTCTTTAATTGTGAATACAATTTGATCAAACCAAGTTCTTTGAGCGTTTTATTAGTCATCCACTCTGCTCCAGTGGTCGAACCTCAGCTATTGGCCCAACACACAGGTAACCATCTAAATCTGTATCCCAAGTGTTGAAAGGGGTGTTACACTCGCCTGCAGCTTCAGCCTCGCCTCATACTGCTGCTGCCACGGTGCCACCCGGTCCGCGTCTGGTGCCTCAACATCATCGGCCATCTTCTAAGCCGCTGTCTGGGCATCATTGCCATCGTGGACGCCCTCCTGAACGGTGTCATCACCGCCACTGCCGTCCACATGGCCGGCCTCAGGACCTGTCGCCGCCACTGCCTTCCACGTGGCCGGCCTCCAGATCCGCTCTGTCGCCGCCACTGCCTTCTGCATGGCCGGCCTCCGGATCCGCTCTGTCACCGCCACTGCCTTCCGCGTGGTCGGCCTCCGGATCCGCTCTGTCGCCGCCACTGCCTTCCGCGTGGTTGGCTTCCGGAGATGAACTATTCTGGACTCCTGAGTTGTCAGCCTCCTGAACTATGTTTTGGGACCCCATTCAAGGATTCCAGTGTGTTTGTGATTGTATTTTGAACATCCCATTTGAATCACTGGAGCTTCTTTTTGTTTGGTTTTGGTCTGTATGTCATTATCTGGTCTCCTTGTGTGTGTGTGTGTATATATAGTGGGTGTCGGTCTGTGCTCGTTGTCGGCTCGTCTGCGTTTCATGGTGTTCTGTTCCTTAATCTGCCTCTCTCTGCCCCTCACCCCGTTTTGTATGATCTCAGGTTCGCTATTTAGTTTGGCCAGTTTAGGTTTGTTCAGTAGCTTCTCTCTCCTAAATTCCTGTTTTTGTCACTCTGCCACTTGTAAATAAACTCTTACTCATATCATCAGTCATTGCCTGCATTTTGGGTCCTTTTACCTCCAACACCACATGGCTTGCCTCGGCAGCCGTGACAATAACACTTACTATGACAGAAGTCAGCCAGCAGCGCTGGCTTGATACCAGATCCAGGACAGACATGTTTGCTATGTGAGATGAAGTGCTACTGGGAAAATTACATTTTATTTATGTAATGAACAAATTTTGAACATTATGAACTTAAAATAATATACAACTAAAAAGAAACACGGCATGTTAAAGATCTAGTTTAAATGACTCAAAAAGCTGAAATTAAAAATTATCCATACAGCAAACAAAAAAATGTTGTGAACCTACCTGAATTTAAAAAAGAAATTGGAAAAAAAAACTATGTCAATAAACAATGAAAAAATAAATATCGGAATAATATCTATTTTACCTGGTTAATGTGTGTGGTGGGGTATGGTCTGCAGTGCCGCTACAGGGGAGGTGGAGTGACACCTGAGTGGCAGCCGCAATCATGGCTTGCCTGCTTAAAGTCTGTGCTCTCCCTGCTGTTGTGTTGTTGTTGCTGGTATGTGTCTGTGTGTGTGCAGCAACTGTGTGTGATAAAGCACATCTTTAGGTGAACTCAGTTGTATAAACTTTTGCAAAGAACTCACGGCAGTTAGTACTAAACACACTGATAAAACACAGCATTACTCCCAACTTACAGACTGTGCTGGCTTAAGAGATGGCATAGGCAGACACAGGAGTAGTGTCCTTCTCCCATTAGACGGGAAGTAGCGAGAGATGCCACTGCTGGTAGGATGTCAAAATAAAATGAACAGTGTAAAAATGCCCTAAAAACAAACAAAGACTGTATGAACCTATATAACACCACTTAATATCTGAGGCGACTCTTGAGGAGCCAGTACACAGGTAAACAAACACACAGCTGAGAGGTTGTGTCATTTTATTTTTGTTTGAAGACGTAATGTAAAAATCTATAATTCTGAATCAAGCAAAGAAAACAAAGACATTCAGAGACCTAAATCACCTGGATTACATTACATGGATACATGGAAGACTGAAGCATCAAAGAGCAGAGTCTACATTAGATCTGATCCAGGACCATCGCAGTAAAGCCACAACACCCACCAACAGCACAGAGATGGCCCTCAATTAGGCTCATCATCATCATCATCATCGTCAGACTGCTGAACACAGGAAGCAGCTGCTTTTATAACATCAGAAATAACGAGGACCAGGACCTGCCTCAGTTAGTGGGAACCAGGATACGATCTGGAGAAAGAAGAAGAGATGATGACAGAGTCACCAAAACACTCTGAAAAACACAACATGGATGCTGGTGTCAGTCTGCTATGAACTGCTCTGACCTTGGGCCATCCTCCTGTAGTAGATGAATCCAATCAGAAATAAGATCAGACCCAGGATCAGTCCTGAGGCTCCGATGGCGAGCTTGCTCCTCTCTGACACAGGCATCGATGGGTCTGAGGACACACAGGTGAGACAGACAGGTGTACAGACAGACAGGTATGTACAGGTGTGTACAGACAGACAAGAATTTACCCCAGTCAGTGATCAGAGGTTCCCTCAGGCTGGCGTGCTCCACCATACAGGAAATTTTCTCTCCATACCTTCAACACAAACATCAGTGACTCTCACAGACAACAAATGTTTGATTAGAACATTTATTCAACAGACTACATGTATGGTTTCAGTTAGGTTATTGCACACATGCTGAGTTGGCCTCTGTCCTTATAGACAGAGTGAGTGCTGAGGTCGAGGCACACACGCACACACACAAGCAGTAGTTAAACTCATGTGTAGGGGAGAGTTCAAATATTTAAATACCAATCTGCAAAGCCTTGTAGCTGTTTGATTATGCTTGCAGGAGAGACTGTTTGTTCCAGGGGATAAGCAGAGTTAGAAGATTACTGGGAAGGATCTGGCCTCGGGAAGAAGGAGATGTTCTTTTAATGTGTTAAAAGTTGTCAACATTGATTGTATTGTACCTACTTTACGCATGAGGGGGCGTTCCAATACCCTGATTTTCATAAAAAACTATTGTTGTGTGGTTTTCGGAGAGAGATCGATGCTGTCTGCGTACAGTGTCCCATCTCCCACACGTGTGTTCATTAAAATCATCGTTTGACTTGACCCGGCTGGACCAGTGTTGTTATTTTGGTTTTCCTCCTGTATCCATCCCCAATATTTTGAACCCGTGACAAAATCCATGTAAAACATAAAAATGACAAAAATTACCCCGATTCAGCAAGCACTTTGGCAACAGTAGGAAGGAAAAGCTCCTTCCCACTCAGCTCTAATGGGGCAATATGCTATTATAATGTCTTTGAGATAAGACGGGGCCTGATCATTCAAGACCTTGTATGTCATGGTCCTGGGTCTGTGACCCAGTAAGTTAAATTGTTTATTATTTATTGCCACATTATTGCTGTGTGTGTTTTGGTTTTGTATTTCTAGGTTCCAGGTTTTCTTCCCTTTGTCCCTCAGGTTAGTCTGTTCTCCCTCTGTTCTATTCAATTCAATTCAATTCAATTCAATTTTATTTATATAGCGCCAAATCACAACAAAAGTTGTGACAAGGCGCTTCATAGGTACAGAGAAAAACCCAACAATCATATGACCCCCTATGAGCAAGCACTTTGGCGACAGTGGGAAGGAAAAACTCCCTTTTAACAGGAAGAAACCTCCGGCAGAACCAGGCTCAGGGAGGGGCGGGGCCATCTGCTGCGCCCGGTGGGGGTGTGTCTAGTCATCCCTGCCTGTGTGTTCCCTCTGTTCCAATGTAGTCAGGTCTCTGTGTAAAGCCCATGTCTCTGAGTCTGTCTTTGCTTGTGTGTTGAATTTCCTGTTTTATTGTGAAGGTCTGTGTCTTTTGTTAGTGTGTTTAGTTCTGCTTCCCCTTGTCTCATCAGCTCTGATTTCTCCCAGCTTTGTTTCCTTCCTGTCTCCCATTCCCTGATTGCTCCTGTGTGTATATAAGCCCTGTGTTTCCTTCTGCTTGTTGCTGTTTTATCTGTGTTGTCCCCCTGAGTTGCCCTGGGGATGTCCAAACTCAGGGTCTGCATCTTTCAAGGCCACATTTGAAGGCCTGTTACGTCACAGCGACGCGACGAAGGCTATCCAAATTCAAAGGCTGCTCCAAATGCTTCCAAAAAACCGTCCTTCATTTCCCCGAATTTGAAGGATCGGTCAGGTGTATCCTTCGTGGCCCAGCATATCCCACAATTCATAGCGCGGCGGTGGGTGTGGATATTTTTTCCAAAAAAACAGCAGACGGCTGAAGTGGGGCGGCCAAAGAGTAAACATTTAAAAGTAAGTACTGAATATTATGTCATTTATTTATGTGCAAATGTTTAATAATGAAGAACATTAAAACATTACTTTACACATGTCAGCAAAGTTATGTGACATTAGTGATGTTTGTACTTTTAACGTTAACTTGCGTTTAAAGCCTTTAAAATATACGCCGTTCAATAGTTGACCTTATTCTTACAGAGAATGTGATGATTTTATGGATAATTAAAGTCAGTCATATATCCACAAACACAAGCTGAAAGTCAGTGATGCTGCTCGGTTTGCAGTCCTGAATATGACGGCACAAGCAGGATTCACTGCACTGTTAATGTTAGCTATGTTATATTGCTGCCTCTGTTCGGTGGTGTCGAGCCAAATGGACTTTAACGTGTGTTTGAACGAGCTGACGGTTCACTCGTTAAGCTGAAAGAAAGATGCTTTAATCACAGGAGTCACACATGTGTCCACTGGACCATCTGGAACTCTTCTTGTTTAGCACTCGTAATAACACAAACACTAAATCCTCCTTCTCTTGTGCTGTTTTGTAGCAGTGTATACACCTGAGACTGTCACCTGTCTGTCTGTCCTACACTCTCTCTCTGTTTCTTTCTCTCTGATTGTGGAATAAAAGTATGAACATGTGTTTATAAGTTACACTTGTGTTTGAATCCTGCAGCTTATCACACATTTGATTTCCATGTGTGACAACTGCAAGTGTCCAGAGTGAGGACAGACTGAGGGACCCACTGCTGCACATCATCTGTGAGGCTTTGCACCCCTGATGATCCACCAGGACAAACTCAGCAGTGTGTGAGGAAGAGGAGGAGGAAGAGCCAGCAGCAGCTGACAGATGGAGAGAATAGACAGACTGTTCCCTGTTTGTGAAGGACTGCTAGAAAAGTTTAACATAACTAATTGTCTGTCCTGAATCAGTCTTATTAGGTAATGTTCAAATAATGTGATCATTCCAGTGTTTTCAGTGTGGGAGAAAGTACTCAGGGCCTTCAAGTTACACACTATGAAAGGCAGCAACAAGTTTAATGTTCAGAAACCTAAAGTATGTATCAGCAGCAGAATGGAGCTAAAAATAAATGTTTGTTTCAGTTCTATGAAGCTTTGAGTATTTTGGATTAGTAGCACTGCTGTGTTTGTTGCATCATATTGCTGTAATTGTTTATATGCTTTATATATTCTGAGGTAAGTTGATCTATAGTGTTACATCATATTCTATAAGGATGTTATGTGTTTGTATACTTTCTGCCCAGTTTGACCCATTTAGCAGAAGTCGGCCTGTTTAAGGCTCTGATATCTATTCTGTATGACTTAAAGCAGTTATGACATGGTCTGATTTTCTCACCCAATAAAGGAATATTTAATATATCAGTCTGATCTTCATTCTATCAGAAACAGTTATCACAGCTCGTACATTTTCTTTTTACACATATATATAAGCATTGAGACAAATTTAGTAATACCAACATACTGAAAGAACGATATTTGTCTCTTATATATAATACATCTATATACTGTATACACTGTCAAAGATACTTGTCTTTGAGTGAAGAGAGGACATATAAATAACTGTAACTAGGATCTTTACTGAAGCTCAGTATTTGACACAGAGTTCATGTTCACTGCTGTAATAACTAATAATGATTAATATAATAACTATAATATTGGCCATATTATATTTACATTACCAAAGTGAGATGACTTTAGTCTCATGAACAACATTAGCTAATTGCTGTTTACTAGCTAAACTTAAAATGGCTGTTCAGTACAAAAATGAAGCCCAACAATCATGTTTGTACAGTCCTGTGGTCTTGGCTTCAGATACTTATCAAATCAAACAAAGTTCATATAAAATTTAACAGATAAACAAAAAGATTTTCTCCTTCATTTCTGTCACACAATACTGTATTAAACATTTCCAGCAGTGAGTATCATGGTTGCTAGGCAACCTGAACAGTGCGATGGAGGTTAGACTGTTCAATTTCACCAGCCTCTCACTTCCGGCGACGCAGCGCACGTAAACCGCGTCCTCCAATGATGCAGACCCTGAATTTGGAGACGGCACCTGTGTTCCTCCTAGTGATGTGTCGGTCGCAAATGAAACAGCTCTTAGAGCCAGATCTATAAAATGAATGAAGGGAGTCATGTTTTTTTCTCTCTCTCTTGCTCTCTTTTTCACTTCACATCGTACATGAGTCTTGTGTTTGCGCTGAGCAGATGGGGGAGGGGCCGTAGTTACACCGGCAGCAGCAGTAGCGTGTGAACAGTGCAGTGTTGCCAACTTAGCGACTCCGTTGCTATATTTAGCGAGTTTCTTAGAGCCCCTTAGCGACTTTTTTTCTAAAAAGCGACTAGCGACAAATCTGGCGACTTTCTCTGGTGTTTTTGGAGACTTATTTATGACCACTTTTTGACGTGAAAGCGCGTATTGCTCTTACTCTTACGCGCATGAGAGAAGCCACTGCTCCCGCACTGACGGTAACGCAGTCAGTTCTTCTTTTACTGTTATGTCGTTTTGTGGATCACAAGGTTAAAAACTACTTATACCCAAGCCCGGATAAAGGATCAGGGTTGGAATTGTGACATGAAAAAAAACAATAATTGCTAAAAGAAATTTAATTTGTAGTTCTAAATAAATTCTAAATGCATTTAGGATTTTTAGGTTTAGGTTTTTTACTCACTTTATGTCTCAATGTTATTTCTCTCTCCTACAACGTAGGTTACAATTACATTAGCATGACCGATTATGCAAATTAGGCAATGATGTCATTTAGCAACTTCTATTCACTTTTAGGACAACCAATAGCGATTTCCCTTACTGAGGAGTTGGCAACACTGGAACAATGCAGGAGGGAGAGAGAGAAGAGAGCCAGGGGCAACAGCAAGAGACAGTACTGACACATTAGAAAGGTAGAAAGGATTACTGTGCTATGATCATCACTGAGACTTGGCTGGACTCTTTCACCCCAGACATTGTGATTGAGCTAGCGGGCCATGCAACATTCAGAGCGGACGGAAACAAAGAGTCCAGTAAGAAATGCAGAGGAAGTCTGCTAGTGTTTGTAAACAATAACTGGTGCACCAACAACACAGTTAAAGTCGTCCACTGCTGTCTGAACATAGAGTACATGATAGTTCAGTGTAGACCCTTATACTTGCAAAGAGAGCTCACAGCGATCACAATAATAGCAGTTTATGTGCCGCCGCAAGCTAATGCTAAGTCGGCCATGGAGCTACTCCAGCGCTCCATTAATAAACAGCTAACAACGCATCCGGACTGCGCTGTGATCGTGGCAGGAGATTTTAACCACGCAAACCAGAAACCTGTCCTGCCTGGATCCTTTAAAAACACAAGTTTTCCAACAAGGGAAAACGACACACTGGACCAGGTCTACACCAACATCCCAGATGTTTACAAAGCCACCCCCTGCCTCATCTTGGACTCTCTGACCATCTCTCTCTGTTCCTGATCCCTGCTTATAAACCTCTAATTCAAAGACAAAACCATCTGAAAAAACAGTGCAAGTGTGGACCGCTAAGAGCATGTGACAGTGCCTTCAAATCAGGAGACCAACAAGTCTACAAAGAGGCACGCCATTCTCTGCTTAACGCCATAAAAGAAGCCAAGCGCAAATACAAACAGCGCATCGAGGAACACTTTTACACAAACAACTCCAGAAACACGTTGCAGGGGATGTAGAAACTAACTGGCTACAAAGACAGTCACAGACAAACAGAGGTGGGTAGTAACGAGTTACATTTACTCCGTTACATTTACTTGAGTAAGTTTTTGAAAAAAATGTACTTTTGAAGTACCTTTTTTGCACGATACTTTTTACTTTTACTTGAGTACATTTGTGAAGAAGAAATGCTACTTTTATTCGGCTACATTTGCAAAATTCGACTCGTTACTTTTTTAAAAAATAATTAGTTTAACATATTAGATAACATACCACCAGTGGAGTTTCCTGTAACCCTTTTACCAATCAGATGTGGCCATACAGTCACATGACCAGTTTGAAACTGTGGCGGGCAGAGCGGCTCAAGCATTTTAAAGTAGCAGACACACGGAAAAAGAAACACATGAAAACATGGCAGAGCCAATTGTCTCCACTAGAACTGAAGAGGATGAACACCTTTGGCCTCACATACAAAGAATGTTTCACTAAAAAGCAGGACAAAAGAACAGCTATGTCTGCAGTGTCGGTGTCTTCAGTGTGAGCCAAAACAAACCAACTTTTCAGCGTGAAAAGACTCAACTCGTGTAACCTGAGGAAACGGTAAGTTTTCTCTAAATATCTTGTTAGCTGTGGTTAGCTGGATGTCAGTCTTACGTTACAGCAGCTGTGTCGAGCTTCAGCCCCGAGTTTGATTGAACTAGAATCACGTCATATTTTCGGCGCTACGTTGTACTGAGATAAGTTTGTGGGTGTTTCTGTCCTTTTAACTGCTTGGTGGTTAGCTAGCATGAGCTGTAAGATAACAGCTAGCCTGGTTAATGACGCTAGAGTTTCACGCACATGTAAACAGCTCGTCTCTACAGCTTTAACTGTTAAAACAGAAGGCAATACTGCCGCTGACATGGTTTATTATGTGAAACAGCAGCTTGTTTAGTTTAAACAGTCTGCATTAAGCTGGGCAAACACTGTGTGATTTTTTTCAGACGCATTATTCAGCTCCTGCTCAAACTGTGTGATTGAATCTCAGGGGTTATAAGTTCATAGGTCACGATGCAGGGTCTCACACTATACAGCTTGATGCTCTGATGCAACCTGAGTGCTCACACTGTGCGTCCATAACATGAAGCTTATCATACAAAATCTGTCTCTTGCTCTCCCTCTCTCTGTCTTTCACTCACACAGACACACGCACACATCACCACGATCGACTTTGCTAAATTGCTAATGAAAAACATTGACCAGGCAGCTGCAATTGATCACCAGTGTACATCCAACTCTTTTCATGGTTTTGTTGTAGTCGTGATAATTTTGTGAGGCCACAGTGAAAAGCCTCAGATACGGAAGCGTAGAGCTGCCACGCAGGCAAAAGAAAAATTGAGCTTAATCACGTTATAACGTGAAAAGTATATTGTTCTAACAATATACTTTTCATGTTTGTACAATATACTATCATGTTATTACAATATACATAATGATCATGTTCGTACTGTATAACATTTATATTGTGAAATGTGAAGTTTTTTGTTATGACATTGTAATGACGTGATAGTACAAACATGACAGTATGTTGTTAGAACAATAAACTTGTCACGTTATAACTTGATATATTTCTATTTTTCTTTTGCCGGGGTGGCAGCTCTACACTTCCGAGCTTGCCAAAGTTCTATAAGTTGTGCCTCCATCGCTTGTGTCCAGACCACACGCTGCACTGCCGTGCTGCTTCATCTTTTCACTTTCATTTCTGTGTTTGCGTGTGTGCAGTGTGCGAGGCTGCGTTGAGGGGCGTCAAGATTTCAAACAGGTTTGATTTTCTTGCGACCAAACTAATGACGATCGAGAGCTGATTGTGAGGTGTTAATTGCTTTTCGTTACCCCATGTATACTACACGATGCACGACACACGATTAAGGTGAAAATCGGGCCATTCCCCAAAACGGTCAAACGACTGCAATATCGTCTCAAAATGGGCCATAAATCGCACAATGTATGCCCAGCTTTAGGAGGCTAGCTCCATCCAACTCCCTCCCCTGTGGTTGGAAGGGGTGTGTTTCATCTTTTTGCAGCCTGACTGAGGTGTTTGCCTGCTCAGGAGAGCCATGGAGAGATTAGAGGCTACATCACAGCTCCAGTCACGGCTTTCATCACTGTCTTTCTCATCTTTTCCTTGAGTAACAGCCAAACAGTGCGAGGAGACAACATCAACATCATAATGCGGATACCTCCTCGGCGCCAGCTGTGGGCTCAAGGCTGGAGCCGAACAAAAAACTCCCTGATAAAGACTGTGTGTTGACTGTTCTTCCCACTCCATGCAAGGCCACCTGGGTTGGCTGGTAGACTGTTTACTTAGCCTGATAGGGCGGAGGACACTGTCTCAGCTGAACTATGGACACGCACACACATACACATACACTGATTCGCACTCACTCATCCCCCCTCCCTTTCTAAACGCCTTCGATGCTTGTCCCCTCCTGGAGAACACGGCACTGTTTGTGCGGGATATGAAAGACAAGATTTTGTTTTTCAACAAGAGTTAGTAAAATAACATCTCCAGTATGATCAAATTTGTATGCCAAACATCCGCAGCTTGGCAGTGTATACAGCACTATAATGACCAGACCTAATTCTTTTGAAAACCTTACATCTTTCCACAGGTCTGAACTTCATCAGACATCACCTAGACACAGAGCTGGATGAGGCCAGCACAAACAGCAGCCTAACCGACTAAGACGATGGATCCATGGGGCCAGGAAAGCCAGAAGCAGGGGAGCTGGAGAGGTACCTTTCATGTCTGTTCACTGGAGGTGTGGATCTATTGCATGGCTCTCCTCACATCAAGAAGCTGTCGATCAAAGTCAATACAGCTCTTCCTGCATCTGCAGCTTGTGAAGGACTTCTTAGTCATGCAGGACTCCTGTTTACTGCTAAACAGTTACAGCTTCACAGAAAGAACCTTGCCCATATGGAAAAGAAATGGAAAAAACTTATAAAAGACTTGCATAAGATGTGGCCTACTTCATATAGTGAATCATATAAGGCTTATATGATTTACTCATGAATGTGGCCACTTTCATATATTGTTTTTGTAAGTATCCAAAACATACAAGTTTCATTTATATAATTTTTCTAGGGATCTTGTATCTGTTTTCACTATTGTATGCTTTTCATACAAGTTTCACACAAGACAGATACAAACTTTATAAGATTTATATATATCTTTTCCATATGGGTGAGAGCAAACTGCTGCTGAAGCTTAACCTTCACTTCACTGAGTGAAGAAATGGCACATTTTTGCTAAACAGGGCTCGCAAAATCGCTAGCCCGACGTCCCGGGGCTAGCGATTTTTCCAGTCGGGCTACCAAAATCTATCTCAGCCCTGCCCGTCGGGCTATCATAGGAAGGGAAAATATATGTCATTGCTTTTGCATTCTTTCGAAAATGTAGCTGAGTAATTATCTCATTGGCATCGATGAGCCACTGTCAATATGTGACATATTGAAATCGTGTTTGAATTTGTGCTTGTTTTTTGCTTTCACTTTCACTTTGCGATCGTGCGAACGGTGTGTAGAGAGCGGCAGCACTGATTGGTGAGTGACGGTTAATTGCGCACCAATTCCTCTGACGTCGTCTTATCACTCATTAGCTTACTATTCAAACGTGACAAGTGAAATCTCCCACAGCAAGCTTAAACACGTGAGAGGTTGATTGCGCAGAGAATCGCTGACCGTTATGTAAGTACCTGTGTAAAAGCAGCAGGATTTACGCTGGAATTTTAGTTCTGCTGAGCCAAATAAGATGGGTCAGGGTGAAGAAGGCACAGCCAAATAAAAGCCGACCACAAAACGGAAAAGTTATGACAAATCAGACTATGAGGCAAAAAGAAAGCTCAGATTTTTTGGTTTCATGGACAAAAGAATTTCTGTGGCTGGAATATGACGAGCTAAATAACATAATGTTCTGCCGGGTGTGTCGTGAGTTTCATTTCATTTGAGTCGACAAGTGCCTTTGTAACTGTGACCAGTAATTTGAAGAAAGACCCCATCAGAACCCATGAGAAATGCAAGAAATGCATTATTGCTCAGTCTGCAATATCTTTCCCAGAACAAACAGCAATTGCAAAAAACATACTAAAAATAAACCAAGCACAAGAAGAAGTCCTGAAAAATCTTTCAAAAGCGTACTATGTTGCAAAGAGTGAACTACCATTGTCAAAATTTAGCAGTCTTTGCAAACTTCAAAAAGCAAATGGCCTCGATCTTGGTTCCCCTTACCTCTTACCCTTGACTTCAGTGGAAATTTCAGATTCAGGATCTGACACAGATTCATGTTCTACACAGTTCTTACAAGTTCATAGAAATTTCTGTTCAATTAGAAACAAGTATTTGAGTTGATGATTGTAATTTTTATACAGTTGTTGTGATTTGTATTTTAACAACTTTCTGATTAATTTTTGTTTCCGTTACAATATTATACTTTAATGTATAATATTGTAAAGGAAACAAAACATTAAAAAATTGCTCTATTTTTTATTTGGGCTACTTAAATTTATTTTGGGCTACCAAAAACTGAAGAGTGCCTGCCCGAAGGGCTAGCAGAGATTTTGAAATTTTGCGAGCCTTGCTAAATATGCAGAAATAGATGCACACCCATACAATTTATGGTAAACTGAGCTGCCTTGTATGTACATATATTGAAGATGCCTCGTTCTAATGTTTTCTGTGAGGCTACTGTGCCATTTGGAGCAAAAATGAATATAAAGTTTACAGCATATCTTGTCACTGGAAATGGTTTGCACTGTTTCTATATTTATATTATTTACTGTAAATATTGGTGAGAAAAAGCTTTATGTTGTAAACCCCCCCCTTGAAATCTGGAAATTAGAATTGTTGTGCCTTATTTTGTTGATGTTTTTACATTCATTCTTTTTGAAAATACTAAAATTTGTATATTTATTTATTTTTGTTTGTCTGATAGCATCTATTTAAAAAATAAATCAGACATTACAACCAGTTAATCACTACTTAAGTAGTGATTTCACCAACTACTTTTTTACTCTTACTTAAGTAACTTTTTTGATGACTACTTTTCACTTTTACTTGAGTAATAATATTTTAAAGTAATGCTATTCTTACTTGGGTACAATTTTTGGATACTCAACCCACATCTGCACACCTCTCCCAGGACATCACCTTATATGACACCCTAAACCAATTCTTCACCAGCAAAATAGGGACACCATCACCCATCCTGCCATTTCAGAAAGGGACGATGCCCCCACCCAGCTGGAGCAGCATCAGGTCAGAGCCACACTGCGCAGAGTCTACACGAGGAAAGCAGCTGGTCCTGACGGTGTAGCTGGTAGAGTGCTTAAAGCATGTGCAGACCAACTAGCAGCGGTTTTCACCACCATCTTCAACCTCTCACTGCTACAGTCTGTAGTACCAAACTGCTTTAAGTCAGCCACCATCGTTCCAGTGCCCAAGAAGAACACAGTGAGCTGCTTGAATGACTATCGTCCAGTTGCTTTAACATCCATAATTGCCAAATGTTTTGAGTAACTCATCATGTCACAGATTAAAGTTGCCATCCCTGCAGACTTCGATCCATACCAGTTTGCATAAACGGCAAACAAGTCCACAGAGGACACCATAATAACAGCTCTTCACACAATCCTCACACATCTAGACAGTAATAACACCTACAGACATGGACAAAATTGTTGGTACCCTTAGGTCAATGAAAGAAAAACTCCCAATGGCCACAGAAATAACTTTAATCTGACAAAAGTAATAATAAATAAAAATTCTATAAATCTTAACAAATGAAAGTCAGACATTACTTTTCAACCATGCTTCAAATGAATTAAAATAAATGCATGAAACAGGCCTGGACAAAAACGATGGTACCCCTAGAAAAGAATGAAAATAATGTGTGTGTTAATGTGTTAATCCAATGTGCGTCCACTAATCAGCATCACAGGTGCCATCATATATAGGACTCCAGGTAGTCACTGTGTTGTTTGGTGACATGGTGTGAACCATATTCAACATGGACCAGAGGAAGCAAAGGAAAGAGTTTTCTCAGAAGATTAGAAAGGAAATCATAGACAAGCATGGTACAGGTAAAGCCTATAAGACCAGCTCCAAGCAGCTAGATGTTCCTGTGACTACAGTTGCACATGTAATTCAGAAATTTAAGATCCATGGGACTGTAGCCAACCTCCCTGGACATGGCCACAGGAGGAGAATTGATGACAGATCACAGAGATGGATAATCCGAATGGTAACACAAGATCCCAGAAAGACTTCTAAAGAGATCCGAGCTGAACTTCATGCTCAAGGAACATCAGTGTCAGATCGCACCATCCGTCATTGAGCCAAAGTGGGCTACATGGGAGACGACCAAGGAGGACACCATTGTTGAAAACAAATGATAAAAAAGCCAGACTGGAATATGCCAAACCACATGTTGACAAGCCACAAAGCTTCTGGGAGAATGTCCTGTGGACAGGTGAGACAAAAATTTAACTTTCTGCCAAGGCACATCAGCTCTATGTCTACAGATGGAAAAATGAAGCATATCAAGAAAAGAACACTGTCCCAACTGTGAAACATGGGGGAGGCTCGGTCATGTTCTGGGGCTGCTTTGTTGCATCTGGCACAGGGCTTGAGATTTCATTGTACCCTGCACAGATTCAAGACACCTATCAAGGGATTCTAGAGAGAAATGTGCTGGCCAGTGTCAGAAAGCTTGGTCTCAGTTGCAGGTCATGGGTCTTAAAACAGGACAATGACCCAAAACACACAGCTAAAAACACCCAAGAATGGCTAAGAGGGAAACATTGGACTATTTTAAAGTGGCCTTCTATGAGCCCTGACTTTAATCTTATTGAGCATCTTTGGAAGGAGCTGAAACATGCAGTCTGGAAAAGGCGCCCTTCAAATTGGAAACAACTGGAGCAGTTTGCTCATGAGGAGTGGGCCAAAATACCTGCTGAGAGGTGCAGAAGTCTCATTGACAGTTACAGGAACCATTTGATTGCAGTGATTGCCTCCAAAGGTTGTGCAACAAAATATTAACTTGTGGGTACCATCATTTTTTTCCAGGCCTGTTTCATGCATTTGCTTTTTAAATAATTCAGCTGAAGCATGGTTGAAAAGCTTTTGTCACATTAGAGTTATTTCTGTGACCATTGTGAGGTTTTCTTTTATTGACCGAAGGGTACCAACAATTTTGTCCACGTCTGTATGTGAGAATGCTGTTTGTGGACTTCAGCTCCGCCTTCAATACAGTTCAACCCCACCAACTGGTTAACAAACTAAACAACTTAAAACTCAGCAGATCACTGTGCACCTGAATATTGGACTTCCTGATCAACAGACCCCAGAACGTCAGAATGGGAGCCACACCTCCTCCACCCTCACTCTGAACGTGTGTCCCCTCGTATACTCACTTTTCACCCATGACTGTTCTCCAATCAACACCAGTAACACCATTATAAAATTGCTGACGACACCACCATCATAGGACTGATCGACAACAATGACGATTCAGCCTACAGAGGAGGATCAGCATCTGAAGAAAAGGTGTGACAACAACAACCTGCATCTGAACACAGCCAAGACCAAGGAGATGGTAATCGACTTCATGAGAACAAGGCGATCTGAGCACTCCACCCTCTACATTGATGGAGGAGGTAGAAAGGGTAGAAAGCTTCAGGTTTCTCGGAGTCCACATCTCGGCCGGCCTTACCTGGTCCACAAACATTTCCCACCAGATAGGGAAAGCACAACAAAGGCTGTACTTCCTCAGGAGACTACGTCAGGCCCAATTACCCTAAGACTGCTAGTAAACTTCTACTGCTCCTTACCTGCTGCTGCACACTCTGGTTCAACTGCTGCACCACGGAGGACAAGAGGAAACTGCAGCGGGTGGTGAGGGCAGCAGAGCGAGCAATTGGCACCTCACTAACTGCCCTCAGAGACTTTGATACTGGCAGACTTCAGCAGAAAGCCAGCATCATCATCAAGG
Source organism: Pelmatolapia mariae (assembly GCF_036321145.2). NCBI lineage: Eukaryota > Metazoa > Chordata > Actinopteri > Cichliformes > Cichlidae > Pelmatolapia > Pelmatolapia mariae. Next base: position 10,441,595 of record NC_086229.1, read on the forward strand.
ACCCCTCGCAACCTGGACACTCACCTTATTTCTACATGTACTTTAATGCAACCAGCATTCCTAAGTCTTAAACTTTATTACAACCATATTTACTATAGTAGCAATGCCCCCCCCCCCGCATGTGCAATTTCACTGATCACACTGCACCTTACAATGCACCTGCTCCTCAGATTGTAAACCCAATAAACTTCATTTCACTTCTCAAATATCACTGTGTGTGTCTCCTATATGATATATTTAACTGACATTTTTTATTGTACAACCAACGATTTATACAGGAAAATTGTGACTATTAACAAGGTTGCCAAAAGTTTTGCATCCCACTGTATATATATGTAAGCGTGTATGTGGAAATATTTGTGTGTATGTATCTATTAGGGGTGCAACGATACACAAAATTCACGGTTTGGTTCGGTTCGATACTTTGGTGTCACGGTTCGATACTTTTTTCAATACAAAAAAATGTTCATGCTTCTTTAATTTGTCATTTATTAAAATTATAAATATAGATTTTAACTCAAAAGTACAGTTTTTAAATTTAATGTTGCTGAAACAACAAAGTAATAAAAAAATAAATTATCTGATCGAGAAATCCCTCATCTTTGGAAAAGAGAATTTATTACAGAGAAATGGCTCTTTCCAAAATAAAAGCTATACTATACGCTTCTTCTGGGGCATATTCTCAGCAGCATATTAAACATATCAGGTCCCCATAAGGAGAATCATGTGCTAACGGCTGTCTAAATGACTCGGGTAAAGTTTGTAGCATGCGTGCTTGTTTTTGTCTGCTTCCACTTGTCTTTGCACTAGGATCATGTTGGCGTAAATGTGCAGTCATATTCGTTGTGTTCCCACTAGTGCTGTCAGCGTTAATCTGAAATGACGTTAACAACACAACACGGCAAATCTCCGTTAACGAGCTACCGCGGATCGACCCGTGCGTGGGGCTGGATGGAGTCAACACGTTAACGAGCAAACTGCGCTAACGCAGTAGTTCCCACCCATGTAATTGAGCATTGCGTGGCACATCCGACATACTGTTTTACTTTTGTCCATGACGCGCTTACCTTCAGGGTCATACTTCACATGAAGACCAAAATAGTTCCAAAAGCCAGATCTGAATGCGGGCGGGGGAGGTTCAATTTGTCATGTTGCAATGAGCTTAGCTTCTGTCTTGCTAGCTTGCGCTGCGCTCAGTGGATCTGCGCTCGACAGTGCAACCTAGGCGGAGTAGTCGAACGCAGATCCACTGAGCTCTCAACACAGACAGCATCATCAGAAGAAAAGTTGATAAAATAAATTAAAAATGTTCTATTGTTCAATACACATGCATACCGAACTGAGAGCACTGTATTGAACGGTTCAATATCGATACGAGTATCGTTGCACCCCTAGTATCTATGCATGCGTATATGTATGTAGTGGAGATCATCTGAATTTCAGGAGCGGGACCACTCCTCCTTCCCGCCCCCTCCGACCTCAGGCTATAAAAACCCCCCTTCTCCAATACCTGCTGTTCTCATTTTTCATGCGAACACCCCTCGTCGTCAGATGCCTCGCAATTCTAAGAGCTTGATTCCTACTCACCCTTTTGCCCATTACCATGGATTCCTCGTCACTCAGCGCATCGGACCAAGACCTCACTCCTTCTCCACCTGATTTTCAGGATTGGCAAACTGCTCCTAGTGGAGCCGCTGAGTGCTCCATTACAGCCGGCCCGTCCAGCGCGCCTTTCAGCAGCCGTCCTCGCCGCACAGCCGTCAGGTCTCCCATTCGCATTCCCCGGAACTCCTCTCTGCGCTCCATTCAACAATACAGCGGCTCCGGTTGCTCCCCTTCCCCGCAAAACTGCAACCTCCGATCTGCTACTAGAGGATGATCCCCTCCCAGTAAATGTTCTAGGCAGAGCTCCACTCCGGATCATCCTGAGGCGCTTCTCCGGCCCCGTGGAGCTTCCCAGAAACACGATCAATCTCAGCCTTCAACTCCGAGTTCGCGCCACCATTCCCACGCTCCGGTGAGGTCTCCTGAAGATTCTCTGCCCACGAAGGTCTCCGACTGGACCGTCACCCATCTCCAACGTGTTCTGAAAGAGAGAGGCATCCGCTTTCGTCGATGCGATATCAAGGCTACATTATTCTGTTTCTTCTTAACATCTCAGCGCTCCCGCTCTCATTCTGCTGCCTCTTCGCCGCCCTTCCCTCTCTCTCCTGCAAGTCGTGCCGCGCCCCGTCACATCCCGCTTCCGCCTGCATAGTCCCAGCCCAAAACGAACCACAGCCCTCGCGCCGTCCTTCTGTTCTCTTCTGCTTGACCCTCGCTCCTGTACCAGAGCCTTCTAAACCCACAATCTCCACTCCCAGCATGCCTTTGCCTCACGGTTCAGACAGGCGGGGTAGGCCCATCATGCACCTCGGAGGCCGTAACATTTGCAATAACTTCAACAATTCCGGCTGTTCCTTGTCTCAATGCCGCTATCTTCACTGCTGCTCCTTTTGCGGCGGTGGCCATTTTCGCTCCGCATGCCCCCACAACCCCACCAAACCATGACTAGCTCTGTCAGTCTCCACACCCATCCACATTCCGGCACTTGAAGACGCCTTATAAAAAAAAAAAAAAAAAAAAAAAAATTCACCCTAACCCAGACTTTGTCAACTTCTTAGTAAAAAGTTTCTCAGAAGGCTTCCACCCAGGGATCGTTGCCCAGACTCGGTTTCTTGCACTTGCAAAAACCAGCAGTCAAAAACAAAAACTCAAACAAGAGACAGAAAGAAAGAAGAAGAACAAAAAAAGAGAGAGAGAGAGCGACATAAAAGAGAAAGACTAAAGAAGAAAGAGAAAAAAACAGATGGTTCACCTCCTTGATGACTTCCTAGTCATCTCCCCTCCCACGTCTCCACCAGTTCACGGACTATCAACTCCGAACTTGGCATCCCTTTGTCGGAAGAGAAAACAGAGGGACCTTAAACATCACTGGAGTTCCTCAGGATAACCCTCAACACCGAACGTTTCCAGGCCTCCCTGCCCATCGAAAAGCTCAATCGCATCACCCTTCTCCTCCAAAGCTTCCTCCTCGCTCTCACTTGCTCCAAACAATAGCTGCTCTTCCTGTTGGATCTTTCATTTGCTTTCACTCGCTGCATCTAAACCGTCACTCCTTGACTCCGCCATGCTGGATAGCTCTTCCAGGGCTGAACTGCGTCTCTGGCAACTTCTGCTTGCTAACTGGAACGGCATCACCTTCTTCTACACAATCAGCTGTCCCACCCTGACGGCGTTCAGCTCTTCACAGATGCCGCCCCTTCTGCCGGCTTTGGGGTCTATTACGGCCGAAGGTGGTTCTCTTCAGCTCGGCCTCCCGAGTTCCGTAAAAATATCCACGATCGGAAGTTCCTGCCTTCATCAGCCATTACGAAATCTAAACAAGTAGTCATCGCAGCCTTACTGTGGGGCCATGAATGGTCAAAAGATCCATCCTCATTTGGTCCGACAACTTCGCCGTAGTCGACATTATTAACAAAGGCTGAAGCAATTCTCCTTCCATCATGCTCTTCATATGGCATCTCACGTGGCACCCATCAGTTCCTAATCAGAGCAGAACACATTCCAGGCCACTTCAATTCCATTGCTGACTCCTTGTCTCGTCTCTTCCTCCAGACATTCAGAGCCTTGGCACCCTACGTAGAGGCAGCTCCGACCCCAGGTCCTCCATTTTCTGCCACGACGTTCGAGATCTAAACTCCAGCATCGCAGAACTCATCAGCATCTCCCAAGAAGCGATCATAAATAGCCTCGCCACAAGCACATTGTCCTCCTATTGGACCGCTTGGAACACGTTCCGTTCATTCCATCATAACTTCAACCTGCCCTTCCCATCATTCGACATTGCAACAGTTTCCAGCTTCATATCTCATTCCTTCTTTGCCAAACTGCTCACAGGTTCATCATGCCCAACCACTACGTCATCCCAGATATCACTACTCATCAAAGGTTTCCATGACCCTACACCGCTTACCCCTAACTTCAGATCTTCTACATCGCTGCATCTCTACCCTCCGGCTATAGCGACTACTTCCTGGCACGCACACTCAAAGCCATGTTCCTGCTCACTTTCTTCGGCTTCTTACGCTGTTCCGAATTCACTTCCTCATCTTCAAAGTTCTATCCGACCCTTCACCCGTGCTTGAGTGACATCCACCCATTGTCCGAAGACTGCCTCATTTTCACCCTCAAACGAAGCAAAAACCAATCAACTGGGCAGCCCCATCCCTATATACTACTTCAAAATAAACTCACCTTTAAGTCCCTTCAAATCACTAACCCATTACCTTGACCTCAGAAAATCTCAGCACGTGCTAGTGAATCTATATACATATATGTATGTATGTATGTATTTATCCCTATGTATGCAGGTGTATATATAACTTGTACATGTCTTTCTTGTGTAAATGTAAATTTGTCTGTGTTATAGTATAAATACTTATACTATTGTGTACTTCACACACGGAGAGATGCCAAACTGCCTTTCATTGTTCCTGTAACAGTGACAATAAAGAACTATTCTATTCTATAGTAAAAAAAAAAAAAGAGTGACAAGAAAAGAAACAAAATATCAAGTCTGTGACCCCATTATGACAGAACTTAAATGATAAAGAACTGGCAAAAACGATCGCACTTGATTTCCAACCATTTTCAGTTGTGGATGATAAAGGATTAAGGAAATTTATTCATGCACTGAATCCTATATATGCGATTCCAAGCAGGAAAACACTCCCAAAAAATCATCTGAGGCCTGTATGACAGAGAACGTGCATCTTCTTTTTGTTTTGCATATTTTAATTTATATGTTATTGTGCTTTGGTTTGCAGTGTTTTGTGTTTGTTTCACTTTAACTATGTTTAAAAGGCAAAAACTGAAAGTTTAAATAGTTAAAAGTTGAATTGTAAATAGTTGGTTTTTGTATTTTTTAATTTATGTTTGACATTTTATGTGGAGTAAATAAATAAAAGCATATTTATTTAATAAACATATATAAATAAAAAACATACCTTTTTACATTAGTAATTTATTTTGTGCATAATTTTATATTGTTGTTAATAAAACCTGAAGAGCCGCTTGGGAGCCAAAAGCGACGGCTTTTTTTAATGAGCCGCGCCAAAACAGCCGGTTTTCTTAAAAGAGCCGGAATTCTCCATGACTCTTGCAGTGTTTTTCCCTGTATGTCTTCCTGTGAGTTTAGGTTTCAGTTTCTTTTCTTAGATTTTCTCAGATTAGGTTATTGCTTAGTTCCTGTCCTCACCACCTCCGTGTTAGTCTGTTATTTTAGCTTGTTCAATAAAAGCTTACTCATCGCATCAAAGTCAGTACCTGCATTTTCGGTCCTCTTTTACAACCCCACACGGCTTGCCTCGTCAGCCGTGACATTGTATGTGAGGAGCAGGATTTTGAATTCAATTCAACAGGAGAAATCTGCTCTCTCTTTCTAGTCCCTGTCAGTACTCTTGCTGCAGCATTTTGGATTAACTGAAGACTTTTCAGAGAGTTTTTAGGACATCCTGATAATAATGAATTACAGAAGTCCAGCCTGGAAGTAATGTCAGGAGTTTTCCTGTATTGCAACTCAGGTCAGAATAAAAACGCTCAGACAGGTTAACTTGTACACGGGTGAGACTCAGGGAGACTCGCACCCTGCAATAAAAGAAGCCTTTATTCATAGTTTTATTCATAGCACGTACAGGAAGAGAGAAAATAGAACTGTGCTGCGTGTAGGACAGTTGAGTCTGTTGAGTCCTGTTGAGTCTGCACAGAGTGTAACTTCCCCATTTAAGCTGAATACTAAAAGAGCAAACATATCTAGATAATGAAATGTACTTTTAAGCATAACATAATAAAAATCCTAAAATCCTAAAATCCCTTAACAGTAATAAATGCATGAAGTAGTTTTTCAGTGTCACTCTGAGACAAAATATTTCTAATTTTAGAGATGTTGGACAAACGGAAGAAATCAGTCCTACATATTTGTTTAATATGTGCATTGAAGGACATGTCTTGGTCAAAAATGACTCCAAGGTTCCTCACAGTGTTACTGGGGGCCAAGGTAATGCCATCCAGAGTAATTATGTGGTCAGAAATAATACTCCATATTTAGACCTGACTCACCTGGGTGTGTACTCCAGGTGGGAGTGGGCCTGGTAGTACCAATCACCATCCTCCATCTCCTCAGTGGAAGTGACATCAGAGGTGACTTCCTGTCCATCTCTGTGCCAGCTCACTTTGATCTCAGTGGGGTAGAAGTCATAGACGCTGCAGACCAACATGGCGGGATGGTGGCTTGAGAGAGGCATCATGGAGTGAAGTTTGACAGTGGGTTGAACTAGAAAACAGTATTATTATTATTGATATTAAATTATCAGTGATGGACATTCATTAATGAATCTATTGTGATACATAGATTTATAGAACAAATCATTTAATCAAATCAGACATGCATAAACAGTAATCAGTGCGAGGAGGAGGAGTGGAGAAACACAGTTTAACTTTAATTTAATTCAATTCAATTTTATTAATATAATGCCTGGTCACAACAACAGTCGCCTCGAGGCGCTTTATATAGTAAAGTAGACCCTACACTAATACATACAGAGAAAGAACACTTTTGCAACAGTGGGAAGGAAAAACTCCCTTTTAACAGGAAGAAACCTCCGGCAGAACCAGGCTCAGGAAGGGGCGGGGCCATCTGCTGCGACCGGTTGGGGTGAAACAAGGAAGACAGGATAAAAAACATGCTGTGGAAGAGAGATAGAGATTAATAACAGGTATGATTCAATGCAGAGAGGTCTATTTCTTTTCTTCTTCTTTTTTAAAGCCCCACTAATGCAATGGATCAAAAGTTAGAAATTTTGTTGTTCCTCTCCACAGAAATCTTTAGTAAACGGTGAAAGATTTATACGATCTGAAGAGAAACAAGAGTGTACTTGCGGAGAGGTCTATTAACATATAGTGAGTGAAGAAGAAACACCCAGTGCATCATGGGAATCCCCCGGCAGCCTACACCTATTGCAGCATAACTAAGGGAGGATTCAGGGTCACCTGATCCAACTATGTGGTTTGCCAAAATGGAAAGTTTTAAGTCTAAATTTAAAAGTAGAGATAGTGTCTGTCTCCCGAATCCAAACTGGAAGCTGGTTCCACAGAAGAGGGGCCTGAAAACTGAAGGCTCTCCCTCCCATTCTACTTTTAAACAATGTAAACATAAAAAATCAAAAAGAAAGAACAATACAGTATCCACATCTGAACCAAAGAGTAAAACAGTGAAATGTGGATTATTAAATATTAGGTCTCTCTCCTCCAAGTCTCTGTTAGTACATGACTTAATAATTGATCAACAAATCAATTTACTCTGCCTTACAGAAACCTGGTTGCAGCAGGATGAGTATGTTAGTTTAAATGAATCAACACCCCTGAGTCATTCTAACTACCAGAAACCTCGAAGCACAGGCCGAGGGGGCGGTGTGGCAGCAATTTTTCACACCAGCCTATTAATTAACGAAAGACCAAGACAGACTTTTAATTCATTTGAAAGCCTGATGCTTATCCTTGTCCACCCCAGCTGTAAAACTCAGAAACCAGTCTTACTTGTTATCATCTATCGTCCACCTGGGCCTTACACAGAGTTTCTCTCTGATTTCTCAGACTTTTTATCTGATTTAGTGCTCAGCTCAGATAAAATAATTATTGTGGGTGATTTTAACCTCCATGTAGATGCTAAAAATGACAGCCTCAACATGGCATTTAATCTGTTATTAGACTCAATTGGCTTCTCTCAAAATGTAAAAGAACCCACCCACCACTTTAATCACACTCTAGATCTTGTTTTAACATATGGCATAGAAACTGAACATTTAACAGTGTTTCCTGAAAACCCTCTGCTGTCTGATCATTTCCTGATAACATTTACATTTACAATAATTGATTACACAGCAGTGGAGAGCAGACTTTATCACAGTAGATGTCTTTCTGAAAGTGCTGTAACTAAGTTTAAGAATATAATCCACCCACTGTTATCATCTTCAATGACCTGTACCAACATAGAGCAGAGCAGCTATCTGAACACTACTCCAACAGAGTAGGAACTAGGGCTGCTCGATTATGGCAAAAATGATAACCACAATTATTTTCACTGAAACTGAGATCTCGATTATTAGACGATATTTAACAATAACAATGTATTGAATAATGGCTTTAAAGATTGTCAAAAAATAATATAAAATAGTGTGCAAATACTAATTACAGTGCAAATGTTTGCAATATAAAAAATAAATTAAAAATGTAAACATCTATGTTTAGTGAACTTTAAAATACTGCACAATATTTGATCCACGTCTTACTCCGCGAACCCATAATGTTTCCACCAATGTTCCCTCAAATATTTCATGTGTCTGAGCGAACACACAAACTCCCTGAGCGATCCCTTGGACCACTGTGAGCAACATCAGACGTGTGCACTGTGGTCATGCCAGCATCTAATCCATCCAAGTTACATGGTTTATTAAAATAATCAAATTACAGCATTTACATTTATGTTAGACTACTTTTAAACTGCTTTAGCCCACTTACAATGAAAATTTAGAAAATCCTGTTCATGACCTGTGTAGTATGTTAACACTATTGGAAGTAAAAATAACTTGAACTCCAATTTTGAAAACACAACTTTCTTTCTTTTTTCTTTTTTTTTCATAAAGCTCTGACTTGTATTATGAGTCTGTGGTCTGGGAGAGTCCTATAACTCTCTGTCTGCAAAATACAGTATATAATGACCAATGTTGGGCAATTAATTATATAGTTACTACTTCAAAAAAGTAACTCAGTTTGGCAAACAACAAAGTTTTTTGCAGCTATTTTTTTTAATGCAGCCAAGGCGTTTTTTTAAACAAACATTTCAAACTATTTACAGAACAATCAGCTGTTCTGCATCAAATCTGATGCCACACAAATTATTTGTGCCACTCCAAAAAATAATTTCTGTCCACTATGAGATAAAGGAGAACAACAGCCTGATACCTGCAGGCCTGACAACAGGAGATGTGTCACTCCTGTAACACCTGTAACATTCAGCAGCTGCCTCATTGTTCTGACACACACAACAAAACTATTGACTACACTACACACTAACTACACAAGATTTAACGTCTCAAATCTCTCACATCTCAGAACACCGCCGTCACTCCTAAAACTTCCCCCTGTTTCTTAACAACTAGATGCAACGTTGCCATATCATTTTTTGATTGGTCGACGCGGTACTTTTTTCAACCAATAGGAAAGGGTGGGGGGTTTTTTGGTTTTGTTTTTGCTCACAGGTGGAGAGTGTTTTCGAGCGGTTTCCTTATAAAACGCCGTTTTTACCATTTCCTCCCGCAGTAAATATAAATAACGACAGTATTCAGGAAGAAAACCAAACATTGCATATATTTTTATCATAACTCTGGTTTTACGTGGCCCATCTACGGTGGCCCCTAGAGACAAAGCATGTACAAACTCCAAAACACTTACAAATTCCAAATAGCACGCACAAACTCCAAAACATGTGCAAGTTACAAAACACATGCAAAATACAAAACACATGCAAACTCCAAAACACATGCAAACTCCAAAACACGTACAAACTCCAAAACACGTACAAACTCCAAAACACATGCAAAATACAAAACACATGCAAACTCCAAAGCACAACGGAAGTGCTCCAGGACGCTAGGGGCAGTGTTGAGCTTTTGTTACCTAGTAACTACACAAGCCAGGACGTACCAATGACCGGATTTGGGCTGTATCCCAATTCAGGGTCTGCAGCCTTGTTTTTCCTCACTTTATTTATCTCATTTTAGACATACAGTCAAGGGGTCTGCAGCCTTAAAGGCCGCATTTTAAGGCCAAAGGCTGTCCCAATTCAAAGGCTGCTCGAAATGCAGCCCTCAAATGCGTCCTTCATTTCCCTGAATTTTAAGGATGGGTCGGTGCAGCCTTCATGGCCCAACATATCCCAGACTTCATAGCGCGGCGGTGGTGTGGATAATTTTGCCGAAAAAAACGGTGGAAGCGAAGCGGCCGAAGAGTACTTTCAAAAGTAAGTACTGAGTATTATGTCACTTATTTATGTGCCAATGTTTAATAATCAGTGTTGGGAAGGTTACTTTTAAAATGTATTCCATTACAGAATACTGAATACATGCCCCAAAATGTATTCTGTAACGTATTCCGTTACGTTACTCAATGAGAGTAACGTATTCTGAATACTTTGGAATACTTAATATATTATCATGCTGTTTACAACTACATGAATGTCCTATTGCTGTGATTTATTACTGTTACTGAAGGTACGTAGTACGAAACGTAGTAAAGGGACCTCTGGCTAATACGGTGGGTTCCCTGTCGGACTCGTAGCCGAAAACTAGCTTTACTTTGTTGTCTGGGTCAACTTTGCTTGCCAGAGACAGAGAGAGGCGTTGAAAGGCTCCAACGGAACTTGTACAGTGTACAGTTGAGTCTTAATAGCTTACTTACAGCTGGGCTCGTCAGGCACTCTTCTTGGCTGCTGTGGTTATTATTATATTTACATGCTTCCAGCTCCCGTTTTTGCTCCGTGACAGCTCGGACTTTTCCTTTCTCTCCCTCCCTCGCTCACAGACGCATAACGTGTATGGTAGTCCATTCTCCCTGCAGCACGGACTACACTGCCCATCAGGCTACATTCTTTAGAGCCATGCCTGTAGCATTCTGCCTTTTAGCTTAGCACAACAACAACAACAACAAAGCGCTCTCTCACCCAGGAAACACGCACAGAGAGAGCGCGTCACCCTGTAACCATGGCAACCGTAACGCTGCCGCCTGGAACAACAGAACACAGCTGTCAAACAAACCCAAAAATTCCTGACCCGCGACAATATGAAACAGGGAAGTACCGCCGTGTATTCCATTTATTTCAACAAAGTAACTGTATTCTGAATACCACCTTTTTAAACGGTAACTGTAACGGAATACAGTTACTCATATTTTGTATTCTGAATACGTAACGGCGGTACATGTATTCCGTTACTCCCCAACACTGTTAATAATGAACAACATTAAAACATTACTGTTGGCCACATGTCGGCAAAGTTATGTGACATTAGTGATGTTTGTACTAACTCTGTTTTAAAGCCGTTACTTCAAAATATACGCCGTTCAATAGTCGACCTTAATCTTACAGAGAATGTGATGATTTTATGGATAATTAAAGTCAGTCATATATCCACAAACACAACAAGCTGAAAGTCAGTGATGCTGCTCGGTTTGCAGTCCTGAATATGACGGCACAAGCAGGATTCACTGCACTGTTAATGTTAGCTATGTTATATTGCTGCCTCTGTTCGGTGGTGTCGAGCCAAACGGACTTTAACGTGTGTTTGAACGAGCTGACGGTTCACTCGTTAAGCTGAAAGAAAGATGCTTTAATCACAGGAGTCACACATGTGTCCACTGTACCATCTGGAACTCTTCTTGTTTAGCACTCGTAGTAACACAAACACGAAATCCTCCTTCTCTTGTGCTGTTTTGTAGCAGTGCGTACACCTGAGACTGTCACCTGTCTGTCTGTCCTGCACTCTCTCTCTGTTTCTTTCTCTCTGATTGTGGAATAAAAGTATGAACATGTATTTATAAGTTACACTTGTGTTTGAATCCTGCAGCTTATCACACATTTGATTTCCATGTGTGACAACTGCAAGTGTCCAGAGTGAGGACAGACTGAGGGACCCACTGCTGCACATCATCTGTGAGGCTTTGCACCCCTGATGATCCACCAGGACAAACTCAGCAGTGTGTGAGGAAGAGGAGGAGGAAGAGCCAGCAGCAGCTGACAGATGGAGAGAATAGACAGACTGTTCCCTGTTTGTGAAGGACTGCTAGGAAAGTTTAACATAACTAATTGTCTGTCCTGAATCAGTCTTATTAGGTAATGTTCAAATAATGTTATCATCCCAGTGTTTTCAGTGTGGGAGAAAGTACTCAGGGCCTTCAAGTTACACACTATGAAAGGCAGCAACAAGTTTAATATTCAGAAACCTAAAGTATGTATCAGCAGCAGAATGGAGCTAAAAATAAATGTTTGTTTCAGTTCTATGAAGCTTTGAGTATTTTGGATTAGTAGCACTGCTGTGTTTGTTGCATCATATTACTGTAATTGTTTATATGCTTTATATATTCTGAGGTAAGTTGATCTATAGTGTTACATCATATTCTATAAGGATGTTATGTGTTTGTATACTTTCTGCCCAGTTTGACCCATTTAGCAGAAGTCCGCCTGTTTAAGGCTCTGATATCTATTCTGTATGACTTGAAGCAGTTATGACATGGTCTGATTTTCTCACCCAATAAAGGAATATTTAATATATCAGTCTGATCTTCATTCTATCAGAAACAGTTATCACAGCTCGTACATTTTCTTTTTATAAATATATGTAAGCAATGAGCCAAATTTAGTAATGCCAACATACTGAAGGAACAACATTTGTCTCTTATATATGATACACCTATATATACACTGTCAAAGATACTTGTCTTTGAGTGAAGATTTAAGGTGATAAGAAATATAAATAACTGCAACTTGAATCCGTACTGAAGCTCAGTATTTGACACAGAGTTCATGTTCACTGCTGTAATAGCTAATAATGATTAATATAATAACTATAATATTGGTCATATTATATTTACATTACCAAAGTGATATGACTTTAGTCTCATGAAAAACATTAGCTAATTGTTATTTACTTACGATCGTGGCTCAAGAGTTGGGAGTTCGCCTTGTAATCGGAAGGTTACCGGTTCGAGCCCTGGCTCGGACAGTCTCAGTCGTTGCGTCCTTGGGCAAGAAACTTCACCCGTTGCCTACTGGTGGTGGTCAGAGGGCCCGGTGGCGCCAGTGTCCGGCAGCCTCGCCTCTGTCAGTGCGCCCCAGGGTGGCTGTGGCTACAACCAACGTAGCTTGCCATCACCAGTGTATGAATGTGTGTGTGAATGGGTGAATGACTGGATATGTAAAACGCTTTGGGGTCCTTAGGGACCATAAAAGCGCTATATAAATACAGGCCATTTACCATTTTACCATTTAATCTTAAAATGACTGTTCAGTACAGAAATGAAGCCCAAAAATCATGTTTTACAGTCCTGTGGTCTCAGCCTCAGATACTTATCAAATCACACAAAGCTCTTGTAGAAACAAACAAAAAAATGAACAAAATATGTTCTCCTTCATTTCTGTCAAACTAAGTTGTATGATACGTTTCCAGCGGTTAGTATAATGGTTGCTAGGCAACCTGGGCAGCGCGATGGAGACTAGCCCAAGACCGTCCCATACAGCCCAAACTTGCCGTTTATTTTGCAAATCGAGCTCAACACTGCCCCTAGCGTCCTGGAGCACTTCCGTTGTGCTTTGGAGTTTGCATGTGTTTTGGAGTTTGCGCGTGTTTTGTATTTTGCACGTGTTTTGTATTTTGTATGTGTTTTGTATTTTGCATGTGTTTTGGAGTTTGCATGTGTTTTGTATTTTGCATGTGTTTTGTATTTTGCATGTGTTTTGGAGTTTGCATGTGTTTTGGAGTTTGCATGTGTTTTGGAGTTTGTACGTGTTTTGGAGTTTGCACGTGTTTTGGAGTTTGCATGTGTTTTGTATTTTGTACGTGTTTCGTATTTTGCATGTGTTTTGGAGTTTGCATGTGTTTTGGGGTTTGCATGTGTTTTGGAGTTTGCATGTGTTTTAGAGCTGGGCGATATAAGATTTTTTCATATCACGATATGTTTTTTTCATTTCAGGCGATAACGATATATATCACGATATAAGCCAAATAACTATATTTGTAAGATTTAAATGTGCCGTTGCTCACAAGTAAAATGTGAAATAATTAGCAGCTTGTTTTAATTAAAATATTTATTTCCCATAATAAGTTCAACAGGGTAGATGTACTTAAGGAACATGAGACTTCAGTTTCAGATAAAGGCAAATATTGTAAACTACACAAAAGGCAGCCGCTAAAGCGTTTAAGTTTCAAAATAGAACAAACAAAACAGACTACTAAATTGTCAATTCCACTTAGAAACAAAATTTTAATTCTAAAAATAAATCTTAGGTCGTTTTACAGAAGAACAGACAAAATTGACTAACTTTTGTCAATATCAAATAAACTGAGAACTAAAAGGAAATTCTCAGGCTACGTCCACACGTACACGGGTATTTTTGAAAACGGAGATTTTCCGTTTTCGTTTTAAAAAATAATCCCGTCCACACGTAAACGCAGAAATGAAGGAAAACGCTGCTAGGAACATGCCAAAGCAGCAGGTGGCGATATATTCCTAACCGTGTAGAAATGTTGGCCAATCAGAAGTCTAGAAGCCTCGGTAGGAAATAGTAAACAAAGATGGGGCATAGAAACAGAACCGAGTCGTATGTGTGTAGGGACAGTAACTATGTGTGTATATGTAAGCATTTAAACACTGCAGAGAGTACAATTAACAGTAACAGTATTGTAGAAATTCATTTCACCGAAACAATAACGTGGCGCACAGTGTGACGTCAAAAAAGGCGCACACCTTTGACGCTGCGTTTTCTCCGTTTTTCTTGTCCACACGTAAATGCAAAAACGGAGTTTTCGAAAATATCCACCCTGGCAGGCGTTTTTAGAAATCTCCGTTTTCAGTGACTGAAAACGCCGTTTACGTGTGGACGAAAGGTGCAAACGCATAGAAAAATCTGCGTTTTCAAAAATACCTGGGTACTAGTGATGCGCGAATCATGAACGAATCGTTCAATACTCGAGAATCACTTTACTGACTCATGAATCATGATTCACAAGCGCAACTGACTCACTGACTCATCCCTGTTGCTGTTAGCAAATTAATTTCATTAGTAGAAATATATCTAGCTTATAATTCAAATTGTGAAGAAAAACACAACATCCAGTATCTTAACAAAAACATTTCTGCTCTGAACTGGAAGAAAAAACCCTAAGTAGAAGCTCACATCAAGACAATAGCTCCTCGGTTCACAGTAGCATCGCTCTGCTAACATGCTAACAGCACATTTGAGCTACTCACCCCCTCCCTTCCTGCGCTGAATCGTAGGGGAAGCAAATCACTCAGGACTCACTAACCCCCTCCCTCCTGTGCTGAATCATAGAGCGAGCGAATCACTCATGACTCGCTCACCCCCTCCCTCCTGTGCTGAATCATAGAGCGAGCGAATCACTCATGACTCGCTCACCCCCTCCCTCCTGTGCTGAATCATAGAGCGAACGAATCACTCACTCACTCACTCACCCCCTCCCTCCTGGCCCGCAGCTTCTTCTTCTTCTTCTTCTTGGTTGGAAACCAATGTTAAGGCGCACTACCGCCCCCTGGCTCACAGCGCCAGTGGACATTTAGATGAGAAAATATATATTTGACACATGTAAGGAAAATACTAATAAAATAAAAATAAACAAAAGAAATGTTCCCTTTAGAAATTCTTTTGCTCTTTTTTGCTATATAAAATAGTTGTTTTCTTTAAGAATCACTCATCTTAGCAGTAGGATTTACATTAAAAGAGAAACAAATTAAGTTTGAGTGAAAATGTACATTTTTTGCACTCTCTGGTCAACTGACTCAGTGACTCAAATGACTCAAAAAACCCGATTCACTTTGGTGAGTGACTCATTAAAACTCGATTCAGTAAAAAGAATCAAATTTACCATCACTACCGGGTACGTGTGGACGTAGCATCAATCTCTCCTTGTTGTATAGCTTAGCTTTTCAAACAGTTTTAACAGTTACTTTAGTCTGACAAAAGCCGAATGACGAATTAGCGCTTTCAGTCAGAGATTGAGCATGCACCGCTTTATTGTATATCCAGACTTGCTTTCGGCACAATTTACAGTGCGCGCTACTCTGTTTTTTGTCAGACTTGAAATAGCCGAAATACCTTCACACTACGGAACTTCTGTGGCCCTTCCGTTTGACAGTCTCTCCAGCATTGGAACCATCATCTGTTTTTTCTTCGGTAACCTTCGCTCACGCTCTCGGTTGATTTTTCTGTAGTCGGCAAACTCATTTCCTTCATTACCTGGGCGGCCCGGCTGCAAAAACAAATACACATGTGCGCCTTGGCGCTTGTGCTGTACGTAACAAGTCATGTGACGTGACGCTGCGGCTGTGATTGGTTCGGCTCTGCGCTACTTAATTTGGATTGGCTGTTCTTTTTTTTTTTTCTTTTAAGAGGACAAGAGAGATGAGGTCTATCGCAATAGTTTAATTTTTCTATCGAGAAAAAGTTATTTCGCAATACATATCGTTATCGTTTTATCGCCCAGCTCTAATGTGTTTTGTATTTTGTACGTGTTTTGTATTTTGCATGTGTTTTGTATTTTGTACGTGTTTCGTATTTTGCATGTGTTTTGGAGTTTGCATGTGTTTTGGAGTTTGTGCGTGCTATTTGGAATTTGTAACTGTTTTGGAGTTTGTACATGCTTTGTCTCTAGGGGCCACCGTACCCATCAACACAATTTAAAAACTGGTATAAAGTCCACACTTTTCCCGTCAGTTGTTCCGTCTGTCCTGCTCACATCTCCAATGGTTGTACACGCTGTCATTAATGTGGCTTCACTCCACATCAGCCACGCCGCTTTACTAGCTAAAACACCGGTGTCGGCACATAAGGACGCTGTCATAGCCTGTCAACGACGTTGATTGGCTGCGTATATACGAATGTGAATCGCATCATTGGCTGGACTATAGGATAAGGTGGCATCGTTTTAATCCCATACAGGAGCAGCCAGTAACTTACTGACTAACACTGCAAAACAGAATTGTTAAAGTTTTAATTTTAATTTCAATTCAGGTTAGATTTTTTTTGTGCGCAACGCAGATTTTCTGTGCGCAGAGACCGTGCCAGCAGTGCGCAATTGCGCAGCTTAGAGGGAACATTGGTTTCCACACCACTGAAGTCGTTTTACCTCTCTTTTCAACTAACGGCATTCTTTCTTCAGCAGCTATTATCCTCTCCTCTCCAAATAACTTCTGCATAGCTTTCCGAGCTTTCCGAGCTTCCCTCGGGTCCTCTTAATTGTTGTGAGGCGTGTTCGAAACGCAGAGAGGTGCGCTCGATTTGCCACACGGAGCAGCGCGAGAGTAAAGCACGAGGGAGGTGCTAATAATCGGCTCAGTCATTTTTAATGATCGTTGAAAACCCAGATAGTAATCGAGATTAAAATTTGATTAATTGAGCATCCCTAGTAGGGACTAACCTCCCTACGCCTCGCCACTCCAACAAGCACAGTCTTCAAAATCACCCTCACCATGGGAATTTAGTCGACTGTCGTGTGTGCTTTTTTTTTCTCCCTTAGAGGGAGGCTTTTCAGAGGCTTTTCAGAGAGTTTTTAGGACTTCCTGATAATAATGAATTACAGTAGTCCAGCCTGAAAGTAATGAATGCATGAACTAGTTTTTCAGCGTCACTCTGAGACAGAATATTTCTAATTTTAGAAATATATTGCACAAAAGGAAGAAAGCAGTCTTACATATTTGTTTAATAAGTGCGTTGAAGGACATGTCCTGGTCAAAAATGACTCCAAGGTTCCTCACAGTGTTACTGGAGGCCAAGGTAATGCCATCCAGAGTAAGAATCTGGTTAGATACCATATTTCTAAGATTTCCAGGGCCAAATATAATAAGCTCAGTTTGATCTGAATTACGAAGCAGAAAGTTAGCGGCTATCCAGCTCTTTATGTCTTGAAGAGACATAAAGGTGTGGTCTGCTGGGGAGGCAGCATCTCTGCATCTCTGCTGGGGACAGGAAGAGACTGAACAGGCTGATCCGAAGGGCCAGCTCTGTTCTAGGATGCCCTCTGGACCCAGTGGAGGTGGTGAGTGACAGGAGAATGGTGGCTAAGCTGTCATCCCTGATGGACAACATCTCCCACCCCATGCATGAGACTGTGAAGGCACTGAGCAGCTCCTTCAGTGGGAGACTGCGGCACCCACGGTGTGGGACGGAGAGATTTCGCAGGTCTTTCCTCCCCACTGCTGTCAGACTCCACAATAAAGACTTTTGCAGCTGATCAAACACACAAACCCACACATGTGCAATAAGACTGCTATATGTGCAATTCTTCTTCTGACGAAGTTGTGTTTTTGTATTTTCCTACTCAGTTGTATATAGTATTTGTATTTCTATTTTATGCTATTGTATATATTATTCTATTCTATTTTATTCTATTGTACATAGTATTTTATTTTATTTTATTGCATTCCAGTGTTTTCTAATTTCTGCTACATAACTTTGCACTTTTGCTGTAACAAAACAAATTTCCCACCTGTGGGACTAATAAAGGCCATCTTATCTTATCTTATCTTAAGACATTCCTGCAGTTTAACTAATTAGTTTGTTATTTGGCTTCATGGATAGATAGAGCTGGGTGTCATCTGCATAGCAGTGAAAATGTATACTATGTCTTCTAATGATACTGCCTAGGGGAAGCATGTACAATGTAAACAGAATTGGTCCTAGCACTGAACCCTGTGGAACTCTATAATTAACCTTCTCTGCTCTGCTCTGCGTTGGTACAGGGCATTGAAAAGTGAGCCCGTTCTCACTCCCAAAGGGTATCATACGGACGTTTTGTCACGTCCTGCGACATTCCTGAGGAATGTGAAAGGTGACCGTCCGCATTGTTATGGTATGCTTACGGGTTATGGATGAAATCCAGTAGAATGCTGGTCCCATGGTAATACAAGTTCCAGCCATCAATTCTAGCCCTAAACCTAACCTTATCTGTAACCTTCATCACAACTTTAACGACGTAAAATAGTGTTTTCCAAAGCGATTTTCAGAAAATGAACGAACATGTGTAGATTGAGTCTAAACGGTTTTCATGTTTTCTCATTATTCCAATCTCCTCATTTAGGAACGTCTTTGGTGCCTAGCTTAAAATATTATGCTTCAGGAGTGAGAACGTGTTGGAAGATGATAACAGTGGGTGGATTATATTCTTAAACTTAGTTACAGCACTTTCAGAAAGACATCTACTGTGATAAAGTCTACTCTCCACTGCTGTGTAATCAATTATTGTAAATGTAAATGTTATCAGGAAATGATCAGACAGCAGAGGGTTTTCAGGAAACACTGTCAAATGTTCAGTTTCTATGCCATATGTTAAAACAAGATCTAGAGTGTGATTAAAGTGGTGGGTGGGTTCTTTTACATTTTGAGAGAAGCCAATTGAGTCTAATAACAGATTAAATGCCATGTTGAGGCTGTCATTTTTAGCATCTACATGGATGTTAAAATCACCCACAATAATTATTTTATCTGAGCTGAGCACTAAATCAGATAAAAAGTCTGAGAAATGAGACAGAAACTCTGTGTAAGGCCCAGGTGGACGATAGATGATAACAAGTAAGACTGGTTTCTGAGTTTTTGAGTTTTACAGCTAGGGTGGACAAGGCTAAGCATCAGACCTTCTAAACAATTAAAAGTCTGTCTTGGTATTTGAATGATTGATAATTGATTCACTCACAAATTGACAAATTAGTGAGTAAGTACACAGAGTGTGTTTTGGATGAAGCACTTGAAGATTATATCATGAAAAAGAAGTTATCTAAAAAAATTTAATTAAATTCCTATGCAGATAAGCTACTTAAAAAGAGCAAACACAATTTAAACCACAGAAGCATCAGCAAACTGTAAGCTGCATCATTTTATAATGCTCAGTAAGTAACACAAATACAGCCTGTAAGTACCTACAATGTTCTCATTTTGGAAGATTCACAAAAAAGTTTTAAATTTAAATGTTTCAAAATACTTGTTTGTTCAATATGAAATTAAATTACATTTTCATTATGGTGTTAGAAGTGCTTGAATAAAAATATAAATAGAATACTTATGGACATCTTTAACAGATTTAAAAAATGAAATAATAAGTTAATAAACATTAAAAGTTAGTATGATTAGCAGCTGTGCTTGCGAATCCTGTCTGTCCCTGTTTCACCACCAGGGGGAAGCAGAGACTGAATTCATTTTCTTTAAAGACAAATTTTCTTAATTCTACTTAAAGTTATAAGCTATTATATAAATTAGTATGAATAATGAATAAAGACAAAAAACATAGACAAAAAAATAAAGTGTTTAAAATGTAAAAAACAAACTCTGTTGATAGTAGTTTTAAATAAGCGGTAGTGAAAGAAAAACTGTGTGGGGGCAGTGAGTGATTCAGAGTGTCGGTCAGTGTGAGGTTAACATGAACACCTGATGATGCCATATAGGCCACGCACACACACCTGATTTAGACAGAACAGACTGGTAGTCAGTAACAATATTCTGTAGGCAGACTGTCTCCTTCTGAGCTCTCATTGCAGCCAGCCTAGCAGGATCACTGTTAAAGTAGTCTGCCTGTTTCACTCCATACTCAGTGTATCCGACAAACTTCCCCACGCTGCTGCTGAACCTGTAAAGTTCCAACTTGTTGTAATATTCAGAGAAGATGAGCTCGATGTCTTTCAGCTCAGTGGAGTTAAACTGACAGCGGTTTACATAATAATCCAGAAATGCATCTGAGAACAAACAGAATATAGTATCTATCATTGCTTAGTTTATTGATCAGTAGTGATCAGTATATCTTTGCAGTGTAATAATGAGTGTATTGTACCAATGTATTTATGATCAGTGATGCATGTAATAATCACAATACTGATAAATGATCAGTATAAAGATCTGTGTATCTCTGCAGTGTATTGATGAGTGTATTGATGGTACCTCCTGTGCTGAGGCTGATGAAGAGGAGGCTGAGGCAGAGGAAGGATGAAGCCATGTTCCTGAGTTCTGACAAACTGACTCAGGCTGAATGAGAGCTGCTCTAAAAAAAAGGAGCACAGGTCACATGATCAAAGTGTCATCTGTTACCAGGAAGAACTCTGTGACACCACCTCACAAGCTGTGTCCAAATTCAGTGGCTGTGTCCCAATTCAGGGTATGCATGCTTGAAGTACGCACACTACGCGTACTACATACGGTGCGTACTACAAGTACCTGGAAGTGCGGAAGTGAGAGGCTTGCAAAATGGGACGGTCTAGCCTTCGTCGCACTGTTCAGGTTGCCTAGCAACCATGATACTAACCGCTAGAAACGTTTCATACAGCTTTGTGTGACAGAAATGAAGGAGAAAAAATATTTTGTTGGTCATTCATTTTTGTCATGACATCACTTTGACTAGTTGAGACCACAGGACTGAGAATTTCTGTACTGAAAAGTCATTTCAAGATTAGTTAGTAAATAATAATTAGCTAATGTTGTTCATGAGACTAAAGTCATCTCACTGTGATAATGTTAATATAATATGGACAATATTATATGTATTGTCAGATTATACACATACATATATATATATATATATATATATATATACAGTGTTGGGAAGGTTACTTTTAAAATGTATTCCATTACAGAATACTGAATACATGCCCCAAAATGTATTCTGTAACGTATTCCGTTACGTTACTCAATGAGAGTAACGTATTCTGAATACTTTGGAATACTTAATATATTATCATGCTGTTTACAACTACATGAATGTCCTATTGCTGTGATTTATTACTGTTACTGAAGGTCCGCGGCTCCGAACCGTAGTAAAGGAGCCTCTGGCTAATACGGTGGGTTCCGTGTCGGGCTGGTAGCCGAAAACTAGCTTTACTTTGTTGTCTGGGTCAACTTTGCTTGCCAGAGACAGAGAGAGGCGTTGAAAGGCTGCTCCAACGGAACTTATTTTTTCCGGAGGAAAACACGAACACAGTGTACAGTTGAGTCTTAATAGCTTACTTACAAATGGGCTCCTCAGGCACTCTTCTTGGCTGCTGTGGTTATTATTATATTTACATGCTTCCAGCTCCCGTTTTTGCTCCGTGACAGCTCGGACTTTTCCTTTCTCTCCCTCCCTCGCTCACAGACACATAACGGGTATGGGAGTCCATTCTCCCTGCAGCACGGACTACACTGCCCATCAGGCTACATGCTTTAGAGCTATGCCTGTAGCATTCTGCCTTTTAGCTTAGCACAACAACAACAACAAAAAAGCGCTCTCTCACCCAGGAAACACGCAGAGAGAGAGCGCGTCACCCTGTAACCATGGCAACCGTAATGCTGCCGCCTGGAACAACAGAACGTAGCTGTCAAACAAACCCCAACAGTCCTGACCTGCGACAATATGAAACACGGAAGTACCGCAGTGTAATCCATTTATTTCAACAAAGTAACTGTATTCTGAATACCACCTTTTTAAACGGTAACTGTAACGGAATACAGTTACTCATATTTTGTATTCTGAATACGTAACGGCAGTACATGTATTCCGTTACTCCCCAACACTGTATATATATATATATATATATATATATTAGGGGTGCAACGATACACAAAATTCACGGTTCGGTTCATGCCTTTTTAATTTATCATTTATTAAAATAATAAATATATATTTTAACTCAAAAGTACAGTTTTTAAATTTAATGTTGCTGAAACAACAAAATAAAAAATAAAAAAATCTATCTGATCGAGAAATCACTCATCTTTGGAAAAGCGTTTATTACAGAGAAATGGCTCTTTCCAAACTAAAAGCTATACTATACGCTTCTTCTGGGGCATATTCTCAGCAGCATATTAAACATATCAGGTCCCCATAAGGAGAATCATGTGCTAACGGCTGTCTAAATGACTTGGGTAAAGCTTCTTGTTTTTGTCTCCTTCTACTTGTCTTTGCACTAGGATGATCTCGGTGTAAATGTGCAGTCATATTCATTGTGTTCCCACTAGTGCTGTCAGCGTTAATCTCGTTAAAATGACATTAACGCCATAGCGCGGCAAATCTCCGTTAACAACTTACCGCTGATCACCCCGTGCGTGGGGCTGGACGGCGTCAACACGTTAACAAGCTAACTGCGCTAACACACTAGTTCCCACAAATTGAGCATTGCGTGGCACATCCGACATACTGTTTTACTTTTGTCCATGACGCGCTTACCTTCAGGTTCATGCTTCACATGAAGACCAAGATAGTTCCAAACGCCAGATCTGAATGAGGGTGGGGGAGCGTTAAGGCAGTTGCCATGTTGCAATGAGCTTAGCTTCTGTCTTGCTAGCTTGCGCTGCGCTCAGTGGATCTGCACTCGACAGTGCAGCCTAGGCGGAGTAGTTGAACGCAGATCCACTGAGCGCTCAACACAGACAGCTTCGTCAGAAGAAAAGTTGATAAAATAAATATTGTATAAATGTTGTATTGTCGGATACATATGCATACCGAACCTAAAGCACTGTATCGAACGGTTCAATATCGATACGAGTATCGTTGCACCCCTAACATATATATATATATATATATATATGTATATATATATATATATATATATACAGTGTTGGGGAGTAACGGAATACATGTACCGCCGTTACGTATTCAGAATACAAAATATGAGTAACTGTATTCCGTTACAGTTACCGTTTAAAAAGGTGGTATTCAGAATACAGTTACTTTGTTGAAATAAATGGATTACACGGCGGTACTTCCCTGTTTCATATTGTCGCGGGTCAGGACTGTTTGGGTTTGTTTGACAGCTACGTAATGTTGTTCCAGGCGGCAGCGTTACGGTTGCCATGGTTACAGGGTGACGCGCTCTCTCTCTGCGTGTTTCCTGGGTGAGAGAGCGCTTTTGTTGTTGTTGTTGTTGTTGTTGTTGTGCTAAGCTAAAAGGCAGAATGCTACAGGCATAGCTCTAAAGCATGTAGCCTGATGGGCAGTGTAGTCCGTGCTGCAGGGAGAATGGACTCCCATACCCGTTATGTGTCTGTGAGCGAGGGAGGGAGAGAAAGGAAAAGTCCGAGCTGTCACGGAGCAAAAACGGGAGCTGGAGGCATGTAAATATAATAATAACCACAGCAGCCAAGAAGAGTGCCTGACGAGCCCAGCTGTAAGTAAGCTATTAAGACTCAACTGTACACTGTGTTCGTGTTTTCCTCCGGAAAAAATAAGTTCCGTTGGAGCAGCCTTTCAACGCCTCTCTCTGTCTCTGGCAAGCAAAGTTGACCCAGACAACAAAGTAAAGCTAGTTTTCGGCTACCAGCCCGACACGGAACCCACCGTATTAGCCAGAGGTCCCTTTACTACGGTTCGGAGCCGCGGACCTTCAGTAACAGTAATAAATCACAGCAATAGGACATTCATGTAGTTGTAAACAGCACGATAATATATTAAGTATTCCAAAGTATTCAGAATACGTTACTCTCATTGAGTAACGTAACGGAATACGTTACAGAATACATTTTGGGGCATGTATTCAGTATTCTGTAGTGGAATACATTTTAAAAGTAACCTTCCCAACACTGTATATATATATATATAAATATATATATATATATATATATATATGAGCTTGAACTCTGGGTCAAAGATGCAAGTAGCAGTTATTTATATTCCCTATCAAATTAAATCTCCACTCAAAGACAAGTATCTCTAACAGTGTATATACAGATGTATTATATATAAGAGACAAACATTGTTTTTTTAATATGTTGGCATTACTAAGTTTGGCTCAATGCTAACATATATGTGTAAAAGGAAAATGTACGAGCTGTGATAACTGTTTCTGATAGAATGAAGAGTAGACTGATACATTAAATATTCCTTTATTGGGTGAGAAAATCACACCATGTCATAACTGCTTTAAGTTGTACAGAATAGATATCAGAGCCTTAAACAGGCTGAGTTCTGCAAAATGGGTCAAACTGGGCAGAAAGTACACAAACACATAACATCCTTAGAGAATATGATGTAACACTATAGATCAACTTAGCTCAGAATATATAAAGCAAACATTTATTTTTAGCTCCATTCTGCTGCTGATACATACTTTAGGTTTCTGAACATTAAACTTGTTGCTGCCTTTCATAGTGTGTAACTTGAAGGCCCTGAGTACTTTCTCCCACACTGAAAACACTGGAATGATTAAATTATTTGAACATTACCTAATAAGACTGATTCAGGACAGACAATTAGTTATTTTAAACTTTCCTAGCAGTCCTTCACAAACAGGGGACAGTCTGTCTATTCTCTCCATCTGTCAGCTGCTGCTGGCTCTTCCTCCTCCTCTTCCTCACACACTGCTGAGTTTGTCCTGGTGGATCATCAGGGGTGCAAAGCCTCACAGATGATGTGCAGCAGTGGGTCCCTCAGTCTGTCCTCACTCTGGACACTTGCAGTTGTTACACATGGAAATCAAATGTGTGATAAGCAGAGATGGGCAGTAACGCGTTAATGTAATCCGATTACTTTTTTCAAGTAACGAGAAATGTAAGGGTTTACCATGGCAAAAACGGTAATTAGATTACCCTTACTTTCCCGTAGGAACGCTGCGTTACTACGTTACTAAAACCGTGAGTTTTTTGTCTCATGTCTCATGACAGTGACGTAAGCGAGTGCGACGTTCGTGACAACAGCTGTCTGCAGATCAACAATGGATAATATATCAAATACAGGAGAGAGTATGAGCATGCAGCATTTAAAGCGTGGAAGTACTGACCTTGTTTTGAGTTTGATTCCATAAAAAGTGACAAAAACATTAGCGTCCGTTGTGCGTGGGAAGAAAACTTCTTTTTACCGCGAAAAAAACCCCCTTAACTTCCAAGCAAGCACCGAGTGCGCTACGACTGCAATGGGAAATTCACAGAGAAAATCGCGGAGTCTTCAACTGACCGCTGCGGCACACCTGCACCAGGGTAAACCTCCCCCTACCCCAGTCCTGCTTTACGGGTGAAAATAGAGCAACAGGACCGCTAGCCTTTGACTTTATTTATATTCTGCTGTGTTTTACTTGCATCTATTTGAAAGAGTGAGTGTAAACACAAAAAAATATTTTATTTTATGTGCTGGAATGTGCAGAAAATAGGTTTAAATGTTAAACAAATTTCTTCCAGTCAGAGAATGTTGCATATAATTAAGTTTTGCTTGATGCATAAAGTTAAAAGATTAAAACTGTCATAAACCGGCTGTGTGGCAGGCAGGAAGTGGACCCAAACGCAAGCTCACGGAAGCAGGCAAGGCAAGGCAAGGCAAATTTATTTATATAGCACAATTCAACAACAAGGTGATTCAAAGTGCTTTACAGAGACATTAAGGAATAAACTCAAAGCACAGCTTTATTGATGGACACAAAAACGGCGAAGCAAACTGATAAGGAACTACACTGGGAAATAATACACAAATGCACAGAGAAACACACGGCCATGAAAGAGGGAGAACGCGACACAGAACTGAGGGAGACGCAGACATAAATACACAGAGGGTTAACGAGGGAAGTGGGAATACACGGGGAACACAGGTGACACTGATAATCATAACGAGACAGGGCAGGAGTGAACACAACGTGACGCATACTGACGAGGGACTGTCAAAGTAAAACAGGAAGTGCACAGAGGTTCAGACAGGCGGAGAGAGAGAGGACAGACATAACGGGCTGGGAAAAACATTGAATGAAACACAAGGAGGGGAAACGAGGGCTCACAGATACACAGAGGGGCACACAGGGGGTAATAATCAAATAAGGAACATTTTGGCAGAACCTAGGAACCATGGCATAATGAAAAAGTACAAAAACACATGAAAACTAAGAATACTGGGCCAATGTGGCCCAGGACCATGACACCCCCCCCTCAAGGGCTGGCTCCTGACAGCCGAAACCCAAGAACCGAAAGACAAGAAAAAACAAAACAACCCACCCAGGGCGGGAGGCGGGGGACCAGGATGGAGGGAACAAAAACCAAACAAAACACAAGGAGCAGGGGACCAAAACTTAGTCCACAAATACACAAAACAGGTCAAAACAGGGAAGCAAAGTCCAAAAAGGGCAGAAGGTTAACCCAGGAGGCGACAGCACAAAAGGTCAGCGTGGCTGTTCCGGGGGCCGGCCACGCGAAAAGTGGCAGTGGCGGCAGAACAGGTCCGGGGGCCGGCCGCGTGGAAGACGGCGGCGGCTACAGAGCGGGTCCGGAGGCCGGCCGCGCGGAAGACGGCGGCGGCGGCAGCAGCAGAGCGGGTCCGGAGGCCGGCCGCGTGGAAGACGGCGGCGACGTGGACACGGGTCCGGAGGCCGACCGTGCGGACGGCAACATCGCGGGAACAGTTCAGGGGACCGGCCTCGACGGCGGTGACGTCCAGCTGGTGGCCCGGAAAGGGGCCGGCATTCAGAGGTGCAGGCGTAGCAGAAGCAGAGGCCGCAGCCGGGCCAGGCATAGCAGAAGCAGAGGCCGCGGCCGGGCCAGGCGTAGCAGAAGCAGAGGCTGCGGCCGGGCCAGGCGACGGCGTAGCAGAAGCAGAGGCCGCGGCCGGGCCAGGCGACGGCGAAGCTGGAGCCGATGCAGAGGCCGGACCAGGCGCGGGCGAAGCTGGAGCCGATGCGGAGGCCGGACCAGGCGCGGGCGAACCAGATGCGGAGGCCGGTCCAGGCGCGGGCGAAGCTGATGCGGAGGCCGGTCCAGGCGAAGGTGACGCTGATGCGGAGGCCGGACTGGGCGAGGGTGACGCTGATGCAGAGGCCGGACCAGGCGAGGGTGACGCTGATGCAGAGGCCGGACCAGGCAAAAGCAACTTGGACCCTCCAGCGGAGACGAGGAGGTGCTGGCCGGGCTGACCTGAGCCGCCAGCGGAGACGAGGAGGTGCTGGCCGGGCTGACCTGAGCCGCCAGCGGAGACGAGGGATGGCTGGAGCGGTTCTCCTGAACCGCCAGCGGAGACGAGGGATGGCTGGAGCGGTTCTCCTGAACCGCCAGCGAGAAGAGATGCAGAGCCAGCAGGTGCGGAGACCTCAGCGGACGCTAACTGTAGCTGCACAGGGCACACAGTCGGCTTGGGATGCAACGGCTGGGGCTGTGCGGGGCAAACAGTCTGTCCAAGATGTGTCAGCACCACGCAGTCGTCAGCTGGCTGAGTGGGCTCACAAGAGCTTCTAGCAGAGGATGGCAGTAACTGAACGGGTTGCAGAGCTACTAACTGAGCTGGTGACAGAGTTAATGACAGAGCAGATAATGACTGAGCTGATAACTGAACAGGCAATGGTGCGAGAAACCGAGGTGGTAACAGAGCGGCTGACTGAGCAGGTATCTGACTCTTGGCTGCTCTCCTCCGGGGAACAGGAACGGGTACTGGGCCTGGCCGAACACCAGTCATCCCCTCCCGAGGAACAGAGACGGGTGCGGGGACGAGCTGGGCTCTGGCTGCCCTTACCCTGGGGGCCGGTACAGGTGCAGGAAATAGCTGGACCTCTGCTGCTCCCACCCGAGGAACTGAGACGGGTGCAGGAGTTGGCAGGGTCACAGCTGACCTCACCCGGGGAACCGGAACAGGTGCAGGCAATGGCTGGGTGTCCATCAACCCCACCCGAGGAGCAGGTACGGGTGCCGGGATGAACGGAGCCTCTGCCAGGCTGGAGACAGAAGCAGGGACCAGCTGGACCTCAGCCACCCTCACCCGAGGAACTGATACAGGTGCAAGGGAAAGCTGGGCCCGAGCTGCCCTGGGTACAGGAACTGGAGGTGGAGAGCGAAGCACAGGAACAGTTACAGTCACTGGGTAAACGAGATTCATGGTGCCGAACACAGTACTAGCAATCAGCGACTTATGGTGGGCTGGCTCTAGCAACTCTGCTGTACATAAGTTGTCCATGTCATAATTAGCAGCCTTTAAAACAGTCATTATGAGGACGGATTCAGGCTTAGCAAACTCTGAGTCAGTAACGCTCAGCTCAGAATGGGTGATTAAAGAAGCAGGTGTATTTTCACAGACCAACCCAAAATGAACTGGCTGGTGGGCTTCACAGGGGTGTAACAATGTCAACCACAGTCTTTTGAGGTGTAAACTCAGTGTTAACAGGGACTGGCACACAGGCATGGTGAGTTGGTTTACATATGAATGACTGCGGAACACAAAAGTCAACCTGATTCAGTAGGTCTGAAGCACACAGTCCAAACCCTTTAGCTAGTTTAACTATGGCAGCTGGCACTCTGTCGCTATTTACATTCACCAGCTGAGGCGCAGCACAGTCCCAGGTTTGAGTGACAGTCCCATAGGAAAAAACACAAACAGTCGTTTCTTGAAGAGCTTCCTGAACATTCTTTGCGGAGACTGAGCTAGATGCCTGGTGCACAGAGTTCAAACAGTCAGACCGTGGAACACAACACGTAACAGAGCCCATTTGGTTGCTGTCATAGATTTCTGGTGACAGAGCAGGTGAACAGGTAAGACAGTCACTATGAGTAGCTGCATGGCTAATTGTCTCTATACTACCAGGTTTAGGCAGAACAGAAGTATCACTTGCTCGCTCATTAACACTGGATTTACTCAGAGGAACAACAGGCACAGAAACAGATGCTACTGAGTTAACTGCCTCAAAACCCTGACACTGTAATTCTGCTGAGTCACAATCTATGGATTCAGGCTTAACAAAGTCCACAGAGGGAAGCACAGTCTTACCCACAGAGGGTGCAATGTCAGGAAACCGGGGAGCAGAATGCTCGAGCGGAATGTGAGAAACAGGATCACTCTCACCAAAGGAAGAAAGCTGCTCCGCTGCTCGGGAACGTCGGCGGCGTGAACGCCGTTTTCTCCGGGAAGGGGGAGGAGACGAACCAGGCTGCGAATCCTCCAGCGGACCGGGCTGAACGTCCTCCGGCTCTTCGTACTGGAGAGGCAGCTCTGGGCGGATGTGCACAATGGAAACAAGGAAGTCCTGGATGTGGGGGTGGAGCTCGTCGAACAGCCATGGGAGTCCGGACACCATCCTCTGTAAACGGATGGCTACGGTCTCCCGATATTCCTCACCTGGCAGCACTGCCCACTCCTGACAGTGATACTCCACTGTGTAGATTAAATCCTCCTGGAGCTCAGCGGAGGGATTGTGAGCTGCTGGGTCCATGACGTGGTCGCGTTCTTCTGTCATGAACCGGCTGTGTGGCAGGCAGGAAGTGGACCCAAACGCAAGCTCACGGAAGCAGGAAGAACCTCAAAGCACAGCTTTATTGCTGGACACAAAAGCAGGCCAATGTGGCCCAGGACCATAACAAAAACTAATAAAACAAGTTTTAAAAAGAGACATTTCCATTTGATTACATTTTGTATGATGGATTATGCAGAAAAAGTAGAATTGGGCTGAAAGATCTATCGCTTTGTTACCTATTCAGGTTGTAAATTGTGTTTTTAAAAAGTAACTAAGTAACTAAGTAATTAATTACTTTTGAAAATAAGTAATCAGTAAAGTAACAGGATTACTTTTTGGGGGAAGTAATCAGTAATTACTTACTGATTACTTTTTTCAAGTAACTTGACCAACACTGGTGATAAGCTGCAGGATTCAAACACAAGTGTAACTTATAAATAGATGTTCATACTTTTATTCCACAATCAGAGAGAAAGAAACAGAGAGAGAGTGCAGGACAGACAGACAGGTGACAGTCTCAGGTGTATACACTGCTACAAAACAGCACAAGAGAAGGAGGATTTAGTGTTTGTGTTATTACGAGTGCTAAACAAGAAGAGTTCCCAGATGGTCCAGTGGACACATGTGTGACTCCTGTGATTAAAGCATCTTTCTTTCAGCTTAACGAGTGAACCGTCAGCTCGTTCAAACACACGTTAAAGTCCGTTTGGCTCGACACCACCGAACAGAGGCAGCAATATAACATCGCTAACATTAACAGTGCAGTGAATCCTGCTTGTGCCGTGATATTCAGGACTGCAAACCGAGCAGCATCACTGACTTTCAGCTTGTTTTGTTTGTGGATATATGACTGACTTTAATTATCCATAAAATCATCACATTCTCTGTAAGATTAAGGTCAACTATTGAACAACGCTGAAAGTACAAACATCACTAATGTCACATGACTTTGCCGACATGTGGCCAACAGCAATGTTTTAATGTTCTTAAACATTCGCACATAAATAAGTGACATGATATTCAGTACTTACTTTTGACAGTTCACTCTTCGCTGCTCCCTTCTGCTGTATTTTGCGGCAAAATTATCCACACCCACCACCACGCTATGGATTGTGGGATATATGGGGCCACGAAGCGTGCACCGGACCACGCTTGATATTTGGGGAAATCGACGGCGCATTTGGAGTATGCATTTGAAGTACACTTTGAATTGGGACAGCCGTCGTCGCGTGGCGGTGACGTACTCGCAGACAGACAGGTGACAGTCTCAGGTGTACACACTGCTACAAAACAGTACAAGAGAAGGAGGATTTAGTGTTTGTGTTATTACGAGTGCTAAACAAGAAGAGTTCCAGATGGTCCAGTGGACACATGTGTGACTCCTGTGATTAAAGCATCTTTCTTTCAGCTTAACGAGTGAACCGTCAGCTCGTTCAAACACACGTTAAAGTCCGTTTGGCTCGACACCACCGAACAGAGGCAGCAGTATAACATAGCTAACATTAACAGTGCAGTGAATCCTGCTTGTGCCGTGATATTCAGGACTGCAAACCGAGCAGCATTCACTGACTTTCAGCTATGAAGTCTGGGATATGTTGGGCCATGAAGGATACACCTGACCCATCCTTCAAATTCGGGGAAATGAAGGACGGTTTTTCGGCCGCACTTCGAGCAGCCTTTGAATTGGGACAGCCTTCGTCGCGCTGTGACGTAATTGGCCTTAAAATGTGGCCTTTCAGACTGCAGACAATGGCTGTGTCCCAATTTAGGGTATGCACGCTTGAAGTACGCATTTCAAGTGCCCTGCACTCTCTCTCTGTTTCTTTCTCTCTGATTGTGTAGCAGCCCTTGGCATCAAGAATGACAGAAGAGTCTCTAATGGGTACACCCATTTATTTCCTCACCAAACACGGCTCATTCTCTGGACATCGTTGAGCACCGTGAAAAGTATAAAATAAAAAATAAATTGATACCTGTACAGTCCTTTTGAACCTTAGCAATAAGCAATTACAACAACAGCGCTTAAATTAAATCAGGTAAATTCAAAAACAAGTAAACGTGAGATTTACAGTCACTGCTTAAATAAAACAAAGTCTGCTTTAAACAGGATCAAGGTGTTTTTCATTTCAGCTGAATAAAATATAACACCACATCACATACCTCAGTCCACTTGCCAAGGGTGCAAAACTCCCATGAACACTTAAACATTCGGCCCGTTTCTCATAGGGTGCTGCTAGCTTGAGTGACACACATGTCTTAGCTAAAAAATAGAATATGGATGTATGTAACGTAAATACAGAACGAGAAAGTTTTCAGATAGCTCACAATACAAATGCAGTTACATACCTTACATTAGAAATTAACTTAACACTGAAACTTATCATATTAGTACAACTTACACGGAATTTGTGCAGCTTATTCCTGTGCGCAACAGACTGCTCTATACAGGTTACAGGGCACGCCTCTGAGCGCATCCGTCATTAATGCTACTGCACACAGAGCTCCAAACAACTCCCATAATTATAATTTAAGGTACAGACTAGCAGTTCATTACACTCCCACCAATCATGTTATGATTTGCAAATTAGCTAAATCATACATGATTCTAACAACAACAAAAATGAACCACTTCAACCAAATATAAAGGTGTAAAAACCATCATAAAGCAATTGTCACTCTGAATGTTACATCGGTTATGTCAGTATGTCAGTTCATCTCAGACAATGACATGTTTGTTATTATTCTCTTTCAACAAGAACCACCAGTTTTTGGATAGGCCGCTCGATAATGGGGGGTGTTGGAGTCAAATTGTTAAATGTTGTAATTGTGTTTCTTAAATTTGTAAGTCTTAGTTCAAACTGTAGGATCACAGACACTCCTTTGTCTGACCACCTCTCCAGCCAGTTTGTTGGTGGGGGAGGCTGAAGTGTTTTATTAGGCACATCCTACCCTAAGATTTTGTTTGTTGCTTAGTAAACTTCCTGCTTTTATGATCCTTTTGGTAAGCAGGAGGTCACAACAAACACACCCTGAAGCGAGATCGATCAACTGCAGACCAGACAACAAACGACGGAGGCTCCAGAAAAGTGCAATCAAACGATGAGTTTATTAGCAGCGGAGAAGACATATCAGGATATGTTTCCTCTGACAAAAATACATGTGAAGAACATTTTAAAGCACTGGGGTATACGTCCCCCTCTTGGCACACTGGGGTATCCGCCCCCCCATGGCGTCAACACAAGTCAAGAGTTCATCACGTACAGTCAATATCTTGTACATCTTTAATAGTTATAAACAGACATGGACCAGACATATAACTTCCCGTTTCTGCAACACCTTTAATGCACAATCATGGTCTTAAGCCTTCAGAGTGTCTGAGGGCTGGTTATTGCCTCCCGTCATCTGCTACTAAGTAGGTAAAAGGGCAGCCAGTTACAAAAAGGTCAAAGACACTTGGGCCTGCGCTCAGGGCTGTTGCTAGATTTATGTGTATTGTAAGCATGCATGCAATCAACCTGCTATGTTCTAATCTTCCCTCAACATGTATCACCTGGACACTCTCACCAGTGAAGCTTAAAACCCTCTTGGTACGGTGTACATTTTAGGACATCGTCAGGTCTCAGGAAAAAAGTTGTCAGGTATCAGTCTCACACGAAAAACTGTCAGGTCTCAGACTCACATGGAAAATTGTCAGGTATCAGACTCACATGGAAAATTGTCAGGTCTCAGACTCACAATGAAAATTGTCAGGTCTCAGACTCACATGGAAAATTGTCAGGTATCAGACTCACATGGAAAATTGTCAGGTCTCAGACTCACACGAAAAATTGTTAGGTATCAGACTCACATGGAAAATTGTCAGGTCTCAGACTCACATGGAAAATTGTCAGGTCTCAGACTCACATGGAAAATTGTCAGGTCTCAGACTCACATGGAAAATTGTCAGGTCTCAGACTCACAATGAAAATTGTCAGGTATCAGACTCACATGGAAAATTGTCAGGTATCAGACTCACATGGAAAATTGTCAGGTCTCAGAATCACACGAAAAAATGTCAGGTCTCAGAACACGAGCTATCAGACAGAGAGAAAATCTTCCTGCAGGTGGCGCTGTTGTCACGTCCCACCAGTCACGGAGAAACTTGCGTATCTCTGTTCGGGAATAGCAGATAGAGCGTAGGCTCTGAGAGGCGGGCCAGCGTTTACGCTTCGAAAACACGACCGAGTGTTTTAACCTGACAGCCTGAGGTGTTCTTCAGTAAACTGGACTACCCGACAGAAGGACCCGAGGCTCCGCTGCACTGTTTCGGTAAGTTAAATGTGTTTTTAAGCTACTCCGTAACTACCGTCCTTAGCTAGGTCCTGAGACCTAGCTAGCTAAGATGTCAGGGTTCGTTTAGCTAATCTGTGCAGGTGAATGCATTTACTAAAGAAATCAAGAGAAACGTCCCGGGCTACTCAGTCACTAATTACTGTTACTGTACTTTTATTATTATACTGTAAAAGCAACAGGCTGCATCCTGCTTCAGCTCCTGTGCAGAGCTGAATATTAAAGATGTGCAAACAACAGCATGTTTTCAGTCTCTTGCCACATCTGTAAAGACAGTAACATTTTTTTAAAAGCTTGTACTTCAGTAACTCCTCATTAATCAGGAACTATGGATTAAAGTACTGTAGTGTACTGTAATACTGAAAATAAATGTAAGAGAAGAACTTCAGATCCTGAGTGTGTGAGGACAGAAGAATCAGCTTTATTTCAATTTTGAGGGATAAAATTTATATCTGAGTTTGATGGTTCTGTTCTCTTTGTGATTACAGGAGCTGCCCTCAGATTCAGACCTCAGCACCACCCAGTGACAGCAGACAGATCATCCAACATGTTAACTGCAAAATGAACTGATGAAAACAGTATAAAGGTTAAAGTAGTGAAAGCTGCAGCTTTATTGATAAAGTTAAAGACATGAAAACAAAAGGATTAATCACTTATGTAACTGTGTCACTATATATCAGCATTAAGAGGACCTTAGTTTGTATCTCAGACCTGCACACCTTCCGTTTAAAACACTTGATGTACTCAGCTGCATGAAGAGCATATGAGATTTTGTGTAAGACAATTAAATAAAACCTGATGAAGGTCAAAGGTCATCATGTTGAATGTTGTAGTATGTTGAACTACAAACTTGTCATCTGGAATTCACAGTTTTTTGCAGATAAACTGATTCAGAGTTATTCATACCAGAGTAACCAGAAAGGATCATATATTTTTAAATATATAACTTTCTACAGGACTGAATATAATATCTTTATGTAAAAGTCCGGAGCCTCTCGGGAGTATCTGAGTATTTGTAACATTACACAAACCAAAGGTCTCCATCACAGTGTTCATGAAATGCTGAGTTTATCCATCTACTGGATCGGGTCTACGGAGGAGTGCTGAAGATTTCCCTGTGAGGGAGCTGCTGGTGAAGATCATGAGTCCCGCTTGATCAATGCGATGAGCTTCAGTCTTCCTGGTGTTTCTTAAATGATGCCTCTTTCAGTGGGTCAACAGAACATCTGGCACAGGACAGCTGTGATGAAAGAAAGGGAAGAAGTTTCTCCAAACCTCTGGACACAGGAAACCCAGCTTGGTCCTGTGGTCTCCCTCACTAGTTTCTCTCCAGGGTGAATGTAGCTGTGGATATAATATGGACTCTATTATTAAATGAAAAGAACAAATTAGACTACACTACTGAAACGTTCTGCTGCTGTTTTTAAAGTTTCCATGTTACCAGGCTGTAGAGGGCTCTGAAGATTTAAACAGTTTTAGATCCATTACACTCACAGTCTTATGTTAAAATCTCAAAGGACAGCATGATATTTTTGATATTAACAGTAACTCTGGGCTTCTGTAGAGTGTGCAGCTGATCTCATCGC
This sequence comes from Pelmatolapia mariae, assembly GCF_036321145.2. Classification (NCBI taxonomy): domain Eukaryota; kingdom Metazoa; phylum Chordata; class Actinopteri; order Cichliformes; family Cichlidae; genus Pelmatolapia; species Pelmatolapia mariae. The sequence goes on from NC_086229.1 coordinate 10,477,528, forward strand.
TGTCTAAAAATGGATAACAAAACCTAAGGAGTGCTGAATGCTTCAATAACAGGCTATTAGAGTAGCAGGTGTGTAGCATCTCTAACTAGCTAGAAACAAGCCTCCAACACAGCGCGTATGCTAGCGGCTAATCTAGCAAACAAATTAACAACAGAGTGATTTTAGAACTATAAGACGATAAACTGTGTGTCTTTTTTTTATAACAGTGAAATGGTTGTATTTACCTTAATTAAACGAGTCGTCAGTCGCGGTAAACCAGCAAAAACACTCGAGCAGCCGGGCTACGTAAAAAGTGTAGGGGGGCGTGTTTGCGGTCACCAGTGGGTGTCACTACTCCAAATTTGCAAGATGGCAGCCTCCATGTGAGACTGAGACCTGACAATTTTCCATGTGAGTCTGAGACCTGACAATTTTCCATGTGAGTCTGAGACCTGACAATTTTCCATGTGAGTCTGAGACCTGACAATTTTTCGTGTGAGTCTGATACCTGACAATTTTCCATGTGAGTCTGAGACCTGACATTTTTCCATGTGAGACTGAGACCTGACAATTTTTCGTGTGAGTCTGAGACCTGACAATTTTCCATGTGAGTCTGAGACCTGACATTTTTCCATGTGAGACTGAGACCTGACAATTTTTCGTGTGAGTCTGAGACCTGACAATTTTCCATGTGAGTCTGAGACCTGACATTTTTTCGTGTGATTCTGAGACCTGACATTTTTCCATGTGAGTCTGATACCTGACATTTTTCCATGTGAGACTGAGACCTGACAATTTTCCATGTGAGTCTGATACCTGACAATTTTCCATGTGATTCTGAGACCTGACATTTTTTCGTGTGATTCTGAGACCTGACAATTTTTCGTGTGAGACTGATACCTGACAACTTTTTTCCTGAAACCTGACAACTTTTTTCCTGATACCTGACGATGTCCTAAAATGTACACCGTATCTTGGATGGAACATCAACTCTAAACAAGCACAGTTATGCATTGTGTATAGAATGATCATAAATAAACCTGTGAATAGAAAGGTTAATGTGATGACAAACATATTCAATGCAATAAGAACCCTGTAAACAATATTACTGTTAAAATAATACTGTAAAACACGTTATCAATGCATTCATCATAAGGCAGATTATATAATAGCAATAAAAGAATCTCTGAATCCCAACAACCCCTATGACACAAACGTGTACACACACACATTCTTGCACATGCATACACATGCATACAGGTGCTTACACGTGCACACACATACACACATAGTGCCTTGTTTTTTATAACCATAGGGGGGGTTACGAGGGGAGGTGCTTGTGTAAACTGTAAACTGTAACTGTCATGGAAATAAAAAGCTGCGAGGAAGGCTGCCCTTTGAAGGAGTTGGGATGGAGACAGGTGAGGACAGTTGAGCTCCAAGAGCTTGGTTCCAACCAGCCTTCCCTTGCTAGCAAGTAAAAGATTTTCATCTTGCTTGTCGTTAACGAGAATAAGTTTCTAAACCAGCGGGGCCTGTGGAAGCACAGACCCAACGAGGGGCTTGAAAGCACGGTCCTGTTTCTTGGTCCAACTTTGGTCTCCTACTTGAACTTTAACCTGACAGACTAAACCATCATCCCCTTCAATAGTTTTGACGATAGGTCCCAGTTGCCACTGACACCTTGGTAACATATCTTCCTTAATGATAATGTGGCCGGATGAGCTACCCACCTTTCTCTCATTTTCTCTCTCTCCCTCGCTTGCTCTATCGCCCTCGACCTCTCTCCCCTGCGCTCGCTCTGTTACGTGACTAATTTGATTGGGAACCAACCTGTACAGTGATTGTAGGGCGGTGCCTGCGAGTATAAGGGCAAGCCGGTCTCCTTCTAGTTATTTCCTCCTGTGCTTCAGCATTATATGCTGGAATTATGCTAGGATTAATCTGGTGGTTTGATCGAGCTGCATAACAGCTACAGTGTGGCCGTTTCTGTGTTTCTTGACCCATCGCGGAGAGAGGTATTGCCATATCACCAGCAACACAGTATAGCGTCTTCAATCCTGGGGATTTGATTGCTGCTGTAATCTCTCTTTAGCAGCCTGGGTTGGCCTTACTTGGACCATAGAAACGTCTATAGCAGCCGCTGTTTTAGCGCTCGTCCTCTGCGGAGCTGCTGTCTTGTCTTGTGCTGTCTTGTCTTGTTTTGTGTGGACTTGTTCTGTCAGATTGTGTTCTTTTAATCTGGGTTTTATCCTTTGTGGTTCACCTGATTTTATTCAGCGTCATTCTGGTCTTTTGTTTGCACATGCGCTTCTGTCGCCTCCGAGTTTGCAGGGAGCTATATCGGACTGATCAAGGTTTGGACAATTATAACCAGTAAAACTCCCTTTTAACAGGAAGAAACCTCCGGCAGAACCAGGCTCAGGGAGGGGCGGGGCCATCTGCTGCGACCGGTTGGGGTGAGAGAAGGAAAACTGGATAAAGATATGCTGTGGAAGAGAGACAGAGATTAATAACAGGTATGTTTCAATGCAGAGAGGTCTATTAACACATACTGAGTGAGAAAGGTGACTGGAAAGGAAAAACTCAATGCATCATGGGAATCCCCGGCAGCCTATGTCTATTGCAGCATAACTAAGGGAGGATTCAGGGTCACCTGGTCCAGCCCTAACTATATGCTTTTGCAAAAAGGAAAGTTTGAAGCCTAATCTTGAAAGTAGAGATAGTGTCTGTCTCCTGAATCCAAACTGGAAGCTGGTTTTACAGAAGAGGGGCCTAAAAACTGAAGGCTCTCCCTCCCATTCTACTTTTAAATACCCTAGAAACAACAAGTAGGCCTGCAGTGCGAGAGCGAAGTGCTCTAATAAAGTGATATAGTACTACAAGGTCATTAAGATAAGATGGGGCCTGATTATTTAAGACCTTGTATGTGAGGAGCAGGATTTTGAATTCAATTCTGGATTTAACAGGAAGCCAATGAAGGGAAGCCAAAACAGGAGAAATCTGCTCTCTTTTTCTAGTCCCTGTCAGGACTCTTGCTGCAGCATTTTGGATTACCGGAAGACTTTTCAGAGAGTTTTTAGGACATCCTGATAATAATGAATTACAGTAGTCCAGCCTGGAAGTAATAAATGCATGAACTAGTTTTTCAGCTTCACTCTGAGACAGGATATTTCTAATTTTAGAAATATGTTGCACAAATGGAAGAAAGCAGTCTTACATATTTGTTTAATATGTGGACTAAAGGACATGCATTGGTCAAAAATGACTCGAAGGTTCCTCACAGCATTACTGGAGCCCAAGGTAACGCCATCCAGAGTAAGATTCTCATTTGGCTCTTTACGAAAGCGGTCACACTTTCTCCCTCTCCCTTCCCTTATCTTTCCTGCTTGGCTTTCTCATGTCTCTGTCTATTCTTGGCACAGTCTCACAGTATGTTCTCTAAAACCTAAAAGAGGAATTATGGATTTGATCAACTGGTCCCTGAATGCAATTAACACCTTCTTCTCGACGAGAAGCCTGGGTTCAGGAGAGCCCATTGAAGACATCTACCTTTTCTGAACCATGATAACACGGTTCTTGCTGATTGGCGCTGGCTTGGCCCTGGCTTATCAAAGAATAAAGAAAGCAGAAACGATGGAGCGAGCTGTGGCTTCTCAGAATGGGCTCATTAGATGCAGCATGGATGACATCTTGGAGAAGCTTGCGGCTGCTGTGAGTACTGAAACTCTGACAACATCTGACAACATCTTGGATAGGCTCACGGCTGTCGTGAACACTAATGCTCTATGAGCAAAGTGAATAACATCTCAGTATGGATGGATAACATCGTGGAGAGGCTCACAGCTCTCCAACGGGAATGGTAAGAGACGAGTGATGGACATTAGACGACCGTAAAATTGACATGCAGAGGTTCGCACCAAAGAAAGAACACCACCATTATTCAGTGACAGTGCCACCATTATGGGGGTTGTCCCATTTCGCTGCAGGGCAACTTGCATGTGACAAATAAAGGCTTTCTTGATCTTGATCTTGAATATGGTTAGATACCATATTTCTATGATTTTCAGGGCCGAGTACAATCACCTCAGTTTGATCTGAATTAAGAAGCAGAAAGTTAGCAGCCATCCAGGTCTTTATGTCTTTAAGACATTCCTGCAGTTTAACTAGTTGGTGTGTGTTACCTGGCTTCATGGACAGATAGAGCTGGGTGTCATCTGCATAGCAGTGAAAATGTATACTATGTCTTCTAATGATACTGCTTAAGGGAAGCATGTATAATGTAAACAGAATTGGTCCTAGCACTGAACCCTGTGGAACACCATAATTGACCTTAGTGGGTGAAGAGGACTCTCCATTTACATGTACAAATTGGAGTCTATTAGATAGATATGATACAAACCACTGCATCACAGTACCTGTAATACCTACAGCATGCTCTAATCGCTCTAATAGGATATTGTGGTCGACAGTATCGAACGCTGCACTGAGGTCTAGCAGGACAAGCACAGAGATGAGTCCACTGTCAGAGGCCATAAGAAGATCATTTGTAACCTTCATTAAAGCTGTTTCTGTGCTGTGATGAGCTCTGAAACCTGACTGAAACTCTTCAGTAACAACTACTCTTTCAAGGACTTTTGATATCAAAGGATGGTTGGAGATTGGCCTATAATTAGCTAAGACAGCTGGGTCTAGAGATGGCTTTTTAAGTAAACGTTTAACTACAGCCACCTTGAAGGCCTGTGGTACATAGCCGATTATTAGAGATAGGTTGATCATATTTAAGATCGAAGAATTAATTAATGGCAGGACTTCTTTGAGCAGTTTTGTAGGAATGGGGTCTAAAAGACATGTTGATGGTTTGGAGGAATTAATTATTGAAGTTAACTCAGAAATATCAATTGGAGAAAAAGAGTCTAACTTAACATCAATGGTACTAAAAGTAGCTGTAGATGATATTACATCTGTGGGATGATTATTGGTAATTTTTTTTCTAATGATAAAAATTTTATTTGTGAAGAAGTTCATGAAGTCATTACTGGCTCGATGGAGCTCTGACTTTTTGTCAGCCTGGCTACAGTGCTGAAGAGAAACCTGGGGTTGTTCTTATTTTCTTCAATCAGTGACGAATAGTAAGATGTTCTGGCTTTGCGGAGGGCTTTCTTATAAAGCAGCAAACTATTTCTCCAGGCTAAATGATGATCCTCTAAATTTGTGACACGCCATTTCCTCTCCAGCTTACGAGTTATCTGCTTTAGGCTACGTGTTTGAGAATTATACCACAGAGTCAAGTACTTCTGATTTGAGACCTTAGATTTCACAGGAGCTACAGTATCCAGAGTCGTATGTAGTGAGGAGGTAAAATTATTAACAAGATAATCGACCTCTGTTGGAGTAGCGTTCAGATAGCTGCTCTGCTCTATGTTGGTACAGGGCATTGAAGATGATAACAGTGGGTGGATTATATTCTTAAACTTAGTTACAGCACTTTCAGAAAGACATCTACTTTGATAAAGTCTACTCTACACAACAAGATTAAAACAAGATCTAGAGTGTGATTAAAGTGGTGGGTGGGTTCTTTTACATTTTGAGAGAAGCCAACTGAGTCTAATGACAGATTAAATGCCATGTTGAGGCTGTCATTTTTAGCATCTACATGGATGTTAAAATCACCCGCAATAATTATATTTTAGTATTTTAGCAGATCAGATAAAAAGTCTGAGAAATCAGAGAGAAACTCTGTGTAAGGCCCAGGTGGACGATAGATGATAACAAACAAGACTGGTTTCTGAGTTTTACAGCTGGGGTGGACAAGGTTTGTTAGGATGTCTGGGTCATTGACCCAGGGTTTTGAGTTTATTATATTATTTATCATTTCTAGTCTTTGGTTTCTTTGTTAGAGTTATGTCTTATGGTTTATGTCTCTGTGTTCTCTAGTTGCTGCCTCCCTGTGTCCAGTCAGTCTGTGTCTGTAGTTCAGTCTGTCTTATGATTCCCGTTTTATTTTGAAGGTCCATGTCTGATGTTAATGTGTCTGGTTTTGCTTCCCCTGTTTCGTTAGGCCTGATTTGCCCCAGCTGTGTTTCCCTCCTGTTGCCCATTTCCTGATTGCTCCCTCTATGTATTTAAGCCCTGTGTTTCAGTTTTGTCATTGTCGTGATCTACCCTTATCTAGCTCTGTGTTCTGTCTGTATAAGTTTACCTTGGTCTGAGTTTTGTTACTTTTTGGAGTTTAGCATTAAAGCTGTATTTAAGTTCACCTTTTGTCTCTGACTGTCTGCACTTTGGATCCTATTCCTGCCTGCACACAGCTGTCACATAACAAGTTTATACATCAGGCTTTCAAATGAATTAAAAGTCTGTCTGGGTCTTTGGTTGATTAATAGGCTGGTGTGAAAAATTGCTGCCACACCGCCCCCTCGGCCTGTGCTTCGAGGTTTCTGGTAGTTAGAATGACTCGGGGGTGTTGATTCATTTAAACTAACATAATCATCCTGCTGCAACCAGGTTTCTGTAAGGCAGAGTAAATCGATTTGTTGATCAATTATTAAGTCATGTACTAACAGAGATTTGGAGGAGAGAGACCTAATATTTAATAATCCACATTTCACCGTTTTATTCTTTGGTTCAGATGTGGATACTGTATTGTTCTTTCTTTGTGATTTTTTATGTTTAAGTTGTTTATTGCTGGTTTTTAGTTTGTTTTTTGTCTGTCTGGGAGCTGACACAGTCTCAATGGAGATGGGGTTGTTAATGACGAACTTTAACAAGCACTAGTGGTTTACAGAATTACAGGATTTAAATACAAGTTTGTTTTTTGGTTTTTTAAATTATTCAAAAAGTTTGATTAGATATTATTATCAGAAAAATAAAGTCATCACAGAGGCGATTGACACAATAGCCTCAATCCAGCAAAGCTCAGGGCCTGACGTAATGTTCAACTGGGAAACATACAGAATCTCCAGGAAGCCCACATTGTCCAAATCCGCACACACAACAGTGCGGAAGAGCTTCCAGTTTTTATTAGACATTTGGGGCTCACAATCCCCCCAAAACACACCCTCACCACAATCTACACTAAGGATGATGTCATGGTACTGGGTGTTCCTGTCTTATTTTGTAGGATTCTGGTGTTCTTTGTTCATTGTATTTAGTTTCATTTCCCCTGTTCTGTCATTAGGTTTAAGCGTGTCAGCCATTTCCCCATGTGTCTCCACTTCTCCTGATTACCTCCTGTGTATTCAAGTCCTCTGTTTTCTGTATGTCATTGTCAGGTCATCTGTTATCCCTCTGTCATGGTGTGTCATAGGTTTTTGTATTCACTGTTATTCATAGTTACTCAGTGTTCATGGTTTCTTCGTAGTTTTTTCACTGCTTTTCATAGTCTTTTCGTTGCACAGTGTTCAGTCTTCTTTGTTTTCTTAGTTTAATATTTTGCCTGCAACCAGCTAAATAAAGCTCATTTTTTGTTAACGTCACGTCTCCTGCCACGCCTCTCTCTCTGCATCTGCATCTGGGTCCTGAAATCAAAACACACCGGCGCATCCGCCGTGACAGATGACTGATCAATTAGTATATTTAATGGTATACACGTACCCACAGGTGCCGCAATATTCTAACTTAAATTAGAGGTGGTCCACGGTTGCTTTTGCCTGTAGACGTGCCTAGAACGGTGATGGTTGGGTGATTTCCTGGCTGTTCATCATGGTTAACGATGATGAGGTTGGCCTATGCTCCTCAGGGCAAGGTATCAGTGCTCAAAAATAGTGAAAGATCACATCTCACTGCTTTTATGTGTGTTTATCCCTGCACCATCCCACTAGAAGGAGTCGTTACTGCCTAGAGGGTTGTCCATACATGAACGAGCAAAGGTACCTGATATAGGGGGCAGGTGCACGTACGTACATGAACCTGCACTGACGGTGGGTGGGTGGGTGGGGTGATAAACATACATGTATATTAATCAGAATCATCATCAGAATCAGAATACTTTATTGATCCCTAGGGGAAATTATTGTTTTGTTACAGTGCTCCATTATAAACAAACAAACATAGACAAACAATACACTAACTAAGAATAGCACAATATATACAGGAATATATATATGTATATATATATATATATATATATATGTGTATATATATATATATATATATATATATATGTATATATATATATATATATATATATATATATGTGTGTATATATATATGTGTGTATATATATGTGTGTATATATATATGTGTGTATATATATATATATATATATATATATATATATATATATATATATATATATATATATATATATATATATATATATGTGTATATATATTTCTACTTTAATATGTTTTTATGTATTTATGTTGCACACATAGAATTCCCCGTATGTGTTTGCAGCGTCAATCAAACATCTGGCACGTTTACTTACAAAAACAAAAAACTGACATATTCATGAGACATCATTACATTTAGGTTTCATATCCAAAGGTTAAGCCCAAATATTGAATCAGACCCAAACACTACCATTCTCTGAAAGAAATCTGAGCATGAACTCGAACCCTCACCATGTTTTAAGTGTAAGTGTCAGCTATGCTGTTATGTGTTACAATATCACAATGGTTAACAGCTAAGAATGGACACTTGTTGTACTGGATCACTTTAGTTTCAGAGAACAGCTGAAGGATGTTCTCAATGAAGATGAGAAGATCTGCAGGGAGCAGCAAAGTCCGCGAACAGGATGAGCATCTCAACATAGATGACGATTTGAACCTGAAATTTCAATGTGGATCCATCATACCTGTTCCTCTGATCTTCAGTACTTGTGTCATTTTCAGATGTCAGACTTTCATCTCATGAAACACAGCAGAGAAAATTCAGATTGGCTCTACAGATGAACATGATGCTTTTAACTGAAGAATCAGGAATCATTCAATCAAGAATCAAGAATCAATCACTTACAAAATGTCCTGACAGTTGGATTAAATCCCATATTTATCTATACTCCAACATTGATGACATCATCACTATCACACAATCAGCTTCACTCGTTTCCTTTGATGAGGAAGAAGGTTCCAGCAGCCGCACCGAGCAGACCCACTGTCAGACCCACTCCAAAGAACACCACAGGTCCAACACCTGGATCAGACTGAGCAGCCACCTCCACATCTGTACACAAACAGGAGAAACACATACATATGTCTCAAACTGAATGTCATGGTCTGGGTGAGTGCCAGTGTTTTCCACAGAGCCTGCAGTTCCACCTCTGGGAGGAGCCACCGTGTTCCTGCTCATTGCTTTCCCCAGTGGGTAATTAAGCTGTCGACTTATACTCATCCACACACTCACTCCATGCACCTGCCTGCCTCCCTGCCTCAACATCTGAAATTTAGGATTACTTACCCCTCACCAGGACCACTCTCACCTCCATGCTACTGATCCACCTGCGGCCAATAAGCAGTGCAAAGGAACATTCAAAATCAATAGCTCCCAGTAGTGGTGGGTGGATCAATCCAAATATCGATAGTATCGATCCCAAGTCGGGATCGGTATCGGATCGATACTAGCCTGGTCAGATCGATTCTTTACTTTGAGCTCTGCTTGTTTGCTACGCTGTGCTTTCGGCAAAAACGAAACAGCCAGGTCGCTGGACTCGCCGCTCCTGTGACAGCGGAGAGCAGGCACACTTTGCTTCCACATATTCCCTTGCCCGCTTCACCCCACCCTGCGAGCAGGCGAGAGAATCGGCCCGGACAGTCGGCGCCCCATGCCCCGGCCCAGCGACGGGGAAGTGTCCACTCTGGCGGTCGCCCGCACCTCCAGTGGAAGCCCGGGAGCTGGCCTGATGGCCACCCATATGGCAAGCAGAGGCGGCGGAGCAGGAGTGGAAGTGAGCCGGGGCTCAGAGGCAGCTGGGCAGACGGCCGAAGTGGACAGCATGCCGCCCTCAGGCAGGACCCCCGCGCACCTCGACCTCCATCTCCAGCTTGGCAGGTCCCGCTGGCGCGCCAGCCTCCGGCTCACCCCGAGCCGCGCGCTGTCCACCCTTACAGTGATCACTGATTGCTGTAACAGTAGCCTACATTAAACGGCTGCAGCCCTCCTGCTGCCAGCTGTACACATCAACACCAAAAACAACAACAGCACAAGCAGGGCACAGGTTTTAAGCCGGTGAGGCATGATTGTAGATGCAATGAAGGTGAGTCCATCTCACCTGCAGCAGCATCGCAGACCACGGCCGCCACAATAATAATCATTTTTTATTTGATTATAAATTAATTATTTCTCCTAATTATGTCCCGGATTTTAAGTAATTAATAATACAAAAGGAAAAAATCACAAAAAACACTTAAGGTCATGAAAATTAATTGCAATTTAGCAATTCAATGAGGCATCCACCGTATTTATTGAAAAGTATCGGTATTGGTATTGGTATCGGCGATACTGGCCCGTATCGGATCGATACCAAAATATGCAGTATCGCACACCACTAGCTCCCAGTATTCCATACCTGAACTTGTGTACTCTTGTTCCAGTGACTCTGACCATATAATAATGAAGCAACTAACAATAATAACCAAAATTGTATGTGTGCACACAGATACCAAAATAAAAGAAAGAAAAGAATGTCAGGCCCGGGTCTTTGAAATTGTCAGTATGATCGAGTTCAGGCCTGTTAGGTGATCTGGGTAGCTTATTGGTGTGAGTTCAGTCCAACGATCGATGTATGGTTTGCACAGTTTGTCCTACTACAATTCAGGCAAACAGACTTTAAGATTCAGTTCCATATGGGCTGTGGTTCACAATTCATTGCAATGGAAGATCATTCCTCTTCTTTGGATCTCCAGAAAGTCTGTAATCCCAATCCCTAGGACCAATTCTGTTTACATTATACATGCTTCCCTTAGGCAGTATCATCAGAAGACATAGTATACATTTTCACTGCTATGCAGATGACACCCAACTTTATCTATCCATGCGGCCTGATAACACACACCAATTAGATAAACTGCAGGAATCTCTTAAAGACATAAAGACCTGGATGGCTGCTAACTTTCTGCTTCTTAATTCAGATAAAACTGAGGTTATTGTACTCGGCCCTGAAAATCTTAGAAATATGGTATCTAAGCAGATTCTTACTCTGGATGGCATTACCTTGGCCTCCAGTAATGCTGTGAGGAACCTTGGAGTCATTTTTGACCAGGACATGTCCTTCAATGCACATATTAAAATAAATATGTAGAAATGCTTTCTTCCATTTGCGCAACATCTCTAAAATTAGAAATATCCTGTCTCAGAGTGATGCTGAAAAACTAGTTCATGCAATTATTACTTCCAGGCTGGACTACTGTAATTCATTATTATCAGGATGTCCTAAAAACTCGCTGAAAAGCCTTCAGGTAATCCAAAATGCTGCAGCAAGAGTCCTGACAGGGACTAGAAAGAGAGAGCATATTTCTCCTGTTTTGGCTTCCCTTCATTGGCTCCCTGTTAAATCTAGAATTGAAGTCAAAATCCTGCTCCTCACATACAAGGTCTTAAATAATCAGGCCCCATCTTATCTTAATGACCTTGACAATCGTGAGTAACCTCGACTGTTTTCGTTGTTCTCCTTTGGGGAATAAAAATGAAAGAACTGTGTCCTTTTCCATCCGAGCCTGGGTTTACCTGTTCGGAGTCTGCTAAAACTGTGGCTGTCACCCCTGAGACAATCGACCTCAGCCCAAAGGATAAAAACGCTGTTTTGTTGTCTGAGCTGCCACCTCAAGAGACTGTTCAGCATGCGTCTGAGGGTTTTGGGGTTTTTTTGGCTACTGACACTCATTCAAAGACATGTTTTGGTAATGTTGGTGAAACAAAGAATTCCTTGGCTTCTGTTCAGTTAGCTGCCCAGCAACCTTCAGCTCAGTTGCCACTAGCTCAGTCTACCACTCCACCACCTATTACTCCTCCACCACAGTCTTCTGCCCCGCTACCTGTAGCTCAGTGTCCAGTGCCCCTGCTACCTGCAGCTCAATCATCTTATCCACCACCAGTTTCATCCTCACCTCAACCGTTACTTCAGCCTTTAGCAGCCCAGTCCCCTGGTGAGCCACCCTCTTCATTCACTCATGCCAGACAAAAAGACAGACTCATTAAGACTGTTTCGTTCCCTCAAAAGCTGGCCTTTCTAAAGACTGCAACTCTCTCCAGGGCCTCCTCAGAGGCTGAGCTCCAACCCTCAGCTGACTCTGGACCCCTGGAAACCAAAAAGCTAGCAAATCCCATGTTACCTGAGAACTCTGAGCCCTCTCAGTAATCATTCTCCGCTGAGAGCCTGGGAGAGTTAACCCAGCCACCTCCGCCCTCTGTTGGAAGTTTCTGTGAGTTCTTTCAGCCAGCAGAGGACTGCACCCTGCTGCCGGTGCCTGAACCAAACCTATGTGCTGCTCAGCTCCAGTCAGCATCAACCCTACCAGAGGCCCGCGCACCTGCTGGTTCTGCCTGAGGAGCCCGTCCAACCATCCAGCCATCACCGTCGCCTGCAGTGCCACTAATTGCTCCATCACCTAAGGTTTCCTCTCTGCCACCTGCTCTGTCAACTGCTACAATTCCGCTGCCCGCGATGCCACCACCAGCTCCGTCGCGTGCGGCTTTCACACCACTGCCTGCAGCGTCAACATTCGCAGCTGCCACGCTACTGTCTGGCTCCGCAGCTGCCACGTCCTCGCCTTGTCCGGCAGCTGCCATGTCCTCGCCTGGTCCAGCAAGCTTAGAAGAGGGACCGGTATGCTGCAACAGTACTGCCCCCACCCCCACATCAGAAGCATCCACCTCAACAATAAAGGTTTTAGTTGGGTTGGGCTGAATGAGGATGGGCACTGTTGCAAAAAATGTTTTAGTCTTTTGAAAGCGCTATCCGCTTCGGTGGACCAGATGAATGGAAGTTTAGTGAAAGTGAGGCGTTTAAGTGGAGCTGATACGTGACTGTAGTTCCTTATGAATTTGCTGTAGAAATTGGCGAATCCCAAAAACCTCTGAAGTAGTTTGCAAGTGGAGGGTAGTCTGTGACTGCTTTCATCTTAGCCTGATCCGTCTTCAGAAACAAAACAAAAACAGGAGCACCAAAAGTCCAAAAAGTCAAAAGGAACAGGAGTTCGGGCAAACAGAGTCCAGAACCAAAAGTCTGTCAAAGGACCTGAGGCCTGGAAAACAGTCCATATGGGTGATCGTGGCTTAAGAGTTGGGAGTTTGCCTTGTAATCTGAAGGTTGCCGGTTCGAGTCCCAGCTTGGACAGTCTCGATCGTTGTGGCCTTGGGCAAGACACTGGACTCTGTTTGCCCGAACTCCTGTTCCTTTGGACTTTTGATGCTCCTGTTTTTGTTTTGTTTCAGAAGACGGATCAGGCTAAGATGAAAGCGGTCACAGACTACCCTCCACTTGCCAACTACTTCAGAGGTTTTTGGGATTCGCCAACACAACAGCAAATTCATAAGGAACTACAGTCACGTATCAGCTCCACTTAAACGCCTCTCTTTCACTAAACTTCCATTCATCTTGTCCACCGAAGCGAATAGAACTTTCAAAAGACTAAAACATTTTTTGCAACAGTGCCCATCCTCATTCAGCCCAACCCAACTAAAACCTTTATTGTTAAGGTGGATGCTTCTGATGTGGGGGTAAGGGCAGTACTGTTGCAGCATACCTGTCCCTCTTCTAAGCTTGCGCCTTTTTCTCACGGCAGCTTTCGCCGGCAGAAAAGAATTATGATGTAGGGTACCGAGAACTGCTGGCCATTAAGTTGGCATTGGAGAAGTGGCGGGAACACTTTCAGGGCGCTGAGGAACCATTCCTAGAGCGGACAGACCATAAGAAATTAACATACCTATGCAATGCTAAGAGACTAAATGCACTCCAGGCTCGATGGTCACTGTTTTTCGCACGTTTTAACTTTTCTATTTCCTATCGCCCAGGCTCCACAAATGTAAAACCGGATGCCCTCTCTCGGCAGTTTGACTCCGAAATGGAACCATTAGAATCCCCTCCCATACTTCCAGCCAGCTGCAAGGTTAGAGCTGTCACTTGTGGTGGAGGACGCCATCAACCCGGCTCTCCAGACAGAACTGGATCTAGGCAGAGCCGCCCGACCATCGTTTTGTTCCCGCGGCCGCTCGATCGTCCAGCTCATCAACGGACACCCACCCTTCACTGTCCAGCATATCCTAACTGAGTCAGGGCTCGGTCTTCTTCACCTCTGGAGACAGTTGACTTTGTATTTCAGTCAATGTTCTTGATTTAAATAGTTTTTATTTTCTCACCATAGATTCTAGTTTCTGGTTCAGCCAGAGCCAAATGTTGCACTGTGCAGCTGTAGATGTCTCCCAGCTGTGGGGTGAACTGCAGTCTGGAGATCTGGGTGAATATCCCATCTTTGTTGGGATAGGGAACGTTGATGCTGGATCCTTCAGTGAGCTTCTGCTCATTCTTGGTCCAGGAGACATTGACAGGAGCGGGATAGAAACCAGTCACATGACAGATCAGAGTGTTCTGGATTCCAAACTCCACCTCATCTCTGGTGTAGATTGTCACACCTGAAGGAGCATCTGAATAAAAGCACATAAAGATTTGATGTATTTTACAGATCAAATAAAAGTTCATTTGTAGCATTTGTACTTCTAGGCATATATTTAAATAATATTCTGCTTCTTTCAGTTCTGTGGGAGGGTTTAGTACTGTTGTTAGTTGATTTAAGATCTACTTTAGCTAAGGAATGACCTTTGGAGGAACACAAACAAACAGCCACAACAAAAAACATATTGCAACCAATCATTAAATTATATTTGATAATTTAATGATTTTTCTTGATTGTATGCATCATCAACATTTACAGAACCTCCGGCTTGAGTAAACGCTGGCACGTCTGGCTGCCACTACTCACCAGTACATTTTCAATTATTTGGATTATTTGGATTCAGATTTGAATGAATGGGGACATTCTCACTCAGGACCTGATCAATCTATGCCAGGGATTGGTTTGCAACATTTGTTCTCAACATCTGCTACTTCAGCTGAGCTGCACTAGTTTAACTGTTTGAGCTATTTTAGCCTACCCGTTCGTCACTCCAGCCGGCTCTGCTCTTTTTCCTCCACATCGTCTAAGATGTGGGCCAAGATGTTCTTGAGCTGGTCGGCATTTGTTGTGGATTCTCCTGATGCTCGCCTACCATCCTATGGCTTGACTGGTCTGCTATACGGCCGCTGAGCTCCTGCACCTTTGTGGCCAGCTGTCACTCGCGTCAGCGGCGGAGCTCCACTACCACTACCATCACTTTCCAGCCTCGTCTGAGATACATCCAACATGGGTCTCAAAGGATTTTCCTCAACTCCAATGGAATTAAATCAGACCTCTCATCCAAGACCTCCTATCTGACTTTCTCTGTTTAACTGAAACCTGGCAACAACCTGATGACTTTTCTCAGCTAAATGAATCTACTCCTCCATTGTTTTTTTCATTCTCTAAACCTCGGTGGTCAGATCGTGGGGGTGGTCTCGTGATCATTTTTTGCCAGCGCTTGAAAGTCCTGACAGTTAATGTTGATACCTTTAGATCTCTAGAGTGCATTGCATGTGAGCTGACTGGACCCATTCCCACCATCATAGCTACTGTTTACTCCACTTTGCAGTTATTTATTTGTAAAAAATGTTTGGAATCATGTATGATTTTCGTTCCAGTTCTCACATGTACGCCACTTTGTATTGGTCTTTCACGTGGAATTCCAATAAAATTGATTCATGTTTGTGGCTATAATGTGACAAAATGTGGAAAAGTTCAAGGGGGCTGAATACTTTTGCAAGCCACTTTATCTCTCTCCTGCAGACCTGATTCCTACCTCCCACCTTCTCCCCTTATAGAATGTCTATCTGAATTAAAATAATGGTTTAGCTCAAATTTTCTAAAGCTCAATGAGGATAAAAGTGAATTCCTACTTACTGGCACCAAATCCAACCTTTTGAAGGCGAACCATTTCTCACTCACTATCGACAAGTTCACAGTTTTCCCTTCTCTCCTCAGGTTAAGAGCCTTGTTGTCATCTTAGACAGTTCACTTTCCTATAAATCTCACATCAATAATCTCAGTTCTCAATTCTGCCTATTTCCATCTGCGCAGCATTAGCAGATTAAGTCATTCTCTTTCCACCAAGTCTACGACTGCATCTGAATTTTACAATTGTTCTTAATGTCCCACACTGGTCACCAGGTGTATTAATTTTGCGTTGAAGAGCCGTGAGCTTTTCCAAGATCTTTCCCATATTGCATTCCAATAGAACAGTCTGAGTACTTACAGTTCTTCCCAGATTTTCGATCATAGCGGCCAGCCTTGTGGCTGGCTGTAACTGCTGAATAGCTGTAACTGCTTTCTTAAATTTCCGATAAGTCAGGGCCAAGCCAGCTCAGATCAGCAAGAGCCCTGTGTCATGGTTGGGGTGGCTGTGGCTCAAGTGGTAGAGCAGATCAGCTACTGATTGGAAGGTTGGTGGTTTGATGGTGGTTGGCGGTTTGATTCCTGGCTGCCCCAGTCTGCATGCCAAATATCCTTGGGCAAGATACTAATGATGCATTCGTCGGAGTGTGAATGTCTATTAGTTGCATTTGAATTTAGAAGTGCTTGTGTGAATGGGTGAGGCATGTTGTATACAGTGCTTTGAGTACTCCAGGAGAGTAGAAAAGCGCTATATAAGAATGAGTCGATTTACCTAATAGGTAGATGTATTCTATGTCCTCAATAGACAGTCCTGCCAGGCACAGGACACGTCACTTCTGCCACCCATCTATCATGTATACGGCAGGGAACGTCCCTCCAGGACACTCGGGCTAACCCGAACCCAGGCTCCTTGTCGAGAAGAGAGTGTCAATTGCATGGGATGCAAGGGACCAGTTGATCAAATCCATAATTCTTCTATTCATCTTCGCCAACATCCGGCACGGCCTGCTCGTCCTCATCCACGTCTGACGCGGCCTGCCTTTCCTTGTCCACACCTGCTTTATTATGCCCCCCCCCCCCCCCCCCCCCCAAACTGCATCGTTTCTGCTCGTGGTCCCTAAACTGCGTTTTGAACAGATTTACGAGCTCCATTGTATGGACATTTTGTTTTGGACTCCTGGGCCTCCTGTTTTGTTTTGCTCTGACAGCAGAATTATAGATGCTACAGAACAAGATTTGAACTGTGTTACTTTCTGTATCAACTTAGTAGCACAGAAAACAAAGGTTAAATGTTGTGTTTACCATATTCTAATGGGATGTCCTTCATTGCATCACGTCTCTTCTTCAGGTTGCTTCTGCAAATATGTTGAAAAGCCACAGCACCGTCATAACATCCTGGGCAAATGATAGGATCAATAAAAGGAGGCTGAGGGTAGATTTCCTTCTGTTTGTTGAAGTCTGCGTAGCCAAGCTCTTCACCATCCAGTCCAAACATAACCTCTCCATCAAAGTCTGAACAGCCGTTGATACGAATGTTCTCATGAAGAACTGAAACACATCAAACACTGATCAATAATGTGATCAATAACCTGCTGACAGTTTACAGAGAGAAACCCACCGTCAGCAGAGACACAGAGGGCAAAGGAGAAGAAGAGGAGCAGCTCCTTCATCTTCATTAGCAGTTTTCTGACAGTTAGACTGTGTGTGTGTGTGTGTGTGTGTGTGTGTGTGTGTGTGTGTGTGTGTGTGTGTGTGTGTGTGTGTGTGTGTAGTCTCTGACTGGCCGAAAGTGCAGTAGCTACTGAGCTTGAACACACACATAGCCAATCACAGAGCTCACGGCTCATGATGTCATCAGTGTCCAGGCAAACAGCTCAATCTGATAAATGTATTGGTGCAGTTAAATGTATTAATTTAACTGCTGAATTTTGATCTAATTACTTTACAGAAAGATCCTGTGAAAAAGGAACATGACTTTTAAACTCATAAACAGTCTCACTAATCTAACATGTAACAAATCAAACCCCAAGAAGAGATAGAAAGTGATGCTGACAGCATTTATACTACAGGGCAACCACCTCAGATGTAACCTGCTCCACCAACAGCTTCATCTCTCCAAGTAGGAAACAGCCTGTAATCCTCACAGAGTGAGACACACATGGAGGATCTTCTATTCAGACAGTGAAACTGACTTTCAGGGGAAGAACATGGCTTTGATGATGAATTGGTGCTGGTGGGGGGATTAGTGCATGTGATCATGCATAACAGATGTTGAAAGATGTTTGATATCTCTGCCTCTGCTGATTTGACTTTTGCACAAGTTACATGTCAGTTTGGTATCATCTGCAGCACTGAATGTAAAATGCATCCACAGAGAACTGGATCAAGTTTTTTTGGCTGGTGGAGGACCAAGAGGGGGCTCAGCAGCACCAACACTCTTTTCTATTTGGTTGACCAAATCCATGTGGGGAGTTTCAGCTACGTTAATGAGTGACGGGAAGCTCTGCTAAGGTTAACTATCCTATAGTCTATATCTTGCTGTCTGCAAAAGACAGAGTAACTTAAATGCAGAGGTGGGTCGAGTATCCAAAAATTGTACTCAAGTAAGAGAAGCATTGCTTTAAAATATTATTACTCAAGTAAAAGTGAAAAGTAGTTGTCAAAAAAGTTACGCAAGTAGTAAAAGGAGTAAAAAGTATAGCGGTTTGCAAAAGTATTCGGCCCCCTTGAACTTTTCCACATTTTGTCACATTACAGCCACAAACATGAATCAATTTTATTGGAATTCCACATGAAAGACAAATACAAAGTGGTGCACACTTGAGAAGGGGAACGAAAATCATACATGATACGAAACATTTTTTACAAATAAATAACTGCAAAGTGTGGTGTGCGTAATTATTCAGCCCCCTTTGGTCTGAGTGCAATCAGCTGCCCATAGACATTGCCTGATGAGTTCTAATGACTAAATAGAGTGCACCTGTGTGTAATGTAATGTCAGTAGAAATACAGCTGCTCTGTGACGGCCTCAGAGGTTGTCCAAGAGAATATTGGGAACAACAACACCATGAAGTCCAAAGAACACACCAGACAGGTCAGGGATAAAGTTACTGAGAAATTTAAAGAAGGCTAGGGCTATAAAAAGATTTCCCAAGCCTTGAACATCCCACGGAGCACTGTTCAAGCGATCATTCAGAAATGGAAGGAGTATGGCACAACTGTAAACCTACCAAGACAAGGCCGTCCACCTAAACTCACAGGCCGAACAAGGAGAGCGCTGATTAGAAATGCAGCCAAGAGGCCCGCGGTGACTCTGGACGAGCTGCAGAGATCTACAGCTCAGGTGGGGGAATCTGTCCATAGGACAACTATTAGTCGTGCACTGCACAAAGTTGGTCTTTATGGAAGAGTGGCAAGAAGAAAGCCATTGTTAACAGAAAACCATAAGAAGTCCCGTTTGCAGTTTGCCACAAGCCATGTGGGGGACACAGCAAACATGTGGAAGAAGGTGCTCTGGTCAGATGAGACCAAAATGGAACTTTTTGGCCAAAATGCAAAACGCTATGTGTGGCGGAAAACTAACACTCGACATCACTGAACACACCATCCCCACCGTCAAATATGGTGGTGACAGCATCATGCTGTGGGGGTGCTTCTCTTGAACAGGGACAGGGAAGCTGGTCAGAGTTGATGGGAAGATGGATGGAGCCAAATACAGGGCAATCTTGGAAGAAAACCTCTTGGAGTCTGCAAAAGACTTGAGACTGGGGCGGAGGTTCACCTTCCAGCAGGACAACGACCCTAAACATAAAGACAGGGCAACAATGGAATCGTTTAAAACAAAACATATCCATGTGTTAGAATGGCCCAGTCAAAGTCCAGATCGAAATCCAATCGAGAATCTTTGGCAAGATCTGAAAACTGCTGTTCACAAACGCTGTCCATCTAATCTGACCGAGCTGGAGCTGTTTTGCAAAGAAGAATGGGCAAGGATTTCAGTCTGTAGATGTGCAAAGCTGGTAGAGACATACCCTAAAAGACTGGCAGCTGTAATTGTAGCAAAAGGTGGTTCTACAAAGTATTGGCTCAGGGGGCTGAATAATTACACACACCACACTTTGCAGTTATTTATTTGTAAAAAATGTTTGGAATCATTTATAATTTTCATTCCACTTCTCACGTGTACACCACTTTGTGTTGGTCTTTCACCTGGAATTCCAATAAAATTGATTCATGTTTGTGGCTGTAATGTGACAAAATGTGGAAAAGTTCAAGGGGGCCGAATACTTTTGCAAGCCACTGTAGTTGGTGAAAAGACTACTCAAATAGTGAGTAACTGGTTGAAATGTCTGATTTATTTTTTTAAAGCAACGCTATCAGACAAATAAATACACAAATTGTTGTATTTTCAAAAGAAATATATGTAAAAACATCAATGAATTAAGGCACATCAATTCTAATTTCCAGATTTCTGTTTTTCACAACATTAAGCCTTTTTAACCAATATCTACAGTAAATAATATAAATATATAAACAGTGCAAACCATTTCCAGTGACAAGTTTTGCTCACTCACAATTTTGCCCAAAAACACAGCCATGAATAAAGAATTGTACAAAAACACCGTTTAACAGCAACTTCTTCCAACAATCCAACAACAGTTTGGTGAAGAACAATGCATCCAGCACGATGGAGCACCGTGCCATAAGGCAAAAGTGATAACTAAGTGGCTTTGGGAACGAAACGTTGAAATTTTGGGTCCATGACCTGGAAACTCCCCAGATCTTAATCCCATTGAGAACTTGTGGTCATTCCTCAAGAGGAGGGTGGAAAAACAAAAACCCACTAATTCTGACAAACTCCAAGAAGTGATTATGAAAGAATGGGTTGCTATCAGTCAGGATGTGGCCCAGAAGTTGATTGAGAGCATGCCCAGTCGAATTGCAGAGGTCCTGAAAAAGAAGGGCCAACACTGCAAATGCTGACTCTTTGCATAAATGTCATGTAATTGTCGATAAAAGCCTTTGAAACGTATGAAGTGGTTGTAATTATATTTCAGTACATCACAGAGACAACTGAAACAAAGATCTAAAAGCAGTTTAGCAGCAAACTTTGTGAAAACTAATATTTGTCTCATTCTCAGGTTTGGTTTAAATAAAAGAAGTACAAGTGTTTTTGGCTTCAGAGTGTTTCTTTTCAGCTGGGTGACAAATGGACTCGAGGTACAGAATGAATAACGCAACACTGTTTAAAATGGCACTGTGATATTTTCTTAAGCCAGAGCTTTTAGTTGATGATTTATGTTGTAATTCATTATTGGTTTATTCAAGTAATAATTGTTATTCTCACTGTTTTCTAGTTATTTAGAAGCACACACACCCACACATATGCACACACTCCCATACTCTGAGTATGCCAATTGCTACTACTGGCCTGCTGTTAATGTTCATTATCTGGAAAGCACTCTCTGACCAGAGTCTTTGTCCTGAGGGAGCTATCACATCTCAGAGGTAACTCTCTAACAGACACTGAGGTCAGGACAGAGAAGTGAAACCTTGTGAGGAAGTTTGGATGAAATAAAAGCAGAAATGGAGTTTGGGCTTTAGAAACATGTAGCAATGTTTGTTAGAGGCTTTCTGTCCTTTTACTGAGCACAGCATTAAATGTTTCTATTTAATGTGATGTTTCTATTGTAGTGACAGTTTAAACTGGTTCCACTGCAGATCACAGAAACACTCAGTGTGTTAGTGGAAGTTGTTTTTAGCTGAGCTGTGTCCTTAATCCAATCTGCAGTGAACAGTTTGCTGCAGAGCAGGAAGCCTCTTCATGACAAACTCATGTTATACTTTATCAGCTCCATGTTTCATCTTCTACTTGTTTTAACTGGAAACTTTGACTACCTGTCTCACTACAGTGAATAACTGCTCTTCTTTAATGATTTGTTTGGAGCTGATTTTACAGATTCATTTAGATATAATCAGTTCAAACTTGTTTCCATCAAATTCATCATTATTCTCTAAATGTTTCACTGACTGCAGAAATAAATAATGTATCAAAGGCTTCACAGTCTGTGGGCCCACTGTGGGTCCTGAATGATTTCCATGTATCAAACATCATCACTTACACACTGAGTCACAGTCACCTGACTGATCCTGTAGATGGAGGACAGATGTTTATTACAGTTACAGCTGTGGAGGAGATGTGAACATTAGTTTTTATTGCACACAAGAAAAGGAAAAGCATGAGGCTAAATTTCAAACTGAGCCAAACAGCCCCCTTCTGTTAAAACATGTACCAGTGCACAAAGCTCTAAAGACATGGATGACCCGGTTTTGTGTGAAAGAACTTGTCTGGCCTGCACAGATTCCTGACCTCAATCCGACCGAAGATCTTTGAGATGAATTATAGTGAAGACTGTGATCCAGTCCTTCACATCTAAGATTTGCATCTGACTGCACAAATGTGTTTCATTACGAAGAGTCAAAAATTCCCATAAACACTTCTAAACCTCTGGAAACCTTTCCTAGAAGAGCTGAAGCTGTTAGAGCTGCAAAGGTTGGGTCTACATCTTTTAAACTCTACAGATTAAGACTGGAATGACACTCAAGTCCCTGTGTTAAATTGTGTAATTTTTTTCAGCCAGGTCTCCTGTTTTTAATTTCAATAGGATTTTCCTGGTTTAATAAAGGTTAAATAAAATAAAAAATGAAACACTGGAAAAAAACAACAACTAGTATGATCTCAGGAATTCAAAAGAATTCAAAAGTATCTGTATCAAAAATCTTCCACTGACAACAAAGAAAACCTTGACAGTACAAAAAACTTCAGCCTGTTTTTGTTCTAAAGTTTGCTTTTTTTTCAAAGTTGTTTAGGATTTGTGAGCTTCAGAAGTCTAACTTCACCTCAAGTAAACCTGGTGACAACAGTTGCATGCACCTGAACACACTGGTGAGTTTTTGTGCATGTTGTGTCATCTAACCAAACTGACTGTTATTGAAACCTGAGTGATGTACAAGTTAGAACTGGTCTGGTTCACTGTGGTTAGTGTTCATGTGACATTTCCACTGACTGCTGGGCAACAGTTCATGCTGACACCTTAATATTTCTTGAGAGGTAAAGAAAAAAAAATCAAAAAGCAGGAAACAGTCTTTACCACAGGCCCAGTCAGCTGATCATGACTGCATCATGAACAAAAATCCTCATGCTTTCAGTCACCTGACTCCCACAGTTCCCTCACATTTTTTCACTTCCCTGCTCGGCCTCAGGAAGCTGCCATCTTGTTCTTATTCCATCTCTATATTTAGCTTATTGTTCTGCTTTCTGTGTGGGAGCTTCTTCAAAAATCTAAAAAGTTCTTTGAAAACAAAGTAAGAACATTTGTAAAATCAGTCCAAAATAACAGAGTGAAGAGCAGCAGATGTAGCACAGAGGACACAAAAAGGAAGGAAAGAAGGAAAAAAGGTCCATCTGTGTCCTTTCAAACAAACAAGCATCAACGTCCAGGACTGAAACACGAATCCACTGAGAAACTGAGCGCTCCACCATCCGCTTCAAATACACTCACTCCAGACAGGCCATCTTTGATATCCAGTCTATGCTCTGGGCTCCTGCAGCCTCTCCTTCAAAGCTATGAGGCTTTCTGTCTGCACTGACTCTCTGCTTCTTCACACCTGCTCTGAATAAAGCTGTCCCAGTTTGTACATATGTACACAGTATGGATCCAGAATCCAGCACACAAACAATCCTAGTTCTTCAAACAGAAAAAAGGCATTAGCACTTAGAAAAACCCAAACAAATGAAAGTTGAGAGCTTTCAAATCTTCTGGGATCCTCAGGCTGGGAATTCCAGTCATAATGTGTGGAGCTCAAAGGCCAGATCAACTTTAGTGACTAAACAAGTGTTTGGGAGCACTAACGAGGCCACTCCAGAAGGTCTGAGTTAGCGAGCGGCTCATGGAGTCAGCATCTGTGATACAGGCAGGAGCCTGACCGTGGAGGGCTTTAAAGGTCTGAAGCCTTGCACTTTAATAGAACAGAACAGTCAGATTTCTAAAGATATAATGGAAAATTATAGCATAGAGGCAGCTTCCTCTCATCTCATGGTACACAAGTCCACACAGAATCAAGGAATTACCCGGCCCGTCAGAGCAGACTCTGAAAAGAAAGCAACATTCGCGACGTCCGCGCCGTTGGCACGGCACCCCACAGCCGGATGTCGGGGCATGTAAGCCACTGGCAGTGGTGAGTGAGAGGGACCCTGTTTCTGCTTTGTCAGATACAAGGACCATTTATTCTGGGGCTATTTTTTGTGTTTCCACTGAAGATAATAGTGGTTTCTCTGTTTCATCCATGGCCATTGCTTCAAATACTGACTCTCCTGAGCCCACGCTCTGTGATAATGACTGTGTCCACTCCCTTGTCCCATCCTCACTTCCACCCCAGCCAAACGTCAAGTCTGAAACATGGCCCGCAGTTCAGTCAGCAGCCCAGCTGCCTGCAGTTCAGTCAGCCACTCCACCACCTGTAACACCTCCACTACCATCATCTTCGCTACCTGTAGCTCAGTTGCCACTAGTTCAGCAGCCTGCCCACTCATTCATTCAGTCACCATCCTCACCATCTCATTGGAAGCAGGGAACACACTTCATGAAAACTTAAGCTGGTTCTCAAAAGCTGTTCATCTTCGAGGAAGTAACTCCCTCCAGGGCCTCCCCAGAGGCTTGGTGTCAGTCACCAGCCAACTCTGGACCCCTAGAGGTTAAGCCACCATGTCCAGCAATTTCACCTGAGAACTTTACTGAGCAGTCTCAGCCGTCATCCCCTGCTGAGAGCTCCAGTGAATTCACCCATCCGCCTCGGTCCTCTGCTGAGTGTGTTGGAGAACACTTTCAGCCCTCCGAGGACTGCATTGTGCTCAATAAACCACCTTCACTCCTCCACGACTGCCTGCGATTGGATCCTCCTTTATTTTTCCACACGGCTCACTCCACTCGCCGTGACAGACAGGAGACTTACAGTTTTTGCCCACTGCTTGAACACTATAAACCCATGCTTAGACTAAAGTAACACAACTTGAAGCTTTTGTTACCATACCTCAAACACCTTTATGCAACACACATGGTCCTGCATACTACACTCTATTTCATACATAAGACACTTCGTTCAAAAATGAAATTTCAGGGTGGCATTTGGAAAACACGTGTATCCAAAATACAAAACACATCGGGTAATTGCAACCACTCAAATACACACCTGAAGGCACTTACTTGCAAAACTGAACACCAATTAGCCAACTACAAAAAGCCCTCAGTTTAGCGATTTCAAGAACTTTGCAAGCATGGATGGAGGGAGAGCAAGAGGAAGAGGAGGAAGAGGAGGAGGTCAAAGAGGCCATGCACGGACCCATATTTCTGATGATATAAGAGCAACTTTGATGGACCATGTCATCAACCATGGCCTGACCATGAGGGAAGCTGGGCAGAGAGTCCACCCACATCTAAGCCGCTTCACAGTGGCATCTGTAATACGAACATTCCGAATAGAAAACAGGTATGTCGTCACCTCTCTACCTTCTACTCTACTCAGATGGTTTTTATAGCACTGTTCTACAGTATATCACATTACCATATCAAGTGTACAGGATATTGCAGGGTGCTAATGCTCCTTTTGCAGCCAAAGTGGTAGTTTTTGTGAAACACACCATGATTACTTATATTGAAGTACAGTATTGTACAGTGGATGATACAGTATATACAGTAAAGTACTGTAAGAAAAATAAGCAAACCGATGACAATATGTGGTTGTATTGCTCTAGAATGGCTCGAAGACCTTCTGGGGGAGGACGCCAACGCCTGTTCACACAACAGCAGGAACTTGCCATTGTGGACCTAGTGAGGGCAGACAATGCCATCTGTCTCCACCAGCTACGAAAGACAATACTTGCAGATAGGCAAGTGTTCAACAACATAAACCATGTGAGCATCACCACCATCAGACGCATCTTGGGAAAACACAGCATCACTGTTGTGGAAATTTCTTAACAAAGCCTGCAGACACGATGAGCGGTTAAAAACCCAACACTTTATTTCCCATGCATGAGGAGAGACGTCAGTCAGGGGGCACTGAAAGTAGTCTCTAACAATGAACAGTTCAGGTCCTTTTTTTATACACAGTCACAGAACAAAAGGCTTTTACAGTTGCAGTTCACACCTTGGCTCTAAGCAGACAGACTCTCCGTCACCTGTGTGAATCTCCCCCACTCTGGGGTCAAGTCTTCCTGTGTGAGCTTCCGTCTCCTGAGAGACATTCACCAGTTTCTCACCGTCTGTCTCCCAGCGTGAATGAGGTGTGAACCAGACATACTAAACTAAGTAACATGAAAGCATTTCATCAAGACAATACATTAAAAAGAGATCCCACAACCCATACTAAACTAAGTAACATGAAAGCAAGACAATACATTAAAAAACAATACACTAAAGAGAAATCCCACAACAGTTCCCACCCTCTTGATTGCATCTCAATCACTAGTACCAAGGATTTCTCTTCCTAACATTCTGTTAATTACATCAGCAATATTGCACAATCAAAAGGTTTCACAATATGCATCATTCTTACAGTGTCAGGAAAATAGTTTCACTCATCACAATCATCTTCGCTTTCGCTATCATCAATGTAATCTTCAGCCTGCAATAGGGGAAGCTGCAATTTGGGAGACTCGCTTTCTTTTGTTAGTGCCACTGTGATTAATCTACTCAATAGGGTTCGGAGGCATGGGATCAGACAGCAACCGCAGCATGTGAGAATGGCAATAAAAGTGGCTATGGACATTAGCAACGACATCACTATGGCCTTATACTTCCCAAACTGTCTGTTGAACCACCCGTCATGCCGGAATCCTCTGTCATTTGGGATGACAGTGTTCGCAAACCTTCCAAGGCTCTGGTTACAGTGCCATCTGGGGCGGTGTTGTTTGGAATGAAAGTGCAGCACAGAGGACCTACCATAGTGCAGACCCCCCCCCCTTTTCAGCCAAGAGCATGTCCAGAGCCATTCGATTCTGCCAGGCCATCAAGGATGCGGCAGCCAGCTGTTCAGATAGGCCCGCCACTGCATCCCGTGTCAGATTGGCCAGCCGTTGGACGTTGTAATGTACATAATTGATTCTGTCCACATTCTTATTTGGAGTTACCCATAAGAAGATGGACTCAAACCCTCCTGCAACCTGGTTGGCCAATTTAAACTCATCAGGGACACCTCTGGGGACACCTATAGCATCTATATAAGTTGGGGAGTTTTTAGTTAAATCAAAATCTTCCGTTGTGGTCCTACGGGCCCTTCTTACATGGGCCTCTGCAGAGGCGTGGGATCCTGCTAACACTACAGGGAGTGCCAACCTCACAATGGTGCAGGTTCCTGACCAGCTGCTGGGCAGAGTGTCTCTTAACACCTTGTCCCCGCACCACCAGAACAGATCGGCTCGAGCCACATTAATGCTGCTCATATTCTCCCATTTTGTGACATTTATTATTTTAGCACACCATGAACTTTCAGGAGCTCCTACGGGGGTGGCATTTACTCTAGCTAGGCACGTATAATTTCCCGCCTTTGGGGAGAACACAGGGGGGGTAACACTTTTCCTTACCACTGGGAAAGGAGTACTCAATACAGCGCAATCATGGTCCACCCTCTCCCTCATGTGGAGGTGAAGCATACAATCAAAGCCTGGCCTGTCCTCCCAAAACAATAAAGGGGCAGGCACAGTGAGCAGAGCAGGCCACACAGTCTGTCATGTTGTTTACCCCGGCTGTGTATGTTATCCAGTCAAGCCAAGTATTTTTGTCTATGTAACCCGTCTCTATTTGCACAACATTCTCTGGGGAGGTGATGTTCAGATAATTTACAAAAGGGTCCGCCAGTGGTCTGAACATTTGCTTGGCTATGGTGGCGGTGACCTCTGTTGCATTAGCAGGGGTCATACTGTGGTTTGGGCTTAATGTATGATGTAGTCTTACCTTTATTATGCCCATTGTGTCTACACCGGCCTGGTCCACTCCTATGATTAAATAAAAGGAGTCTTCTTTGGAGTCGTGACATTGTCCTGGGAAATTTGGTCTCCTGGAAAATGGGTTCCAATTCAGATTCTTAATTGTTAGCAGTAATGGGTTCAGGCCGGTACCAGTCGCCAATTGGGCTCTAACAAAGGAAAAACTGTTCTTACTTTTTATCTTACCCTCTGTTGATTTTACCTGTTCTCCCCAGTACCCCGGCCTGGAATGCCACCACACAAAACTCCAACTTGGACACCACTTCTGGTGTCCCGGAACGCCATGTCCAAATATGCACAAATAAACATCATAACCTCTCCAGCTCTCATTATAGCCTTTACAGTCTATCACATTGCACAGATCAAAGCTGAAGGTCTGGGTAGTCGCATACGTATAGTGTAGCTCAATGTATCCGCCATACTCAGTAAGGCATTTGTCTCTCATGTCGTGGGCTGCTCCTTCTGTTGCCCGAGCCTCCCTGGATGTTGACATGGTGCTCGGCTGCTGATCTCTCCAGAGGCTCCACCAGAGGGCAACAATTAGCCCACTGAAGAGCATCAGAGCTACCCCAATGATGAGGTGTTTCCTGGCTTGTCGCATTGTTGCAGGTAGGGGGTAGACTGCCTACTACCTGAATGAGGTGCGGGGATTATTCTGCCCCGTTTGTCTTTTCTGGTTGCTCCTCCGTTCTGGGTGGTTCTCCTCCAAACAGCTTACAGTGGCTGGCGTGGATCCAAGTAACTCGTTCTCCAACCTTTACCGCTGTTTGTGTGGTCAATAGGACTTGGAAAGGGCCCAGCCACCGCTTCGCCTTCCAGTGTCTCCTCCTGAAATCCTTCACTAGCACCCAGTTTCCCGGTTTGAATGGGTGCAGGGGTCCTTCTGCTGGCCTGGGCAGGGCTGCTTTCACTGCTCGGTGTACCTGAGAGAGAGTCCTGGAGAGATTTTGACAGTACACAATCATTTCGCTGTTGCACAACTCTGTGGACATGCCAGTCCATTTGGGGGGTTCTGCTCCCATTCTGGCAGGTCGTCCATACAACACCTCATAAGGGCTGAGGTGTGCTGGAGGTCTTGTTCGCGTGCGCACATACATTAGCACGAGGGGAAGTGCTTTTGGCCACGTGAGGCCAGTTTCTTCACAGCACTTTACCAGCTTGGACTTTAACACTACAATTACTGAGCCTTTTTTCCCTGGTGCAAGTCCCTACTACTAGATTTACTGGCCTGCGCAGATTTGCGTAAATTCCCCCCGACCTTAACACCTCTTGGCACCCCGCTGAGATTTTCACAGGTCGTCAGCTCCATTGTTCTCCTGCTTTTGTTGTGCAAACACACCCTCCCCCAACCCCTAACCATGAGAGATTCAAGTTTTTCCTTCCCTGCAAGGCTGCTTTCCTTCCTTACCTGCCTGCATGCCTGTCCATAAACATATATACACAGAGTTGTACATATATTTATATATTTATATAGCCACACCTTATATAATATGCATAAAGTCTAGTTATACACACAGACACATCTATATCATATATACACACACACACACACACACACACACACACACACACACACACACACACACATATATATATATATATATATATAGTTATACACACACATACATAGTTATACACACACACATATATATATATATGTGTATATATGTGTATATATATATAAAATGTTTGTATAGTGCACTTTCTATACCTTGCTCTGTCCACTTTTTTGCAATGACAATGCAGATTTTCCACTTGTGGGACAAATAAATGCAGATTTGCTGTGTGTGTGTGTGTGTGTGTGTGTGTGTGTGTGTGTGTGTGTGTGTGTGTGTGTGTGTGTGCAACATTGGCATTTGTTTACTTAGATCCAAGGCAGGCCAAACCTCTGTGTTACAACCTACATACAAAAGACAGACATTCACAATGTATGGGTACACAAGTCTGTTTTATTTCAAAGTCTTTCAAACTTTGAAACGAACCTTGGTAGGGAACAGCTGTTCCCTACCAAGCATTTCTTGCAGCTGGCAACAACGGTCGTGCATTCAGTATAGTTGTGACTTCCGCAAAAAATGTGGTCAAAATCTCATGAGTAAGTTGAAGCATTTCTATCAGGCATTTCTGAAAGTTGTAACACAGAGGTTTGGCCTGCCTTGGATCTGAGCAACTCTGAGTGAGCAAATGCAAATGTGCCAGGCCTCAAGGACAATGGGTGGTTTGCACAACAAAAGCTGTAGGAGAAACAAGCTGACGACCTGTGAAAATCTCAGCAGGGGTGCTTAACACCTCGGGACTTGCACCAGAAAATAAAAAAGCCAGTAATTCTAGGGGGTATTGGGTTTAGGGAAGTTACGCAAATTTGCGCAGGATAGTAAACCTAGTGTTAAGGAGCCGTTCATTCTCTCCACAGCACCTCCAGATTGTGGGTGATATGCACAGTGTGTTTGCAATTTGAAACCTAGTTGCTTGCTGATCTCCTTCAATGCCTGGTTCACAAAGTGAGTACCATTATCACTTGTGATTTTTCCCGGGATACCCCATCTGGGAATTATTTCTGACAGGAGGGCTTTTGCCACTGCACTGCTGTCTGCACTTTTAGTGGGGAATGCTTCTACCCACTTAGAGAACATGTCCACTACTACTAGACAATACTTCTTCCCCTCGGCTGGTGTCAATTCAATGAAATCCATCATTAGATGGTCAAAAGGCATGTCTGGTGGGGGATGTGCTGCAGTGTTTACCTGTACTGGGCGTCCCACATTGTTGGTCGCACAAATGAGACACTTTTTGCAGTGCCTCTCAGCTGCTGTGGAAAACCCTTTGGTGAACCACAGCGATGTTACTGCTTGGAGCATCCCCCCTTTGGACGCATGGTCTAACCCATGTGTCCATTTTAGAAACCAGGGGAAGAAGTGTTTAGGTAGACATGGGCGGCCGTCAGGAGATCGCCAGACAGAGTCGACCAGTGTGCAGCCATGTTTGCGCCAGAGAGTTTTCTCTGGCTGGGAGGCAAATGACTGTACAGCAGGAAGATCAGCAAGGTTAGGTGTGGACAGTGGTGCCAAGACAAGTTGGAAAGGTAGGCCTCCTTCGGCTGCTGCTTTGGCTGCTGCATCGGCGGCTGCATTTCCTTGGGAGACAGAATCAGTTTTACCTGTGTGTGCTGCACACTTCACTACAGCAATGCGGGCAGGCAGGAGGATGGCATCCAGCAGCGCTGCTACCTGGTTAGCATTGAGGATGGGCTTCCCATCAGATTTCAGGAACTTTCTGTGCCTCCACAAGGCCCCAAAATCATGCACCACACCGAACGCGTAGCGAGAGTCGGTGTAGATGGTGGCCGACTGACTCTCCGCAAGTTTACAGGCTTCTGTGAGCGCCACAAGTTCTGCAGTCTGTGCTGAGAAGTGTCTGGGCAATGAGCCTGAAACGAGAGTGGCATGATCAGAACACACAGCAAAACCCACCCGGTTAGTCCCATGTGAATCACGTGAGGAGGAGCCATCTACATATAACACTATGTCAGAGTTCTCGATGGGAACATCTAACAAGTCAATCCGAGGTGTACAAGTTTCACCCAATACAGCAGTGCAGCTGTGTGGTTCACCATCTTCTCGTGTGGGGAGAAGAGTGGCTGGGTTAAGTGTTGTGCATCGTTTCACTGTGATGTTGGGCATGTCAAGCAGTATGGAAGAGTACCTGAGCCAGCGAGCTGCAGAAAGGTGTGAAGTTTTCTGCTCCAGCAAAATGAGAGAAACTGCATGGGGTACCTGCACTGTCAGAGGAGAGTACCCTACAATGTCACGTGAGGCGAGCACGGCCTTCTCACACGCAGCTACTGCTCGTAGGCATCCAGGCAGTCCTGCAGCTACGGGGTCAAGCTTGGAAGAGTAATAACCCACCGGGCGAAGTGAATCACCATGCTGCTGTAAAAGAACAGAAGACATGAAACCATTCTTTTCATCCACCATTTGTGTGTATGGTTTGGATGGGTCTGGAAGCGCTAAAACGGGCGCTGTTTGCAGCAGTTGTTTCAAGGAAGTGAAGGCAGCTTCAGCCTCTGGTGTCCAAGAAATGCGATCATTGGCTGACAGACTTGCACCATGAATGAGCGCAGTAAGTGGAGCCTCCACAGAGGAGTAGTGTGGAATGAAATTGCGGCAGTATGATGTGGTTCCTAGGAATGACATCATCTGTTTTTTGGTGTGGGGTTTTGCAATGGTCACCACAGCTTCCACCCTCTTGGAGGAAATCTGGTGAGAGTTGTAAGAAATCACATGCCCTAAGAATGTGACTTGCTCTTTACAAAACTGTAGTTTTGACTTACTAGCCTTGTGGCCCTTGTGATGCAAATGTGTCAGTAAAGTGAGAGAATCTGCCAGACACTGCTCTTGTGTGGGTGCACACAGTAGCAGATCATCGACATATTGAAGTAACACTGTGCCTTGGGAGAGGATCAAGTCTGACAGGGAGTCTCTTAAGGCGGCATTGTAAATCGTGGGGGACTCACAGTAGCCTTGACACAACCGAGTGAATGTGTAAGCTTTCCCCTGGAACTCAAAAGCAAACCAGAACTGGCTATCTGGGTGAACTGGAACAGAGAAGAATGCATTAGTCAGGTCAGCAACAGTAAACCACATAGCATCAGCTGGTATTTGGGACAAAATGGTGTGGGGGTTCGGAACCACGGGGGCTCTGGGGATCACAGCCTTGTTCACAGCTTGTAAGTCCTGCACAAACCGCCACTCAACAGGCTCATTTGGTCCTCTGATTTTCTTCACAGGGAATAGTGGAGTGCGAACTGGAGAGGTGGGGCATGGGATAATTACTCCAGCCTTTAACAGGGATTCAAACACAGGAGTAATTCCCTCTATGGCTTCCTGTTTCAGAGGATATTGTCTTTGGCATGGTCTAAAAGAGGACTTTGGAGTGATTACCACAGGCTCACAATCTTTAATTAGGCCTACATCATACTTAGATGAGGCCCACAGGCCGTCAGGCACCTCTGTCAGCAGGGGGTGTGAGGAGTTTAGAGGAGGTGTCGTTTGAAGTAGACAGTGTGAGACAGCTATGTTCACTAGCTCAACTGAGCGGACACAATGGACTGTATATGTCATGGTTTTTCTGTAGGCTTTCATTTCTCGAGAAAACAAAACTATGGGATCCTCTGTAGGTTCCCAATCGCAAGCGCGGTAGCACCGGTGCATAAATTCTCCCATGTCTTCCCACTGGCAGCTGTGAGCTTTTGCTAGGGGAACATGTGGGACGGATGCATCCATAGTAAACATGTTTCTTTGCTCATCAGTGAGAGAAATCGCAAGCGCAGCAAATGTGGAGCTCCAAAACATACATGTCACAGTTAGTAAATCATTTTCGGTTCTGGACCATTCTTCCTCATAACTGTCATCAGGGCCATGCAGAGAAAAGTGAGATGTGCAACTCAACTCTCCAGGAGCCATAAAACAGACATCTGGAGGCATGCGGTTGCGAGTCGCTTGTATGAATTCTGTAACAAGCGGCCCCTCCTCCAGCTTCCACCCGTAAGCGAAAGCTGGGGTCACAGGGTTATATTTCACCATCATATAATCATAGTCAGATTGTGTGATTGTGATGCCATTATAGCAGGAGATTAAACTTATGTTCAGTTTGCACATCAAATCTCTGGCAAGCAAATTGACAGGGCACAGGTCTGACCACAGAAACTGGTGTGTGAATTTTCTACCCTGTCCGTCTACACAACACAGGGGTATGGTGAAATTTTCTCTCTGTATGGTTCCTGAGGCGGACACAGAATGAGTGAACTTTTCACCCAGCACGGGCTGGGGTGAGAGAGAATCTGAGCGTAGTACAGAGTGGGTGGCCCCGGAATCTACAAGAAATTCTACATCCTGGTTACAAACTAACATTTTATACAAGGGCAGTGATTTATAAGGTGCGCTATTTAAATGTACATATGTACCAGCTGGAGACAAAGAAACGTGTTCCATATGCTCAAAAGTGTGGTGTATTAAAGTGTGTGTGTGTGTGTGTAAAACACTTTCTACATCAATGGGTGTGTGTATGTGTGTGTGATTTTCACTTCCCTGTTCTGATGAGGTGGGCAAACCACAGCCTGAAGCGTACTCTGGCGTCCTTTCCCCCCAGTGTCAGTCCGCCTGCACCCATCGCCTGCCCTGCGCTTGGACATTTTGGTGTTGATGATGTCCGCGTCTGGGATAGCCTCGGTTAGGGCAATTCCGCTTCCAGTGTCCATGCTCGCCACAGAAAAAACAGGCTTCTGGATCCCCTCCCCACTGTTGTCGTTGTGGATCTCGCCGATCACGTCTTGTTCCCTGGCCTCGGCCATGCCAACTGCCTCTGTCATGGGAATCTCCGTGTGAGGTTGTCGCGGCTTTATACAGCGTTAAGGCTGCATTGTGGAGGTCTGTGCTCTGCTTTTCCTCTTTCTTGCTTTTCCTCTCATCAAGATGGTTCTGAGCATGGCGGGCATGGCGTCGCAGTTCCGTTAACCGAGGTTCATCTTCTCCCCCCACATATGAACGCCTCACCTCGGCTGCCACGTCTGGTCTCAGTCCCCGGAAAATATGGCCGCAAAGATGGTGCTCATATGTGGAGGCGGAGGTGCCCGTGATGTCATCTTTGGGTATTCCAGCATTAACTTCAAACACAGTTGTCATGCGATGTATGAAATCGTCCACAGATTCATCCTTTCTTTGCTTGCAAACCTGAATCTTTGCCATGTCCACCTTGTCCGGGAAAACCTCCTTTAGCTTATCCATTAGGTGTGTTACTGCAGTACAATATTCACGGTTTTCTCCATGCTCATAAGTCAGGTGTCGTATCCTCAGCGTAGGATCAGGCAAGTGAGGCGATATTTTCCTCAGGTCGCATGGTTTCAGCTTGCCTGCCACTGCGCATCTAATTTCTTGGCCCGTGGGGCGATATTCTCGGCAGAAAATTAGGAGCTGCTCACCGAACTTTGCACCCGACATGAGGGGGTCAGGCAGATGGCTTGTGGCGTCAGCGATGTCTGACTGTGTCCACGGTCTGTGAACTAAAATAGGTCCCTCGGGTCCCGCCACTTCCACCATTTGGGAGCTGCAGGCTTTCTCCTTTTGCCTGCCGCTGTCTCTGCGTTTTATGCCCGGTCTGGAAATTTTCGACCTCCTCGCTGCTGTCTGTGTCGTCTGTATCGTCCCGCTCGTCATCAGTGAAAGAATATTCAGGCTGATCCGTGGCAAAAGGCAGGGCGTAATATCCATGGCGGTTGTCCTTACTTCTGTTCTTTCCTCTCACAGCTCTCGTCGCTTCAGCTCGCGGCGCGCTCCGTGTGTGGCTGAGCGCTGTCTCGGATCTGAGTGTCATTTTTTTCGCTGTATCCTGGCGGGGCCGTCGCTCCTCAGTAGCGGGATTGGCGCTTGCATCCTCTGGCTGTGGGGCGCGTGGTGCAGAGCGGGATGGGGAGGGAAAGGAGTCCAGGTCCGCATCGGCTTTCAGGCCCTGCAAAACAGCCTGTACTGGGGAAGCACAAACAGTGCGTGAACAGGGAAATGGTGTTTTGTTCTCCGTGTTATACGGAGGTGGAAGAGGCGCTGAGGCAGATTCTGCGTCAGCCTCCCTTCCACGCACTTCTCTAGGTAATTCTTTCAGAGCTGCTTTGTTTTCTCTTCTTTCTGCTTCTCTCATCCACATTTTCAAGCATTCCCTCTCATCGCTTACTCTACGCAGATCTGCGGTCCTAACTTTCCCTTTCCCCAATAATTTTGCTTTTTCCTCCCGCAACTGTTCCTCTATTTTCTTTAACTGGTTAACACTCAGCGATCCCTTTTCAGGAAACCCGTTTACTTTTTGCCACATAACAACATATTTCATGCACCCAATTCCCCATTTCTTAACCATACAGTCAAATATTGAGTTTTGTCCCCAGCCTCCCTGTGGAACGTCTGCCGCTTTGCTGGATCTAGATCCCATATTTACATTCAGAGCGTCCTCTGCAATGGTCTTCTTCCCTTACCGGCAGAAAAGTGCTAAAATACCGTCACTCCACGTAGGAATGATTTCCCAACAGTGTACTCGAAACGCCGTCCCTGTGGCGTACTTGGACCGAACACAGGCCTGGGCCGGCTTCTCCCCAACTGCGTGCTCGAGCCACTGTCCTTGTGATGGGCCGTTCCCAACACAAGCCTGGGGTCTCAAACCACCAGGATTTTCCCTCCGGAGACTTGAACTCCGGAGTCGGCAGGCGTTCCCCTTGGCTAGACACAAAACTCTCTCGTGACTTGTATAAATGGTAGATACAGCTCACCGTTCTGCAGGAGTTTCCCCTCGATTCGTCAAGGTGATCTCGGTGGTCGCTGAAACACAGGCTCCGCAACTCTGCCTTTCTCTTTGCTTTAAACAGCTGGCAGGACCGAAGCGTTTTGCTACCTCGGGGTGATCAGCCGTCCCGGAGCCGTCCTTCAGCGAGAACACTGGATCACCCTGCTCACAGCGCCAAACTGTTGTGGAAATTTCTTAACAAAGCCTGCAGACACGATGAGCGGTTAAAACCCAAAACTTTATTTCCCATGCATGAGGAGAGATGTCAGTCAGGGGGCACTGAAAGTAGTCTCTGACAATGAACAATTCAAGTTCCTTTTATACACAGTCGCAGAACAAAAGGCTTTTACAGTTGCAGTTCACACCTTGGCTCTAAACAGAAAGACCCTCTATCACTTGTGTGAATCTCCCCCACTCTGGGGTCAAGTCTTCCTGTGTGAGCTTCCGTCTCCTGAGAGACATTCACCAGTTTCTCACCGTCTGTTTTCCCGGCGTGAATGAGGTGTGAACCAGACGTACTAAACTAAGTGACATGAAAGCATTTCACCAAGACAATACATTAAAAGACAATACACTAAAGAGAAATCCCACAACATCTCCATCACAGAGCACGTCCCAGTCTGCAGTCTCAGTCCTGCAGGGCCTCGCTGGCTTCCTGACTCCACCCAGTCAACAACAGGAAGTGTTTGCAGGAACAAAGTGAGGCTGTGGTCAAACAGGAGTTTTTATCTCCTGGCTCTGACTCTCACTGCGGCCCCGCTGCTGTGTCAACATGTGTTTGTGCTAAACAATGATGGAAAGTGTTATAAATGACTTGGTGGCCTCTGATCTGTCACAAACAGCTGAAACGTGTCTCTCATGAGTCACATGAAGGTTTCTGACAGAAAGGACAAAAAGTAGCTGCAGTCAGTTTGTGTCATTTTTATATTTATTCATCTGGGAGAAAAATCTGAGGGACATTAAAATGTGTTTTTCAACAGAGACAAGAACATAAATATAACGTCACAGGTAAATGAACATATTTCAAGTAAACAGCTGGACTGATCAGGTCCAAACACAGAGTGATCAACAAACAGCTGTCATATCTTTATATATCAGCTCTTTATAAATCCTGTTCACTGCAGTCTGTTTACTAATAATGTCAAACTGTTAGAAACACAGAAACATCAGAATCGTCTTTGTTGACATAAAGCTGTCTGGGATCCTTTGTTGTTCTTTTGATGCAGAGTTACATTATAAATATAAAGAGTTATTTCAGAGTCTCATCAGTTTTCCTGCATGTCTTTATTGAACACATCAGCAGGGCTGAAGCTCTCATGTTAAACACACACTGATCTATGGACACGTTCATGTGTTTCTAACAGAACCAGGCTGTTATCAGCTGCACTAACATGATGTCACACACACTGAATGTAACAGTGACATCATCACACAATCAGCTGTGATTGTTTCACTGTCATCAAACTAGTCAACAGGAAGTAGAATCAATAGAAACAATCATTTACTGACA
This sequence comes from Pelmatolapia mariae, assembly GCF_036321145.2. Lineage (NCBI taxonomy): Eukaryota > Metazoa > Chordata > Actinopteri > Cichliformes > Cichlidae > Pelmatolapia > Pelmatolapia mariae. Next base: position 10,515,341 of record NC_086229.1, read on the forward strand.
GCATGTCTGATGGAAATAAGTGCAGATTATGTATGAAGTATAACTGCACACAGTAACTGTGTTACAATAAGGACTTAACAGCGCCCTCTGCTGGAGTGTTTCAGTACTGCATTAACTAGAATACACCACCTCCTCCTCCTCCTCACACCACCTGCTACAGCTCTACTCTTCTATGACTACAGTCATCCACAGCACTGATGTGAGGTCACATGGTTCATATGTAAGGAGCACAGAGACGTGCTAGCAGCTGACCTCAGGTCAGTTTAATGACTGTGAGCAGCAGCTGTGTTCTTGTCACTGTGACAGGGAGACACTCTCAGACACAGCGCTCATGTCAGCTTGTTCTCATGCAGGAGGATCAGGAGCTCCATGTTTGTCTTCATGTTTGAATCATGATGTGTTTGTGCCATCAGAGTCTGTCATGAGTACTCAGGGTTTCACAGCAGCTCTTCTGGATGCTGACGAGGACTCCAACCTCATGTTTCACCTCTCTGAGCTTCTGATGTCTGTGAACACTCGTGTTTCTTCTCTGGGCTCATCTGGACAAAAACACCTTTCTGTGTTTGGCTCCAGCCTCATTGTGACTGACAGGAAGTGTGTTATCCATGAGCTTCTTTGTTTCCTGCTGTGTTTCCTGTCTGTGGACAAACACGAGTGTTTCAGCTGAGGACTTGGTTCCTTCCACCTGTCCATACAGGACATCACGCTGTCTTTTCTCTTTAAATGCAGCTCCAGGTCCTTCCACGTGCTGTATTTGTGCAGTTTGTAGTGTGTCCTGGGAAACGTAGCACACATGGTGTTCTTCTGCTGTTTCCTCCTTTCACTGAGTGTGAAACACTGACGCTGTGCTGTTGTTCACAGAGCTGATTCTAGCTGCAGCTGGACTCTGTCATCTAACTGAATGTGTTGGTGCTGATCACGGGGCTCTGAGGGGGGAGCAGCAGGAGGACTCTGGATGCTGACGTCAGTGTATCTGTGGAAGCTCACACAGCGTCTCTGTCATTCAATATTGTGCTATATATTGTATCTATGCAAAGATGAACAGACTGTGTGTTCACTGGTCTCTGTGCTGCTGACTGCTGCAGCTCTGATGTCATCATCACTCCCTCCTCCACCCTCAGCAGTCCCAGCATGCTGCTGTGGTGCACCCCACCCTCACTCTACACCTGAGCCATAGACCACACCCTCCACCTCAATATACACCACAGTTTTCTCTGCTATGGAAATGAGATCAGGAGGAAATCATTATTATTATTATTTAATAAATGCTCACATTAATGTGGGCTTATTTGTTTCATATTAGAAACATTAGTTGAGTGTTTTTAGTATAAAATGGTGAAAGTCCCTCTTTTTGCTCCTCCCCCCACCTGTGGATGGACGGTGCTGTTACCGTGGTGACAGCTTGGATGTGTTTCAGTCCTGCCTGGTTATCACTGCAGGAATCTTTCACATTTATTACAGGTAATAACTCTGATTTTTCTGTGTATTATGAACTAAATGTATCCTGATACACACAGAGATGGATGAGCAGAGGTCACATGATGAAAGAACAAACATGGAGTCTTTGATTTATTTAGATATTTATTGATGAATGCAAACAAACCCTGACACTGAACCATCGTCCAGCAGAACAAACCTGATCACATGACCTGCTGACCCAAACAGTGAAAAGCTCCATGGCAACAACAACAAACAGCCTCACATATGTTAACAGAGGCTGTTAGAAGCACAGAGTCTTTACAGTCTTTCTCCTGTTTGTACACAGATCTCTGCACATCTTCATCACAGTTACTCACAGACGTGCAGAGTGTGTGGATATCAAAGCTAAGTTTCCACCATGTTTGTAGTCTGTACTGGGACTCATGGAGCATCTCTCTATGAGCACTCAGTGCTTTAAACAGTGAGTCCCAGTTTAACCAGCAGCCTTCACACCACACATCACACAGACATGGAAACTTCAAACCCTCAGACTGAAGTCACTGGCAGCCTCTGGCACCAGCGACTGCGCTAACAAACATACAGCAAACAGTGAAGGTTTGGTAGAGAAAGCTGGTTGGGTAATACCAAGTATGCAGCGAAGGAGGGGGGGTTACATTACTAGATGATTAAACATGAAACTATTGTGCTGATAATAATTGAAACAATTAAAGAAAATCAACAAGCTATTTATTCAAGATAATTCATCATTTTATAAACTGGAATGATGAAATTATGTTGGATCTAAGCTGGCTTTGCTGAGCTCTGCTTCCACAACGGCATGTTTGAAAAAGCTGGAACACTCCAGTCTGAAGAAAAGCGTTAAAAAGGTTTACAAGGCAAAAAGCTTTGTGGGGAGAATCTCTGAGGGAGCTGAAGACGGCTGATTCTCATCAAATGTCACAGGTGTAAAAGTAGAGCAGCAGTGAGCTGCACAACAAGAACGCTCTGGGGGGGTTTGTCATCGATTTCTTTGGTCTACAGAAAATCAGACTTTTGTTGCTGTCTGCTTTAGAGCCACATTTATAGGTGAGGCAGCTCGAGGCGCAACAGCTGATTGTGTCAAACAAAACTTTGAATTTCTCCCATTTTCTGATCTGAGTTTTGTTTCTGAAGTTTCAAATAGACTCATTTATCCAATGGCACGTCCTCAAGTGAAGGTCAACAAAGACGCAGCTGTGGTCACTCAAAGCTACATCCTCCGCAGACACCACAAACACCTCCACCTGCACCGTCTGCAGCAGGGAGGGAAACATCCTGCTGAAGAAACAAGTGCTGCTCACTGTCAGGGCTCAGTGCTGTAGATGCAGGTCAAAGGTCAGAGGTCATGGTGGGACCAGTTTACTCCATTGAATCCATTCAGCCTGTGGCCAATAATGTTTCTAATAATGACAAACTGGAAACACAACTTTACGATTGTTTCTTTAACATCATATTTCCTGAAGTATTCAGACACTTATTTGAAGCCCCTTCAGCAGGAATCACAGCAGCAGCTGTTTTTGATGCAACGAGCCTCGTCCACACCTGGAGTTTCTGTCCTTCTACTTTCTAAATACTCACAGGCTCAGGCAGTGGGCTCACAAAGAGGTGGCTCTGAGCCCGTTTGCAGCGCTGATGAACACTCTGATGTTTGCAGACAAAGTTATGATCTGTAGTGAGAGTGAGGAGGAGAGTCTGGAGAGAAGAGAAAGTACAAACAAGGAGAGATGAGGAGGAGGTCAGGGCTGATTTATGACAGGAGGAGAGCAGTAAGAGTGAAGAGGAGGAGATGGCAGTGAGACCTGCTGTGATGGAGACACACAGACAGGAGGAGCTGCAGGTGGCAGAGCTGAAGATGCTGAGAGTTTGGTTGGAGGTGAGCAGGATGGACAGGATTAGAAAGAAGATGATCAGAGGGATCGCTCAGGTCCAGCAGAGCTGCAGTCAGACTGTGTGCTGGATGCTCCAGAAACTGACTCCGTGTGTGTGTCAAGTTCACACAGTGCAGAAACAAACTCACTTTACAACATGATCACAGGTTTATTGATCCATCAGAGCAGCTGGAAGGAAGAGACGAGCTCCTGAACATTTCCTGCTGCACAAACAAAGTGATTCATTATTAGTTTGATTAGATCTTTGATGTCACAGCTGAAACATGCTGATGTCACACAGTTTGATCAGACTGTGCATTGGTGCATAGTGTTGGTTTTACCTGCATGATTTTATTGTCATATTTGTTTGTTTATTTAAATATCAGGTTTTATCCTGATATTGTGTGTTTTAGTGTTGTTGCACAATATTCTTTTAATCCACTGTGGACTAAGCGCACAATAGTAGCACCTGTGGAGGTGGGGGCGTTCCCCGAGGCGGCCTATCAGCCGCCAGGCTGACCTGTTAAAGGGGATGGTGAGCGCAGAGACGGGAAGGTGACGCACGAAAGGCGAGCAGGAGGAATAGCGATGCAATCCACAGCAGGGCAGGGGTGTCCCTCTGCCTGCATCTGGCGGTGCTACGACGGAGGCCGTGTTCAGGTGTGAAGTGGGGCGGGACTGTCAGGAGGAGACAGGTCTGCGTCAGGAGCCCCGCCCCCTTGTTCTTCTGGCCTGCGTGGTTTCCATCCCGGAAGAGAAATTCCTCTCCTGTCTCAGATAAGGAACATTTGCCCGCGTGTGGCTGGACTGTGGGATTATGGGAATTTTAGCATATGGAAACATTTGTTTAGCCTTTGTGTTGACAGTGTAGAATTATTTCTGCCAGCAGGGTTTTTAGTGTGTTGAGACTCTTTTTATTGTATAGATGATTTAACCTGTAACTCTGGTTGTGTCTGTTTCCATGGAAATAAATGGTGTGTTTAAGGCCAACTTAGTGTCTGTGCCCTGAGCGCTGACCCACTCACTCCCCTTCTACTTGTATGTGAACGCACTTTGAGGTGCAGATTTAGATCCACCACTTTTAGCGGCTCCACTCACACTGAAGCCTCACACAGAAAGTCATTTCCATGAGCCGTTTATTTACTTTCCGGCTCTTTGAAGCTTCGCTGCCAAATGTGGAGGAAAAGTTTTATCTGGAGCTCTGCAGCAGGTATAAACTGATATTAATCTTTAATCTGTCAAAGCGGAGAGCAAACAAAAGAACTGCTGTATAATGCCGTCCACCCACTTAGTTTAATTGGTCACATGACTGCATCACATGACTAAAATGCCTCATTGTTTTCAAAGGGCTCAGTTTTTGCAGTTTTCCTTGACCAAAAACGCCGTCTCAGTGTGGAGGCCAAAACGGAGAGAAAAAGAAGCTTTTAGAAGGAAAATGTATCAGTGTGGACGTGGCCTCCGTCCTCTGCTCTGATCGGCTTCAGCTTTCTCTACACCTCTGAAACCTGCTGCTGTCTGTACACCTCATGCTGTGTTTGCTGTTCTCTCACAGTGTCAGGTGGAGGAGGGGGCGGAGTCTGTCCGGCTGCCTGAGGACACTCAGGTGGAGTGGTGGCACTGTCCTGAGAAGCCTGACAAACAGGAGCAGCATCACAGAGTGAAAGAAAGACGACCGTGTGAAGAGCGGACAGTTCAGCCTGACCCTTAAACGCCCCACAGACAGATACAGCTGTGTGGCCTGGAGCCAGGAAAACATCATGGATGGAGAATCGTGCTGCTCACAGTTACAGCTGTTTGTTCTCTTTCACTTATTATTTTATTGTGTTTCTGTGTGAAGCTGTCTTGTCTCCTCTGCAGGGACGCTTCAGGTCCAGGATCAAACATCAGGAACAGAAGCAGCTCCATTGATCCTCTGATGGCTGATCAATCAGTTTGATCTGTTTGATTATTGATCAGTGATGTCAGAGTGGAGTCAGTGTGATGTTGTGTGTTTGAGACTTTTAGTGTCCATGAAGGTCTCTGCTGCCGTAGATCCTCTGAACTGTCACAGAGGTCTCACTCTGGAGGAAACTCTCAGCACTTTCCAGCAGCTCCTCCATCATGGAGGACGTTCCCTCACTGTAACAGGTGGAGGAGAGGAAGCACAGGTGGATCCTCTGAGGAAGAGGAGCGTTCCTACAAACCACATGATCACATGACCAGAGGGGCGTGGCCTTCATTGGTAGTAATAGAGGAACAGTCCACATGTGAGACTTTGAAGGCTCCAACAAAGCAGACCTGTGATCACTTTAACTCAGTATGATGGATTGTTTGGATTTGTCTTTGTTTCTCTGGCTTTTCTTGTGTGTCTGTGTGTCTTTGTGTGTTGGATAGAGTCATGTGACCTGCCCAGGGACGACACATGAGCAGCTCAAATCTGGCAGGTTTCCATCTTCTGTTTTTATCCTGATGTCCATGAACATGAACTCTGTCCCTGTCAGATAAATCCAGAAAAAAACAGCCGGTTACATTAAATCTGATCCAGTGTTGTTCTTCTTCTGTGGTGTTTGTGATGGAGCAGCTGCTCCTGATGTGTGTGAAGATGAAACCTGGGCTCCTGCAGCTTTCTTTGCTACAGAAAGTTACATTTAAGATGTTTAATGTCACATACAATGAAGTTTAGACTCATTTAAACCAGCATGAACTAACAGTTGTATCAGGAAAGGGAAATAAATGAGATGTGAAGACCAAGAAATAAGTGAAATGATGATGAAGAATGCAGAACTATAATTTAACCAAAACTAGATCCCCAGAAACATCCTCAGAAATCCAAACCTTGTCTCTAAGACCCAGAAGTAACACAGTCTACACTAGACTGTGGATCCACCACAGCCCTGCAGGACTGTTTGGACAATATGGTCTGGAGTGTATTCACAGAAGGAACAGACTTGGAGGGCCACACATCTGCTGTACTCTCATACATCTGCACTGAGAGTGTAACAACAACAAAGACAAAGTGTTCCCAAAGCAGAAGCCATGGCTCAACAGTGAGGTGCAGCTCTACTGAGAGCAGCGCCTTCAGATCAGGAGACCAACAAACCTACAAAGAGGCGTCTGATCTAAAGGCTTCAAAGAATCCAAACGCAGATTCAAACAGCGCATCGAGGAACACTTTAACACAAACCACTCCAGAAACATGTGGCAGGGATCAAGACACTCACTGGCTACAAGGACAATCGCACACAAACAAACTCCCGCACATCACCTCACCTGACACCATGAAGCAGTTCTTCGCCCGCTTTGACCAACAAAACAGTGACACCAACACCTATCCTGCGTTACAGAGAGGGATGACGCCCCCATCCAGCTGGAGCAGCATCAGGTCAGAGCCACACTGAGTCTATGCGAGGAAAGCAGCTGGTGCTGACGGTGCAGCCGGTGGAGTGCTTAAAGCATGTGCAGACCAACTAGCAGAGGTTTCACCACCATCTTTAACCTCTCACTGCTACAGTCTGTAGAAGGCAAACAGGTGGACAGAGGACGCCATCATTACAGCTCTTCACACAACCCTCACACATCTGGACAGTAGGAAACACGTACGTGAGAATGCTGTTTGTGGACTTTACCTTCAACACAGTTCAAGCCCACAAACTGGTTCATAAACTCAGCAACTTAGGACCCAGCAGCTCACTGTGCAGCTGGATACTGGACTTCCTGAGCAACACACCCCAGAACGTCAGGATGGGAGCCACACCTCCTCCACCCTCACTCTGAACGTGTGTCCTCAGTCCCCTCTTATACTCACTTTTCACCCATGACTGTTCTCCACACCAGTAACACCATTATAAATGTGCTGATGACACCACCATCATAGGACTGATGGACAACAACGATGATTCAGCTACAGAGAGGAGGTTCAGCATCTGAAGCAATGGTGTGACGACAACAACCTGCATCTGAACACAGCCAAGACCAAGGACATGATAATCGACTTCAGCAGAACAAAGCCATCTGAGCGCTCCACCCTCTACATTGATGGAGGAGGTAGAAAGGGTGGAGAGCTTCAAGTTCCTCTGAGTCCACATCTCGGCCGACCTTACCTGGTCCACAAACATCTCCCACCAGGTAGGGAAAGCACAACAAAGGCTGCACTTCCTCAGGAAGCAATGTCAAGCCCCAAAGCCTGCTAATTAATTTCTACTGCTCCACCATCGAGAGCCTTCTGAGCTCCTGCTGCACACTCTGCTTCAACTGCTGCACTGTGGAGGACAAGAGGAAACTGCAGCGCGTGGTGAGGGCAGCAGAGCGGCCAATCGGCACTTCACTAACCCCCCTCAGAGACATCTATACTGGCAGCCTTCAGCAGGAAGCATCATCATCAAGGACCCCTCCACCCTGGACACTCACTGTCCCACCTTCCCTCTGGTAAACTCTACAGGTCCAACAAAGACAAACAGACTCAGTAGATGTTTCTACCTCCACCCTGATTGAAGGTTAACTGTGCTGTTAACAATCATGGACACTTGCACTAGATTTATTTCTAACCAGTCTTCATTACAGTAGAATTCCTGCCTCTATTTATAGAACTGTATTCTTTTACAGCAGCAACCAGCATTCCTACCACTTACTCAATGTGCAATCCCACCAATCACAGAGCAGCTTATACTGACCTGATCCTCCTCTTTACACTGTACCTGCAGATATATCTATAGATTTGTTTCTGTGTATAACTTGTGCAGATCCTTTTGTTTACTTCATTTATTGTGCATTACACACATTCCCTGTGTAGGTGCCTCTGAAACTTGTTCTTATCTTTATTTATCTTCTTCTGTTATCCTGAGAATCTGAATGTAAACAGATACAAGCTGCCAATGGAGAGAAACTCCTCATTGTTCTGGTAACAGTGACAATAAAGATCTTCTATCTTATCCTGATAGAATTTCTATGAATTTGTGTCAAACTGTGGACTCACGGGACGAGTCTTCAGATGACGTCTCTGCTCATCGCAAGAACTCGAGCAACTAACCATAAACGTTCATCCTCTCTGTGTCTGACTTTTAGCTTCAAAATCGCTTCATTTCATTTTCTTCTTTTCTTCTTAACATAGAAAATTCCATTATGAACATTTGGGTGCATATGACTATACTTCACTTTATGAAGCATCAACCCATGCAGTTCATCTTCAGTTAGATTCACCATCAGCTCATTTTCACATCAACATCCACATAATGTCTTTTTGATTCAAACACACAGGAAAACTTTCTTCCCAGAAACAAATATATTCAGTATAATTGATTTGATTTCCATGTTAATGTTAGATTAGTGGCTCCTCCATCCTTTCCACACAGACTCTCAGTGTGGGGCCTACAGAGTTATTATCAGATTTTCTTATTCGTTGCTTTGGTTAAACTTCTACCTGATTGTATTCTAAACAGTTTCAGTCAGTGAAGCAGGATTAACTATCAGCACAATCACATATGAATTATGACTCTATTGTTAACTCTTAATGTCTTTTATCAGGATGGAGTTCTGGCACATTTCTTATCTTCCAACATTCCTGCAGCCACACACACACTAATCTCTCAAAGCTGAGTCTACACACACAACATCTACACATTTAAATCATGTCAATTATTCTCATTCAACATATTCATTAAACTTCTGATTCAGAATGAAGATGATTTACTAACAGCACTTCATATCATTGTAAACACAACAGCCTAAATGTTAAAACCTTTTTATTTCTCTCAGAGCCAATAAGAGGTGAGGGCGGGACGTCTGTCTCTCTCTGTCCCACCTCTCTCAACAAGGCTCATTAAATTCATCCCACTTTCATCATCCATTAAAAACAGATTTATGCTGACTATGTAATGCAAGAACAGTAGAGGTGGATGGATGGATAATACAATAATAAAATGTCATATAATAACTGCAGCTGTCAGCAGAGCAGCTGAACTAGAACAGCAGTCGTACATTTATTTACAAACCCCACGTGTACAGGGCAGGATGTGCAATGGTCCAGGGGAAAAGGGACAAAGTCCAACACTCGCTCCGCTCACTCGCTCCTCTCGTATTTGTTTTCAGCACACTCACTCTCACTCCACTCCACGCCACCAGGGAAACAGATCGGGGTCACGGACGAGTGCGAGAACCTGAGCACAAGAGAACTGCGGTGAGCATAAACAGAGTAATCACACGACAAACGGGGTTTATCGGGGCTGTACTGACGAGAGTAAGTCCACCACCCAGAGAAGAAGCCTTCTGAGCCTCAGCTTAAACAGCCCAGGAGTCCAGGTCATCAGGTAGATTCACGGCAGGTGCGTGGGCCGAGGGCGGAGCCCAGCTGAGCTCCGCCCATGCAGACAGGTGAGAGACAGGAGAGAGAGACATATAACCATAGTATGCTAATAGCAAATTCTTTTGTCAGGTTTAAAGTGAGATCCTGCTTTAAGGGCAGCTTCATCTGCTGGTAATGACAGATGTTTCTAGTATATCAGGCTTGGCCAACATTACAGGGACTTACTTGCAGAGACCCACGAGCTCCAAACTTGCTGCTTTATGATTGGTGCAGATGCTCTAAGCTATTAACCAATAAGAACCACGGGGTCAGGGGTCACTACAAGAACTTATCAGCCACCAACTTGTATATATAACTTTACTCTCACTTGTAAAACTCTTAGAGTAGAATTCAATGGGGCAGAGTGACCTGAGCACAGGCCCACTCTGTGACACTCACAGCTTTGTGGATATCATCTGCAGGTGCACGTACTGGGAGTATTGGACACCGTGCATGTACAGCCAGCTTGCAGCCACTTTGCCACCACTTTAGGACAATGTTTACAGTAGACTGAGCCACACTGACTGTGAGCAGTCATTGTGCTGCTGCATGGCTGATGGCACTGTCCCTGCAGCTGTCAGGGACAACAAGAACCACTCAGCTACCTCAGCCAAGCCAAGACTGTGCTGATGTTGTGACCTGAGACCAAGACACTAACCCAGGATGGTGATATGATGGTGTGAGAGTGGCTGGATGAGCCCATCCACCTTAAATATGGATCATATAAATATCTGTAATGCAACACATGTTTTATGCAACATGAACATATTTCCAGCTGTTTCATGTTTCCAAGATTTCAGTTTACTGTAACTTTCCTTTGTATTTCCTTCAGTCTGTTAATCTTGGAGCTGTGTGCAGCTTCTTATTACCAGGTGAGAATATGTAACAGTCTGTAGATGTGATGACACTATGGAGCGGATCTCCTGTCTAGTTCTGCACAGAAAGCTGATGTCACTGCAGCTGCTAATATGTGCTGCAGCCAAGCCTACATGAGAGGGCTGTGCTGTGGAACAGGGTGGTGCAGGTGGTGTTATCTACATTTGAACATCAGACAACAGTCATATGAAGACACTTGATGTTGTTAGCTAAAGACCTACAATAAGAGAAAGAGAGCAGCAGCACTAGTGCAGCAACAGCAGCTCATGTTATAAAAACACTGATCAATGATTTGACTGTAACTGCTCCAACTGTCTGTGTCAGTGATGCTGTTGGAGATGTTTCAGTAACACTGACTGAGACTGAAATGGTTTAACACTGGTTTCATGTTCAGAGAGATTTGACTGTTAAATGTCACATATTTCTGATATATGTATAATACATGATCATGCTCTGTTACACACATTCATATGTGACTGTTACTGTATCATATTCAGTCCTCGTCTCACACTCAGGTGTTCATCGCAGTCACAGACGTGTCTGTAGTTGTTGTTGTTGTCAGTGTGTGTGTGTGTGTGTGTGTGTGTGTGTGTGTGTGTGTGTGTGTGTGTGTGTGTGACTTTTACTGCTACCTTTCATTACATAATTACCAACAAGAATAAACTGTTAATTAGCACCAAAGAACAGCTCACTTCCAGATGTTAGCTGCCAAAAGATTTTGTCAAATGTTTGTTATCAACTTATTTTTTATTTTCCAACCTAAATATCAGCTGCTTTAAAGTAGCCTGGTTGTGTAGCAGTACTAGTTTCTGTCACTAGATGGCAGTGTAGGCTTTGGTGTGTGTTTGATCACTTTGTGTTTGTCTGTTTCTGGTGTGATCACAGCTGAGACGTGTTTGGTTCTGTGGGCCTTTCAGTTTCATCTAAAACCTCCTGAAAGTCTGAATAATCGTCTCCTTCGCTGTGATCAGACAAAAGCACTAACTAACAATAACGACTAGTAAGTGCCTCAGTTAGCAGAAATTACAGTCAGAGATAAGTATTTATGAAACCTCAGAGAAATCAAAATTCATAACATTTATAGAAGCAGAATTATCCTGTATGTTAATCATCTGAAGCATTATTATTATCTAAATACTTCATTAATCATTTTCTAAGTAATAAACCTATAATTTACAACCATAACAGCTCCTAAATAACTGCTCTGTCTGTGATGTCATACTTTAGACATATAAACTGCTGTCACTGATGATGTTCTGAACTTATTGATCCAGATCTTTTAAATCTGTCTTAATGTAACTGGCGTGTTCCTACGTTGTGTCTGACAATGAAAGGTCAAAGAAACAAAGAGCTCCAAGTCATTAACTTGCTCGCTGCAGCTCCTACAACCAAATGCAAACAGTAGGGAAGAGGGTTAGCTCCACCCACCACAACGTCCAAGCTAGCAAGAATGATCTCTTCATGCTAGCATAGCCTGTAACACATCTGTGGCACACATGTGCTACACATTTACATCATCTAGCAAAGACACAATGATGACAGTGATTGAACTAAAAACACAATCAGAGACATCAGGGTGGCTAAATATACATTATATGTGTGTTGTACAGTGTTGGGAAAGAAATGACACCGACCTCTCCCACAGAGGAATTGTAGAAAAAGGGAGGGGCCAAAGGGGTACCCCAAAATTTACAGGGTTGCACCAAAGAAGAAGAAGAAGAATGAGGAGGGGCTCCAGCTTATAATAAACATAAGTGCAGACTTGGAGGTCCTGAAAGTATAAAAGGACCAGTTTGGGTCTGGTTCCATTAATAAACTACATACTAATGCTCACTATTGTGTAGTTATTATAAAGTGCGACTAAATCCTCCCTCTGGATGGAAGAGTCCATGTGTCAGTATTCAGACACCTGGCTTGGGTTTCTGCAGCTAATGTGTCACCTGTGAGGAGACATACCCACAGCATGCAGGTCATTTCTACATCTGTTGGTGTGTCCTCAGTTTCCCAGCATGCCTTGGCTGTGCTCATGGAAGTGAATGAGGGGGAAAGATCTGTCCTGCTGCCCTGTCAGTACTCGGATTTCATACCTGGTGATCTCAGAGGACAAAAGCAGCGTTACAGCGGCGCACATCGATGAGAGCTGATGCTCTCAACACTTCAGACCTCCGCCTGTCTCTGAGAAAACCAACAGTGGCTGTCAGCAGCAACTACACCTGCTCCACCAGTGCTGGGAGAGAAGAGCTGAGACTGACAGCTCTTTGTACAGGTCAGTACTGTAGAGGTCAGAGGTCAGTTTGCTGACAAACCATTTAAAAACATGTTTGAGCTAAAATCCATGGAAGTCACAGAGGAAAGAAGAGACACTGCAGAGAGGATCCAGAATATTTGATGTTTTCTGATGACAGTTAAAGTTTCCAGCTATCAGAAAGTGTAACAGCACAGCCTTCATGTCCTTTCAGTTCTCCATCATTAATGATGACTGTCCGTTATAAATCATGTTGGCTAGTTTTCTAACTCAGTCCATGTCTCCACAGCAAACTTCTGTCCCACACTTTCTGTGCTGAGTCTTCAGGGATTCTTTTCACTTGGTGCTGAACTAACTTTAATGAATTGGGGCTCCAAAGAAACCCCAGCCCTCCCTAAACAAGGCTAACAAGCAATGCAACAACTCTGTGGGCTCTCTGTAGTGTAGCTATTGATCAGAATCAGCTTTACTGACCACAGATATGCACACATGACACCTTCATGACAGACACTTACTATATGCACAGCATATGCATGAGGACTGACTGTAAATATCTACAGAGCCACTTCCTCTATCTGCTGGTGGTACATACCTGTCCTTCCATCATGGCTGCTCTCCTTGCTCCTCCTCTTTCTCTGCTTTCTGCTGTCTGAGCTTTTCACTAAGTACACGGTCAGTTGTGGCTGATGTCTGTGGTCTCGTCCTGAACAGTGGTTCTGCTGACACTCACTGGTCCTCTGACTCGTTCCTTCGTCTCAGTGTTTCTACAGGACAGGACGGCCTCTCCCAGTCACCACGGGGGGAGAGGTGGGCTTCCCCTGGACAGCTCTTCAGTCTGTCGCAGGGCGCTGTGAGACTTATTTCATATATTTAAAGTTACAGAAACTGATGCCCTGCTTCATATTTTGCTGTCCAATGGGCTGAAGTCTTTGGCCGATTCTGGTCCCCGGGCCTTATGTTTGACAGCTCTAGAGGAGGCTGACACTTTAAAAACATTTAGTGTTGCAGAGTTTTCATTGGACCTATAGGATCGTGGCCACGTCCTGTAATGTAGCCGAGTTAAGGCAGCAGCACAGTTACACTAACAACAGTGTGAAACTACAGGCTCAACAAACACAGTCACACAGCAGCTTCACACACACTCAGTATCTGCAGCTGAAGGCAGCGTATCAGGGCTGCAGCTGGACTGTGGTTGGCTCCAGAGAAGAAGAGACAAACACATCTTCTCTTCCTCCTGAATAAATCTCAGACGCAGCAGGAAGCAGCTGCTCGACCTTCTGCACAGTTACACGACTGCTCAGGGTCACGATGTCAGCAGAGAGCAGGAAGCAGGTGTGTGCTGGACTCCTCACATATCACACGTGAGGCTCTGTAATAATAAAATCACAGTGATCCAGGTGTGTTACAGTTTAAACAGATGAAGGTAAAATCAGCTCCAGATGTTTGGATCTCATTCAGTCTCAGTCAGTTTCTCTTCTACTCGCAGTTTTACGCTAGTTTGTCTCCTTCTGAGAGTTCAGCTCCGCCCACAGCAGTGACAGTGATGTTAAAGCTGATCACACATCACACAGGGATTTATTATGTTGGACATTTGAGACAAAGCTGGTGTGTGTGAAGTATTAATGATGTACCCTTAGGCCCCCTACTCGATTCAGAGATGGTCTTTCCCTCTTCACGTAAATGGCCTCCTTGACTCCGCGCTCAAACCAGCGTTCCTCCCTGTCCAGGATGTGTACATCCTCATCGTTGAAAGAGTGTCCACTGGCCTGTAGGTGTAAATAAACTGCAGAGTCCTGGCCTGATGAGGTTGCTCTTCTGTGTTGTGCCATCCTCTTAGCCAGAGGTTGTTTGGTTTCCCCGATGTATAAATCCTGGCAATCCTCCTGGCACTTAACAGCGTACACTATGTTACTCTGTTTGTGTCGGGGGACCCGATCCTTGGGGTGGACCAGTTTTTGGCGCAGCGTATTTTGGGGTTTAAAAGCCACAGAGACCCGGTGTTTAGAAAAAATGCTTCTCAAGTGTTCCGATACTCCTGACACATATGGGATCACTACAGGTTTTCGCCTGGGCAGCGGTTGTCCTTCTCTCCTGGATTGGCTGGAGCTTTCTTTAGGTGCCTTCCCCGCTTTGACAAAAGTCCAGCTGGGATAGCCACATTTACTCAGGGCCTTCTTGATGTGCTGTTCTTCTGCCTCCCTGGCCGCTGTGTCAGTGGGGATGGTGCTCGCTCTGTGTTGTAGCGTCCTGGGCCTAAGGGTACATCTGTCACCATCTTACAATGCTGTGATTGCAGCCATTCCCCAACTCTCTGTGAATGGTACTCATGGCCATTGATCAGTGTTCTTTGATCAGTGGGTTTTGGTCAGTGATTGTTGATCAATGGTCATGGGAATTTGCATAATTATGATTAAGGAACTGACCTCACAGCCCATTGTTCCTTCAGTGGGCTGGTTTCAGTCATTATGGAAATGTACTGTTTATAAGGTTTGGGGAAACCTGCAGTCAGCTGAGACTGAAGAAGTCACTTGGATGAGTGACGAAACGTTTCTCCCACAAAACGTTACGTCCAGATGAACAGATTCAACTTTTGGAGATTTACTTTCCTGGATGATTGAGAATGCATCAAGATCACTTCTAAATGTTAATGTTTGGTTTATTTCAGTGTTTTATTTGTTCCTGAGTAAACCGGTTTGGCTGTGATTAAAGTTAAGCTTCATAACATGTTACTCACAGTTAAATTAAGAGGGGACGGCAGCAAAAACTCCGGACCTGTGACATCATCACATACGCAGGTGTTCCAATTGTACAAATTGCGAGTCCGTGCTCGCGTTCTCGGCCAGTACGTACTCACCGAGAATGCGAGTACGTACTCGCGTACTTGAGAATTGAGAAACGGCCACAGCATGTTAACGTTAAGCTCATCTTTGATTTGTGTTCATAAACACTCAGAGAAACATCATGTGACCTCATCAGGATCTGTGTTGGTGTGTGGGGCTGTACCTCAGCTTCAGATTATGGTGATTATGAGACAGTGTTTCAGCTCATTTTACACAGTAACATGAAAGTAATGTTATGAGGAGTAATGAAGTAACGTACTCCATTACTTTTAATTAAAGTGTTTGTTTAACTTGCAGTTAATGTGCACAAATGTCTTTGATATGCTGCTCAGTGATGGTGGTGACTGTCAGAGCAGAGCTACTGAGAATCAATAAGAAATATCAATGATGGAATCACTAAATCCTTATCATCCCTGTCAGTATCATACATGTGCTGTATAATGTGATAAATGTAGAGGTGCTGGCTGTTCTCTCACTCTGCTGTTTAGCTGTAAAGGACGCCTCCCTGCCTTTGTCTCATTCATGACCTTTAATAGTCTCTTCTAACATGCAGAGATCTGTATGATCTGTTTCATAGAGTCTAACCAGCCTGTACAGGTAACAACAACAGTCACTGCATCACTGACACACAAACTTCATCTCTGTCAATAACAACATTCATACATGGAATAAAAACACATCAGTGGATCATTGCTGGAGCTGATGTTTGTGCTCCTGGTGAAAAGACTCTCAGTTTCCTCCTTGAAATAACAGGATCAGTGGTGGGTCAGTGACATGATTTCTTTCTCTCTCAGGTTTAAATATCTGGGACTCTCCACTGTTTGGTTGTAGAGCTGAAGAAGCTTCTCAGATGAAACGTCTTCAAGAAACTTAAAGAAGTCTCTATTTTCTCTCCAAGCTCCTTAGATCACATGACTTGGATGACTAAACCTACAGACATGTTGACCTGGTTTCTAGGTTACATGACAGGTCAGAGGTCAGTGACTGTAACTCAGTTACTCCTGTTAATATGAACTCACTGAGTGTTTGTGGTTTACCTCTCAGACTGAGAGTGTGAGTAATGTGGATGTCTAAGTTGTGGAATAAAATTGAGGCACAGGTGGCCAGAAGGGGACAGAGGGGGGGAATGCCTCCCCTGCACCCTGGTGACATATCCGCACCCCAAGGCCCTACCTGTGTGGGTGGGTGTGGTGGAGCGGGAAGAATTGTGCATCAATTTTATTCCATTCACTGTTTGAACAGGCAGATCCATCAGACCAGGACAACCTGATCCAAACACAGCTTTGACCTAACAGCAGTGAACACAAAGTACCAACGGGAGTGTGTTTGTGCAGGTGGATGCAACACAACAGCAGAGTGTGTTTCTCTGTTTTATTACTGACATGTTTATGGTTTTCTAACCAGCGTGACTGACAACTTTACTGTCCTTGTACTGATTACAATGACATTCTTTTCTATTAGGCTTTTCGATTGTGACGTAGTCTGCAGAGACTGAAGAGTGGTGACTCCACTTTACTGGAGGATGGTGTTTCTCCACTGAAGTCCGGGTGTATGAGATGCACTCTGAGGCAGCTGTTCTCCGTCAGCCTGTCTTTACATTTTCCTGTCAGTGGGAAAACCAACAAAAAGAAGTACTTAGTAATGACTGCACACATGTGTACTCTGTCACAGTGAAGGCTGCTCAGAGTGATCAGTGACTGACAAAACAAACGTCACCCATTGGCTCCCTGCAGGTCACGTGACTGTTTTCCCTCCATCAGTTTGCAGAAATAATAAAACTAACAAACGTCAGAGCGAAGTAGGGATGTTTAGTATTGCGTGAAAATGAAGTGATTTTTACAGAAGTGTTCAGATGATTTTAACAACAACACAAGCTGCTGTGTAACCTGTAACAACAAATCTGAAAGAGAAGAACTGTGTAAGGAAATTATTAAATATATATGTGATTAATGATTAAATATATATGTGACAGAGAGACACGGAGGCATCTTGGTAAAAACATTTAATGTGGTTAATACAGCACCAACATCAGTGACCTCAGGGTGATTTATTTGGATATATATGATACTGATGGAGGCAGCTGCCAATCACAGGGACTGACAGGAAGTGTGGGTGTGGCCTCAGGGCCTCCATCCTGCTCTGACTGCATCTTTGAGGTCAGAGGGGGTGTTTCATCATGTTTGTCTGAAGCTTCCTGACAGTCAGCGGCTTTGACCTTTGACACACATGAAGCTAACATGTGACACAGTCATGGAGTCCATGGAGATCCATCAGAACAGCAGAAACACGCTCTGGATCATCATCATTATAAACTTCTAATGTTAGACAAACAGCTGCAGAACTTCTAGCTGAGGTTAGTTTGCTGTTAGCAGAGGAAGGCCAAAGCAAAGCTGCATCTTCATCTTAATACACACTAAATACTTTATCCTGTATATACACACAGGCTGCTCTTCATCACCAGCTCCTCCTCCTCTGTGACCCATCAAGCTCAATGAACCTCCATCAGAGGAACATCTTCATTGTTCCTGTTCCTGAGGACACTCACATGGGTCCGTGGGTTTGATGCTGGAGTCTATCCCAGCTTTGACAGCTAATCAATATCCTACAAACAAACTGTTCAGTTCTCTGATCTGTGACCGATCAGCTGAAACAAGAACAAGGATCAGAGCCAAGAATAAAACCAGGTTCATACATTCATAGCTGCACGGGCAGGTGAGTTCCTGTGATCATGGAATATATGGAAATGTAGTCTGATTTAATGTATGTCAAGCATCATAGATGACGTATTGGAATGTGTTACTATTGAAATCCATGTTGAAAAAGCTAGCAATATAATTATAGGTTGCATCTATAGGACACCTGGATCATGCCTTGAGACATTCAATGAACAACTTGCTGCTATGTTTAGCAACCTAAATGATAAAAAAGTGCAAATAATTTGTGGTGATTTTAATATAGATTTGCTAAACCCAAATGGACATCAGAAAACAACAGATTTCATCAATGCAATGTATAGTAACTCCCTTTTCTCTGTAATTATAAAACCAAGTAGAATAACAATTGATACAGCTACATTGATAGATAATATATTCACAAATAAAATTGACCATGAAATAGTAGGTGGACTTCTTATAACTGATATAAGTGATCATCTTCCTGTTTTTGCAATTTTTCAAAATTATTTTGGGATTAAAACTAAAAAAAAGAATCAAACATTTGATATGATACGACATAGAACAACAAGAGCCATTGCTGCCCTCCAGGTGGACTTAAAGGAACACAATTGGACTGAGGTTTTTGCAAATGAAGATTCAAGTAGTGCATATGATGCATTCCTATCAACTGTAATTTTACTAAATGAAAAACATTGTCCTTTAATGAAAATCACTAGAAAGCATCACAGATCAAATAAGCCATGGATCACAAAGGGAATAGAAGATGCATGTAAAAAGAAAAATAATCTATATAAGAGATTCATAAAACAGAGGACGAAAGATGCTGAAATAAAGTACAAGTTATATAAAAATAGATTAGTAAATATTATAAGAACAAGTAAGAAAGAATATTACCACACATTATTGGAGCAAAATAGAAGTAACACACAAGAAACATGGAGGATATTAAATAGTATAATCAAAAAGGGCTCAAAAAATAAGAATTATCCAGACTATTTTAAAAAAGATAAAGATATTGTGCTTGATAAAACTAAAGACATTGTAAATGAATTTAATGATTTCTTTGTAAATGTTGGCTTTAATTTAGCAAAAGAAATTCCAGAGTCAAGAAATAATAATGACCTAAATAAACATATTACTCAGAAAGTGTCCTCCATGTTTATTGGTGCTGTAACTCATAGAGAAATAATTAACATTGTGAAGACATTTAAAAATAAAAAGTCCACTGACTGTTTTGGTATTGACATGAAATTAGTTAAGAGTATTATAGAATATGTAGTGCAACCTTTCGCATACATTTGTAATCTGTCCTTTCGAACTGGTGTGTTTCCCTCACAAATGAAAATAACAAAAGTTATTCCAATCCATAAAAACGGAGAGAGATGTCAGTTTACCAATTACAGGTCAATATCACTGCTCCCACAGTTCTCAAAAATTTTAGAAAAGTTATTTGTTAATAGACTTGATAAATATATAGAGAAGCATAATCTCCTAAGTGATAACCAACATGGCTTTAGAGTGAAAAGGTCCACTTCGATGGCAGTGATGGAACTTGTAGAAGGGATATCTAATGCAATAGATAATAAGGAATATACTGTTGGTGTTTAGACTTACAAAAGGCGTTTGATACAATTGATCATTCTATATTAATGAATGAACTAGAGAGATATGGCATAAGAGGGATAGCATACAAGTGGATGAAAAGTTACCTGGATGACAGATATCAATATGTCGAAATCAATAATGTAAAATCTAAGCAGTTGAAGGTAACTTGTGGTGTTCCTCAGGGCTCTGTGCTGGGCCCTAAATTATTCATATTATATATAAATGACATATGTAGTGTTTCCAAACTGTTAAAATGTGTATTGTTTGCTGATGATACCACTCTGTATTGCTCAGGTAAAGACCTAGAACAGCTTCTGACTACAGCGGAAAAGGAGTTAAATATATTAAAAAACTGGTTTGATGTAAATAAGTTATCATTAAATATAAAGAAAACAAAATTGATTATTTTTGGCACTAGACAAATGAAAAATGTATCTAAAATCAGGGTTAATGGAATTGAAATTGAAAGAGTGTATGAAAATAAATTTCTTGGAGTGATAATTGATGATAAGCTGAGCGGGAAGTCTCATATAAATCATGTGACAACAAAAATGTCAAAAACCATTGCTATTCTCTACAAAACAAACATGTCCTGAACAAAAAATCATTATACACAATTTATTGTTCTCTGTTGCTTCCATATATGACTTATTGTCTGGAGATATGGGGTAATGCATATAAAACAAATACTCTTCCTATTTTCAAGTTACAAAAAAGAGCTATAAGAATTATAAATCAATCAAACTATATAGAACCAACTAACATTTTGTTTATTAATCTGAATACCCTGAAATTTTATGATTTAGTTGAATATAAAATGGCACAGATAATGTATAAAGCACAAAATAACTTGCTTTGCCGCAGTATTCAGAAGCTGTTTAAAGTCAGAGAGAGTCAATATGACTTAAGGGGAACAGATGTCTTTAAAAAAACAAAAAACAAGATAAGGACAAACATAAAGCAGAGATGTGTTTTTGTTAGAGGAGTTAACCTGTGGAATAGTTATGACAGTGATTTAAAAAGATGTAGTTCATTTTCCTTGTTTAAAAACATGTTTAAAAATAGAGTATTAGAAAAATATATAAATCAAGAATGAAAAGAGCAAAAATAATAATACTGAAACTCTTGGTTGTTTTGCTTTGATGTAGTTACTTATCTAAGGTGGAAAGTTTTTTTTGTTTTGTTTTGTTTGTTTGTTTGTTTGTTTGTTTGTTAGTTTTTGCTTTGCTTTGTTTTATTCTTTGCTTCGAGCCCTGTGTACAGGAGCTGCATGCAAAAGATTTTTTGTTAAAAGGGTTGGAGTAATAAGCAAATGCTTCTGCCAATACCTTTTGATTAGCCTTGTCTCATGATTTTTTGCTTTGTGGTAATTTTTATTCTGTATTCACTGAGATATTTGAATGCTAATCAATAAAATAAAATAAAATTTTTAAAAAAGTGACCTACATGTCCTCACTCATTAGCTGTGTTCCAAAATTTCGGCTGCATCCTTTGAAGACTGAGAAGGCCGGAAGTGCGAGGCTGTGAAATGGGACAGTCTAGCTGTCAGATTTGCGTCACCGCTGTGTCTGTGGAGTTTAACAAACTCAGCCGTCTGCTCCTTGCTATCTAAAATATAACAGGACACTGGCGTAAATTCTCGACCATCTCACACTTATGTTTGATTGGTTTTCTGTTTGATCTTTATTCAGCTGTGTGAAAATCCCGGAGGAACCCACCCGATGGATTAATAAAGTTTTATTTAATCTAATAATCTAATAACTTTGATCTCAGCCAACCCGATTTACTCCGGAACAAATAAAACACCAAAAAAAAAGGCAAACAATTACATTTTTAAGTTATCCGAATGACTTATATATCATGTTTAACCTGAGTAGTGAAAGAGCGGGGGTCTGAAAACGATGAAGCCGGGAGTCCGATGCGCTCGCCATCTTGAGTGACCATCGAACCCCTCGGCCTGCTATCGAGCGGTTGGGTAACAGACGTCTCCGAAAAGGTCAGCACACTTTTGCAAATATGTCATGTCTTGATAAACCAAGCAGATATTTGAAATTTACATTTTGGATTTATATTTTATTATTGTCATTTGTATTGAGAAACACGTAATCATTTATGCTTAGAAGTATGTTTAGAAGTATATAGTTGATTGCATATTGAAAGAATGTCTCATCCTAGGAGGGCTGTAACAACTCTGTGTAGCATGAAGAAGGGAGTGCGTTCACTCCTCTCCAGAGTGTTCTGGCATAGATCACACACCTCCTAGGGTCATAAGAGAGGTCGTATCTTCTCTTGCTGACCTTGCTATGGTATGGCAAACACACGTATATCTGTTTGAGTGTAAGAGCCTTTTGTTTAGATGGACCGCTAGATTCCTGGCACCAGCTTTGGGGAGTCTTCACAGGTTCACATCTTGACACACACAGATACACACACACACATACCTACCTACACAACGCACAGGCAAGGTACTCTTTGTGTGTATGTATACATCATATGTTAATGACCCTATGCATATTCATGTAACCACAATAAAAGGAGTGTTACAGGGAACCTGGCTGAGAGTCTGACGGAGGTCAAGTGGGCGGAACAACACTTGGCTCCAGTCGGGTCTCCCTCGTATATGAGTAACACAAAGAACTGTGCCTACTTGCGTCTTGCTATTTGCTGTTGTAGTAAATTGTATCGTTCCAGCGAGGGGTTGTGCTAGACAGGCCCATCATTAATCAGCTACTTTCTTGCCTGAAAATATGTTAAAAGTTCATTTTGTGACCCAGAAAGATTATTAAGAGTAATTTTAAAACTTAGTAGCGGCCGCCATTGTTGGAAACTAAAATTGGCTGGGCTGCGTTATGAATTCTGCGATATGGTGGGCCACGAAGGACACACCCGACCCATCCTTCAAATTCGGGGAAATGAATAGAATAGAATAGAATAGAATAGAATAGCTTTTTATTGTCACTGTTACAAGAACAGTGAAAGGCAGTTTGGCATCTCTCCATGTGTGTGGAGTACACAATAGCGTAAGTATTTACACAATAACAGACAAATTTACATTTACACAAGAAAGATATGCACAAGTTATACATACACCTGCAAACATACACGCACATACATACATATATGTATATATACATATTTGCATCCGTACATGCATACACACACACATATTTCCACATACACGCTTACATCTATATACATACACATACATGCCATCTAACTAGCAGGTGCATTGAGAGGTGCAGTGTGATCAGAGATATTGCACACTGAGTGTGTGTGTGTGTGTGTGTGTGTGTGGGGGGGGGGGGGGGGGGGGGGGGGGGTGATATTGCACATTGAGTGGGAGGGTGCTGTTGGAACTATACTGAATAATGTTATAATAAATACAGTATAAAGAGGTAAGGGTGTTGGTTGCATTGAAGTATAAACAGAAATACGGTTTATAAATAAGGTGTAATGTCCATGAGTGTTGGCAGTGCAGTTATCCTCCAATCAGGGAGGAGGTAGGGCATGTTTGACAGCCTGTGGGTAAAAACTTCTGTTGAGTCTGTTTGTCTTCGAGCTGATGGACCTGTAGAGTTTACCAGAGGGAAGGGGGGAAAAAGTAAGTGTCCAGGGTGGAGGGGTCCTTGATGATGATGCTGGCTTCCTGCTGAAGGCTGCCAGTATAGATGTCTCTGAGGGGGGTTAGTGAAGTGCCGATTGGCTGCTCTGCTGCCCTCACCACCCGCTGCAGTTTCCTCTTGTCCTCTGTGATGCAGAGGGTGCAGCAGTAAGTCAGAAGGCTCTCAATGGTGGAGCGGTAGAAGTTTACTAGCAGTCTTTGGGGTAATTGGGCCTGACGTAGTTTCCTGAGGAAGTGCAGCCTTTGTTGTGCTTTCCCTACCTGGTGGGAGATGTTTGTGGACCAGGTAAGGTCGGCCGAGATGTGGACTCCGAGGAACTTAAAGCTTTCTACCCTTTCTACCTCCTCCATCAATGTAGAGGGTGGAGTGCTCAGATCCTTTGTTCTTCTGAAGTCGATTATCATGTCCTTGGTCTTGGCTGTGTTCAGATGCAGGTTGTTGTCGTCACACCATTGCTTCAGATGCTGAACCTCCTCTCTGTAGCTGAATCATCGTTGTTGTCGATCAGTCCTATGACAGTGGTGTCATCAGCAAATTTTATAATGGTGTTACTGGTGTGGATTGGTGAACAGTCATGGGTGAAAAGTGAGTATAAGAGGGGACTGAGGACACACCCCTGTGGGACACCCACATTCAGAATGAGGATGGAGGAGGTGTGCTCTCCCATTCTTACATTCTGGGGTCTGTTGCTCAGGAAGTCCAGTATCCAGCTGCACAGTGAGCTGCTGAGTCCTAAGTTGCTGAGTTTATTAACCAGTTTGTGGGGTTGAACTGTATTGAAGGCAGAGCTGAAGTCCACAAATAGCATTCTCACATTAGTGATGGGATTTCCGGCTCTTTTTAGAGAACCGGCTCTTTCGCCTCGGCTCGCTAAAAAGAGCTGACTCTTTCGGCTCCGATCCGGCTCTTCAGGTTGTTTTGTTGCTTTAATTAATTTATTATTACAATAATATAAAATTATGCACAAAAGGAATTACTAATGTAAAAAAAGTGGTTTTATTTATATATGTTTATATATAAATATATACAGTGGCCCCTAGAGACACGTACAAACTCCAAAAAGCACGTACAAACTCTAAAACACATTTCTAGCGTTAACTGAACTTCCAAAACAGAGCTACCTAGATCACTTAAATTGCACAATTGAAAGCATATGTGTATGGTTTGTGTATTTAAACACAAGCACTCATATATATTCAAATAATTTAAAAAAAAGTTCATTTACTTCTTACTACCACACACCGGTCGTTGGTACTTGCTGGCTTGTGTAGCCTCTAGGTAACAAAAGCTCAACACTGTGCCTAGCATTCTGGAGCACTTCTGTTGTCTTTTATACATGTTTTGGAATTTTTATGTGCTTCTGAGGCTATGTCCACACGTACACAGGTATTTTTGAAAACAGAGATTTTCCGTTTTCGTTTTAAAAAATAATCCCATCCACATGTAAACGCAGAAATGAAGGAAAACGCTGCTAGGAACATGCCAAAGCAACAGGTGCCGATATATTCCTAAACGTGTAGAAATGTTGGCCAATCAGAAGTCTAGAAGCCTCGGTGGGAAATAGTAAACAAAGATGGGGCATAGAAGCAGAACCGAGTCGTATGTGTGGAGGGACAGTAACTGTGTGTGTATATGTAAGCATTTAAACACTGCAGAGAGGACAATTAACAGTAACAGTATTGTAGAAATTCATTTCACCGAAACAAAACGTGGAGCACAGTGTGACGTCAAAGAAAGGCGCACATCTTTGACGCTGCGTTTTCTCCGTTTTCCTCATCCACGCATAAATGCAAAAACTGAGTTTTCGAAAATATCCACCCTGACAGGCATTTTTAGAAATCTCCGTTTTCAGTGACCGAAAACGCCGTTTACGTGTTGACGAAAGGTGCAAACGCATAGAAAAATCTCCGTTTTCAAAAATACCCAGGTACGTGTGGATGTAGCCTGAGTTTTTATGTGTTTTGGAGTTTTTACGTGCTTCTGAGTTTTTACGTGTTTTGGAGTGTGTACGTGCTGCTTTGTCTCTAGGGGCCACCGTAAATATACTTTTATTTAGTCACGCCACATAAAATGTAATAAATAAATCATATAATACAAAAACCAACTAGTCACTGTTCAACTTTTAACTATTTAAATTTTCAGCTTTTGCTTTTAAACAAATTTAAAATGAAACAGCACAAAACACTGCAAACCACAACACAATTGCATGCATATTCTCTGTCATATGGGCCTGCATGAATAAACTTTCTGAATCCTTTTTCATCTGCAACTGAAAATAGTTGTGGATGATTACTATACCTTTCTAATGTGACGTTGTTGTCCCTGGCTCTCTTTCTCTCTTTCTCCCTCCCGCTCTGTTCCTGTGCAACTGCGACTGTAACTACCGCCCCTCCCCCCTCTGGCCAGCGCAAAGCACAAGGCTCGCGTGCGGAGTGAAGCGGAAAAAAAAGTGCGAGAGGGAGGGTGAGAGAAAGAAAAATAAAAACCCCACGGCTCGCGATAAGGAGCCGGCTCACGTCATTCACGTCAAAGATCCGGCTCTAAGAGCCATTTCGTTCGCGAACGACCCATCACTATCTCACATAGGTGTTACTACAGTCCAGGTGTGTGAGGGCTGTGTGAAGAACTGTTATTATGGCATCCTCTGTCGACCTGTTTGCCCTGTATGCAAACTGGTGTGGATCGAGGTTTGCAGGGATGGCAGTTTTAATGTGTGACATGATGAGCTGTTCGAAACATTTGGCAATTATGGGTGTTAAAGCAACTGGACGATAGTCATTCAAGCAGCTCACTGTTCCTCTTGGGCACTGGAACGATGGTGGTTGACTTAAAGCAGGATGGTACTACAGACTGTAGCAGTGAGAGGTTGAAGATGGTGGTGAAAACCTCTGCTAGTTGGTCTGCACATGCTTTAAGCACTCCACCGGCTGCACCGTCAGCACCAGCTGCTTTCCTCACATAGACTCTGCGCAGTGTGGCTCTGACCTGGTGCTGCTCCAGCTGGATGGGAGCGTCGTTCCTCTCTGTAATGGCAGGATGGGTGATGGTGTCCCTGTTTTCTTGGTCAAAGCGGGCGAAGAAATGGTTTAGGGTGTCAGGTAAGGTGATGTCTGGGGAGTTGGTTTGTGTGCAACTGTCTTTGTAGCCAGTGAGTGTCTTGATCCCCTGCCACATGTTTCTGGAGTTCTTTGTGTTAAAGTGTTCCTCGATGCGCTGTTTGTAATTGCGCTTGGCTTCTTTTATGCCTTTAACCAGAGATTGGCGTGCCTCTTTGTAGACTTGTTGGTCTCCTGATTTGAAGGCGCTGTCACGTGCTCTTAGTAGGGCTCTCACCTCACTGTTGAGCCATGGCTTCTGGTTCGGGAACACTTTAACAGTCTTTATTGTTGTTACGCTCTCAGTACAGAAGCTGATTTATGAGAGTACAGCAGATGTGTGGCCCTCCAAGTCTGATCCTTCTGCAAATACACTCCAATTCGTGTTATCAAAACAGTCTTGTAGGGCCGTGGTGGCTTCCGCGGTCCACACTCTTACTGATTTCTCAGATGGTTTTTGTCTTTGAATTAGAGGTTTATAAGCAGGGATCAGGGACAGAGAGAGATGATCAGAGAGTCCGAGATGAGGCAGGCGGGTGGCCTTGTAAGCATCTGGGATGTTGGTGTAGACCTGGTCTAGTGTGTTGTTTTCCCTCGTCGGAAAGCTCACGTTTTTAAAGAATCCAGGCAGGACAGATTTCAGGTTTGCGTGGTTAAAATCTCCTGCCACGATCACAGCGCAGTCCGGGTGTATTGTTAGCTGTTTATTAATGGAGCGCTGGAGTAGCTCCATGGCTGACTTAGCATTAGCTTGCGGCGGCACATAAACTGCTATTATTGTGATCGCTGTGAGCTCTCTCGGCAAGTAGAAGGGTCTACACTGGACCATCATGTATTCTATGTCTTGGCAGCAGTGGACAACTTTAACTGTGTTGTTGGTGCACCAGTTATTGTTTACAAACACTAGCAGACCTCCCCCGCGTTTCTTACCGGACTCTTTGTTCCTGTCCGCTCTGAACGTAGCGTGGCCTGCTAGCTCAATCGCAGTGTCTGGGGTAAAAGAGTCCAGCCAAGTCTCTGTGATGATCATAGTATCACAGTAATCCAGACAGCGTGAGGTGATCCGCAGTCGTAGCTCGTCGATCTTGTTATTTAGTGACCGTGAGTTGGTGAGGAAGAGACTTGGAATAGCCGGTCCATGTGGGTTAGCACGTAGCCTAGCCTTCAGCCCCGCTCTCTTCCCTCTCTTCTGTTTCCTGTGCCTCCGTCGCCTACGCCACTTCAGCGGTGGTATGGTGAAATTAGAGTCGGTGACCCTCCGGATCTCAGGGGGAATTGAGTCCCAGTCATTGTCAGCAAAGGTGTGCAGGTTTTTGTAGTTTAGAACCGCAAGCAGTTCAGTTTTACTGTACTGCATATGTGCTCCTGCATATCAGAGTAAAAGTGAAACAAAAATACACAAAATAAAAAGAAAACCGCTAAGTTGAGGAGAGCGCCGGGCCGCTGCGACTGCTCGCGCCGCCATCTTGATAGTAACCAGTGACTATTGGCGCCTCGTGTCAGGTGGTGGTTGTCCCCCAGAGTGTGAGCAGTTTCTTGACCTCATGGCCAATTCATCCCGATGGAGAGGTGAAGAGCTCCCAGACAAGATCGGCACAGTCAAGCTTCAGCAGTCAGTCACCTTGTTAGCGAGACAAGAGCATCTAGTCTGGGGCAAGCTGCCGAGTAATGTTTCTATGTCACCAGGGAGCACAGTGATTGTTGAAGCCACTTCATCAAAGTCCATGCCACGTAGCATCATGGTTGGCCGCATCATAACGCCATTGTGGGGTGATAGCTGGGTTCCCATGAAGGTCACTAACCTGTTGGATAAACCTGTCACCCTGAAAAGAAACAGTAAGTTGGCTGACGTGTCCCCTTGTGTTGCTGTTGAGGATTTTGACGTTTTCCAGGGCACCTGTCAACCCCAGAAATCTGTGCAGGAGGAAGAGAAGGATGATACCCACCTCACTGATTTTAAACAGAGACTAAAACAGGTTGAGCTCAGTGAGATTGATATTGACCTGTGCCATGTTGGTCAAGGGGGGAAGGAGAAATTGGTTAAAATGCTTGAGAAGTACAATGACATTTTCTCCAAGCATACACATGACTGTGGCAAGGCCGAAGGCTTTGTACACGGCATCAGGCTCACTGATGAGAGGCCGTTCCGCCTTCCTTACCGCCGAGTCCCTCCAGCACATTACCAAAAGCTGCGACAAGTTTTGTCTGAAATGGAAGAACAGGAAATCATCAGAAGGTCCGTGAGCGAGTATGCCTCTCCACTGGTGTTAGTGTGGAAAAAGGATGGTAGTTTGAGAATCTGCACTGACTTCAGATGGCTGAATGCAAGGACCCTCAAAGATCCACACCAGTCTGACTGCCTTGCTGCATTGGGTGGAAATACCTATTTCAGCACCATGGATCTGACCTTGGGATTTTATAACATCCCTATGGCAGAGGAAGACAAGAAATACACAGCATTTACAACCCCAATGGGATTGTTCGAGTACAACAGAATGCCCCAAGGACTCTGTAACAGCCCCACCTCATTCATGCGAATGATGCTCAGCATTTTTGGGGATCTGAACTTCAGTAGTCTGCTGTGCTATCTCGACGATCTGCTTGTATTTGCTCGGACTGAAGAGGAGGCCTTGGACCGGCTAGAGACTGTGTTTCAACGCGTGTGCATCCATAACCTCAAACTAAGTCCAAAGAAATGCCACTTAATGAGGTCATCAGTGAAGTTTTTGGGCCACATTATAGATGGCAATGGAGTGGCTGTGGACCCAGCAAAGGTTGAGGTCATAGCAAAGATGACAAAGGCTGAATTGATGGAGGATGATGGCTGCACCCCGTCAGTTAAGAGGATTAAGTCATTCCTGGAGATGATATTCTACTATCAGCATTTCATCCCTAGCTGCTCCTCTATGGCGAAGCCTTTGTTTGCCCTCACTGCTGGACAAAAGAGGAGAGGGAGAGTTAAAACAGGCACCAATGCTGGTGTATACAGAAAGATGAAGCCCTCTGACTGGACAGATGAATGTGATGCAGCTCTGTCTAATCTAAAAGAGAAGCTGTTGAATTGTGTAGTCCTTACACATCCAGACTTTTCTTTGCCTTTGATATTGTCTATTGATGCTTCATTAGATGGGCTCGGTGCTGTATTGTCACAAATACCAGCTGGACAGCAGAAAGCCCGTTCTATTGCTTTTGCCAGTAAGACCCTGAGCAATTCACAGAAAAAGTACCCAGCCCACAGGCTAGAGTTTTTGGCATTGAAATGGAGTGTGTGTGCGAAGTTCAGTCACTGGCTAAGAGGTCATCCCTTTACAGTGTGGACGGATAACAACCCTCTCACCTACATCATGACAAAACCAAAGCTTGATGCTTGTGAGCAGCGCTGGGTGTCCAAGCTTGCTCCTTACACATTTGACCTGAAGCACATACCTGGTACCAAGAACGTCGTAGCTGATGCTCTCAGCAGAGACCCCTTTGCAACAACAGTCAGCCATAGGCTGATCACAGAGCAGTACAGTCACCTCCTTGCTGAATATGAGAGTGTCAGTTCTGAGGGAATACAAAATGCATTCCAGTTGAAGGTCCAAGGTCAACGTGTGGACACACCACCTTTCTGTACCACAGGACTGCAGCCACCCTGGTCTCAGCCTGGATGTGATGCTATGGATGTTAAGGCAATCCTGGATTTTCACAGTGAGTGGGATCTGGCTGCTGAAACAAGGGCTGTGGAACTGTTCCAGTCAGTTCAGGACCTAGTGTTGCCAGGACAGGAGTCATTTCCTGTGTCCACACTAGAGGAACTCCAGCATAGCCAGGAACTTGATCCCAGTATTTCAAAGATCTTACCATTTGTCACAAGGAGAAGGCGACCTTCCAGGCGTGTTTGTTTGTGATTCATGTTCACTGTTTCAACTTACTGTTAGATATATGTAACTAAAAAAATATGTAAAATTGCCACTGGTAAATGAAGTCTCCCTAAAGTATAATTTGTTGATGAGGTAATTGTCACTATATGTTCACGATGCAGTGCATTTTCATTTGTTATATATGTGTATAAATACATTTTAGTATTTTAGCAGTTTTATTTGTTAATTAGATTTTATTGTGATGTTGCACCTCAGTCGCCTAGAGGCCCCGCTGAGGAAAGGTGTTCATGCAGAAGTCCAGTAAAGTCAAGTCGCTGTACTGTTTTGTTTTTATTTTAAACAGTTCTGGGAGAATAAATCTGCCCGGCTGGCAAAGTGAGAGCTGACTCCTCTGGTCATTCGCACAACGCAACGCAGAGAACTAACGGCAATCAGAGTTTAAGGCCAGACCGGCTACAAGTACATATTCAGTAATTCAGCAAATTATTTACATGGCAATGCACTTCAGGCGCAAATGTAGACCCCTAAATAAAACATTATGGGTTATTCAGAACAGAACTATGCTTGGAGAAATATTGTCCCATCAGTTGATCCAACTCCTCCACAGTAGCAGGTGGAATTTTTCTTTTCTGAGGACGGCTTCTTTTACCTGTCACTACGGATGGTCTGTTTATGTTTTGATTGAGAGCCTTTTTGGGGGCAGCTGAAGAGGAGAAGTCTATCTTATGGCCAACCTCTGACTGTATCTTGGTCATATTACCCAGCAAAACCCAGTATGCAGGTTCATCTGTAACAGTCCTTATGCCACGGATGACCACTGTTGCTTCTACTTCAAACAGAAGAGCAGCGACATGGGTGCAGGTATCCAAGACTCCGGCCATACAGGTGCAGTGGGTTCTTCAACCTTCCCTGTGATGCTCACAATGACCCATGGCTGCAATGCTGGTTCATTCAGTCCTTAAGACTGCAGTACCTGAAACACACACAGACAAAGTTAATTTTTGGACAAGAACTTTAATCAGCCAAGTCTGACACAAATGTGTTTTATCTACTTTCAAATCCACTTATCATAAATCTAACAAATAAAGTGTTTATGTAATTTCTTTTTATCTTTTTATGTATCCATCTATAGAACATTGCATGTTATATTCTAAATGTGCCTGGTCTTTTTCAGAAACCCGGCTGCAAAAAATGAACCTAAAGTATGTAATGCAAAGATGTAATCACTTTCAAGAGGGAGATAGCATAAAGTTCGATTTTAAGTGACAATTACGAATCACTTAATAAGATAAGGAGATTCTACAGGTCATTAATCAATGTATAAAACCAAAATAGAATGTATTTTTAATTACATAGGACATAAACACGAAAGCAAGGTCTATAATTAGGATTATTTATAATAAATATGAATTAATTAGTGCAATTTCTTTAACCATAGAGAATGACTGAATGCTTCAGGACAATGTCATATCAATGCACTGAAATCACTGTTATCCATCTAACAGAGCCTCCACATGTTCTCACTGTAATTTCCCCCTCATGAATGAATTTATGCTGCACTAATCTGAATGTTTGGAGGGAAATCAAATGCATTTTAGTCGCAGTACTCAAGCTGACTTACCTTTGTTTGAATGACGGCGAATTCACAACGTGGAGGCTTAAAAATAGCCAAATCTAGGGTTTCTACTCCAATGCCGTTATTTCACATGGGTCCCCATTTCCTATGCACGGTATTTTTTTCAAGTACCATCTCTTTGCATCCGGACGCAATCTGTCTCTATGCCTTCCTTTTTCTTTTGATCTGCTTTTAAGTATGGTTCGTAGCAATCTTCCTTCCAACACAGTGTGTTTGTTGTGATTTGTGGCCTGCTAAAATGGTGCCACGCTCCCACAATGCATTGCAGCGTGACGTCAACTCCAAAGCCCCATAGCTTTGCAAAAATTGGGTTTAAAGCACTTGCAGCAACAAAGACATAATATTCCAAAAACATGCTTTGCCGACCTTTTTGTATTTACAGTTTTGAGGGATAACCCTCTTAAATTCCTCTAACTAGAAATATATGTAAAAAAAACAAAAAACATAGTTTATTGCACTTTTTTGCAATTTCTGTAGTTACTATGGACTTAATCAATGTTCCCTCTAAGCTGCGCACGTGCGCAATTGCGCACTGCTAGCACGGTCTCTGCGCACAGAAAATCTGTGTTGCGCACAAAAAAAATCTAACCTGAATTGAAATTAAAATTAAACAATTCTGTTTTGCAGTGTTAGTCAGTAAGTGACTGGCTGCTCCAGTATGGGATTAGAACGATGCCACCTTATTCCATAGTCCAGCCAATAATGTGATTTACATTCGTATATACGCAGCTAATCAACGTGGTTGACAGGCTATGACAGCATTCTTATGTGCAGACACCGGTGTTTGAGCTAGCAAAGCAGCGTGGCTGATGTGGAGTGAAGCCACGTTAATGACAACGTGTACAACCATTGGAGATGTGAGCAGGACAGACGGAACAACTGACGGAAAAAGTGTGGACTTTATACCAGTTTTTAAATTGTGTTGATAGGCCACGTAAAACCAGAGTTATGATAAAAATATCTGCAATGTTTGGTTTTCTTCCTGAATACTGTCGTTGTTTATATTTACTGCGGGAAGAAACGGTAAAAACGGCGTTTTATAAGAAAAAAGGCTCAAAAGCCTGTGAGCAAAAACAAACTCCACCCCTCTCCCTTTCCTATTCATCCAAAAAAGTACCATGTTGACCAATCAAAGAATGATATGGCAATGTGGCATCTAGTTGTTAAGAAATGGGAGGAAGTTTTGGAGTGACGGCGGTGTTTGAGATATGAGAGAAATGACTTCCTGTTAGCATTAAGTGCTTCTGTAGGACTGATGTAATTTTCATGGGTTGGATCATTTAAATGAAGCTGGACTCAGATGCAGTAAATAAGTTGATTGATCATTAATGAATAAAGCTGGTCAAATCCATCACGTGGACACGTGATTGTGTAGTATTGATCCCAATGCTGGTATTAGTCCTGGATCAATAACACTGGATGGATGCGTTCAGCATGGAGCCCTGAGCTGTGTTACAGACAAACATGGAAACTGACAGGTCTGTGTCATTCACAGTCTGTAACACTTCTAAACAACAGAGGCTGACCCAAGTGCCTCAGAGCCAGGCACGCTCACATCACAGCTCTCTAAAGAAGTTTCAAAATAAGAGCTGAAAGCTGTGTTTGCTTGTGTTAGCTTATTATTGTGGAGACTAACATTCAGTGATCATGTGTTCAGACTCCTAATGATTACTCTCATAAATCCTGATCTTTGTATTTACTGTGTGTTGGATCAATAACTGAGATTCATCGTATCACACAGATGTGCTGCTGCTGGTGATGTCAGCACATCTGGAACAATACGAGGTATCTGCTACCAGACTGAGCAGGACGTGAGACCTGTGGACTGTTTAAAGCTGTCCCTCCACAGGTCACTCAGACCTGATCCACACCTCAGTGAAATTCTCTGACTTCCTCAGTAGAGACAGAAACCATTCAGATCTGGGACGATCAGCTGACTGATGATGTCACACAGACTGTGTTTTTCAGGAACAGTGATTCTGATGTGAGCCTGCTAGCTGACAGCAGACCTGATGAAACCACATGGTCACATCTGTGAGGACAGACTGGACTCTTTGACTGCAACTTGGTTCTCCTCAGAGGTCTGTACAGGAGCACGTCTGTAAAACATACAAACCTACTTGTGTAGCCTCTGCCTCACATGTAGATACAGTTACTGGTGGCTGTTTCTCTGCCAGTCAGACTGAAACCATGTCCTGATGTGCTCCATCATTCAGCTCTATGCCCCAGTCAGCATCACTGTGTGCTACCAGTGTCAGTGTTTCTGCCCTTTTCATGTTTCATACAAACCAAAGTGATACACAACATATGCAGTGCTATACACACATATTTATATGTTTCTAAGAGTTTGATAACCAAGCTGTTACCAACATCCTGCACCATGTTCTTGTTCAACATGGGAAAAAAATACACAAGACTAGTTTAAATAAAGATTGAAGCCTTTGCTGTTTATTAGATAAACCACATGCATTATGATCCCTCAATACAATAGCATTCTGCTTAGAATTGCATTCAAAACTATTGAGCCAATATTTTCAGCTTATATGGCTGAAACATTTTCAAATAATGAGCCTCCGACAATGAGTGAAACAGTAAGAGCATGTGGAGAGTTTGGAAACATCCCATTAAGAAAGAGAAATCAAACATTTGGATTCATTTTAATGAGCTCAGACTTATTGAAATACAGAGGAGGTGGATATGAACTGAGCTTCAGAGAAACACAACATACTGATATTCACTGTGAAACTTTGAGTGGAAAAAGACATAAAACAACATGTGGATCCTGGAATAATGGGAGCTTCCATCTTTAAAGGACTGAAGAGGAAGAAGTTTACAAGGAATGATTGAGAAGAGTTTCAAACATCAACTGATTGAATCCATGAATGTGAAAACGTGTTTGTGAGTGAAAGAGACAGACATGTACAGACTGAACTATCTGTTCAACAGTAAGAGTGTTTCTCTAACAGGAGACACTCTTTACACTCAGCACAGGGACACTGAGGAACCAGGAGACCAGAACCCAAACCCAGGATAAAGAGTTTGAGTGAATGTGGTGTTGAAGGTGTGGAGGTGGATCAGAGTGTCAGAGGAGACTCTGTAGAAGGACAGAGTGCCAGCAGGACAGTCCACATACACTGCTGCTCTGTTAGAGACAGAGGAGGAGGAGGAGATGAATGTGTATCTGTTATTGTGCCAGACAGAACAAGAACTATTATCATCAGAGCAGATCAGACTCCAGGACTGATCATTGTGTCCAAACCAACAGTCATTACTGTCTCCTTTCCTTCTGATTCTTCTGTAACTCACTGATATAGAAATGTTTCCTCTCCACTCGACCTCCCAGTAACAGCGACCAGTCAGACCATTTCTACACAGCAGCTGATAAACATCAAATCTGTCTGGATGATCAGGATATGACTGAACCTCCTCCACACGTGTCACCTTCCTGTTGTTGTCAGACAGTTGGAGCTTTGTGTTCACTGTGTTTGTGTCGATTGTGAGTTGACAGGAATCTGATGGAGAGAACAAACACAATCCAGCTGCAGTTATTGATCCATCATCTGTTCATTGATTGACACTTTGATGATGACTCCTGACATCAGAGATGTGACTGAGTGATGTGACAGTTTGAAGATGGTTGAATGTGTGCTGCTTTGTTTTCATGAATCCCATTAAAAACACACTTACACTTCCTCAGACCTGGTCTCAACCATTGGACTCCAGCAGGCTCCACCCTGAAAGGAGGAGGGGTGTCAGACCAGCACAGTCTCTTTCAGCATGCACACATGGACATTACATGGCTCTCCTTCACATACTGTTACACACTGATAAAGGAACAGTCCGATATTTTCACAAATACACTTCAATCCATACGTGGATCAAGGTGCTGATGATTTGGACTGATCCTGGATCTGTCAGTACACCAGTATATTGAATGAAATATGATTGATTCAAACTCTGATCTTCATTATCTTTGTATTCTTCTTCTGTTTAGCGCCCAACTCCCTGCCTTTGCTGCCAGCTGTTTTTCTCTTCTTGGTGCCCAGTCTGTCTCTGCTTCACAGAGACAGACTGGGACATATTTGAACACCAGGACCTAGAAACTTTCACAGGATCAGTACTGGACTACATCAAGTTCTGTACTGCAAATGTGACAGTGGACAAAAGCATTCGGGTTTTCCCAAATCAAAAACCCTGGATGACCAGCGAGGTCCACTCACTCCTCAAAGCCCGTGATGCCGCCTTCAGGTCAGGTGACAGAGCTCTGTACAGGGCTGCTCGAGCTGACCTGAAAAGGGGGATTAAAAAAGCCAAGTCAGACCACAAAAGGAACATCGAGTCCCACCTGTCCAGCAACAACACACGGGAGGTGTGGCAGGGAATGCAAGACATCATCAACCACAGAGGCAGCACTGCAAAAACAGAAAATTCGAGTGTGCAGCTGGCAGAGGAAATAAACAGCTTCTTCGCCCGCTTTGAAACACCACAACAGCAACACTCATCTGCTTCAGCCCTGCTCCCATCCTCATCCTCACCTGGTTCCTGCACCGCTCCACTCACTGTAACGGAGCACGATGTCAGACGTGTGCTCCTAGCAGTGAACCCCAGAAAGGCGGCCGGTCCAGACAGAGTACCTGACAAGGTACTAAGAGCATGCGCACACCAGCTCACCCTCATCTTCACCAGACTCTTCAACCTCTCACTGGATCAGGCAGCCATCCCATCCTGTCTAAAATCAGCCACAATCATCCCAGTGCCGAAGAAGTCTCCCATCTCCAGCCTGAATGATTACCGCCCTGTGGCCCTCACACCGGTAATCATGAAATGCTTTGAAAGAC
The DNA here is from genome assembly GCF_036321145.2 of Pelmatolapia mariae. Lineage (NCBI taxonomy): Eukaryota > Metazoa > Chordata > Actinopteri > Cichliformes > Cichlidae > Pelmatolapia > Pelmatolapia mariae. The sequence continues at coordinate 10,552,279 of NC_086229.1, forward strand.
TAGTCCTTCAGCACATCAAGGATTACCTCCCCCCAGAATTCAACCCCCACCAGTTTGCATACCGTGCAAACAGATCCACAGAAGACGCCATCGCCACAGCCCTCCACGCTGTGCTGAGTCACCTAGAGCAGCGGCAGAGCTACGTCCGAATGCTCTTTGTGGACTACAGCTCAGCCTTTAATACTATCATCCCGGACATCCTCATCAACAAACTGGTCACTCTTGGCCTCCCTCCTCTCACATGTGCCTGGATAAAGGATTTCCTCACAAACCGGCCCCAGACTGTGAGACTCGGCCCTCATCTCTCCTCCACTCGCACACTGAGCACCGGCTCCCCACAGGGCTGTGTGCTGAGCCCCCTCCTGTATTCTCTCTACACCCACGACTGCAGTCCGACCCACAACAACAATCTCATCATCAAGTTTGCTGATGACACCACGGTAGTCGGACTCATCTCGAAGGGAGATGAGGCAGAGTACAGAGAGGAAGTCCTGAAGTTGGCAGCATGGTGTTCAGAAAACAACCTGGCACTGAACACCAAGAAAACCAAAGAGCTCATTGTTGACTTCAGGAGACACAGCACTGACTTGGCCCCCCTCTACATCAACGGGGAGTGTGTAGAGAGGGTCCACACTTTCCGGTTCCTTGGTGTCCTCATCTCTGCTGACATCTCCTGGACGGAAAACATTTCAGCGGTCATCAAGAAGGCCCAACAGCGGCTGCACTTCCTGAGAGTCCTCAGGAAGTACAAGCTAAACTCCAACCTGCTGCTGACCTTCTACCGCTCGTCCATTGAGAGCCCTCTAACCTACTGCATCACGGTATGGTACGGCAGCTGCACCAAGGCAGATAGAGTGAGGCTTCAGAGTGTGGTCAAGACAGCACAAAAGATCATCGGCTGCCCTCTCCCCTCCCTGATGGACATTTATTCCTCCCGCTGCCTCAGCAGAGCAGCAAACATTATCAAGGACAGCTCCCACCCTGGCTTCAACATGTTCAGCCTGCTTCCCTCAGGGAAGCGCTACAGGTGCATCAACACAAAAACCCACAGACTCAAAAACAGTTTCTTCCCCAAAGCGATAACCACCCTGAACTCACACATGCACCGTTAACACAGCCCCCCACTTCCCACTTCCTCTATGGACCACCACTATTTATACCAATTCTATGTGCAATAACTGTATATACATAAACACTATTTATACCAATTCTATGTGCAATAACTGTATATACATAACACTATTTATACCAATTCCATGTGCAATAACTCAACTGTACATACATAACACTATTTATTACATATTACTTACGGCTTGTAAATTGTACATTTGTACATATATATATATATATATATATATATATATATACATCTTCTTCCCTATGTTAATACTGTCCATATGTATATAGCGCTGCAGAACTGTACCCCCCCTCCCCCCCAGCATGTTTACACTGAGTAGGAGATGCTCTGTATCTCATTGTACAACTGTATAGTGACAATAAAGGCATTCTATTCTATTCTATTCAGTGAGGTTACTGTACATGGCCTCTGACCTCTGAGTGAGTGCAGAATTGTTTCCATGTGTTTTAATGCCACATGAAACCTGTTCATGTTCTGATTTAACAGCAGATTTCTCCACATGCACACAGAGAAATATTTGCCTCTGCCACACAAAAAGTGGACCATATATTTGTTTTTGAATATTTCATCATGAAACTATTAAGGGATCAGAGTATTTCCTCAGTAAACAGTCTGATGCTCATGTTACTCCACTGAATCATTCTGTTGTCAGCTGACATCACTGAGAGTCACCTGTCAGTCACCCGCATTCTAAGAGGCAACGAAGAAGAGATGCAGGTTATGGACTCAGCTAGCTTAGCTGCACCTTGGATTGCATAATCACTCACAAATTGTGCCCTTCCACCAAATGGTTCAAACATTAATATATGATGTTTATATGTTTTATAATATATGTCTGTAACCTGTTTCATGTGCTCAACCATCTTACAATAGCAGTAAAGAGGCATTGTGTGAGGCAAACAGTTCTCTTGCCTCACAGTAAGGGGCAGTCGTGAGCTTTGACGTTCTTATGCTACTTTGCAGCTGCTGTAAGTGACAGCAAGCTAGCAGCAATCTTAGAGTCCATTGTTACAAGTCAAGTGCAAAAAAATAATGAACTTTTTTTCCCAGAAGGATTGGCAAATTAGTGTTATGCAGGGTACAGTTTGTCTGTGTAAAGAATGCTGATGAAACAAAACCTGTTAACTGCTGCCGATCGAATGCAAGACAGGACTGGCTCAATTTGTGGCAGCAGCAGCTCGTAGTGGTGTTGTGGTCTGCCACAGCAATTGCTACTGCTTTGATAATGTTTTTATATTTTACCTGAGAGTGTCCAGTCTCCAGCGTGGATCCTTTATACCAGCTGACAGCAGCTTTATCCCTGAATCGCCTGGGTCATTGTAGCTCAGATCCAGCTCTTTTAGATGGGAGGGGTTGGAGCTCAGAGCTGATCCCAGAAACATACAACCTTCCTCTGTGATAAGACAGCGTGATAAACTGCAGATACACAAAATAACAATCCATCTGTAAACACTCATCCAATGGTTTGTCTTTGTTTTACATTCATTTCATTAATTTAATTCAAGTTACATTTATAGAGTGACAGTCAATATCAAAATTTGGATCAAGTTGTATAGCAGTCGACTCTACAATATTAAATAGAGGTGACCTGAACAAGATCACCACTTGACTCCATTGTAAAAACTCAAAATCTTCCCAAGTATATTTGTTTAATTCCTAGTTAAAATATCTCATCATACTTAAAATAAGACACAATCAGCTATAAAGTAACATTTCATTGGCAGATTTTTTTCACTACTTTCAAGCAAAAAATATTCTATTAATTAACGCTTTAAGACCTACCATAGAACCAAGTCCGCCAGAGCTTATATTATATTTTTACATGCTGTAGTGCCATTTTTGGGAGCATTTAAAGTTGCTATACATCAATACAACCATTATAGCCCAAATGTTAAATAATATGTATGCATTAAGTGCATAGTAATTATATAAATTGCAAAACAGTGCAATAAACTACAAAAAAATTGAAAATCGTTTTTGTTTTTTTAACAACAACGCTAAAGCTATTCCGTTATACCTGTATGTAAAAAATACACTGCACCCAAAATATTTCATAGTTCAGCAATACTGATCAATCTAATAAACTTAAACCTACTCCATCCCCCCTATTCTGGTATTTTAAAGAGTACTTAGCAGAAATATTAAGCAAACTAACAAATAGGGTTGCAAACTCCCAGCAAAAAAAAAAGAAAATAGGGAACCACCGCCGACCCTCCACCTCATGATGCTTAATCGACGTAATCAACTTTTATTTGATGCAGTGTGAAAAAAAAATGCACAGAATTAAATTATTTTTCAAGAATAATTAAATAGATTCAACATCTTTCTTCAACACAATTGCAAACTGCACAGATGGTACCTTCCCAAAAGAAAAAGTACTATAGCTTACTAGGGTATATTAGACTTAACACTTACTATATACAGTAATGGACTTCTACACATTTTACATCAGATTAAAACTTTGTAAAGTGTAAAGTAAAGTGTGTTGTGTTAGTCCCCGAAGGGAAATTACTCCTCTGCATTTAACCCATTCACCCAGTGAAGCAGTGGGCAGCCACCAGTGCAGCGCCCGGGGAGCAGTGTGTAGGGGCGGTACCTTGCTCAGGGGTACCTCAGGGTAGCCGTTCAGTGGGGTCGAACCCCCGACCTTCCGATCATGGGGCAGGCACTCTACCTACTGAGCTATCCCTGCCCATTATCAGAATCTTGGGTGTAAGATTCTGATAATTATTTATTAAAAGCTAGAAATTTTAAATGAGAATAAGAAAGATAAGTATGTCTTTGTGCCCCCTTTTCCCTGTTAATGCCCTATCGGGCCCCCTGGCTAAACTTTGCTAGATCCGCCCCTGCACAGTTACCAGCCGTCAGCTGTGTAGAAAAGGATCCTGGTCTAGAAAGTAATATTAAATAAATTCTAACAACAGCTTATCAAGGTTAAACGTACTGCTGTTGTTCAGCCGCTGGTTTCCTCTTTCTGGTGCAAAGTGGGCCAAAAACAAAGAAGAGAGACGGACTCCCGACAGAAAAGCCGATCAACTGATCATTAAGCAGTTTCATTAAGTAGCAGCAGGAGAGGGAGGGAGAGAGAAGAGGCAGTCGCTCCATATATCGGTTGTTAAGCTTAACGTGGGAATGCTTTACAAACATTCAGAGATGAACTTAAACACTTGCTTTACTTCTCTCGGGGATAACTTCCTCCGAGATGAAATGCTGGTTTGCTAGCTAGGCTACAAATACACACAGCCGCTCTATCACGTGACGCATACTGCTCCGACGTGCTATGGTTATGAGCCGAGTTACGCCCTGTTGCAAGTTTTGTGAGGTGCTTTCTTAATATTTAATGGATCTGATTACATTTTTTATTTCTCTCCGATATCCGATGTTTGAAATTGTATAAAGAGTTTATAAAAATGATCAGAGGAAGCAATTAACTAACTTCATCAAAAAGGACTCGAAGTTCCCGTGAAGTATTATGACTTTTTTGGAGTGTAAAAGACTGAATCCTGACCTGAGAATTTGTAGTGTACAATGTGGACTCTCCAGTGCAGCAGACAGAAATCTAAGTCCTGAATTCTCCAGGTCGTTGTTACTCAGGTCCATCTCTCTCAGGCTAGAGGATTGGGAGCTGAGAACTGAGGACAGAATTTCACAGCTTTTCTCTGAGAGATTACAGCCACCCAGTCTGATAAATTAACAAACAAACAGACAAAAGTAGTTAAATTTAAAGTTTATCAATGTTGCATGGAGGACTTACTAGGTTTGGAAACATTTAATGTTTTTTTTAGGACTGGCTAGAACTGCTATTGCTGTATTTAAAATATATCAGAAACAGACCTTTACTGTCACTGACAATAATGATAAATGGTAAGATACAACAAGAAAATTATGACTTTAACCTTTAGTAACTACATCTTTAACTGATTATTTAATTTGATTAAAAATAAATCATCCTTTAATCTAACCTCAGAGCTTCCAGTGTACAATGACGACTCTGCAGTGCAGCTGACAGACACTTCAATCCTGAATCCTGTAAGTTGTTGTTACTTAAGTCCAGCTTTTTCAGTTTAGAGGACTGTGAGCTGAGAACTGAGGACAGAGCTTCATAGCTTCTCCTTGAAAGAAAACAGCCACTTAATCTAGAAATAAAGAACAAAAATTTAAAAAATGGTTTTAAATATTCATTGAGGAATTACCAGATGTAGCAATAGTTTATGTTGTTTTGGGATTGCCTGGTATTACTATTGTCTTATTTTACACACATGAAGATCAACTGACTTCCAAACTGGTACTTAGAGCTGTTTTCACACATGAAGGATATGGAAGCTAAAGGCAACACAAGACTTTAATGCACATTGCATACTTCGCCACATGGTTAGCGCATGCCAAATTAATGTTATATTTGCTGGGACATTTGTTTTGTATTAACTTGGTGTGAATTTACTGGCAGTAATTCACTATCTAATAATGCAACCAAAAGCAAATAAAAATAACCTGACAATTGTATAGGTTTGCCTTTTATTTAGTAATGCAAGACAGATTCTAAATAATACTGGGAAAGAATGAATCCTGACATTAGACTTTTTAGGCAACAGTGTGGACTCTCCACTGCAACAGACAGAAGCACCACGCCTGAATCATGGAGGACATTGTTGCTCAGGTCCAACTCTTTTAGACTCGAGGCCTGGGAGCTGAGAACTGCGGACAGAGCTTCACAGCTTCTCTCTGAGAGGAAACAGCCACTCACCCTAGATATGAAGAACACCAACAAGAATAAAGGAACTAGATTAAAGTAAAACAACTGGTTATAATAAGACTCTTTTTGACTCTGAGCACACAACTAACACTAACAATAAGGAGACCTGCTTCACCACCTGAATTACAGGCACTACAGTGTACCGATGGTCAAGTAGAGAGTTATCAGATTTGGCAACATTTAATATTATTTAAAGGCTTGCTGGAATTACTATTTTCTGATTTTCAACACATTTGAAATATGTGCCAATAGAAATAATGAAAAATACTAAGAAACAACAAATGGATGACGCTCACCATTATTAGATAGTTAACTAGAAATTTCATTATTTGATGAGAAGGTAAATAACCCATTGATCTGACCTCAGAGTTTCTAGCATACAGTGTGGACTTTGCAGTGCAGCTGACAGAAGCATCATTCCTGAATCCTGGAGGCTGTTAATACTCAGGTCCAGCTCTTTAAGACTAGAGAACTGAGAGCTGAGTACTGAGGATAGAGTTTCACAGCTTTTCTCTGAGAGTAAACAATCACTCAATCTAGAAATAAATAACACAGACAACACCCCCCCCAAAAAAATAGATTAAAGAGTATTGATGGTGTAGTACAGAGTTAAAGGTTTGTCAATATTTAATATTCTTTCAGTGGCTGGAATTGGCATTGTCTGGTTTTAAACAAATATGAAATAGGTCAATTTACTTTCTATTATAAATAATGAAAAATACTAACAGACAACAACAAATACATGAAGTTTAAAGCTGGTATATGTTTAACTGCATATTATTTCATTTAGTAAACAAATAAAATATCATTAGATCTGACCTAAGCGTTTCCAGTCTACAGTGGGGACTTTGCAGTGTGGCAGACAGAAGCTTCACTCCTGAATCCTGGAGGTTGTTGATACTCAGGTCAAGCTCTCTCAGAGTAGAGGACTGGGAGCTGAGAACTGAGGACAGAGCTTCACAGCTTCTCTCTGAAAGGAAACAACCACTCAATCTAGAAATACAAATGGACAGAAAAATTAGCTCAAATTAAATGTCTTGCCGCAAGTTCGCTCTTCAAGTTATAAAAATTCCTCCGCAAAAACAAATCTGTTCATGCCTGCTTCTCCAAGTGACTTCTTCATTTTCTAAATACACAGTCCAGAGACTCTGTGTCTCCAGACAGAAACATACATTAACTTACAGAGCTTTGTTGGAGGCTTTCACCACTGGCAGCATCCTCAGAAGAGCCTCCTCTGAAGCAGAGTATTTCTTCAGATCAAACACATCCAGATCTTTTTCTGATGACAGTAAGATGAAGACCAGAGCAGACCACTGAACAGGAGACAGTTTATCTGTGAAGAGACTTCCTGATCTCAGGGACTGTTGGATCTCCTCCACTAGAGAACGATCATTCAGTTCATTCAGACAGTGGAACAGAGTAATGCTTTTCTCTACAGACATATTCTCACTTAGCTTCTCCTTGATGTACTGGACTGTTTTCTTAATGGTCTGTGAGTTACTTCCAGTCTGTGTCACGAGGCCTCATAGGAGAGTCTGACTGGTCTGCAGTGAAAGACCCAGGAGGAAGCGGAGGAACAAGTTCAGGTGTCCATTTGGACTCTGCAAGGCCTTGTTCAATGCACTCTGGTGGAGATATTGCAGGTTTCGTTTGCTAAATAATTTAGACCACCAGGAGGTTGTTTCTTCAAGCAAATTGACTCCAGAGCTGATGAATGTCAAATGGACATAAAGAGCAGCCAGAAACTCCTGAACACTCAGATGGATGAAGCAGAACACCTTGTCCTGGTACAGTCCTCTCTCCTCTTTAAAGACCTGTGTGAACACTCCTGAATACACTGAGGCTGCTCTGATATCGATGCCACACTCTGTCAGGTCTGATTCATAGAAGATCAGGTTTCCTTTCTGCAGCTGATCAAAAGCCAGTTTTCCCAGAGACTCAATCATCTTCCTGCTCTCTAGACTCCAGTGTGGATCTGTCTCTGTTCCCCCATCACAACTGACCTTATTTATTTTAGCCTGAACCAGCAGAAAGTGGATGTACATCTCAGTCAGGGTCTTGGGCAACTGTCCTCCCTCTCTGGTTTTCAGCACATCCTCCAGAACTGTAGCAGTGATCCAGCAGAAGACTGGGATGTGGCACATGACGTGGAGGCTTCGTGATGTCTTGATGTGGGAAATCATCTTGCTGATCTGCTCTACATCTATGAATCTCTTCCTGAAGTACTCCTCCTTCTGTGGGTCAGTGAACCCTCTGACCTCTGTCACCATGCCAACACAGTCAGGAGGGATCTGATTGGCTGCTGCAGGTCGTGTGGTTAGCCAGAGGCGAGCAGAAGGAAGCAATTTCCCCCTGATGAGGTTTATCAGCAGCACATCCACTGAGGCGGACTTTCTAGGATCAGTTAGGATTGTAGTTTTGTGGAAGTCCAGAGGAAGTCGACACTCATCCAGACCATCAAAGATGAACACAACCTGGAAGTCTTCAAAGCTGCAGATTCCTGCTTCTTTGGTTTCAGTAAAGAAGTGATGAACAAGTTCCACCAAGCTGAACTTTTCCTCTTTCAGCACATTCAGCTCTCTGAAAGTGAATGGAAATATGAACTGGATGTCCTGGTTGGCTTTGTCTTCAGCCCAGTCCAGGGTGTATTTCTGTGTTAAGACTGTTTTCCCAATGCCAGCCACTCCCTTTGTCAGCACTGTTCTGATTGGTTCATCTCTTCCAGGTGAGGCTTTAAAGATGTCTTCTTGTCTGATGGTTGTTTCTGGTCTGTCTGGTTTCCTGGATGCTGTTTCAATCTGTCTGACCTCATGTTCATCATTGACCTCTGCAGTCCCTCCCTCTTTGATGTAGAGCTCTGTGCAGATCTGATTCAGAAGGGTTGGGTTTCCTGCTTTAGCGATCCCCTCAAACACACACTGGAACTTCTTCTTTAGTGCAGATTTAAGTTTATGTTGACAAACTTCAGCAAAATATTCTGAATAACAATTATATAAGCACAGAGAATTTTCATTAATTCTTCCAAAGACTGCTCATGATCATTTCACTCCAGATAAGAAATGACTGTATACAGGTTTAATTATAGGTTGGGGCATTAGTGTAAATGCTTGATTCATCCATCATAAATCTTTAGAGAAATCTTCTTACTGTAATACAGACAGTCAGCCAGAACTTCCTGCTTCATTCTCCTCAGGAAGGACACTGCCATCTTCACAAATGCCACTCTGCTGCTCATCCTCTGCTCATCATCGTCTGTGTTTCTCTCAAAGAATCCTGCATAATCTGGATTCAGTACCTTCTGGATCTTCTTCAGCTCCTTCTTCACAAAGGTGATGATGTTGTCCTCCAGCAGCTGAAACAACATACCTAATGAATGATCCAATCAGACTGAAATCATGGAGCCAAACATAAGATCCATGTTGGACACACTGAAAATCCACTGGTCTACAAAGAGCAGCATGAAGATGACTGTGAACAGAATAGATATAAAAGTAGTTGTTTTGCATGTACAGACCATAAATATGGAGTCCAGGTGTGTTTGATGCTGCTGGGCAGACTGACCACTGGGACCCTCTGAGCTCCACTCCAATCTGTGGAGGAACCATGTGGAATTACTTCAAGCATGTGATAAAGATCCCATAGTTTTCTGCTCAAATAACTTAATCTGAATCAAGTTTGTCAAGTATAAAACCATCAGTTTCTGAAAATATAGGGCAAATAACCTCCCATCCATCTTCTTTCACTTTTCCAGGGGCGGGTCAAAGCAGTTTAAGCACAGAAGCCCAGACCGTGTTCTGGGTTTGCTTCAGGCCCTCCTCCCGGTGGGACATGTCCAAAACAACTCATTGATAAAGATGCCCAGACCAAGTTAACTGACTCCTTTCGATGTGGAGGAGCAGTGGCTCTACTCAGAGCCCTTGCGGGACAGCCAAACTCCTCACCCCATTTCTAAGGGAGAAGCCTGTCACCTTTCAGAGAAAGCTAATTTCCACTGTCCACAATCTAGTTCTTTCGGTCACTACCTACAGCTCGTCACCATAGATGAACTGGTACATCAAGAGCTTCACTTTTACACTCAGCTCTCTCTTCACCAGTGGTGATACAGAGTCTCCTTTCCAGCACCCTAGCATAGACTCTTCCAGGGAGGCTGAGGAGTGTGATCCCCATATAATTGGAGCACACCCTCCGGTCTGCCAATCCAGATGTTTAAGGTTCAGCCTTAATGCCAATGAACAAGATCTCTTGTGCCCTTAACTTTACCAACTACAACACAGTACAACAGTAAGGTCCAGCAATGCTTTAACACCTGTAAGGAGATAGCGAAATAAAATATAAGCTTCTAGTATTTTTTTTTCTAAAGGTAGCATTTTTTGTTTGAGCTTTAAGCTCCATCTCCTTCATTTCTGTTTCATTTGCAGCTTTAGTTTTAAAAATGTCCTCATTCAGCCTCTGTTTTTTCCGCTTTATCACAACCTCTAATTTATGTTTCTTCAGTTGTAGCTTTACTTACAGCTCGGTTAATCCTACAACATTGTCCTTTTTCCTGTTACTTGGCTGTAATGCTTTTCTCCTTTGGTAGTTGAGTCACCTTATCCACAGGAAAAATCAAACCCTTCAACCAGTATCTTCTGTTCAACCAGCGCATGGTTCATTTGTGACACAACCAGTTCTTTCCTCAAATTACCCTGAACACCAGAATACCAGCATCTTTCACAGACCTGTTCAAATCAATCATCATGACATCATGACAATGACTCAAAAGAGAGACTCAACTTATTCTTTTAAAGTACTATATAAATATAAACAATATAAACATAATAGCCTACAAAACAAGGCAATGCCGTGAGCTAATGAGAGATTATATCAAAGTACAAGAAAATGAGAAACCTGCTAGAAAGGAGTTTCACTGAATAATGCGAAGCTCCAGCTGTAGGAGGAGTAGGCCTAAAAACAACTACAGCTAACAACCTAAGGAGTTTGCAAAGAAAAGCGTCTGGACTTCTTTGAGTTGCTTGAAGACGTTTCACCTCTCATCCGAGAAGCTTCTTCAGTTCTAAGGGTCAATGGTGGAGAGTCCCAGATTTAAACCCAGTGGGAGTTTCCCCCCAAAGAGGGACAAAGGAACCCCTGATGATCCTCTAATCACATGAGCCAAGGTGTGACAGCGGGTGAGGGTCCCAATAAGCCAGGGTTTCGGGTGAGCTCATTGTGAAACCTGGCCCCACTCTATCATGTGATTTCCTGAGGTCAGATGGCCCAGGATGTGAGTGGGCGTTAAGGCGTCTGGGAAGGGAACTCAAAACTGGATTATAGATGGCAGACAGTTGGTGTCGTAAACCACCGCCTCTGTTCAAAGATGGTCGCTCACAGTGGACGTAAATGGCTTCTTTCACTCCTCTTTCAAACCATCTGTCCTCTCTGTCCAAAATGTGAACGTTGGCATCCTCGAAAGAGTGTCCTGTATCCTTAAGATGCAGATGAACTGCTGAGTTCCCACTGGGTTTAAATCTGGGACTCTCGGCCATTTGACCTTAGAACTGAAGAAGCTTCTCGGATGAGAGGTGAAACGTCTTCAAGCAACTCAAAGAAGTCCAGACGCTTTTCTTTCCAAGCTCCTTAGACTAAGATGACCTGGATGACTGAGAACCTTCACAGACATACAGCTAACAACACAAACTAGAATTTAAATCTGGCACACAAACCAGATATGATTGACATGTCGGTCATCTTACTCTGGAGCTTTCTCGCTTTCCTCTAAACCTTAAGGCTACGTCTGCACGTGGATGGCTATTTTTTAAAAACGCAGAGTTTTCTATGCGTTTGCACCTTTCATCCACACGTGAACGGTGTTTTTCGGTCACTGAAAACCAGTGTTGGGCAAGTTACTTTGAAATAGTAATTCAATTATAGTTACTAGTTACTACTTCAAAAAAGTAACTGAGTTAGCAACTCAGTTACAATATTCTAAAAGTAATTAATTACTTGGAAAAGTAACTATTGCGTTACTTTTTTAAAAAACAAAGAACGTTTAACCCTCTGGCGTCCAGAGTATAATTGGCCATTTTTTTACTACTCTTGATTTTCCCTCCACATTTTACCTTTAAAAACTATTTGCTTTGCCTTGTTTGGTATCATTCTTTTTAGCGCAACCTCACGTGCCTGAATTTACAGTTATGTTCTCATTTTGTCATACTGTATAACCAGAATTGATCTAAAATCAGACAAAAAACATTAATTGTCAATTTTAAAATCCTATGCACAAGTTTTGCAAACAACAAAGTTATTTGCATCCATTTACCTTTTACCCTTTTTAAATAACCATTTCAAACTATTTACAGAACAATCAGCTGTTCTGCATTCAATAAGATGCCACACAAATTATTTGTGCCACTCCAAAAAAATAATTTCTGTCCACTATAAAGGAGAACATCACAGCCTGATACCTGCAGGACTGACAGCAGCAGGTGTATCACTGCTGTTTCTACCTGGAGACAGCAGTCGCCTCATTGTTCTGACACACAACACAAAACTATACACAACACTACACACTAACTACACACTCCAAACACGCTAAACGTCACAAATCTCTCACATCTCAAAACTCGCTCTCTCTCTTTTCCTGCTCTCTCTCTCTCTCTCTCGCCATCACTCCTAATACTTTTTTTTGTTTTGTTTTTTTGCTCATAAGCAGAGAGTGCTTGCTAGCGCTAATATGGTGAAACTATTGAGGAAAAAACGCCGCGTATATCTTGTTTATCATGACTCTGGTTTTACGTGGCCTATCGACACAATTTATAAACTGGTATATGTCACCTTGTTGCTTTGTCTTTAAGTGGTCATGTGATTGACTTACAACTACTTTATTCTTCCTCAGTCAAACAGCAGCACTCACGCGATTGTTTTGCCTCCTTAGCTCCAGGTGTTGTGCTGGACAGTGCTCGTGATTAGCGTCCGCGGGAGCGCGCAGCTGCTTAAAGCTGTAGCGCCCAGAAGATGCGGTAAGCTGAACACAGCTTCAACCGTCTGTTTGTTGAAAAATAGTAACGGACCGCGTTTCCTTGTTAGTAACTGTAACGCCGTTGTAACGATAGGAATAGTAATTAGTTAGATTACTCGTTACTGAAAAAAGTAACGCCGTTAGTAACGCCGTTACTTGTAACGCCGTTATTCCCATCACTGCTGAAAACTGAGATTTTTTAAAACTCCTGCCAGGGTGGAGATTTTCAAAAACTCAGTTGTTGCCTTTACAGGTGGACAAGGAAAATTGAGATTCAGTGCGTGCCATTTTGATGTCACGCTCTGTGCCATGCTATTGTTTACATGAGATGAATTTCTACAATAAATCCTGTTGCTGTTATTCTGACTACTTGCGCTTTTATACGCTTAAATATATACATGTGTATATACATATATATATACACACACGCAGTTACTGTCCCTCCGTTTAGAAATACGGAGGCGTCAGAGTGAACTTCTACATTCAACACAGACGCTCTCACAACCCAAAATCCCAATGTCGGCTTTGAATAAATTTATTTTTTTTTTAAATTAAACTACGAATCCTGTATGCATTGATTAAGTTTCCTATACTGTATGGGTTTTGTTTATTCCTAAGCTGCAAGTCTACACCAGCCAAAATACTGTCTTTAGTTAATAACATTTGAAATGGTGAAGGCACTTGAAAAGTAACACAAAATTATCTGGTTTTTCAGAAAAATACAAAAACTTTTCAGATGTACTTAAGGTTTTGTGAGAGCAGAACCCTGTTTACTCTTTCCCTCCCTGGCTTCTAGGCCTCTGAATGGCCAACATTTCTTTTTAGCGTTTACATGTGACTGGAGAAATTTTTTTCAAAACTGCATGTGTGGACGGGATATAGAAAAAAAAAAAAAGAAAACGGAAAATCTCCGTTTTCAAAAATACCCGTGTGGACGTAGACTTCACACAAACTCAAAAACCTGTGAAACAGAACATAAAGACCCAACAAATTCTTCTGTCGTTCAATTATCCTGAACACCAACAACATGCTGGTGTCAGCATCTGTGCAAATCAATCACCATGGCAACAACTCCAAAGAAAGACTCACTTAATTAATCAAAGCAGCACAAACACACTCGCCAATCAAATACTTTGATCTAAAGCTCACACACACAAAGCTGCTTTACAGAGGTCGTCATGACTACCAGGTGCTCCCTTTGACACGGCGGCCATCTTACTCTAGAACTTTCCCAGTTTCCACCTTAAAAATTTGGTTAACTTTGAGCTGTTTATCTGCAGTGGACTTCATCATCACACCGAGTTTGAGTTTTGATGGATTTTCTGAAAAGTGGTTACAAACTTTAGTTTGTAGAAGTTAATAATAATAACCAGCGTTGAGTAATTTTTGATGCTGAGATTTACGAGTAAAAGTGAAATCTGTGCAGCACAGTTAGTGCCTCCTCCTCAAACTTCCTGCAACATACAGCACAACATGACTCATGGAAGAAAACATGAGTATGAGCATCACTTCCTGTTTGCTGAAGTGGATTTTTAGCTGTTTAGAAACCAAAGGCTTGTTTTTAAGTGACAGTTTAAATGGGATTGAGGGAATGACGTGTTTGCAGTTTATATCCAACAACATCAAGCAGTTAAATTAAAGAGTGCATGTTACTAACAGCTCACCTATCTGCAGCAGACACAGGCTGGACTTTAAAATTAATGAGGCATTGTTTAGAGTGATCTCTCTTTAAGGGCACACAGCTGGGTTCAGGTTCAGCAGGTCTCCCATAGATCCTGTTTTAGAAAGGAAAAGAACAAAGCTGGGCCAGAACTGACTTTATTGTTTTTCCTGCTCTCTGAGAAACTGAACTGGTTCCTAGGGTGGGTTTTAAAATATCGATTTCCCAATTCAAATCAAGTTTGGTTTGAACAACGCAATATCAATTAAATAAATCCTGAAACAGATTTTTAAATATAAATGTATTTTGAGAGAAACGTCAGAATCTCAGGTTAAAGCGCATAAACTATTTCAACAACCACCAAACAACTAAAACAACAAAGGGGAGAAGGTCAACTGATTTTACACAAAGATGTAAACACAAATAAAAAAAAAAAAAGTAAAAATTCTGCCAAACTACAGACCTCTTAGCTGTGTCTGTAATAAAACCTCTGGAACTTTGCTCTGCTTCACTTCAGTAGCATCAGGTTGATTAATGATTTTCTTCAGTTTTTGATCTACTGCAAAATATATTTTTAAGGTTATCTGCTATAAAAAATGTGAGATTATTTTATTATCTTATGCCACGTTATACCCCTAATTAAAGATCGTGAAATTATTATGTAGTTTTAGTTGGCATTATTCTCCTGACTTAGAAGAAGGTGATAACTATTACAGTTATTAGACTGCTGATTTATTACATTAGACTGCTGATTTATTGTGAATGAATGATATTGTTTTATGATGCATGATACAGTTTATTTCCCAGAACATAGGCCAATCTTTAGACCCGTCACTCTGTAAGGACACAGAGCTGGGTGGAGGTCCAGGTGGGTTCCTGTGAATAATGATGGAGCAGTGATGTGAGTGCTGAGCTGTGACATGGAGAAGAGTCATGGACAGTTAGAGATGGTCATCTCACCTCTGAGCTTTGGTCTGGCTCTCATGTTCCCCACACAGAGTGCTTTTAGAGGGAGGGACTCCCTCCTCTCTGTCCTCACACTGATCCATGCTGCTCAATTCACATCAGCTCACACACACTTTCTACCTGCAGAGGAAACACAAATCATTCATGTGCACATCAACTGAAACCCTCCTTTCCATCATGTGTGCTGTCCAAATATCAGCTGCTTCTTTCCTGCTTCATCTCAGTGTCAGCTGAATGCAGTCAGACAGCAGTGTGAGGCAGAGGAAGCTGCCATCAGCTGCTCTACTATCAGTCCACTAGATCAGTGGTTCCCAAACTTTTTTTTGCTTGACCCCCCTTTTTTCTTTTTTCTTTTTTACAAGAAAAATATTCCGCCCCAACCACACACACCCATATTTCATTTTCAAACTCCACTGCGGTTTACTTCATACCTCAAACATTTAGTAAGTCTTTTTTTTGGGGGGGGGGGGAAATGCAGCTGTTTCTATGCATTTGGACCTTTCGTCTACATGTAAACAGCGTTTCGAATCACCGAAAACTTTTTTAAAACTCCTTTTTTACATTTATGTGTGGACGAGGAATACAGTATGTGGTATGTGCCCTTTTTTTCATGTCACGCTGTGCGCCACGTCATTGTTTACATGAGATGAATTTCTACGATGGCAGATACAGACAAAATACTGTTAATCTGACTATCTTTGGGTTTTACACGCTTACATATGCATACACAGTTACTGTCCCTCCATTTAGAAAGGCAGAGGCGTCACGGTGTAATTACTTTACATTAGCATTTTTTTCCTGTGTAATAATATTCAACATTGCTATCAACACATTTTTCAAAAAAGCCTCTCTGTGAAAATTGGCTTCAAAAACATAAACAACTGTGGGATACTGTTTGTCTGTGATTTGAACAGGGGAACAATTTTTTTTCTAACATCTCCAACATGTCAGGTGTAGTTAGTCATTACAAGAAGTGTTTATGAACTAAAAATCCAAAATGTGGGATACTGTTCGTGATTTGAAGAGCCCAGCGCATGCTCCTGACACAGGGGAAACTAATTTTGCAGGGGAGACCTACCTTGGCACTTGTGCAGGTGAAGACAAAGGCAAGACATGCTTCATCATATTTTCTAGTCTTTGGCTTGGAAGGAAGTTGGTTTGGAAACATATTTGGCAATGCGTCACCTCCTGCTTTGGGTTTCTGTGAAGGCCCCATCGAAAACGTGGCCATTATGATAGCAGTGTCCAAACGTTCTTTTTTTTTTCTTTCATACCGCGCCCCCCCTACAATGGCTCTGTGCCCCCCCCCTAGGCGGCGGGACCCACACTTTGGGAACCTCTGCACTAGATGGAGCCATGAAGCACACACGATGCATTCACTGACACACTGATTCACTGTGACTGGAAGCTTCAGTCCATTAATATTCAGTCAGTTCAGCATGTCTGAAAAACATCTCAGCTGATCCATGATTCAAAGAGGATCAGCAGAGTTAACGAGTTGAAGAATTGGATGTTCCAGTTCATTCAAATACAGCTGCAGTCAGAGAACCAGAGAAGAGTGTAAACAAACAAACAAACAAACAAACAAGTTTCATTGAGACCCTCAAGCTGTGACAGAGAACCTGTATAAACATCAGGATTGTTTCTGATTGTTTATGAAGAAGTTCTAAGACCTGCTGTTAACAGCTCACCGTGATCCTGATTTAAATCTCTTATTAAATACCAGGAATCACAATGAAAATAGCATGCTGACTGTAAAAGTAATGTTTGTATCAACATTAATGTACTAATTTAACAGAAGGCACACTCTTACTGAATATTTCTAAAGTACACATGTGATGTGCTGAAATTTGAGTATTTTTACAACTCGAAAGAAAAGTTTAGAGGACTTTACTGCTGCAGATTCAGGAACAGAAGCTAGTCTTTTTGTGATTTTATCTCTTAACCAAAAACATTTAAGTTACAGATGTTTCATAAAGTGAGACTCTCAGCTTAAAAAAAAGTATTCAAACTGGTTCTGCTGGAGGCAACAGCATCAGTCTGAGTCAAATGACTGTCTCCTCTGTCTGGGTGGAAACAACATTACTTCCTTTTGGAAGACAGCCAGTAGTTTGTGACACAGTATTTCTGATCTAAACTTTATCTCTTATTATTAAAATAATCCACAAACTCCACTGTAAACTCCTGTCTGTGAGTTTGAACCTCGACTGTCTCTCCATTCAGAGTGTCAGTGAGCGGGGGAGCAGCAGCTCTTCCACAGCTGATGTTAGCAAGGAAAACATTACACACTGACTTTAATGGAGAGATCGGAAATACAAACCCATACAGTTTGTTGTGTGAAGAAATCAAACATGAGCAAAACAAACAGCAAAGTTCCTAAAGACAAACTGTTAAAGGAGGAAACAAAGCAAACTTACAGTTTCTTCACACACATGAACAACAAGCTCGACTCCACACCTGGACACTAAACACAGACACACAGGTGAGCTGCTTCCTGGGAGGAGGCGGGACTCCACCTGAAGCAGGACAGGTGGGAGGAGGCCGCAGCAGACAAATTCATTTAACTGGAAATTTTAATTTTTCTCTCTTATTTCCTGTTATATTTGCATTAAGTTTGCATTTGATTTCTGTGTGTCTTTGTTCAGATATAACTAATGCCTTAAAACGTTTGACATCTGTTGAATGGAAAGCCTCAGTCTTTGTCTCTGTAGACAGTCAGTATTTAATTCTATTCTATATAGTATTCTTTCTATTTTGTATAGTATGTTATTCTGGTTATCTTGTTCTATTCTATTGTTTTTCTCTTTTTTTTCATATTTTTTTACTGCTCTTGTGAGACTAATAAAGGTTTGTCTTATCTTATCTTACTAGACTCAGAATTCTTCGAGCTTCCAGCACACCTGTGGCTTTGCAGGCTGACAGGTTTTGGTGGCCCTTTCTACCCCACTGGTTGTGAGTGTGTAAATACCCCACTAGTTCTTTTGGGCTGCAGTTAACTTTGAAGGAACGGGTGTGTCTGCCATGACCAGATTAATTACAATTATCTGGGATGCATAGATTTCATAATGCATGATGCATGCAGATACCTCTATCAGTTAAACCTGGTCTGACGCTTCTCGGATGAGAGGTGAAACGTCTTCAAGCAACTTAAGGAAGTCCAGACGCTTTTCTTTCCAAGCTCCTTAGACCCCGTGTCTCTTGAGGGTTTGTTCACTAAAATTCATATCTCCCGCTCTGTGCAGTGTGTGCGCATTAGTGATGCGCGAATCATGAACGAATCGTTCAATACTCGAGAATCACTTTACTGACTCGTGAATCATGATTCACAAGCGCAACTGACTCACTGACTCATCCCTGTTGCTGTTAGCAAACTAATTTCATTAGTAGAAATATATCTAGCTTATAATTCAAATTGTGGAGAAAAACACAACATCCAGTATCTTAACAAAAACATTTCTGCTCTGAACTGGAAGAAAAAACCCTGAGTAGAAGCTCACATCAAGATAATAGCTCCTCAGTTCACAGTAGCATCGCTCTGCTAACATGCTAACAGCACATTTGAGCTACTCACCCCCTCCCTTCCTGCGCTGAATCGTAGAGCAAGCGAATCACTCATGACTCGCTAACCCCCTCCCTCCTGTGCTGAATCATAGAGCAAACGAATCACTCACTCACTCACTCACCCCCTCCCTCCTGGCTCGCAGCTACTTCTTCTTCTTCTTGGTTGGCAACCAATGTTAAGGCGCACTACCGCCCCCTGGCTCACAGCTCAGTGGACATTTAGATGAGAAAATATATATTTGACACATGTAAGGAAAATACTAATAAAATAAAAATAAACAAAAGAAATGTTCCCTTTAGAAATTCTTTTGCTCTTTTTTGCTGTATAAAATTGTTGTTTTCTTTAAGAATCACTCATCTTAGCAGTAGGATTTACATTAAAAGAGAAACAAATTAAGTTTGAGTGAAAATGTACATTTTTTGCACTCTCTGGTCAACTGACTCAGTGACTCAAATGACTCAAAAAACCCGATTCACTTTGGTGAGTGACTCATTAAAACTCGATTCAGTAAAAAGAATCAAATTTACCATCACTAGTGCGCATACTTGGTGTAACAACATCAAAGAGCTAATAGTCTCTGCGCACACGCTGACAATTAGAGCGCCACTGCCATCTACTGTGCTGGATGTGCAATTACACTTCATTCTAATAACCAAATTCCCTGGGGTCACACCCCCATCCCCACCCCCAAGCATCGCACCATTTGAGAAGGACTGGTGTATATGATGGTGTCGTCTGTGGAAGGATGTGCAGAGCAAAAACAAAAAAGGCGAAGAACAACAGTATGAAACTCATTTTAGAGAAAACAAAGAAATGTGAAGCTCTGGTGACACAGCTCTCACACAACATCAGCACCAATGATCCACGTCCTTATAAACCTCTGAATCAGGTCCTGAAGCAGTGACGTCCTGAGTGAAGACCTCACTGATCACATGACTCTGGTCACCTGGACTGGTGTTTCTGAAGCAGTGTGCTGGGTTTTTAAAAATACGTGGCTGCTGCCTGATGTTGGGCCCACAGAGGAAGACGACTCACTCACTCTTCTTCACTTCCTCCTTAAACATGTGGAAGGAGAGCAAAGTGCTGCCAGACTCTTATTTCTGACAGGAACAGAAGAAACCACAGCAAACTGTGATGAAGATGAAGAACTGGAACAATCTATTTATTTCTGATGGTGACTTCAGTCTGAGGGTTTGAAGTTTCCATGTCTGTGTGATGTGTGGTGTGAAGGCTGCTGGTTAAACTGGGACTCACTGTTTAAAGCACTGAGTGCTCATAGAGAGATGCTCCATGAGTCCCAGTACAGACTACAAACATGGTGGAAACTTAGCTTTGATATCCACACACTCTGCACGTCTGTGAGTAACTGTGATGAAGATGTGCAGAGATCTGTGTACAAACAGGAGAAAGACTGTAAAGACTCTGTGCTTCTAACAGCCTCTGTTAACATATGTGAGGCTGTTTGTTGTTGTTGCCATGGAGCTTTTCACTGTTTGGGTCAGCAGGTCATGTGATCAGGTTTGGACGATGGTTCAGTGTCAGGGTTTGTTTGCATTCATCAATAAATATCTAAATAAATCAAAGACTCCATGTTTGTTCTTTCATCATGTGACCTCTGCTCATCCATCTCTGTGTGTATCAGGATACATTTAGTTCATAATACACAGAAAAATCAGAGTTATTACCTGTAATAAATGTGAAAGTAAAGATTCCTGCAGTGATAACCAGGCAGGACTGAAACACATCCAAGCTGTCACCACGGTAACAGCACCGTCCATCCACAGGTGAGGGGAGGAGCAAAAAGAGGGACTTTCACCATTTTATACTAAAAACACTCAACTAATGTTTCTAATATGAAACAAATAAGCCCACATTAATGTGAGCATTTATTAAATAATAATAATAATGATTTCCTCCTGATCTCATTTTGATCATTGATCCAAGGTAATCTGATTACATCAAACCACCAAATGCCAAATGTGTTGGTTTGACATGGTCAAAAATCGGTTATTGTACTTGGTTAAATCACGTAGAAAAAGGTGCCATGATTAAATTGTGTTCATCCAACAACAGATTTTTTTGAGTGTAACTAAGGGAGGAATCAGGGTCACCTGATCCAGCCCTAACTATATGCTTTAGCAAAAAGGAAAGTTTTAAGCCTAATCTTGAAAGTAGAGATAGTGTCTGTCTCCTGAATCCAAACTGGAAGCTGGTTCCACAGAAGAGGGGCCTGAAAACTGAAGGCTCTCCCTCCCATTCTACTTTTAAATACTCTAGGAACAACAAGTAAGCCTGCAGAGCGAGAGCGAAGTGCTCTAATAGGGTGATATGGTGGTATAACAGGGGTCCCCAAGTCCTGGACTCCGGTCCAAATCCAGACCCCAAGAGGATTTTGTCCGGACCACAAAGCAGTTTCTCAGTTACCGTGTAGTTGGATATTTTCTTCCTGCCGGCTGCCGTGGCTGACTTTTGAACTGGTGCCACATGCAGCTATGCAGGTTAGCATCATGCTGGTCCACTCTCCCAGCCAGCTGTTGGCGGTAATGCACCACCAACTGCCAATAAAACGACAAAGAAGAACAAGCTATGTGGGTGTGCGGGTTGATAGGTTACTATCTTGGGAGCTTGCTGAGTGGATGAGTGAGTAAAAGAAGATGACTTTGCCAAAAATACTCATAAAGTTAGAAAGAGTGGAAATCTGAAGAGCTATTATGAAATCAAACATAAGAACTTCAACCAAAGCTGTGCGCCTGGGTCTGACAGTAGAACAGGAAGAATAAATGAACTGAGGTACGAGCGAGCTACACGGCTGATAACACAGTCTGTGACAGCACAACAGCGAGCATACGAGTGTTCACTGTGAGGATGGTGGATTTTAGGAGAACACAAAAAGACTTTCACAGACTCGGAAATGATAAAGAGTGAATGGAAGCTGCAGCAGAAACACTTTTTAGTTTGGAAGAGAAACAATGTAACACTTTTAGATGGAAACAAACAATGTAAAGTGTAACAATTTGCCTAACATAAAAAAGAAATTAAATCCTTACTAAAACTATAAACATTTGAACCATTTGATACTGAAAAATAAAATGAAATAAACTCAATAAATAATCAAAATGAATTCAAACTGATGAGCAACATTAACTCAGGAGCACAATATATGAAACACTTTAACCTACAAAACAAAAATGAATAAAACAGTTTGTGCTGATTTCTTTCTTTGATCAAAATAACAAAGTCAGCATTAATGGCTCCGATGACGTGTTGCAGTGCACAGCGTTTCAAAGCAGGTTTGAAGCAGCATCCTGCAGCTCTCAGCTCCTGCTCAGTGTTTAGCTGGGACCTGGACTTGGTCTGCAGCAACAGCAGAGAAGCCAGTTTTACAAAGATGAGACTAAAGGAAGAAGAACGCCCACAGCCTTCTGCCCTCAGAGTGGATACTGCTTCTCTACACTCAGCCAGAATCCACTCAGTGTCTGTGATGTGAACTGCAGTCTCAGTGTGGAGTCAGATGTCAATGAACTGGTTCTCCTCTGCAAAGCTGAAACCAGTTGGAGCTGGTGCTTTGAAAGGATGTCTCACCCAGTCATGCTGGGAACTGTTTTCATGGAAGTCCTTTTTAAAGTATCAGTGATGAAAGATGCTGCTTGATATATGGAGTCACTGAGGCGGCATCATCGTCAGTAGTGTCAACAAATTCATGCAGGTCCTCCAATGAATCTGTGTTTCCTTCATCGAGTCTCCTGCCCCTGCAAGCTTTCCAGTGACAGAGCTGATCTTGTGACCTGAGGGAGGTTTTTATCTTTCCCTTGAAGCTGTGGATTTACTTCATTTAGCTTTTCACATATGTCGCTCAGGTCGGCCAGTTTTGCCAGGAAGCTCATCACTAACTCTGCGACTTCATACTTGTGCTCCTGCTCCAAAAACATCTTATCTGCTCTCTGAGCTCAAAAACTCGGGACAAGACTTTTCCTGGTGACAGCCGCCTCGCTTCACTGTGAAACAGCACAGCTTGATGTTCGGCTCCCATCTCCTCACAGACAGCAGAGACACTCTTGTTTTTAGTGGTCTGACCTTTATAAAACCGACTACACCAATAATTTCAGTCATAACCTCACTGCTCTCAGTGTGAAAACTTTCCAGCAGAGGGCGCTGTTAAGTCCTTATTGTAACAGTTACTGTGTGCAGTTATACTTCATACATAATCTGCACTTATTTCCATCAGACATGCTGTCAGTAAATGATTGGTTTCTATTGATTCTACTTCCTGTTGACTAGTTTGATGACAGTGAAACAATCACAGCTGATTGTGTGATGATGTCACTGTTACATTCAGTGTGTGTGACATCATGTTAGTGCAGCTGATAACAGCCTGGTTCTGTTAGAAACACATGAACGTGTCCATAGATCAGTGTGTGTTTAACATGAGAGCTTCAGCCCTGCTGATGTGTTCAATAAAGACATGCAGGAAAACTGATGAGACTCTGAAATAACTCTTTATATTTATAATGTAACTCTGCATCAAAAGAACAACAAAGGATCCCAGACAGGTTTATGTCAACAAAGACGATTCTGATGTTTCTGTGTTTCTAACAGTTTGACATTATTAGTAAACAGACTGCAGTGAACAGGATTTATAAAGAGCTTATATATAAAGATATGACAGCTGTTTGTTGATCACTCTGTGTTTGGACCTGATCAGTCCAGCTGTTTACTTGAAATATGTTCATTTACCTGTGACGTTATATTTATGTTCTTGTCTCTGTTGAAAAACACATTTTAATGTCCCTCAGATTTTTCTCCCAGATGAATAAATATAAAAATGACACAAACTGACTGCAGCTACTTTTTGTCCTTTCTGTCAGAAACCTTCATGTGACTCATGAGAGACACGTTTCAGCTGTTTGTGACAGATCAGAGGCCAACAAGTCATTTCTAACACTTTCCATCATTGTTTAGCACAAACACATGTTGACACAGCAGCGGGGCCGCAGTGAGAGTCAGAGCCAGGAGATAAAAACTCCTGTTTGACCACAGCCTCACTTTGTTCCTGCAAACACTTCCTGTTGTTGACTGGGTGGAGTCAGGAAGCCAGCGAGGCCCTGCAGGACTGAGACTGCAGACTGGGACGTGCTCTGTGATGGAGATCAACAGCATCACTGACTGTTTCTGTGAGGACACCATCATCCCAGCAGGGCTGTTTCCCAACAACAAGCCTGGACCATCAGAGACCTGAAGCTGCTGCTGAATGAAAGAAGAGGATCTTCAGGTCTGGAACAAGGACCAGCTGAGAGTGTTAATAACGTTACTAATGTTCAGTTACACTTTACTAGGTCACATCTGTGACACACGTCACTTAAATAAAGAAGGAAATATTGGCTCTGTTTTATCTGCTGGGCCCAAAAGTGACTCCTCGTATTTAAACTGCTATGAATAACTTGTTGGTCTATAATATGTGAAACATGTGTCAAATGTGTCCATCATGAAAGATATCAGGTCATCTTGAGCCACAAAAACATTCCTATCATGAGGTAGAAGCTGGAATCAGTTTGCTGCAGACGTTTATATATCCCATATTTATCCAGTTAAAGTCACATTGAAATTCAAAAATGTCTTTTCAAGAGTCGTCTGTCCAAGAGGAGCAGAAACAAATATAACAACAGTTATTTAAGCTGTTTTAAAGGCCACAAAGGAGCAGATTGGTTATAATGCAGCTGCTTCAGAGGAATAAAGATGAAACACTGTTTTTATTTCATGTGTAACACCTTTCAATCATGTGGTGACTAAAGTCTATTGACCAGTATAAGTAAAGACATCACACACACACATGGAAACACTGAAACCTGTTTTTGGTGCAGCAGCGGTCCCAGCTGCTGGCCTTTATCTAGACTGGCTCGGCTGCTTATCTCAATATAATCAATGTTTAAAGTTCTCAGTGTTTCTGTGTTGCTTCGTATAGGATCTCCCAGCATCATCACTGTGCTGTCCAATCATTGTGTGCTAGGTTACCCTTATAGTGCGATGTGTGTTTGCACAAAGAGAAGCATGTGTGTCAAATATAAGCACAGAACAGAAAAAGCTGCCAGTTTCTTCTATTTAGAGTCAAGTTAGTGTTTTGTGTCTTTGTTTGAGGCCTAATGTCAAGCAGAGGTGTGTGTAACTGCACTGCTCTGTTATATGTGTGAAATGTGTGCTTCAGCATCATCTTCATCACTGCTGATTCCTTTGTGTCATCATGTGTTGAGAAGAGAGAACAGTTATAACGGAGGAGCAACAGGAAGCCCTGAAATCTGCATCAACAAGGAAGTGTTGGCTCACCAGTGATCCCAGCAGAGCCACTGGTTTGGCTCCAGTTGTTCTAGATTCAATGATGTTGTTCCTACAGATACATGTTAGCATCTTTATTGTAGTAAAGTCTTGTAATGTGAAGCTAGAAACAAGGCAGGAAACAGCTCCATGATCTGATCTTAATGATGTTGTTTTTATTTGTGTCTTTCAGAACTGGATTGAAACTATCAAAGGTCTAAAAACAGCCTCAACCCTCCCAAAGACAAACTTTACACACGTCATCTTTCAGCTACAATCTTTGTTGCAGGGATCTTCTGCCAAACAAGGCTGAGAGAAGATTTCTTACAGCTGTCATGTTGATGCTGTTTCAATCTTTGGGCAAACACACTCATATATTAGGGCTGATATCAGGGCTGCACAAGTTCTTTGTGATCATGAATAATAGAAGTGTGCCTGTTGAAGATCATGTTTCTACATGATTATATGTCCTCTTATTGTTCTGTATTATATTCAGCTTTCAGCATCCTTTCCCAGCCCCTGTTACACCATCCATACAAAGCCAATCTGACTGTGAGCCAATGTGTTTGTTTGTGTTGGATCAATAGATTTGACAGACTTGGTTCTCATCCAGAGGGAAACAGTCCAAATTCAGATCTAATGAAATGATGGAGGCTGTTTCCTACCACGGTGCTAATGTGTGACTAACAAGGCTCATGGTCTCCAGCAGACAAGCGCCTGGAATGAGGTGAGCTGAGTGTTGCTTTGGTGGGTCTGTGCCCACGTCATGCATCAGGATTCATATTGGCAATAGTTCATATCTCTGTTCTTTAGCCTTCATCACAAAGCTGTGAAGGAAAAACAAACATCTAACAGGATTTGATGGATGCAAAGTCCACTGAGCTCTTTGTCATTTACAAACTTGTCCAACCAACAAGAGCACAGATGAAAAACACAGTGACACTTAAAGGATTTTGCCATATATGAGCATAGATTACTTTCATATAGATTTGCAATGCAGGCTTTTGGTGAGCCGCTGGGTTGTGTCTAATAATCATCTCAGCATTTTACAATAGAATAGCTCTTTATTAGCTCTTCATTTATTGTTATTGGACATGAAACAAGGAAGCTGTGTTTCTCATTGGATGTTAGTTTCATGTTCATCAGGATCATTTTCTAAAGAGCTGATATTTAGACCATTTACTGCACTGGCTGCACATTCTGTCTACATTTCTCTGTATGTGCTGTGTTTGTCTTTCATATTTCTCCATATTGACACAAACAGTGAACAGCAGTAGATCTACTCTTCATCTGTTTTAGGCCCAGTGAAAGATCTGAAGCAGAAATGGTGTCATTAGGAGAAGAAGAACAGCGAGGAGGCAGCAGCTCTTAAAGATGAAACACAGCAACTTAGCCCTGAGCTCAGAGAGCTTCACATGAAAAAGCTCCTCAAGCAGATCATGTCAGAGGTTTGTCATCAACAGGAGGAACTGTTCATATCATAGAATGAAGGATGCTGTCAGCTGGATGAAGAAGGTTATTTAATGGCAAACGTTCACATTGAAGTCAAATTGTTGTGGTGTTGAACAGATTCATGGACTGATTGTCTCCAGAATGTTAGAAGAGCTTCAATGAATCATTAGAAACAACTTACAGCTGCACAGTTGTGTCAAACACATCTTTGTGTCATTTTTGTGTTTCTACATGTGACACACGTCTAAAACATGCACACAATTTGAAGACAAACAGGGATCATTTGTTCCCACAGCCAGATGCTGAGAGCCATTTCCTTGTAGTCCTGTGTCTATATATATGTAGCATTAGATGTTATTGGAATGATTGTCAGCTTTGATAGTTTCATGTATGTTTAGCTGGACGGCTGTTTGATCCTCCACATGTTTAAAGGTGTCCAGTCCTGAGACACTGGGGGTGGAAACAGCTGTGATGTCATTGGACTGTCACAAAGACACAAGTGCATGAAGTGAGCAGCCAAGGAGCCGCTGATGTTTTGGATTCAACAGCATTTGAAAGGTTGACACAGACACATTTGCACATAGAAAGCTGAATTTGTCATATGCCACAGTGAACTCACTGTTCAGTGTTTTTCAGGAAGCTTCTTAACTGCCTCTGCTGCCAAACAAGCAGCTGATGTCCTTGAGAAGAAGCTGAAGAAGTCTTCAACAACAAATACAGGAAGTGGACTTTCAAATACTAGATTCACTTTAGACTCACACAAGAAATGACTCAACTAGCTGTGTTTGATTGACTCCTTTGACTCTATGAAAGCTCAGTGTGTGTCTGTACACAGACTGTTGTGTTGGACTATTATTCAGTTGTCTGCTTTTCAAATGTCTGCATCTCAGTGTAGATGAGGCTGGGGGTCATGGGAGGCCACCATAGCAGTCTCTTCAACATCATGACATCATCATAAATGCTGCTGGACTGTCTGATGGGCTGACGGTGAAAAAGCCGTCGGGAAGGAAACAGAAGACATTTCAGAGGCTGCAGCAGATTTCTTTGATTTGGGGCCTTTTTCAGCTTTATTGGACAGAGCAGTGAAGATAAGTGACAGCAAAGCAGAGGGAGAGAGAAAGGGGGCGTGGTCAGAATCAAAGCCAGGCCAGCTGCTCTCCACCTCGTGGCACATGGTCACCTGCTCATCCTAGTGAGCTCCACCAGCAGCCCTTTCACACAGTTTACACTGTCAAACACTGTGTGTGGACCTCAGCTAACAATAGGCTCCATTTAAGTCTGGACTACATGCTTTTATATTGAGGCAGATTTTTACCTGTTTTTATTCCATCAGCAGCTCAACATCATGAGCAGCTTTGACATAAAGACATCAAACTCAAGCTGACTTTAAACTGGATCTACTTTTAATACAGGGGCTCAAAAACAACAACATCTTTATTATATATCAGGACAGAAAGTCATATCAAATGGAAAACAGCTTTATTTGGAATAATCAGCACTATCAACTGGTTTGGGATCTCCACCAGTTTCATGTCTTTCCAGCTTCTCCAACAAAGTTCCTGTAAAATCAGCATCTTTATTGGTTTGATAGTGATTGATTATTCAGTCCCAATCTGCTGTCATCTAAAGAACAAAATGATGTTTCTATGAGTCAAAAAGCTCCAGATGTTGTTCACAAAGAAAACAAAGATTAGGAAGTTAAACACAAAGTGTTTGGAGCCAAAATGTTCCCAAGCTGCTCTTTTTGAAATGGCAGAGGTACAGTGGTGTCTAACAGCACACTGTGGAAGGCAAACATGTTCTTGTTGGATGAAACTTCATGAATCCTTTGTAGATTTGAGCTTTTGGAGCCTTTCTTTTCTCTTCAGGTGTACAGAGGCTGAGGAGGCAGGTGAAGCAGGTGGAGCTGTTGTAATGCTGGCAGAGGGTGTGTCTTAGTAACTCTGTGAGGTAGAACTGGATCCAACATTGTGGATGTGTTGATGTTGGAGCCATTAAGATTCTCTGCACACTGTAGGATTTCCCTGTGATTCACTGCGGGGGCATTTTGGAGTCTGTCAATGAAACTCTTCATATTTGTGTTTGACACCAGTTTATAGAAACAGACAAATGTGTCATGCTTTTGTTCGGCCTCCACAAATATACACATTTGTTCATTGGTTGGACTTTTTGGAAGGAGACACATTGAAAACCATGTTAATAAGATCTTGTTGTTTCCTGTGGATCC
The DNA here is from genome assembly GCF_036321145.2 of Pelmatolapia mariae. Lineage (NCBI taxonomy): Eukaryota > Metazoa > Chordata > Actinopteri > Cichliformes > Cichlidae > Pelmatolapia > Pelmatolapia mariae. The sequence goes on from NC_086229.1 coordinate 10,581,340, forward strand.
GACACAGAGAGTGGACTTCAGACAGAAAGCGTGGAAGAGATTTTAGAGGCCGTGTGTGGCAACAGGAAGTTTCTGTATGTTTGCTGATCTTCCATGTGGAAAACAACACGTGATGTTTGTGAAGTTCTACAATGATCATTGTTCTGACAGCATTTTGAGTGGGAACAGTTCAAACTGGGAGTAGTGGGAGTTATTTACTGATTGAAACAAGCTGAATGTTTCTGTGCACGATGAAGATCAGCAGCTCAGCTGATCAATGAATTGACATCTATCAGTCATTTCATGAGATGAAGTCATCAGCAGACATTTGTTCTAACTGTGTGATAAATGTCAGAACGTCAGGGCTCTGCTTTAGTCACTACTTGATGATCATTGGCTCATTGTTGAATCACGTGGCCCAGTCTGACCTCTGACCCTTTGCTGCAGGTCTTCTGTGTTATCTCCACTTTCATGTCTGATCTTCTGCTGTATCGTCCAAAATAAACATCTGAATCATTTCCAACACTTCAGCAGATCTTTAGTTTGGGCAGCACAGTACAAAATAACACATATTGTACTATACTGCCCACTTCCTGATCTTATTGGATCTGTGTGTGAGGTTGGTGAAGGAAACACATGTTTACTGAGTGAATCGCTGCCATTAGGAACTAGTTTTTATATCACAGCCTAGAAATCACACAGGACCATTTCTGCAAGTGAAAAGTCCTAATTGGAGGAAAATGATTGTGTAGTTTGTGCGACTGAAGAATTGTCCCAACTACATGTGCTGCTGACCTTTGACCTTTTCTTTAGGTGCACAGAGGAGTCTGTGGAAACATCCTGAGGCAGTGCTACAGATGTCTTCAAATAAAGTGGTGTATTATCCATGTTTTCTATGGATCACATCAATATCCTGATCTAACAAGCCCCCTTTTTGTGGATTTTAGAGCCTCTGACTTTTGCTGCGTCTGCGTCTCATTTCAAGCACAAGAGCAAGAAGTGGATGAAGAAATGGGGCGAGTGGGGTCAGTGTGGTGCATGTCAGCTGTGCTCATGCTTTCACAAAGAACATGTGTATTCATTGGCAGCATTAAGGTGCACTTTAGTCTTCATAATAATAAAGTATTCTGACGTTATTATTGTGAATCCTCACAGTCATGTTGCAGCTCTGCTTTGCTTTAAGAAAATGTTCTACCAGGATGTTACTTTCCTAAACGTGTTCTCCAAATGTTATAGATAAAACGGGAGTTTATTTGTGAACTCTGTGACATGCGTCTGATGTTTAGTTTGAACCAATCCTGTGTAAGCTGCAGCCACATCATTGCCACGCATACAAATGGCTGCGTTCCTGTTTAGACCTGCTGGCTGTCAATGGGCTTCATTCCATTTCAGACTGCCGGTGGTCGCTGTGATCTAAACTCAACATGGCTCCTGTGTTAGAAGAGCCTCTGATTTTAAATTTGCACATTGAATAGTTTCTTTCCAACACTATGGAGCTACCAGCCCAGTATATGTAGCCCACAGTAGATGGAGTTATCAAGCTGCACTGACAAACATCAGGACTCATGTGATCCCTACATGTGGACCTTTCACACATGGATCCAAGTGCAGATTCAACTCTGCATTACATTTGACTTCAGCTGTTACACACTTTCATTTTCTAGCTGTGTCACTTCCTGCTTTTTGGATCAGAGAGTTTATCCATGTCCACAAATGTTTGGCTGCATATTTGTATCATCTATATTTTCCAGTCTTCATACAGCCGATATTTCATGTGGACTCCAATCTGCCACCTGCCATCACGTTTTCAGGGTTCATTCAGTGTTGAAATGTAGGACAAACAGCAGCACATGTTCTCTAAATGTTTGCAGTCATTTTAAATGAAGCTGATACTACATGAGACATTTTCCACATTTATTGTCTTTGAACAGAGAATAATAAAGCCATCAAACATATACAGGTTGTGCAAATACAAACTTCTGTGGTGCATTTGATGACCTGCAGAGGAGAACAAGTCGGGCTTTTCAGCCCTAACACAACCTCTTTGTTCTCAATACTACAAAACCTTCAAAGGCTGATATGCAAGTTTGCATGAATCACCAACACAGTTGTGTTTGTTTCTAGTATAGTTATAAATAAGCTGATCAAATATCTGCTGACTGATTAGATCCAGTATCTATTACAGATGAACTGGATATCACAGCATGTTGTTAATCCGTCATATCAAACTAAACAGTGTTGCTGGTGTAAATATCCTCCAATAAAGTCAGATGAGGGCTGCTGTTGCCAGGTAACGATGATGTCACACTGGATCTTCTGATCTTTAGCATCGTAGCGCTCGGAGTCTGATGTTGGCTCATGTGTTGTCAGACACCAACATGACGTTCTACTAGTCAAGGCCTCACCTTAACCCACTGATGCTGATCACACAGACCCACTAATAGAACTGTTTGATCAGGTTTATGCAGCGTCACCATTAATGTCACATTTAATCACATTTACATTACAAGCCCACTACAACCATTATCAACATGTTAAATTACATTATACATCTGCACTGATTTAAAGTATTTTAACCTGGTTCATTGTTTCAGGAGGAGATTTCCATCAAACACTGGATTCTGATTCAGATCAAACTAACAATCCAAAGCAGCAACTTTCAAATCACTGGATTCTTCTTGGTGGCTTTCAGATGAGCTCATGTTACAATCAGCTGCTGTGTGTGTTGTTGTTGTGTAGCTGAAGCTCTGACTCACATTTCATATGTGACCAAAGGAAACTTGGTGCTGTGTGACACACTTTAGATTCTCTGCTGCTGCTTTGAACTCTTCAAACTAAAGAGCCAAACCGATGATTGACTGTGCAGCTCTGACATGGCAGCAAATGTCCGTGTTATCAGCTGCTGGATGGACGTTATCAGAGCTTTTTAGTACGGTGGCCCCGAGAGGCCAAATGGACTGCAACTTCAGAAAACACTTGCAAAAAGAAAAACACCTGCAAAAAGAAAAATGCTGCAAAAAGAAAAACACTTGCAAAAAGAAAAATGCTGCAAAAAGAAAAACACCTGCAAAAAGAAAAATGCTGCAAAAGCACACACAACACAACGGAAATAGGAAAAGACACAACGGAAATGTTCCTGGGGAGACAATAACCCGACGGACCAGTTGCGCGAACCAAAACATGCTAACCAGTGCGACTGGGAGACACTTCAAAGAAGAGGAGGAGAGGTAAATGTGTTGTAATCTCATGATTCTAATAATACTACAGATATGTTTGCAGTGTCTGGGAGTAACTTAAATGCATGTAACACTGTCACATATTTAAAATACAAAATATGAGTAACTGTATTCCGTTACGGTTACTGTTTAAATAGGTGGTATTCAGAATACAGTTACTTTGTTGAAATAAATAGATTACACATCATTCTTTTCCCATTTCGTATGTTAGGCTATGCCCTCTCTATTTTTGGTAATTTCCCTCTGGTGAAAACCCAAACAAAACAGCATTAAGAGGCTCTAATGCCTGTGTCTCAGTTTCGCGGCCCATGCCACCTCTACTTGCGGCAGTATAATGACATGACAAAATATTTTCAATAATTATTGTTCAAAAAAATTATTTAATAATATTAAGGCAATAGGCAGAGTGTTACAGGCATAGCGATAAAGAATGTGCCCTCATGGGCAGTGTAGTCCGTGCTGCAGAATGGACTGCCATACACATTATGTGTCTGTGAGCGAGGGAGGGAGAGAAAGGAGCGTGGAAAAGTACGAGCGGTCATCAAGCAGAAACAGGAGCTGGAAGCATGTAAATATAATAATAAGCACTGCAGCCAAAAACAGTGCCTGACGAGTCCAGATGTAAGTAAGCTATTTAGACTCGACTGTACACTGTGTTCGTGTTTTCCTCTGAAACAATAAGGTCTGTTGGAGCAGCCTTTCAACGCCTCTCTGTCTCTTACTAACAAAGTTGACCAAAACTGTAAAGCTAGCTCCAGGTGCGAGCCAGACACTGAACCCGACATATTAGCCAGAGGTCCCTTTACAACAGTTCAGAGCTGCGTATATATATGTGTATATATATGTACTGCTTTGTAAAGTAAATTGCTAAAAATCATACAACTCATGTTTTTCAGGTTAAGATGTATTGTCCATTCTGTGGATTCCAGTTTGAGAACTTCACAAAATTTTGCTGTTCCTGTGGAAAATACATTAGTTTTGTACCAGCTAAAGATGCTTCCACAGAACAAGAACACTCAAGAGGTAATTTTTTCTGAACTTCCTGCTATTGTAACTCCAACTCGTTCTATAAGGACCAAATTTAAAAGGGCAAGATTTGTTCAGGTGTTTGTACTTTACAGATAGTGTCATAAATGAAAAAAAGGGAAATTATAGACATCAGGTGTCATGTGACTAATAAATCTGCATTTCTGAAAGCAAAGACATTTTTCTGCTGGATGTGACTGTGGGGAAGAGGTAGATTTTTTTGTGCATTATGTTCATAAGTTTTTTGAATAATCGCTTTTTCATGTTTGCTTTTGAATTATAAACAATGATAGACAAATAAAGAGTCTCTCTGTCTTTCACCCTTTTTTCCTGTTCAGCCAAGACAGTTGTTCAGCAGTTCTTCAAGTACCGTGAAGGTAAAGAGGCAGAAAGGAGGATGTTCTCAAAATCCAAAAAGAAATCAAATAAAACAGTGACGGTATAAATAAAAGGTTTTTTAAATGTTAATCTGTTGTCTGACAACACTTTTCTAATATGTGACCACTTTTTTTTCCTGAAATGTAATCTAGATTTCTGTTGGGATCATGAACAAAAAAAAGACTGGCATGAGACCCATAAGAGGGAAATCACTACCATTAAATGTTGACCCAAGCTGGTCATCTGAGAGGCTGTTGAGTGCTGCCATTAAAAAACTGAAAGATTTCAACCAAGATATGAAAGATGTAGAATACATCCTGCTCTACCCTGATGGCTCTCAAATAAAAAATATTCCAGGAACTGACACACCCTTTACGATTGAACTCTACAAAGAGGCCGTTGGCAAGTCTTACCAAAGAATTACACTATTTGTCTGCACACTTGAAGACTTTTTGTCAGAATGTGAGTTAAATAGAATTGCCATTAATTCTTTTTTATAGTCATATTGTTAAAGAATCTTGTGATTACTGTGTTGAATATTTTAACCAAAGTATTTCATACGTTTTCAGAGATGTTAGTGCTTCAGAAGATGAGGAGGATGATGAAGTTATCGTTAGGGTACCACCCGTTACGTCACCCCTCTCTGACACAGTGGTATGTAAATCTCAAGGATTCATTAGTTGGAGATGTTAGTGCTCTCAGTTCCGGCATAATGCATTCAATGTCTGAATATAAGACTAATATCATTCTATCGTTGTATATATAGTGGTAAGAATCTGAGCAGCCATAATCAACGAGTTTGGTGTTTGATGATTTTATCTGACAGCTTTGGTCAAGTCCAGAAAGCAGTACACCAGAGCCTATACGTCGGTAAGTTGGCTACCTTCTAAAACATTGATCTGGCCTCTGGCAGGTATATAAAAATCTAATGTTCTTAACACTTTAATGTTAGCATTTGATGGCCACAAAAGCATGTTATGTTTTATAACATTTTCTTTTTAATCATTGGATCTATATTTTATAGGTCACCTTCAATATCCCAAACATCTGATGTGCAAGTATATAATACTCTTTTGTATAACAATGTTGCATATTTAATTGTTAAGTTTCATTTGCATGCCATTACATCTGCAGTTGTTATGGTATTGTGTTGTGTTTGTGTTTATGCTGAAGGTTCAGTGTGGTACAGAATCTCAAATGGCATCCACATCAGGAGAACATACTACAAGTTACAAGTTAGTCTGACGTTATAAAATTACATGATTTCCCCTAGGGATCAATGAAGTATTATGATTCTGATTGTGATTCTAAAATTTAAGGAATATAAAATGATAATATCTTGAAAATAATTATAAAGTAATTAGCCCAGTGAAACCGTTTTGTTGTTGTTGTTGTTTTTAAATTATAGAGGCTCTCCATCTACTCCATAACTTGAGCAAATTCAGTCATGGTGAAGTACTTCAGACCCAACCCAGCCAAATGTAGAGCCAGAATTACTATTACATAAAATCTTCTGTTTTTACTCTTCTTTGACAGTATGTATACCAATATCTATGCACCTGTCATTATTGACAGCAGTTCTTCAGATGCTGAGGGAGAGGAGTTGCAAAAGGAAAACTGGTAATTTTCATATCTTTAATAAGAACAATAAACCCATAATGTGTGACTTGCAGTTAACTTATTTATCAAATATTTGTTTACTAAAAATAGTGCTGGGTACTGCTGCTATTTTTGATCCTAACCTTTTACAGGAGCAAACATAGCTTAACTGTTCCTCTGAAATTATTCTGCTGATGATTGTATTCAGAAAAAAAAAGATTTGTAAAATTATTTGGTTGCTGATAATTGTTCTTCAGATTACTGTTTTGCTTTTTAAAATGAATTAACAGAAAAAGGCCAATTGATAAAGCAAGAAAAATTACTTAAAAGATATTAAACAAAAAAAATACATAGTGTAAATATTTAGTTGCTTTTCACTGACTCATTCTACAGTGATGAACCTGATGGATTGACGGCTGCAGATGTCATCTCAAATCTGGCTCTGAAGATCAACAAAACCTCCTGTAGCAGATTCAACATTAACCGAGCCAATGTCTGGGATGGTGCCTACCGAGGCTTCAAGAGGTCTTCATATAGTCCCAACTCTGGCATGATGGTGAAATTCTCTGATGACGTGGGGCTGGCTGAAGAGGCAATAGACACAGGTGGGCCTACTCGAGAATTTCTCACCCTTCTGATGGAAGCCATAAGGACGAGAAGAATATTCGAAGGAAAAGACTATGCCAAATATCTCACATTTCATAGTAAAGGTATCTATTTTTTTCACATTTTTTCCATGGTCAAAATTACTTTATTATAATGTAATGTCTTTATCTTTAGCTGCAGATGAAAATGAATATTTCTACATTGGAAGAATGATTGCAGTTTCCATTGTCCATGGTGGTCCAGGGCCATGTTGTTTATCTCCAAACTTCTTTATGTACCTTGTTGGAAAAGACAAGACATTCGAGGCACCAATTGATGATATACCAGATGAAGAAATCAAGAAGGCTCTACTAGAGGTAAATTTGTGATGTTATGATTATGACAAACGCCAATAAATGCAAAAAAAATACATTTAATGTCAGTTATCCACTTAACATAATCTTGGTAACTAACTAATGCCTGAAATGATTACTGATTACTTAATGATTATTGATTATGTAATCCAAGACTGTGTTAAATTGCACATTAATAGACAGCATGCAAAGGATGTCACTTGTGCATGTGTATGTGTGTGTGTGTAATATATATTTTTCTCTTTAGATAAAGAATGCAACATCTCTAAGTGAGCTCCGAGTAATCACAGAAAAACACTCAAGCATGCTCCAGACAGCAGGATGCTATCGATTCATGAGGACACTGGAGGATAAGAAGAAGGTAGTAGCGGATTACATTCAGTGTCGTTTTTAGCCAAGATGTGATCCAAAATTAAAATATGATTGTGTAACTTTCTTTTTTTTTTTTTTGTGGAAAAAAATATAAAAATAAAACGTACGTGCATGAAGTCAGAGAACAGAACTAATGGCAAAACACAAGTGGCAACTTTAATTTCTATTCAGCAAAAAGGTGAAAACAACAAAACACTATTCAATTGCTAAAGTGAGTAACAGTCAGGGCAAATTGTTAAACCTAAATGACATACTGCTTACTTAACTCAAGTGGTTAGGTCAAGAAAGAAAAGAGTGCACATAAGGGATGGACTGTTCCTGAACCATTTTATAAATGAACAAAAGGTGGACTAACAGCAAGCTGGACAGGTATCCTGCACATACAATACACTATACTGAGGAAGAAAAATTTTAGTAAAACTATGAAATAAAATACATGGACTAAATACATACCTATGAGGCAGGTGATACATGGCTTCTGGTTTACCAGATGGACAACAAGATTGGCGCACAGGTCGGATGGTGTGAGTGTTCCAGAGATCTCTGTACTCGTCAATGCCTCTCCCTCAGGTCACTGAAGAGTTCAATCCAGAACTGAGTTCTAATGGTGGAATGACAAGGCATATAAAATTTAATAACACAAGTAATTCAATGTAATTGTCCTCTTTAAAGAAAGTCATAATCTTAAGAATAATGAACTGTGCGCAATTTCGTCCAAAGAAAAGCTTATTCACATGTTCTGAAGTGTTTCATCAATGCACTGCAGGAAAAAAAAAGCAACTTCACACAAATGACAAAATTTAACAAAATGATTAATCCTTCATTTATTCCTGCATTTGGTGGCTGAACTTAAGAAAAGTTGTAATATACAGGTCTGTCCATATAAATGTACTATTTTGTTTCTACATAAACACTGAAGCTGTTATCACTTGTTAGATACCACACAGAAATCCAAAAGCTAGTGAAAACATCAGTATTTTTTTTTTTGGCACACAACGTCGAAGAAATGTCTACAGAAATCCATTTGTTATAGGTCATTTGTTTCAACATTTCATGTTGGATCAATGTTCTTATATTACTCCTATTACAGTTCTCAAATTTGAAGAATCCCTTGTTCTTTTATTTATATGACTCCCTACAGGTAAACTATTTGATCTAGATGTTAGTTTGGTACTACGTAGGCACACAAAATTGAATAAATTTTACTCAATTTTAAATAGAACAATCTTTACTGATGCCATTGCCTATAGGATTTATAATAATTTATTAAAATTTTGAATGTCAGTTTGTTGTTTTTCATAGTTCCTTTTTAGGACTTTTGTGGAATGTGTGAGTCGGATTTTCTTTTTGAGTGTGTTGTTTTAATACAAACAAATGTCACTGGTATACCAAACCATTTATTATAGTTTTTGAAGCAGTCTTGCATCACATGAGAAAAATGTGTAGGTGACTATGTTTTTGTTTGTTTGTTTGTGACTGTAATTTAATATTTGAGTATAAAACCCCATCCACAAGAAAAAGTATATCGCTGACCACGAAACACCTTCAGAACCATTCAATTTTAAGTTTCAGAATGTATTTTAAAAGCCATGTACCTTTGCTTTCTGAACGAAGACCACCAACTTTCAATCCGTTGATTTGTAGTTGAGGTGCCATACATATGACTGTGAGCTCCTGCAAGTTCATCTCCATGGTCTGATCTTAAAGCACAGTGAATGGCTGCCATTGTGCCATTTTCTGTGCCACAGTCTGTACGAAGGCATGCTGGAAGTTGACCAAACCGTGTCACGCACTCCATATAATATTTTGCAATGATACCTGGGTCATTATTTGAGCTGCCACAGCTGAGCCACATAACTTTCCTTGAAAATCCATCGACACATGCACTAATAGCAACACCAAAGGGTTTCAGCTTATCATATCCATCCACATGCCACACTTGATTTGGTCCTTCTGAAAAATATCCTCTTTGAACAAACCTTCGTTTACAGCGACGCTTAACACCATGTGGATCTAGTCTTGAGAGTATGTGCATTACATCATTTCTTTTAACTGTCAGATTATACTTTTGTCGCAGTGTCTGACACATGGATCTGTAACCCAGAAGCTGACCTGAGCCTCTCAGTTCTTGTGTAACAGTGGAAATGACAATGTCAGTGGGAGTAAAGTCAGTCCTTCTAGTCATTCCAGCATCTTTTAGCCTCCTCTTTAATGTTCGCAGACTCATACAAATATTATGCTTGTTTTCAAGAAAATCCAGGATCACTTCATATGTATGGCCCTCAGAGAAATACTTATTGATAATGTCTGTGACTGAGACTGGGCCTAAGGTTGAAGAGAAAACATGAAAAGATAATTACGACCGCAGGAATCCACAAATGCACTTAATAAGTGTTTTTAAAAAAATACCACATCTGAAACAACTCTCAATAAACATTACTCATGTATTTAATCTTCTTGATGTGTGCTTAAAGGCCAGAGAAAGCTCAAAGAACACGGACCAGGATTCAGGACTTATCACTCTCATTAAGACCTCTATGCTGACAACTCAAAATGAGCAAAATAAGAGAAGTTAGAAGAATTTCGTCACTGTGTACATATGCCCTATTGCTATAGACAAGTCATGAACAATTTTTTAAAATTATGCCGTAGAACCGGTGGCAGGCTTAAACCAGAATACAGTTCTTAGTACCTACCAGTTCACGCCTTTGCGTTTTTGGAATTCTGATTTATCTTTGCATACAGAGTCTTTAACAATACAAAAACCTTAGAATGAGGAAATGAATATAGTACTTTTGGAATGGCACATGAATAATAATTTCCCCCCCCTTTTTTGCAGGTGTTTTTCTTTTTGCAGCATTTTTCTTTTTGCAAGTGTTTTCTGAAGTTGCAGTCCGTTTGGCCTCTCAGGGCCACCGTAAAACAATCTTGAGCCCATGTAAAATATATGCCCATATTAACTTAACATAACCCATATGGGGCCCACATAGACATATTTTCAGGGTCTGACTTGCATTTGCCCATGTGTGACCCATATAGTTTGACCAGGTGGGCCCCACCTATGTCATCAGTATTAAAAATATATACTGATTACCTAACTTTGCCCCACCTGGGGCACACAGCAAATGCTTTTCTTTAAATGACTGTGTTTGCCCATGTCTAACCCAGGTGAAAAACCCAAGTGGGTCCTACGTGTGTTTCCCATTTTGAACCAAGTGAAGTGTTTCCCATGTTTGACCCAGCCAGGACCTACTATATGTTTCCACTTGGTTTTGCCCATATGGCTTTCATGTGAGAAACCCAAGTGGGTCCCATATATACTAAACAATCTTGAGCCCACGTAAAATATATGCCCATATTACCTTAACATAACCCACGTAGACATGTTTTCAGGGTCTGACTTGCATTTGCCCATGTGCGACCCATATAGTTTGACCAGGTGGGCCCCACCTATGTCATCAGTGCTAAAAAAATATATTGATTACCTCACTTTGCCCCACCTGGGGCCCACATAGACATGTTTTCAGGGTCTGACTTGCATTTGCCCATGTGCGACCCATATAGTTTGACCAGGTGGGCCCCACCTATGTCATCAGTGCTAAAAAAATATATTGATTACCTCACTTTGCCCCACCTGGGGCCCACATAGACATGTTTTCAGGGTCTGACTTGCATTTGCCCATGTGTGACCCATATAGTTTGACCAGGTGGGCCCCACCTGCGTCATCAGTGCTAAAAAAATATATTGATTACCTCACTTTGCCCCACCTGGGGCCCACATAGACATGTTTTCAGGGTCTGACTTGCATTTGCCCATGTGTGACCCATATAGTTTGACCAGGTGGGCCCCACCTGTGTCATCGATACTAAAACATATATTGATTACCTCACTTTGCCCCACCTGGGGCACACAACAAAAGCCTATCCTTAAATGACTGTGTTTGCCCGTGTCTATCCTAGGTGGAAAAGCCAAGTGGGTCCTACATGTGTTTCCCATTTTGGACCAAGTTAAGTGTTTCCCTAGGACCTACTAAAAGTGCCCACTTGGGATTGCCCAAATGGGTTTAATGTGAAGAACCCAAGTAGGCCCCATACAAAAAGCCCAGTTTGAGCCCATGCCCAAACCCATCCAGCCCGAGCAAAAACCAGGTGGGGCCCATATATACATGTTGGCTGGGGAGCTCTGACTTTTTGTCAGCCTGGCTACAGTGCTGAAGAGAAACCAGGGGTTTTTCTTATTTTCTTCAATCAGTGACGAATAGTAAGATGTTCTGGCTTTGCAGAGGGCTTTCTTATAAAGCAGCAAACTATTTCTCCAGGCTAAATGATGATTCTCTAAATTTGTGACACGCCATTTCCTCTACAGCTTATGAGTCATCTGCTTTAGGCTACGTGTTTGAGAATTATACCACGTAGTCAGGTACTTCGGATTTGAGGCCTTAGTTTTCACAGGAGCTACAGTATCCAGAGTCGTACGTAGTGAGGAGGTAAGATTATTAACAAGATAATCGACCTCTGTTGGAGTAGCGTTCAGATAGCTGCTCTGCTCTATGTTGGTACAGGGCATTGAAGATGATAACAGTGGTGGATTATATTCTTAAACTTAGTTACAGCACTTTCAGAAAGACATCTACTTTGATAACGTCTACTCTCCACTGCTGTGTAATCAATTATTGTAAATGTAAATGTTATCAGGAAATGATCAGACAGCAGAGGGTTTTCAGGAAACACTGTTAAATGTTCAGTTTCTATGCCATATGTTAAAACAAGATCTAGAGTGTGATTAAAGTGGTGGGTGGGTTCTTTTACATTTTGACAGAAGCCAATTGAGTCTAATAACAGATTAAATGCCATGTTGAGGCTGTCATTTTTAGCATCTACATGGATGTTACAATCACCCACAATAATTATTTTATCTGAGCTGAGCACTAAATCAGATAAAAAGTCTGAGAAATCAGACAGAAACTGTGTGTAAGGCCCAGGTGGACGATATATGATAACAAGTAAGACTGGTTTCTGAGTTTTACAGCTGGGGTGGACAAGGTTAAGCATCAGGCTTTCAAATGAATTAAAAGTCTCTCTGGGTCTTTCGTTAATTAATAGGCTGGTGTGAAAAATTGCTGCCACACCGCCCCCTCGGCCTGTGCTTCGAGATTTCTGGTAGTTAGAATGACTCAGGGGTGTTGATTCATTTAAACTAACATAATCATCCTACTTCAACCAGGTTTCTGTAAGGCAGAGTAAATCGATTTGTTGATCAATTATTAAGTCATGTACTAACAGAGACTTGGAGGAGAGAGACCTAATATTTAATAATCCACATTTCATTGTTTTACTCTTTGGTTCAGATGTGGATACTGTATTGTTCTTTCTTTGTGATTTTTTTATGTTTAAGTTGTTTATTGCTGGTTTTTAGTTTGTTTTTTGTCTGTTTGGGAGCTGACACAGTCTCAATGGAGATGGGTTTTTGGGGGGGTAGCAGGAGGAGAGAAGCTGCAGAGAGGCATGTAAGACTGCAACTCTGCTTCCTGGTCCCAACTCTGGATAGTCATATTTTGGGGGGTTTAATAAATTTGTCCATATTTCTAGAAATGAGAGCTGCTCCATCCAAAGTGGGATGGATGCCGTCTCTCCTAACAAGACCAGCTTTCCTCCAGAAGGTTTGCCAATTTTTTCTGGGACACCACTCAGACAGCCAGCAATTTAAGGAGAACATGCAGCTAAACATGTCACTCCTGGTCTGATTGGGGAGGGGACCAGAGAAAACTACAGAGTCCGACATTGTTTTGGCAAAGTTGCACACCGATTCAATACGTGAGGCCAAGCAAAGACTCACAGCCTTGGCCAGCCGCTTGAGGAGGTACACCAGAGAGCTAGAAGGCAGGAGAATAAACCAGCTGTTCTCCACAAAACCAGCAAAGGTGTACTCTCAGTGGCAAGGGAACAATAAGAGAACAGCACCACCAAGGCTGGAGACGGAGCAATACTGGAAGAGAATATGGGAGAAGGACACAACCCATAACGGCAATGCTCAGTGACTAGTGGATCTGAGGGCAGACCATAGCGACCTCCCTGAACAGGGTCCAGTAACCATCACAGTTGCAGATATCTAAGAAAGGGTCTCCAGTATGAAGAGTTGGACAGCACCAGGGGCCGACATGGTTCACGCCTACTGGCTGAAGAAGCTGACTGCACTCCACGAGCGTCTGGCAGCACAAATGAACCAGCTGCTAGTTAACGAGAGACACCCAGAATGGCTAACCGAAGGTCGGACGGTCCTGAACCCCAAGGACCCCAAGAAGGGACCGGTCCCATCCAACTACCGACCAATTACCTGCCTCAGTACTACATGGAAGCTCCTGTCAGGCATCATATCGGCTAAGATGAACAGGCACATGGGTCAATACATGAGTGGGGCACAGAAAGGGATTGGCAAGAATACCAGAGGCGCAAAACACCAGCTACTGGTAGACAGAACAGTCAGCCGAGACTGCAAGACCAGACTGACCAACCTGTGCACTGCCTGGATTGATTACAAGAAGGCCTATGACTCAATGCCCCACAGCTGGATACTGGAATGCCTAGAATTGTACAAGATCAACAGGACCCTAAGAGCCTTCATCAGGAACTCAATGGGGATGTGGCGTACAACACTAGAGGCCAACTCCAAGCCCATAGCACAAGTCACCATCAAGTGCGGGACCTACCAAGGAGATGCTCTGTCCCCACTGCTGTTCTGCATAGGCCTGAACCCCCTCAGTGAGAGCATTAACAAGACTGGCTACGGATACCGACTACGAAACGGAGAGGTTGTCAGCCACCTCCTGTACATGGATGACATCAAGCTGTATGCTAAGAGTGAACGAGACATCGATTCACTGATACACACTACCAGGCTATACAGCAATGACATTGGAATGTCGTTCGGACTGGAGAAGTGTAGTTGGATGGTAACAAAGAGAGGGAAGGTAGTCAGAACTGAGGGGATTGAACTACCAGAAGGCAACATTGCAGACATAGAGGACAGTTACAAGTACCTGGGGATCCCGCAAGCGAATGGGAACCATGAAGACGCCGCTAGGAAAGCTGCAACCACCAAATACCTGCAGAGGGTCAGGCAAGTCCTGAGGAGTCAGCTGAACGGTAAGAACAAGATCCGGGCCATCAACACCTACGCCCTGCCCGTGATCAGGTACCCTGCTGGGGTAATAGGCTGGCCAAAGGAGGAGATAGAAGCCACTGACATAAAGACAAGAAAGCTCCTTACCATGCATGGAGGGTTTCACCCCAAGTCCAGCACCCTGAGGCTGTACGCTAAGCGGAAGGAAGGGGGCCGGGGACTGGTGAGTGTCAGCACCACAGTCCAGGATGAGACAAGAAACATCCATGAATACATCACGAAGATGGCCCCAACTGACAGCGTGCTCAGTGAATACCTCAGGCAGCAGAAACCCAAGAAAGAGGAGGATCGAGGAACCATCATGGAAGGACAGGCCCCTGCACGGTATGTACCACCAGCAGATAGAGGAGGTGGCTGATATCCAGAAATCCTACCAGTGGCTGGACAAAGCTGGACTGAAAGACAGCATAGAGGCACTAATCATGGCAGCACAAGAACAAGCTCTGAATACAAGATCCATAGAGGCTGGGGTCTATCACACCAGGCAAGACCCCAGGTGCAGGCTGTGTAAAGATGCCCCAGAGACAATCCAGCACATAACAGCAGGGTGCAAGATGCTAGCAGGCAAGGCATACATGGAACGCCATAACCAAGTGGCCGGCATAGTGTACAGGAACATCTGTGCCGAGTATAACCTGGAAGTCTCGAGGTCAAAATGGGAGATGCCCCCAAGGGTGATGGAGAATGACCGAGCTAAGATCCTGTGGGACTTCCAGATGCAGACGGACAAAATGGTGGTGGCTAACCAACCGGACATAGTGGTGGTAGACAAACAGAAGAAGACGGCCGTAGTGATCGATGTAGCGGTTCCGAATGACAGCAATATCAGGAAGAAGGAACACGAGAAGCTGGAGAAATACCAAGGGCTCAAAGAAGAGCTCGAGAGGATGTGGGCGGTGAAGGTAACGGTGGTCCCCGTGGTAATCGGAGCACTAGGTGCGGTGACTCCCAAGCTAGGCGAGTGGCTCCAGCAGATGCCGGGAACAACATCGGAGATCTCTGTCCAGAAGAGCGCAGTCCTGGGAACAGCTAAGATACTGCGCAGGACCCTCAAGCTCCCAGGCCTCTGGTAGAGGACCCAAGCTTGAAGGATAAACCGCCCGCAGGGGCGAGATGGGTGGTTTTCATATATATATATATATATATATATATATATATATATATATATATATATATATATCATATAAAGCGCCTTGAGGCGACTTTTGTTGTGATTTGGCACTACATGAATTGAATTGAATTAAATTGAATTAAAGCAGCTGGACTGATGCTCGTGGACATCCATGGAGGAAGAAGCTGCTCTGACACAGATCCACATCTATTCTTTCATTTGAGACACCAAGCTAACAGATGTGATGCTGGAAAGTCCACTGGTCCTTAAACATGTCGTTGTGTGGCTGTGGAGAAGGATGGAGTCTGACCTGAGCCAGTGTTTGACATGAACACATCAGCACTGCTATCGGTGAGCCTAAAGACAGCTGTTAGCATCATTTCAGTGTTTCAGTCATAAAAACACTTCCTGTCACTGTGGTGGTTACAGTGACATCATGCAGTTTGTGTTTTGACCTCCAGAGGGCGACAAATCAGCACAGACAGAGAGCTCCATTCAAACTTTGCTGCCATCAGTAATAATTCCTCAAATATAATCATCAGTGTTTGAGCAGTTATGATATCAGGGACAATCTAGACATGTGTGACAATACTGAACATGTCACATGACACACCTTAAACATCATGTGATCCACTCTCAGTCTGCACTTTCATTCATGACTTCAACAGGTTGAAATGAGCTCGGAACAAACATCAGTTTAGTGCTGAAATATTCAAACGCTGCAGGAAGAAGAAGAACAAAGTGATGACACATGTTTGTGCTTCAAACTGGAAAACCAGCAGAAATAAATCTTCAATTAAGGACTTAGTTGAAGATTAGTGAATTTCCAAGTTTTAGATGAATGCAACACGGACTTTTCGATCCTTCTGAGTGTCCCCAAACGCCTCTCTGAGTGTTTCCTTACTGCTCAAAGTTTCTGTTTGCTGATCTTCGTGGAGTGGAGCTTTTTGTCGGTGTGTGTGAAGAAACTGTAAGTTTGCTTTGTTTCCTCCTTTAACAGTTTGTCTTTAGGAACTTTACTGTTTGTTCAGCTCATGTTTGAGTTCTTCACACAACAAACTGTGTGTGTTTGTATTAAAGTCAGTGTGTAATGTTTTCTAACGAGGCTGAGTGTGTCCGCCATTTTCTCTGTGTGTGATCAGACTCCGGGAATCAGACTAAAAACCCTTAGCCTCTTAAGCCCCAAGGGGGTTTCTGAGCTTCCTGCTCGAAAATGTAATGCCCAAATTTAATTGATTATTTCTCTGCAATTACAAACTCCGTCCTTAGAATCTTGGTATCAAAATAAAGCTAACACTTGGGAAATTTAATCAGAGGTGTAAATATTAAAGCAGATATTACTGTGTCAAAGTTACTGAGACTGGAACACAGAAAAAGTAAGTAGATTTAATTCTCGCCTAATTTTATATTTAATTGTTAGCATATAACCTAGAGCTGGGCGATATGACCCAAAATTCATATCTCGATATTTTTTAGCTGGATGGCGATATAAGATATATATCTTGATATTTTTTTAAAGCCATAAAGTAAGAACAAAAAGAGAGTTCTTAGTCAAAGCTGTGTCCCAGATGTCACACAGGCACTTTTATTAACATACAGCATAGATGTTCCGCGAGGCTCCTCGGTAGCCGTAATGCTCCGACAATCCATCAAGCGGTGCAGCTCCGTAGCTTACCAAAGTCGAACTAAAACATTTTTTGACGTATTGCTGAGCGCTGTGTATCACATAAAATCAGTTCACGGTCATCAAGCACAACCAGAATTCATACAAAAGGCGCGCAGTCAACTTTTGAGAAGATGAAAGGATTTCAGGCCGTGCATGGCGTTAGCGTGGCTAGCTCGTTAGCGTGGTTAGCTCGTTAACACGTTGACACCGTCCAGCCCCACGCACGGGGCGATGCGCAGTAACTCATTAACGGAGATTTGCCGTGTCCATCTTGTCGCTGCCTGCAGGTGAAGCGATGGGGGAGGAGGGGGAGTTGTGTTCAGTGAAGGAGAGGCGAGGTCGAGTAACGTTGCATAGAGACAAAAGTGGACGAAAGAGAGGCAAACTTGCGGCTCCGCAACTATAATTATAACGTAACAGACTATATCGATATAAAGGATATTGTCACATCTTATATCTCGTTTAAAAATATATCGATATTTTTTAAAAACTCGATATATCGCCCAGCTCTAATATAACCCTTTGAAAAATATGCCTCAGATCACATTTGGTTCCAGAAATCCAGTAACCAACATATAAGCATCATCTGTGCAAAGATTTATGTTCCTAAAGTAAAACAGTGAAAAACTACAGCCCCGTCAATACATGAATATCCACACGTTGTACGAAAATGTCCAATTTTGGCACACAATTGAACACCATGCCAGTTGATTTTTTTTAATTTTTAAAGAGCAGAAATTAATAAATTTTATTAACAGGCCTAAAAATGCTTTTTTTAAAAATATATTTTGGAAGAATTAACCACACATTTACATGCTAATGGCCCTTTTCTGCAGTGAGCATAGAGCGTTTGATTGGCCTCTGGCCCTTTAAGCTCTGAGGGGCTGTAACTTTGGTTTCTTTTGGTCAATTTGCGTGATTGACGCCTCTTTTTAATAGTTTGAGCCAATAGATTCAAAGTAACAATGCCACGTTCATGTCACTTCAACCAATCAGACGTTGTAATGCCAAAACCCACGTGGGCCCAAATTTACTGCATGTGGCATCTGTCCAGTCACGTGTCTGTAGGTGGGTCTAAAATGGAGGTTGTTGACGGAAAACGGCTCTGATGCGGCTAGGTAGGCATGGTAACTACTGGTAATCATGTGGCTACCGGAGAAAATAACGGAGGAAATCGGGACGGTAAGCCAATTTCTGTATTAGCGCATTTGCACCGCTGTGTGTTTTTGTGGTCTTCTTTTGCGGCTCATTCAGTGAATTTTGGTCTGATCGTGGTGAAACTTGGTGTGTGGAGTCAGTGATAGCCCTGGAAGCTAACCAGCCTATCTTTAGCCGGTTACATGAAGTCTGAAGAATTTCTGGTTCGGTTTTGTTTGTTTAGCGGACTTCTGCGCATTTACGTAACTGCTCGTTTAATCGCGGCTTGTTTTCGGTGTGTTTGGTGGTTGTAGAAATGGTTTATATGATATTTTAGCTGAGATTCTGAGGTTTCTGTGGATACCACACATGTCTGGACTTATATTTCTCATCCCGTGTTATAACCGATTAAACATGAACTCCACCTTTTTGGCCCCGGTACCGGGGGCGTGGGGCTTAAGTAATTAATGTGTTCTGAGCTCCGGGTGTTTATATTCATAGGGGCAGCGGGAGACGGAGAGCGAACTTTGTAAATGAACATTTAGTATAGATGTGTGTTAGACGCAGATTCAACATGGCGGTCTTGAAAATACTACGTCACAAACTGTTGGCTCCGCCCCAACAGGAAGAAGCGTAACAAAACACACAAAAGTTATTGTAGTTCACTAAAACTGAACTCACAACTAAAACTAGATGTGAAAAATTTAAAACAGAAATAAAAACTAAAGACAAAAATTAAAACTAAATTATTGATAATGATCAATGAAATTATTTTGGAAAATTAAGTTTGGCAAAATTAATGGCTAACATTAACAGATAATTAGACATCAGTTATCAGGTATGTCAACAGGTGAAGTCAGATGTTCAGACAAGAGTCATGATTCTTTATTCGTATTCAAGTATAACACGCAGTGAAATGTAACCTGACACGCTCCTCCACTTGTGCAAAAGGGGGAGAAGAACATTATATATTATACAACCCTCGTCATTAAAAATCTAGGCCCTCGTGCTTCTTATATTAAACCCTCCATTAGTAACCTTGGTGTTATATTTGACCCAGCTCTAGACACACACGTTAAATCTTTGGTTCGCTCTTGTTTTTACCATTTAAGAAATATCGCTAAGCTGAGTCCCATTGTGTCATGCTCTGAATTGGAAATGATTATTCATGCTTTTGTTTCATCTCGCGTAGATTATTGCAATTCCTTCTTTACTTGCTTAAGTACTGCCTCCCTGGAACGACTGCAGGGTGTTCAAAATGCTGCTTCTGACAAAGCATCCAAAAAAACTCTCATGCCACGCCCCTGCTGATTCAACTGCATTGGCTCCCTGTCAAGTTCAGGGTCGATTTTAAGACTATAATCATGACCTATAGGGCCCTGCACGGTGTAGCTCCCATCAGTGATCTTCTTCTTCCTTATCGTCCCAGCAGGTCCCTGAGGTCTTGTGACCAGGGCTTGCTGGTTGTCCAGCATACAAGGTTAAAACAGAGCGTTTGTATCAGTGGCTCCCAGACTCTGGAACTCACTCCCTCTGAGTTTGACATCTGTGGACTCAGTCATGTCTTTTAATAAGCAGTTAAGAACTTATCTGTTTAAACTTGCTTTTGGTTGATTTTGTTTGTTCAAGGTTGTGTGTCTGTTTTTGCTTCTGTGAAGCACATTTAATCTTGAAAGGTGCTATATAAATAAAATGTTACTTACTTACATCAGGTGACAGAAGAAGAAAGATGTTGCAAATAAATTGTCATGAGCTGTGTGGAGCAGGCAGGATTGGACCCAAACACAGACTCACAGGCAGGACATCCAGCTTTATTGCGTGAAGGAAAAATAAATACAAAACTTGACCAGGAGACACACAAAACTAAACTCACAAAGGAACACACATCCATGAGGGAGGTCGCGATGCAGGACGGAGGGAGACACAGACATAAATGTGGGCAAATGGGGGAAAGAACCACAGGAGGGAACACAGCTGAAGGTGATAAAAACAAACCTGACCATGACGCACACCAGACAGGAAACTACCAAAGTAAAACAGGAAGCACTAAGACTAACTCACACAAGAGGTTGCTTTTGTGTGGAAAGGACTTTCAGGGAAACCAGATAGATTAGAGAGATAATGGGAGGAGACAACGAGGACACGGTTAATGGAGATGAGAGACAGAGAGTGAGGAGAGACATGGGAACAAAAAAGGGAAAGAACTCACAAGGACACACAGAGGACAGAGACAAAATTTGTTACAAGTCCCCACACACCCCTAGACCTTCATCGTGGGGACGTAACAGGAACCAAAGAGGAATATTAGAAACTCCAGTCAGACTAACCTAAACACTGCTAATGCTAATGCTAAACATAGGTTTAAAAATAAAAATATGTGTGACCTGTACTCTGATGTAGTGTATTTCTATATGTTAAAACCAAGTAACACTTACTGATTTCTGTTTGTACACAGACATGACTTCAGTGCAGACGTCAGTCTCAGTGTTTGACCTCAGCTGTCCCTCAGCTGTTGGTCACTCCCAGTGAACATCTTTGCATCTTTAACCTTGCCTCCTCCAACTTTTGTGGAGAGGGGAGGCAGCACTGAACAAAGAGCTGTGACTGCTAAACGTTTTCTTCAGTAGAAATTAAAGCTACACAGTCAGAAAACATCAGTGTGCCGTATATCATTTGTATATTATCTATATCATTTCAAACTGGGGTGATCCAGTAGTGCTGCACTAATGAATTCAACTATTCACTTTAGCTAAGGTTATTAAGCTAAAAACCTGGGATGCTGTGTAAGACATAAATAAACCTAAAATACAATGGATGAACATTCATGTTCATGTTTCCCTGGAATCATGTTTGTGTGTCAAAGCTGAACCAGAGCAAACTATGCTAAGTTAGCATTTTTAGCTAACAGCTACAATAAGTATAACAGTTACTGTACGGCTATCATTTGTTTACATGACGCCTGTATACATATAATACATTTATTACCAACCTGAGAGTTTTTTCTGCTGGTCTGACATGATGAATGACTTCTTAATCCAGCTCAAGATGCTGTTGATTTCTGTCAGCAACACTTTCTCTGCGCTGGTAAAACGTAGTTCTATTAATCTGCGCTCAGTTACTGTTGAACTGGAACCGGACGTCAGTCCCAAAAAACTGAACTGTAGAACTGAAACTGAACAGTAAGAAGTGAAATTTTTAAAAGATAAAATACAGTTTCAAAGCATTTACTCAAGTTACAATTCAGATTCAGTCTGAGTAGTTCAAATTCACATTTAACTTCTTCAAATTCAGTTTCTGATGGCACAAAGTTCTGCCCATATCACGGCTCCATCTAGTGGACTGATAGTAGAGCAGCTGATGGCAGCTTCCTCTGCCTCACACTGCTGTCTGACTGCATTCAGCTGACACTGAGATGAAGCAGGAAAGAAGCAGCTGATATTTGGACAGCACACATGATGGAAAGGAGGATTTCAGCTGATGTGCACATGAATGATTTGTGTTTCCTCTGCAGGTGAAGGTAGAAAGTGTGTGTGAGCTGAATTGATCAGCATGGATCAGTGTGAGGACAGAGAGGAGGGAGTCCCTCCCTCTAAAAGCACTCTGTGTGGGGAACATGAGAGCCAGACCAAAGCTCAGAGGTGAGATGACCATCTCTAACTGTCCATGACTCTTCTCCATGTCACAGCTCAGCACTCACATCACTGCTCCATCATTATTCACAGGAATCCACGAGGAACTAAACGTAAACATGAACCTGAACCCAGCTGTGTGTCCTTAAAGAGTGACGCGTCGAATGGTCGCTTCATTAATTTTAAAGTCCAGCCTGTGTCTGCTGCAGAGAGGTGAGCTGTTAGTAACATGAACTCTTTGATCTCAGGTTGGTGTAAGATTTAAATGAACTGTTTGATGTTTCCTGATCTCTAAACTGCATCTCCAAGGAAGTAACCGAGTGAGGAATTCCTTTATTCTATAAAACATGTCCAACATTTAAACTCCTGCTGCTCACAGTAGGACCGTCAATAGTCCTGCACTGTGTAAATGACTGTATTTACCTCTGGGTGGCGCTCTGTTCTTACACTGCCAATACTAGTTCAGATTTTCCTTCTGGTCATGCTCAGCCTGCAAACCAGTTTCTCTTTGGTATGATGAATATTTTAAGTTTTCATCAGCTTCTGTGGCTGCAAATGAAAAACACATTTTTCTTTTTCTGACAGGATCAATGGGAGACCTGCTGGACCTGAACCTGAACCCAGCTCTGTGTTCTTAAAGAGTGACCGGTCTAATGGTCACATTGTTCATTTTAAAGTCCAGCCTGTGTCTGCTGCAGAGAGGTGAGCTGTTAGTAACATGAACTCTTTGATGTCAGTTTGGTTTCTTTCACCTGTCCTCGTCCTCCTGCTCCACACCTCCACATTAGTGATCCTGGGTGGTTGTCACAGAGGGACTCAGAGCTCTTTCTGAATGATGGCTCAAGTGTTTTAGCAGACTGCTTATTCTCAGCACCAGACTCCAGAGTACAGAGCTCTTAACACAGGTTTTATTGACACTTTTAATCTGTTTCTGAAATCATTCCTTTTTCCCCTGAACCCAAAGAGTCCATCCCAACTGCTTAGGAAGCCGAATCCTAACAGCTTTCATTTGGTCTTGTCTCAGACACTATGATGCAAATATGTCAGTGTTTCTGACCGCAAATGGATTCTGTCTTATGTCCAAAACAACCTGCTAGGAATAAACCAAGCCTACATGCCCATGTACTTTTAACAACTCCAGTGTAATAAAATGCTTCTGATTTACCAAAAAACCTCTAACTGATGCGAACGATAAGGAGTTTACCGATATGTTTATAGTTGCACAAAGATGTCACAGCAGATACTGTCAGCAATGTTTCTCATACTTTTATCTTATAGATGAGTAAAACTGCAATGAATGGTTAAGTTCAATGTTTTTGTGTCATTTCTTTGTTTTCTTTTTATCTGCTTCCTGGATATGACTCATTAATAAATAATAATTACTAAAAGACTTTTGGAAATCACAATAATCTGTTTCCTAAAATACTGTTTAACAGTCTTTATTTCTGATCTTGTGTTTTGATCAGCAAAGAAACAAAATGAACTACATAATCTGAAAAGCAGAGATGAGATGAGCTTTCTACTACTTGGCCACGCTTAAAAATTCAGTCAATAAAAATTATGAACATAATATGACCCGCCAGCCAACCCACTGGGGAAAAATCCAAAGTGTTGCTGGTTATGTGGACCAACCTGTTTCAACAGTTGTAAATGAATGGAAAACCCCCAACATACAAGCAGCAAGCCGAGGGGATACTAAAATACCCACCCCAGCTACTGCCTCTTAGCAAGAGTAACTCCAGACTGAGACAGTCCAGTCCCTCTCCAGGAAACTGGTTCTTGTTAGCTGAGCCTGACTATATACCTGAAGGCCTGAAGGTACCTCTCAACCTAGCTCAGGCTCCTTTCCCACGAGAGAGGTGACATTCCATGTCCCACTTGCTAGTCTCAGTAGCCAGGGAACAGTCTGCCAGGATCTCCACTCGTGGCCACCGCCCAGCACACACTTCACCTGACCCCTATGGCACCATCTATTGGTAGGGGGCCTACAGGAGGAAAACTTCTGCACAATCTTGTCAAATTTGAATAGTTTTTAGCAACAGTCAGTTAATGATTTTGGTAATAAAGAAATGTGTTCACAGAGCGAGGAAGAGGAGTGCTGTTTGTGAGGAGGAGCAGCTGTCCTGCTGTGCTTTGTGTCAGGATGTCCTGAAGGATCCAGTCTCTACCAGCTGTGGACACTGGTTCTGCAGACAGTGCATCTCCTCATACTGGGACCAGTCTGCTTCATCAGGAGACTCGTCCTGTCCCCAGTGTGGAGAAAGATCCAGAAGCAGAGCTGGACTGCAGACAGCCAGTCAGAGCAGCTGTGTACAAAGTAAGACTGAACATCTGTCTGCTGATGGACTCATTTCTGAAAACTGGACTTCTTGTTGTTGTTCAGACATTGAAGAGTTTTCTTTCTCTTTCTTTCAGCAGATGTTGGTCTGCAGGAGGTTTTAGATGAACATAAGATCAGTCTGAGGAGGAGATGTGAACGTGTGACTGAAGGAAGTGATGAAACAGGAAGTAGAACCCTCCTCAACAGGATCTACACTGAGCTCTACATCACAGAGGGACAGAGTGAAGAGGTTCATACCCAACATGAGGTGAGGCAGCTGGAGACAGCTTCCAAGATGGACGCCCTCCATGACGCTCCAATCAGGTGCCAGGACATCTTTAAAGCCTTCCCTGACCAACAGAGACCCATCAGAGTGGTTCTGACCAACGGCGTGGCTGGTGTTGGAAAAACCTTCTCAGTGCAGAAGTTCACTCTGGACTGGGCAGAGGGCTTGGAGAACCAACATGTCAGTGTGGTGGTTCTGCTTTCATTCAGGGAGCTGAACCTGATCAGAGATGAGCAGTACAGTCTTCTGGAGCTGCTCCATGTTTTCCATCCAACATTACAGAAGGTCACAGCAGAGAAGCTGGCTGTCTCTCAGCTTTTGTTCATCTTTGACGGCCTGGATGAAAGCAGACTTTCATTGGATTTCACCAACAGGAAGCTGCTGTCTGACGTCACACAGAAGTCATCAGTCAGCCAGCTGCTGACAAACCTCATCCAGGGGAATCTGCTTCCCTCGGCTCTCGTCTGGATAACTTCCCGACCCCCAGCAGCCAATCAGATCCCTCCTACATGTGTCGACAGGCTAACAGAAGCACGAGGCTTCACTGACGCCCAGAAGGAGGAGTACTTCAGGAGGAGATTCAGTGATGAAGAGCTGTCCAGCAGAATCATCTCCCACATGAAGACATCCAGGAGCCTCCACATCATGTGTAGTATCCCAGTCTTCTGCTGGATCACTGCTACAGTTCTGGAGCACATGTTGACTACAGAGCAGAGAGGAGCGCTGCCCAAGACCCTGACTGACATGTACTCACACTTCCTGCTGGTTCAGACAAAGAGGAAGAAGAACAAGTACCATGAGGGACATGAGACGAGTCCACAGGAGCTGACGGAGGCTGACAGGGAAGTTCTTCTGAAGCTGGGGAGGCTGGCGTTTGAACATCTGGAGAAAGGAAACATCATGTTCTACCAAGAAGACCTGGAGCAGTGTGGTCTGGATGTGACAGAGGCCTCGGTGTACTCAGGAGTTTGTACAGAGATCTTCAAAAGAGAGTGTGTGATCTTCCAGAAACCAGTCTACTGCTTTGTTCATCTGAGCATTCAGGAGTTTCTGGCTGCAGTCTACATGTTCCACTGTCACACCAGCAGGAATACAAAGGTGCTGAAGAACTTCCTGGAAAATAAACCACTTGATCCTTACTATTACATTTCATTTTCAGATGATTTGTTGAGGAGAACCATAAACAAATCCCTCCAGAGTAAAAATGGCCACCTGGACCTGTTTGTTCGCTTCCTTCATGGCCTCTGTCTGGAGTCCAACCAGAGACTCTTAGTAGGTCTGCTGGGTCAGACAGAGATCAGTCCAGAAACCATCCAGAGAGTCATCAACAACCTGAAGGACATGAACAGTAATAAAATCTCTCCTGACAGAAGCGTCAACATCTTCCACTGTCTGATGGAGATGAACGACCTCTCAGTACATCAGGAGATCCAAGAGTTCCTGAAGTCCAAGAACAGATCAGAGGAACTCTCTGAGATCCAGTGCTCAGCTCTGGCCTTCATGCTGCAGATGTCAGAGGAGGTTCTGGATGAGTTGGACCTGCAGAAGTACAACACATCACAATGGGGACGACTGAGACTGATTCCAGCTGTGAGGAACTGCAGAAAGGCTCGGTGAGTCCAGATGTGATCATTAACATCATTGATCAGTGTAGGTTAGAAGTTTAGTTCTTCAGATATACACAGTACTAAACGACTCTCATTAGTTTGAGTTCCTCAGATAAAATGATATTTTCTGTCGATCAGGAAATGTGTGTGTGCACTCAGCATGATCCTGCATTGGTAGTCGTACGCTGTGTATTGTAGACTCACATCTACATGTAGTACCTGTGTTGTGTCATTAGGGGGCAGTATTTTAAATCTGCTGCTGCTGTTGTTGGTCATTCAGACGCTGCTGTTAGAGAGAAGACGGAAATAAGAATCTATGAAGAGCTTCTTTGTAGTGAAGTGAACTCTGATGTTACAAACAGAGACAAATATCCAGAGCAGTCACCATCTGAGCTTCTCCTCTGACTACAGACAGAACTACAGACACAGAGTTTGGTGGCATAAACATGGTGAGTGAGGATGAAGGTGCTGAGGAAGACTCTGGTTTAGTGTGATTACAGTGTGATGTCCTGATGAGTGACAGAGCTGTGGGTCAGAGTGAGGCTCAGAGGTGAACCAGTTGTGCTCTCTTACTGCCAACAGTGGGACAAACTGAGAGAGAAGACACATCTGGACTGAACATGTGTCAAATCTGTGAGCTAACGTTGTCCCTGTTTCCTGCTGATGGAATTCACTGCTGTTTTTCTGGCTGCTGTTTACATCCCCGAGCTAACGTCCTGGCAGCCAAACGTCATGATGTCATCAGTGCTTTATAGATGGTAGGAGGTTTAGGTTGTAAGCACAAAGTGTTTGTGTCCGTACACTGCAACCTTCCACACCATCCTTTATTGTACAGACTCAGCAGCAGCTCCATGGATCCCAAATCCAAGAGTGGAGAACAGGTTTGAAGTGTGTCACATCCATGCAGTCACAGCTGTTTCCACCATGTTTCCACTGATATTGATCCTGTTCAATGACACGTTTCATATCAGTGAATATGTTCTTTAGGACGTCCACTGACATGTTTAAGTGTCCTGCTGGAAATCACGCAAATCATCCATGAAATCCATGAAAAATCCTTTTAGTGTTTCTAACTTCACCCTCTGTCCTCTCTCTCTCTCCATCCTCCTCACTGCTTCTTCCACTGATAATCACACAAACATCGTATTCAGCTACAAAATAACACAATAATATCATCTGATGATCATTATTATAAGAGCAGGATCCATATTTGATATCAGAGTAACACACTGCTTGGTTATGTGCAGTCATCATCAGTGACTGTGGGTCAGACAGCAGCTCTCTGATTGGTTGCTGACCTTGGTCACCTGTCCACTCTCACCTGTTTGTGTTTGCTCTCTCTTTGCTGTCTCCATCCTCTCTCTCCTTTCTCTCCCTCTCTGTCTTTGTACCGTCACTCAGGTCCAATGGAAACAGTGACATTTACAAACCAATCAAAGACAAACTGATCCATGTCAGGTTAGAACAATATTCAGAGTGAATACAGGCTGCTGCTGGACACAGACAGGTAACATCATTGTGACTTGCTGTCACCTGGATCTGGACTCATAAACACTGAAGCCCTGAACAGGAATACAAATCATTTTCTGCCAATGAGAGATATACCAGCAGATAATGGCTCAGAAAGCTAAAATGAGCCAATCATTTCTGTGTTTAGTTCCCCTGAAATCAGATCTGATATCAGCAGCTCTGAGTTCATTCATCATTATTGTCCAGTGATGAGATTTCTGCTCCGTTTGGTAACAGTCAGCAGGTTTTTCCTGCGTGTGGACGTGAACAGTCGTACCTGACAGCAGGTAGCAAACAGAGATCATCTTTCCAGCTGGAACTCTTCACTGAGCTGAACTCATTCAAAATGTTCTGGATCAGATTCAACACAGGAAAAAGTCCAAATGTGTGTCTTCACTCTGACTCTGGATCAGATCTCAGGGACAGACTGTGGACATTATGGAAGCCTAAATGTGACACCATCTTCCTCCTTCATCTGCAGATTAAAGCCAAACAAAGATTCTCATTAAAAGTCTGCAGGTCTGAGAGAGACTCAATCGTTGTGTCAAACACAGTAAGAGGAGCTGAAGCACAGATGTGAAGAGCAGATGTTCATCAGATTATGACCTCACTCTGTTTTGTCTTCATATACATTCAGTCTGTGTTTATAACACAGATTTTCTGCTTTTATAATAACACATTTTATATTTGCTATTATCACAGACTGGCTGAGTGTGGACTCTCAGAGTCTCACTGTGAAGTTGTGGCCTCAGCTCTGAAGTCCAACCCCTCCCATCTGACAGAGCTGGACATGAGTGAGAACAAGCTGCAGGATTCAGCAGTGAAGCTTGTGTGTGCTGGACTGGAGAGTCCAAACTGTCGACTGGAGACTCTGAGGTGAGTTCACTGACTGCGGCTGTTGTTGTTTTTGATGTTTGAAACTTTCTTTAGTTCCTAAATGTTCAGGATGTGTCTGAAGAGAAATGTAAAGAAGTTTGAGTGCTTTCAGAAATGTTGTGTCTTTCCAAACGACAACAGTTCGAGCAGGGTTCATTTAAAGGCTGACAGAAGTGGAGTGGTGACGGGGAGATGTTTGACAGGACAGTGTTTCAGCCTCCACAGGTTCATGTTGTGCTCCATCAGCCAGTGAAGATGAAGTCAGTGCTGATGAGGCTGTAGAGTGTGTGAGGGATGTGAATGAGACTGTTGAAGATCTGATGATAGCAGATAAAAACAGACTTCAGAGACTTTGAGCTTGTGTGGAAAGACATGAATGTCAAAGCTAATGAAGGTGAAGTTAGGAGCTGTGATGATGTTCATGTATCAGAAGCTGATCTGGCTGCTACAGAGACGACCCACACAGCTGCTGTGGTGAGGTGTGTGTTAAAGCAGAGGAACACAAAGCAGCCTAACACAGGCCCAAACATGACAACACAGCAGGATTCAGGCTCTGTGAGAGGATTTCAAGCTGGCGAAGAGAAAAGACTCTGTTGGACTGACCACAGAAAGAAGGCAGCTGAGACCAGTCTCAGTGTTTCCATGGAGCCCGGTCTAACATTCATTTATACACTAACGTATAGAAGTGAATGGGAAAATGAATCCATTGTTTCAAATGTAGAAATAGTTCTCAGTTCATTTACAGAGTTTAATACAGTTCATAAGGTAATGAGAAATGTTCAAAACAGCAGCTGGTAGGAAGTCTGCTTCACAAAGTTGGTTCCAATTCCAATAGTTTGTGATGCACTTGAAAGCAGCATGAGCAGTTCACGGCCTAACCCCACAGATACTGTCAGTCTGGACTTTCCTTTTTACCTGTTAGCTGTCAGTGAGATTTCAGAGCAATCAGACTGTGGGTCTGTGTATGAAGTATAATTCACGTGCAGTTGTAGAATGAATGGATTAACCCTAACCTGAGAAACATGGTACGCCCCGGCTCTGCTAGGCGACAGGGGAGGTAATATGAATGAGCCCAGAGACAGGAGGGTCAGATAAAAAAGAAAAACAAAAGGTTTATTACCACAACTGAAAACCGTTACGGAAACAACTCACTAGGCAATGAGGTGATATAAACAAACAAAAAAACTTATCTATAGAGGTTGACAGACCACGTGACTTTCAAGCATTGCTTTGTGGGTACCCGTGGCAACAAAATCAAAACACTGCATCAAGCGCTAGTATTTCCAGCACCGGTAATCATTAATTCTGCGGTTTTAATCCCTACTTGCATTTTATTTGCCCCAAAAACAGTTCTGTACAAAACAACGAAGAACACGACAGCTCCGTACAAAGACAGACTTGACGAAAAGGCAAAAAAAAAGTACGAGGAAAAAATCAAAGGAGTGAAAGGGTCAGACCCATACGAGCATACAGAGTGGAGTAAGGACGTTAGCGTGCTGCCCAACTGTCATCACGCACATATTTATTATTATATGGTCCTAAGTGTGAGTGCATACACTCACAAAATGTTTAGTAACTTCAGATCCCTGCAACAAGCCCAGCTCCAGTTTACTTTGTTGATTTGGACTATTCCATTTCACCGCTGTTGTTTTTTTCCTTTATCTCCTGTACAGGCCAACACATCTGTTTGTTGTTTCAGGTTGTAGTGTTACACAACATTTTCAGATCCAGTAGAAATAAAATGAGTGTTTCCCAATTCATCCAATTTATTGTCTTTATTTATAACTGTCATTATTGTTTCATTCTATTATAGAATCTTACAAGAAAGAGGCAAAATTGTATTCCATCACGCTTTATTAGCTGCTTCGGTGAAAAACAAATCAACAATGCAAAAAAAAAAAACCCAACATTGCAAAACAACATACTGGAAAACAGTTATTCATCACTTGATTGCTTCAATACAACACTTGGGCACATATATGCGGGACTTTTCGTGGCTGCTTTGATATCTCTCTTAATCGATCAAATCTGGCTGTGGTAGCAGCTTTACACTCGGTATGACCCAGGTTGATAGAGGGCGCCCAGTCTGGAGCCATTCCAGCATTTTGTAGGCTGGTTTTCCTACAAAACACAACAAACATTAGCCCGCAAAGCCACAGTGAACAAAGCAGCATAGCGCAACACATTCAATTCAAATCAATATAAGACTTATTTGTAACCTACATCAACAATTATGTTATGATAAATTACGTATTAACTACTACAAAACACTTACCTTGGTGGAAATATTTGGAGCAGACTAACATGTGAGCTGGAGTGTTCTGGGACGTTACATTTGGTCTTCGAATGGCTGCAATCCAGGCCATCCGTCGGCTCTTTGTTTTTTGGGGGGTTTTTTTTGTTTGTTTTTTGTTTTTTGTTTTTTCTGCCTGTCCCGTTTGGATCTTTAGCCATCAGAATTGTTGTCTTAAGGCCAAGAGAGATGCCAAGCGGATTTACTTTACCAAGTGGATCATCATGGCCTCGCCATATTGGTCCATTTGATTGACCTTTATTATAATTATGTATTTATTTTATTTTATTTTCGGTTGTTACAGACGGGACAGACATGGAGAAATGGAGAAAGAATGAAAGAAAGAGAGGGAGAGAAAGAAAAATAGAGGGGAGAAGAGATGGAGAGAAAGGGGGGAAGAAAGAAAGAAAGAAAAACAA
This sequence comes from Pelmatolapia mariae, assembly GCF_036321145.2. Classification (NCBI taxonomy): domain Eukaryota; kingdom Metazoa; phylum Chordata; class Actinopteri; order Cichliformes; family Cichlidae; genus Pelmatolapia; species Pelmatolapia mariae. The sequence goes on from NC_086229.1 coordinate 10,612,922, forward strand.
ACAAAACACCTGGATCACCTGTATGGAGAAAAAACAAAACAGAAGAGAAAACAAACAAAAAAGAGCAACATAATATATACAACACCATTACAATAAACTAGCTAGCAGTAGATAACAGTAGATACTAAATATTAAATGTTATTGTGCAGTACACAAGATTGACAGCGCACCATGTGCTTTGAGGTAGCAGCCAAGAAAGTGTACACCTGTGAGCATGAACGCGCTTGTTTTTAAAAGGTTCCTGCATGTAATGATCTGTTAGAGGGTGTGGCTCCCCACACCCTCTAACAGATCGGCCGTCGGCTCTTTGTTACTTCGGAAACACGGCTTGAACAATTTCTCTTCAACGACGTAATCCGATAACAACCGATCTCTTTACCCGTCGGCTTCCCGTGGCTGTCATGCGACCGGCTATTGCAGTTAGTAATACAACAGCCTCTTGCCATTTTTTGTGTTTCCTTTTTATCGCTGTGTAACCACTCGTTCCCACAATCCTTTGCGGTTTTACCCCTGAATGACATCACATTTTCGATCTCTATTTAAATAACACAAGAACACTAGTAGACCGCTAATCATCTCACAGGCAGCAACTCAAAAACAAAGGTTCAAAAGGCAGCAGTACAAAGGCAGAGGCAGGTGGGACAGTCTACACCAGGGGTCTCAAACTCACGGGCCATTTGCGGCCCACGTCACCTCTACTTGCGGCCCGCATATTGATATGAAGAAATTCTATATCAGCACTTACTCCTTGTAAGGAGTAAGTGCTGATATAGAAGAAGAGTTGTGTTTTAATGAAGCTATTTAGTTAACCAATTATTGTATTGTATGCTGGCATTAAAAAATATTTCATTAGACTGATTTAATTAATTTGTTTGTTTGTTTTTCTTCCAGACTGAGTGGCTGTAACCTCTCAGAGAGAAGCTGTGATGCTCTGTCCTCAGTTCTCAACTCCCAGTCCTCTAGTCTGAAAGAGCTGGACCTGAGTAACAATGACCTACGGGATTCAGGAGTGAAGCTTCTGTCTGCTGCACTGCAGAGTCCACACTGTACACTGGAAACTCTCAGGTCAGGATCCAAACATCCCCACTGCTGATCATTGAATGATATTATTGTATAAACAACCAAGCTTTATAGAATTAGCAGGTGAACTTTTCTTTTTTTTAATTATTATATGAAAAATGATTTAATACGACGGCAGAGTGTTACGGGCATGGGCCTTTAAGACTGTAGCCTCATGGGCGGTGTAGTCCTTGCTGCAAGCAGAACGTGTGGGACCGCCCCTCCTGCTGTGTGTGTGTGAGCATGAGGGAGGGAGAAAAAGGGGAAAAGTACGAGGTGCTACTGAGCAGAAATGGGAGATGGAAGCATGTAAATATAATAATAACCACTGCAGCCCAAAAGAGTGCCTGACGAGCCCAGTAAGCTATTAAGACTCGACTGTATGCTGTGTTCGTGTTTTCCTCCGAAACAATAAAGTTCTGCTGGAGCAGCCTTTCAACGCCTCTTTCTGTCTCTCGCTCGCAAAGTTGACCCAGACAGTAAAGCTAGTTCCCGGCTACGAGCCCGACACAGAACCCAAAGTCTCATTACCACGGTTCGGAGCTGCGGACCTGGCCGAGGTAACAAGAGAGTGCAAACATGTTGAGGAATTAGCTGTGTTAGTTCAGTGACAGATTTATTTGGAAAGAAAACAGTTTTTAACTTGCAGTCAAAAACTAATGTGTACGCTTATGCCTACATTTTTATTTTGTTAAATACAAACAAAATTATAGCAAAAGTGCTGCCACGTGTCTGGCCAGAAAGAGCTGTTTATTTGGTAGTTCAATGAACGGCTTCAGATAGTAAGAGTGAGAAAAGAAATACGTTCTTGTTTGCAGTTTTGTCTTGTTACACAATATTTTTAATAAAACAAACAAAACACTACATTTTAGGAAATATCAGTGGGGGTTTTCGTGTTTGTACTACTTGGACACTAAAGTGGCCTCCAATGAGATGACGGTGCCAGAAGTGGCCCGCGGCTCATTTGAGTTTGAGACCCCTGCTCTAGAGAAAGAAAACTAGTCTCACCCTCTCTCCTAGTATGTAGGGTCAGCAAGAGCAATCACACAAAATGACAAAGGTCACAAGAAGATGCCAAGAAAAAATAAACTTAGCAACACGCACAATGCAAACAATTCCTTGTTTATCTTCTAAAAATGTTTGGGAACTGTAATAAAAAGAACCATGTGTCTTCTGCAGACATTACCAATAAGTTTGATGTGTCACATGGCCCTCTTCCTATTGGAAAAACAAAAGTTGTATCCAAGATGGCCGACTTCTAAATGGCCACCATGGTCACCACCCATCTTGAGGAGTGTGGCCCCTCACATATACTAATGTGCCACAAACAGGACTTTAATATCACCAACGATTCCCATGTTATTACGGTGCATCCATATAAATGGCCCACCCTGTACATTGTGACCTTTGTTTGTGTAAAGTACTAGAAACAAAAATGCATTTCTGGAGGGTTGCTCGCCTTTAAATATACAGATAATATCTTCTTGTAGATGTCAGCTTTTACCACAGCTCTGATCAATGAAAAAAATTATTTCTTTGCGTATTTATTTTAATGAAGCTTTGCATACGGTTTCCCCTGTCTCCAGTATTTGCATTAAGTTGTGATAAATGTAGATCAAGAGTATACAACCCCACAGTGATACCATATCAATTTCGAGTCAGTCTGATTTTGCCTTTCAAATTAATAGCACTTTCAAATTGACCACAATTGACTTACTCTTGGAACGATTTTGAAATGCTCTAAAAAGAAAAAATTATGGTTCCACAGGGTAATTCCACTTTAGATCAACAGTATACAACCCCACAGTGAAACCATATCAATGTCAAGTCAGGCTGATTTCGCTTTCCAAAATAAAAGCCTTTTCAAATTGCCCATATTTGACTTACTCTTGGAACTATTTAGATCAACAGTATACAACCCCAAAGTGATACTATATCAATATCAAGTCGGTCTGATTCTGCCTTCCAAAATGACTTACTCATTTAACAATTTCAAAATGCTCTTAAATTGAAATTTGATGTTTCCACAGGATGTTAGATCAATAGTATCCAATAGTATCCAACCCCACTTCTCCCTCCCTTCCCGCCTTCTCTGTCCTATACCGTGAAGACAAAAGGCCTCAAGTTCTGAAAACTCTTCCCCTTCATCATCTTCCAAATCATCTCTCTCATCTAAAATCACCAGTATTCTCTGAATAGAGAATCTTTTCACAATCTTGAATGATAATGATCCAAGTGGGTAAAGTTTATGTATTTGCTGTGTTCTCCCCAATTTGTAGTTGGGACAGAGTGTGGAAAACTCCCCAAATTACATCCAGTTTAGAAGAAAAACATTGAGTGAAGTGTTTGTTTCATCATTTTTCACAACTCATCAACCAGGTGTCACAAACTGCAGCAGAGCAGTACAAAGCATGTCGTACTGGATGGCTGCAACAAGCAGAGTTTTACCTACCTTTGGTATATCTTGACAGCATGAGCGTAATATTTACTGAACAGAGTCGTCTTCTGTAATCTTTTCAGATTCAGATTCAGAACACTGTATTTATTTTCAAGGGGCAATTAGGATACTGACCTTGCCAACCGTACATACAATACACAAACATCACATTGGGGAGACAGGTCAGGCTAGGTAGCTGGCCGGTCAGTAGCTGAGACGGTGTCCTTCGCCCTGCCAGGTGAAGTAAACAGTCTTCCAGCCGTCCCAGGTGGCCTTGCTTAGGATGGGAAGGAACAGTCTAAACACCGTCTGTTATCAGGGTGAGATTTGTTATGTTCAGCTCCAGCCTTGAGACCACAGCTGTCGCCGGTATGTTAGCCGCATGAAATGATGGTGGTTTTCTTTGGTGTGAACAACTGCATGTCAATTTCACAGCTGATCTAACAGTCCATCACTCGTCTCTCAATCTCCCGTTGGAGAGCCACGAGCTTCTCCGAGAGGTTATCAGTTTTGCGCTCAAAGAGCAAAGTCTGAGAACTCACGACCGCCATGAGCTTCTTCAAGATCTTATCCGTGCTGCGTTCAATGAGCCCATTTTGAGAAGTCACGACCCGTCCCATTGTTTCAGTCACAGCGGGCAGCCTGGTGGGGTTTTGAACAGCTGATTCCGCTTTCTTTAATCTTTGATAAGCCAGGGCCAAGCCAGCTCAGATCAGCAAGTGGCAATGGATCTGAGAAGATTTCCAATCATGTTTGTGCTAGATTTACAGTTTGTTTTCATGTCTTCTGACTCAGAAGGTGGAGCAGGTGGAGCTTACAAGGAGTAAGTGCTGATATAGAAGAAGAGTTGTGTTTTAATGAAGCTATTTAGTTAACCAATAATTGTATTGCATGCTGGCATTAAAAAATGTTTCATTTGACTGATTTAATTAATTTTTTTGTTTGTTTTTCTTCCAGACTGAGTGGCTGTAACCTCTCAGAGAGAAGCTGTGATGCTCTGTCCTCAGTTCTCAACTCCCAGTCCTCTAGTCTGACAGAGCTGGACCTGAGTAACAATGACCTGCAGGATTCAGGAGTGAAGCTTCTGTGTGCTGCACTGCAGACTCCACATTGTACACTGGAAACTCTCAGGTCAGGATCCAAACATCCCCACTGCTGATCATTGAATGATATTATTGTATAAACAACCAAGCTTTATAGAATTGGCAGGTGAACTGTTCTTTATCTTTGGATTGCTTAGGACATTCTTAATTACTGTCTGAAGATTTTTTACAGTCATTTTGTTTTAATGGTAAAACAGAATTATTGTTCAGTTCAATGAGCAGGTAGCTGTGAGATTCATAATAATGAGGTATATTTGTATTAAAGATGACTAAATTTGAACAGTAGCTGTGTGAGTTACTTTGTTTACTCATGTGTGTTGATGTTGTGAGTCATTTAAAGCTGAAGTAAACTTGTGATGAGTTTAATAGAGTTTCTGAAGTAAGTGTACTTGGAGATATTTATGTGTTTACTAAAGTCCAGGAGCAGGAGGCTGTGTGTAGCATAGAGGAACCCAGACCTCAGCTTTGTCTCCTGGTTTCTGTTGCTGCTGTTACAGTTTCCCCTCATCGTTCCCTTCAACAGTCTCCTCACTGTAACAAATCAAAGTGTTACTGTATAGATTCACGTCTGAATGTTGCCATGTGCTATTAAAACTAAAAGCGATGTTTCATAAACCCACGTGGTTCAGTCACACAGTAACTGATGGTAAGTAATGTTTGTGTTGAGCACATCGTACAGGTCAGCTGCTCCACACAGATCTCAGGTTTACATGCTGGAACAGTTTGTGATCATGAAGGATAAACTTCCTCTTTGTTTCATACAGATGTGACATGAACAATAACACGTTCATGAAATCCTTTTAGGAACACAAACACTATTGTAGCTGGAGAATATATTTGAATGTAGGATACTGTAGGGGATCATAAACAACAGTAATAACTAACCACCACCTCACCATTTGGGTGGTAGCTGCATGTTGATTGATGAAGTCATTTTCTTCTTCCTCCATTTCTACCTTATTAACATCAGATTAAAAGCTGCACAGAGACAGACACTGGACATGTTTAGCCTAGCTTAGTACAAGAACTGGACATTGGGGAAACGGCTCTCATCACTGGATCAACACATGAAAACAAATCTGAAGTAAAGTTTTGTTGAAGTGAACTGTGGTGGTGCCCAATGCTCCCTCTAAGCTGCATGCGTGCGCAATTGCGCACTGCTGGCACGATCTCTGCGCACAGAAAATCTGCGTTGTGCACAAAAAAAATCAAATCTCAATTGAAATTAAAATTAATACTTTAACAATTCTGTTTTGCAGTGTTAGTCAGTAAGTGACTGGCTGCTCCCGTATGGGATTAGAACGATGCCACCTTATCCCATAGTCCAGACAATGATGTGATTCACATTCATATATACGCAGCTAATCAACGTGGTTGACAGGCTATGACAGCGTCCTTATGTGCCGACACCGGTGTCTTAGCTAGCAAAGCGGCGTGGCTGATGTCGAGTGAAGCCACGTTAATGTCAACGTGTACAACCATTGGAGATGTGAGCAGGACGGAAAAAGTGTGGACTTTATACCGGTTTTTAAATTGTGTTGATAGGCCACGTAAAACCAGAGTTATGATAAAAATATCTGCAATGTTTGGTTTTCTTCCTGAATACTGTCGTTGTTTATATTTACTGTGGGAAGAAATGGTAAAAACGGCATTTTATAAGTAAAACGCTCGAAAGCCTGTGAGCAAAGATGAAACCAAAAACCCTTTCCTATTGGTGCAAAAATGTACCATGTCGACCAATCAAAAAATGATATGGCGATATGGCCTTTAGTTGTTTAGGAAGGGGGAAGTTTTAGGAGTGACGGCGGTGTTTTGAGATGTGAGAGATTTGTGACGTTCAGCGTGTTTGGAGTGTGTTAGTGTGTTGTCTTGTGTAGTTAGTGTGTAGTGTAGTCAATACTTTTGTTGTGTGTCATAACAATGAGGCAACTGCTGAGTGTTACAGGTGTTACAGCAGTGATACATCTCCTGCTGTCAGGCCTGCAGGTATCAGGCTGTTGTTTTCCTTTATCTCATAGTGGATAGAAATTAGTTTTTTTGAGTGGCACAAATAATTTATGTGGCATCAAATTTGATGCAGAACAGCTGATTGTTCTGTAAGTAGTTTGAAATGTTTATTTAAAAAAACGCCTTGGCTGCATTTTTAGGTAAACAGCTGCAAACGTTTGTTGTTTGCAAAACTCAGTAACTTTTTTGAAGAAGTAACTATATAATTAATTGCCCAACATTGGTCATTATTTACTGTATTTTGCAGACAGAGAGTTACAGGACTCTCTCCCAGACCACAGACTCATAATACAAGTCAGAGCTTTATAAAAAAAAAAAAAGAAAGTTGTGTTTTCAAAATTGGAGTTCAAGTTATTTTTACTTCCAATAGTGTTAACATACTACACAGGTCATGAACAAGATTGTTTTTAATTGTCATTGTAAGTGGGCTAAAGCAGTTAATTAAAAGTAGTCTAACATAAATGCTGTAATTTGATTATTTTAATAAACCATGTAATTTGGATGGATTAGATGCTGGCGTGACCACAGTGCACACGTCTGATGTCGCTCACAGTGGTCCAAGGGACGCTCAGGGAGTTTGTGTGTTCGCTCAGACACATGAAACATTAGAGGGAACATTGGCGGTGACTGACAGAGAAAAGGGGAATGATAAGACTTACTGTAAATATAATTATGGATGTATTGAAAAAGGAACAACTAAAATGTTCCAGCTGAAAAAAATGAAATCAGTTTCAGTTTATGAGCTCTGTTTGTTTTCTTTACAGTTCCAACCTTTTATATTGAAATGAGCTGCTCATTCCTGTTTAGATGACCTGCATAAAACAATACAGAGCACATTGGGCTGAATATGGAAAGAAATCATCACAGTCCAGCTTCACTGAAGCTTTAAAGTCTCTGATATGAGATGAGAAATGAAGCAGCCAGAGCTTTTTCATGAGTGGAAATCCACTGTGACTGTGAGCTGCTGCTACAGCCTCCAGATTAGCCAGCAGCTCATCCTGCTCAACATTTTCTCACCAACTTTAATGGAAGTGTGATGTTTTCAGCTGGAGTGGTCAGGGTGGCCTCCCTCTCCTCTTCTCCTCTTCCTCTTTCATTTGTAAAGCCACTTCTGCTGCTTTCATTCATTTGGAAGTCCTGTAGCTGAGTTTGGGAGAGACTAACAGCCTCGGCTGCAGAGGGGAGAAAGGCTGTAACACCACCACTTTATTCTGTTCTACCTGTCACATCATTTTATCAGGAAACATATGCTCATGTTTTTAGTATGTTTGGCTTGAAAAGCTAAAATATAAGAAGATCACATGGTGCTCTTTATTATTGTGTTGGTTTGTTTCCTGTCTCTTGGATGGAGCCCAGCTGTGCGTGGCCCCTGGGCCTGTGGTCAGAGTGTGTGCTGGATAATCCAGCCCAGGATGAGGCCAAACTGACATGGGATGAAATGTCTGTCACATAATTGAGCTTAGTGTAGTTTCATTTCTGCACAATTCAAAAGCAACCAAAACTTTGTTCTGTCTTTTCTATGTTATACTGTAGACTTTCTTTAATACTGTGTCCAAAAGGAGCAGCTTTTACTTTGAAGGGGAGCCGTCTCTGTTTCCTCTTCAGGTTGGATGGTGGAAGCAAATTTGTAGCTGTGTCCCAAAACGTCGGCTGCATCCTCCGGAGGCCGCATTTGAAGGCCGATCACGTCACAGCCAGGCGATGAAGACTGTCCGTATTCGTCGACTCCTTCAAATGCGGCCGACAAATGTGTCCTTCATTTCCCCGAATTTGAAGGATGGGTCGGGTGTGTCCTTCGTGGCCCACCATATCCCAGAATTCATAGCCAAATTTCAGCTGCCAACAATGGCGGCTGCTACTAAGTTTTAAAATTAGTCTTATTAATGTTTCTGGGTCACAAAATAAGCTTTTAACATATTTTCAGGTGAGAAAGTAGCTGTGTAAACTTCAAATATCTGCTTGGTTTATCGAGACATCGCATATTTGCAAAAGTGTGCCGACGTTTTCGGAGACGTCTGTTACCCACCCGCTCGATAGCAAGCCGGGGGGTTCAATGGTCACTCCAGCCGGCGCGAGCAGCGGACTCCCGGCTTCATGGTTTTCAGACCCCCGCTCTTTCGCTACTCAGGTTAAACATGATATATAAGTCACTCGGATAACTTAAAAATGTAACTGTTTGCCTTGTTTCGGTGTTTTATTTGTTCCGGAGTAAATCGGTTTGGCTGAGATCAAAGTTATTAGATTAAATAAAACTTTATTAATCCATCGGGTGGGTTCCTCCGGGATTTTCAAACAGCTGAATAAACGTTAAACAGAAAACAGATTAAAAAGAAGTGTGAGACGGTCGAGAATTTACTCCAGTGTCCTGTTATATTTTAGATAGCAAGGAGCAGACGGCCGAGTTTATTAAACTCCACCGACACCGCGGTGACGCAAATCTGAAGGCTAGACCGTCCCATTTCACAGCCTCGCACTTCCAACCTTTTCGGTCTTTGAAGGACCCGGCCCGCGAAGACCAGGTCCTCCTAAGGATGCAGCCGACGTTTTGGGACACAGCTAGTGTGTGATGTTCTTTCAGTGTTGCACTTTGTAGACGCTCCCTGAGCACTGGTCTCACAGCCAGCTGCACATAGAGACCAGTGTTGTTAGTCCAGGTCAGAAGATGACTTGTTGGAATGAAAATGAGTTTGTAGTTTGTCTGCTTTAATCATGTGACTGGAAAAAGGTGTTGGACTTCAAATATGTCCGTTTCTTTCACACTTCACCTTTAAAAGTGAAGCCTTGTGGTTCCTGGAAGGAAAAACACGACTTTTTCAAGTCTTTGTCCTGTTTTTATGATAAATGTACGACTTTAATGTGAAACATTCAGAGTTTTTTCTCTTGTTGTGTTTGTTTGAAGCTGCTTCCTGTTGGCTTCAGCTGTTTGGAGTTTCCATTTTCTAAACTTCTACATTCTGAACCTTCTTCAGCTCTGAACAGATGATGAAACACTGAATGATTTCAAGCTCACACTTTGTCTAATAAACTTACATCTTTCATTCTTTATACAGATTGATGGATTGTGGTTTGTCAGAGATCAGCTGTGATTATCTGGCAGCAGCACTGAAGTCCAACCCCTCCCATCTGAGAGAGCTGGACCTGAGTGAGAACAACCTGCAGGATTCAGGAGTGAAGCATCTGTGTGGTTTCCTGGAGAGTCCAGGATGTGGACTTGAAACTCTGAGGTCAGTCACATGTTTTAGTTGTGCTGAGATGAATATGATGTGAAAGTTGTGCTGACACTAAACTGCAGACATCAGGCTGATATTATACTGATCCACACTGAGGATCTTCATGGTGAAGTCTGTTTTCTTCTTCTCTGGTTTAGTCCATTGACTGCAGCAGAACAATGTTCACATTTCAAACAGTGAGACTCAACGTATGGCCCGCGGCCCACACGCGGCCTGCCCAGCTTTCCTGATTCAGAGAGAGGGGACCCTGATTAACTGTGTAGTGTTCTTCCTCACAGTTCTAAGTATCAGACACAACAATGAATAATCCACAGCTGACTGTCTTTAGCAGGTCAAAGGTCACGGCACACAGCAGACAGTGGGAAATATTCTAATTCTGATCATTTATCAGCACATATCCATATGTATAAAAACAAACACTGTGAGACTTGATCAGAGGTGTGATCATCACAGCAGAGGCCTTTGTGTCAAAGTCACTGAGGATCAAACAGAAACACATGAAGCAGATTTTCCTCTTCTGGCTTTTTATCGCAGATAACCTTCAAAATATTCTGCAGTCGATCAAAAACTGAAGCAAACCATGAATCAACATGTGAACATGAGCTGATGCTGCTGAAGTGAAGCAAAGTTACAGAGGTTTGATTACAGACACAGCTGAGAGTTTGTAATCTGTCATCGTTTTAAAAGCTTTCAATTTCTTCAGTATTGAACAGCAGAAATGAGGCTTTGTTTTCGGAGGCCGACAGCAGTGAACACAACAGCAGACTGGTGCGTAATAAGCAGTGAATAATGCAGAAAACAGATTTTTGAAGGTAAACTGTTCTTGAAGTACACTGAGAGAGAGAGAGCTGTGCAGGAAGTAAAGGTCAAAGTCAGAGAGAATTCATGACGATGTTCATCAAACGTAAAGCGTAGTTTGGATCTTCTTTTGCTGCTGGTTCACTCAGTTTTGGTTGGAGACAGATGAAACCTGCAGCTTCAGGATCTGTGAGCTGTCCACTTTCAGCCCCGACGGCGTGTCCGTGTACGTGCCGTCGAGTGAACGATCCACGCTCTGTGTTTCCATCTTTGTGTGTTTAGCTGCTCTCATTTACTGTTTTATCTGTTTGGTTGCTGTTGAAATACTTTTGGGAGCTTTAACCTGAGATTCTGGCAAAATACATTTATATTAAAAATCCATTCAGGATTGAATGAATCAACATCGCTTTATTCAAATTAAAACCATTTAAATAGGAAAATCCATTTTTTTTACAGCCGCCTCTAATGCTGGGTAATGTCAGCTGGTCCATGTGCAGCTGGCTGTGAGGCTCAGGGAGCGTCTACAAAGTGCAACACTGAAAGAACATCATAAATATTGAGGAATAACTGGACTCTCATACAGCGAGACTCAAATGCCTTTAAACATCAGCTTATCCTGCTGATCCAAGTCCAACACTGAGTTTGTAAAAACATGTTTGTCAATCATTTTGTTTGGTTTCTGAGGAAAATGATTCAATAACTTGCTGCTAATACACAACATTTCATCATATTTCCTCATAACCCTCTTTTGTCTGACCATTTGATCCCATTTGAATTTGCAATAAAGGATCCACAGAGTTTGGTGACAATAATGACAGTAGATGTTTGTGTGAAAGTGCTGGAAGCAAATGAGTGTGTGATGTTCTTTCAGTGTTGCACTTTGTAGACGCTCCCTGAGCACTGGTCTCACAGCCAGCTGCACATAGAGACCAGTGTTGTTAGTCCAGGTCAGAAGATGACTTGTTGGAATGAAAATGAGCTTGTAGTTTGTCTGCTTTAATCATGTGACTGGAAAAAGGTGTTGGACTTCAAATATGTCCGTTTCTTTCACACTTCACCTTTAAAAGTGAAGCCTTGTGGTTCCTGGAAGGAAAAACACGACTTTTTCAAGTCTTTGTCCTGTTTTTATGATAAATGTACGACTTTAATGTGAAACATTCAGAGTTTTTTCTCTTGTTGTGTTTGCTTGAAGCTGCTTCCTGTTGGCTTCAGCTGTTTGGAGTTTCCATTTTCTAAACTTCTACATTCTGAACCTTCTTCAGCTCTGAACAGATGATGAAACACTGAATGATTTCAAGAACATACTTTGTCTAATAAACTTACATCTTTCATTCTTTATACAGATTGAGGAGCTGTGGTTTGTCAGAGATCAGCTGTGATTATCTGGCAGCAGCACTGAAGTCCAACCCCTCCCATCTGAGAGAGCTGGACCTGAGCTCCAACTACAAGCTGCAGGATTCAGGAGTGAAGCATCTGTGTGGTTTTCTGGAGAGTCCAGGATGTGGACTTGAAACTCTGAGGTCAGTCAGCATGTTTTAGTTGTGCTGAGATGAATATGATGTGAAAGTTGTGCTGACACTAAACTGCAGACATCAGGCTGATATTATACTGATCCACACTGAGGATCTTCATGGTAAAGTCTGTTTTCTTCTTCTCTGGTTTAGTCCATTGACTGCAGCAGAACAATGTTCACATTTCAAACAGTGGGACTCAACATATGGCCCGCGGCCCACACGCGGCCTGCCCACCTTTCCTGATTCAGAGAGAGGGGACCCTGAATAACTGTGTAGTGTTCTTCCTCACAGTTCTAAGTATAAGACACAACAATGAATAATCCACAGCTGACTGTCTTTAGCAGGTCAAAGGTCACGGCACACAGCAGACAGTGGGAAATATTCTAATTCTGATCATTTATCAGCACATATCCACATGTATAAAAACAAACACTGTGAGACTTGATCAGAGGTGTGATCATCACAGCAGAGGCCTTTGTGTCAAAGTCACTGAGGATCAAACAGAAACACATGAAGCAGATTTTCCTCTTCTGGCTTTTTATCGCAGATAACCTTCAAAATATTCTGCAGTCGATCAAAAACTGAAGCAAACCATGAATCAACATGTGAACATGAGCTGATGCTGCTGAAGTGAAGCAAAGTTACAGAGGTTTGATTACAGACACAGCTGAGAGTTTGTAATCTGTCATCATTTTAAAAGGTTTCAATTTCTTCAGTATTGAACAGCAGAAATGAGGCTTTGTTTTCGGAGGCCGACAGCAGTGAACACAACAGCAGACTGGTGCGTAATAAGCAGTGAATAATGCAGAAAACAGATTTTTGAAGGTAAACTGTTCTTGAAGTACACTGAGAGAGAGAGAGCTGTGCAGGAAGTAAAGGTCAAAGTCAGAGAGAATTCATGACGATGTTCATCAAACGTAAAGCGTAGTTTGGATCTTCTTCTGCTGCTGGTTCACTCAGTTTTGGTTGGAGACAGATGAAACCTGCAGCTTCAGGATCTGTGAGCTGTCCACTTTCAGCCCCGACGGCGTGTCCGTGTCCGTGCCGTCGAGTGAACGATCCACGCTCTGTGTTTCCATCTTTGTGTGTTTAGCTGCTCTCATTTATTTTTCATTGAGACCTTTGGGTGGCGCTGTCACTTGGTGTTTCGCTCGCTTTGTGGTAGAGTATCACTTCCTGTTCCTGCTCAAACACAGTGGTGTTTCTGAGTAGCTTTTCTGCTTAGCAATTTAATTGAAATCTTTTGATACATCCCTTTTTTATAGTATAATCTTAACGTGCTTCATCTGAATCACCCTTTCTGTGTACTCACTACCTAATTTATAGCCAAAGTATTCACTCACTGTCTCTTTACTGTTTCGCTAGCTTAGCTTAGCTCGTAGCCGACTCGTTAGCACCATGGCTACTTCACCTGTCCCTGTTGCACTTTCCTGCTCATTGTGTCAGATGTTTAGTTACTCCTCGGCCTCCTTTAGCAGTAATGATACCTGTAACAAATGTAGCATATTTGCAGCTCTGGAGGCCAGGATTACTGAATTGGAGACTCGGCTTCGCACCCTTCATTCACCCGTAGCTAGCCAGGCCCCTGTAGCTGGTGCAGCCGAAGATAGCGTAGGCCCCGCTAGCTGTTCCCCGGCAGACCCCAAGCAGCTGGGGAACGAGGGCGGTTGGGTGACGGTGAGGAGGAAGCATAGTCTTAAACAGAAGCCCCAGGTACACCACCAACCTGTTCATGTGTCTAACCGTTTTTCCCCACTCGGCGACACACCCGCCGGGGGTCAAACTCTGGTAATTGGCGATTCTGTTCTCAGACATGTGAAGCTAGAGACACCGGCAACCATAGTCAATTGCCTTCCAGGGGCCAGAGCAGGCGACATTGAAGGAAATTTAAAACTGCTGGCTAAGGGTAAACGTAAATACAGTAAGATCATAATTCACGTCGGCAGTAATGACACCCGGTTACGCCAATCGGAGGTCACTAAAATCAATATTGAATCGGTGTGTAACTTTGCCAAAACAATGTCGGACTCTGTAGTTTTCTCTGGTCCCCTCCCCAATCAGACCAGGAGTGACATGTTTAGCCGCATGTTCTCCTTAAATTGCTGGCTGTCTGAGTGGTGTCCCAGAAACGATGTGGGCTTCATAGATAATTGGCAAACCTTCTGGAGGAAACCTGGTCTTGTTAGGAGAGACGGCATCCATCCCACTTTGGATGGAGCAGCTCTCATTTCTAGAAATATGGACCAATTTATTAAACCCCCCAAAATCTGACTATCCAGAGTTGGGACCAGGAAGCAGAGTTGCAGTCTTACACGCCTCTCTGCAGCTTCTCTCCTCCTGCTACCCCCCCAAAAACCCATCTCCATTGAGACTGTGTCAGCTCCCAAACAGACAAAAAACAAACCAAAAACCAGCAATAAAAAACTTAAACATAAAAAATCAAAAAGAAAGAACAATACAGAATCCACATCTGAACCAAAGAGTAAAACAGTGAAATGTGGATTATTAAATATTAGGTCTCTCTCCTCCAAGTCTCTGTTAGTACATGACTTAATAATCGACCAACAAATCGATTTACTCTGCCTTACAGAAACCTGGTTGCAGCAGGATGATTATGTTAGTTTAAATGAATCAACACCCCCGAGTCATTCTAACTACCAGAAACCTCGAAGCACAGGCCGAGGGGGCGGTGTGGCAGCAATTTTTCACACCAGTCTATTAATTAACGAAAGACCAAGACAGACTTTTAATTCATTTGAAAGCCTGATGCTTAGCCTTGTCCACCCCAGCTGTAAAACTCAGAAACCAGTCTTATTTGTTATCATCTACCGTCCACCTGGGCCTTACACAGAGTTTCTCTCTGATTTCTCAGACTTTTTATCTGATTTAGTGCTCAGCTCAGATAAAATAATTATTGTGGGTGATTTTAACATCCATGTAGATGCTAAAAATGACAGCCTCAACATTGCATTTAATCTGTTATTAGACTCAATTGGCTTCTCTCAAAATGTAAAAGAACCCACCCACCACTTTAATCACACTCTAGATCTTGTTTTAACATATGGCTTAGAAACTGAACATTTAACAGTGTTTCCTGAAAACCCTCTGCTGTCTGATCATTTCCTGATAACATTTACATTTACAATAATTGATTACACAGCAGTGGAGAGTAGACTTTATCAAAGTAGATGTCTTTCTGAACGTGCTGTAACTAAGTTTAAGAATATAATCCACCCACTGTTATCATCTTCAATGCCCTGTACCAACATAGAGCAGAGCAGCTACCTGAACGCTACTCCAACAGAGGTCGATTATCTTGTTAATAATTTTACCTCCTCACTACGTACGACTCTGGATACTGTAGCTCCTGTGAAAACTAAAGTCTCAAATCAGAAGTACCTGACTCCGTGGTATAATTCTCAAACACGTAGCCTAAAGCAGATAACTCGTAAGCTGGAGAGGAAATGGCGTGTCACAAATTTAGAGGATCATCATTTAGCCTGGAGAAATAGTTTGTTGCTTTATAAGAAAGCCCTCCGCAAAGCCAGAACATCTTACTATTCGTCACTGATTGAAGAAAATAAGAACAACCCCAGGTTTCTCTTCAGCACTGTAGCCAGGCTGACAAAAAGTCAGAGCTCTACTGAGCCAACAATCCCTTTAACGTTAACTAGTAATGACTTCATGAACTTCTTCAGAAATAAAATTTTTATCATTAGAGAAAAAATTACCAATAATCATCCCACAGATGTAATATCGTCTACAGCTACTTTTAGTACCATTGATGTTAAGTTAGACTCTTTTTCTCCAATTGATCTTTCTGAGTTAACTTCAATAATTACTTCCTCTAAACCATCAACGTGTCTTTTAGACCCCATTCCTACAAAACTGCTCAAAGAAGTCCTGCCATTAATTAATTCTTCAATCTTAAATATGATCAACCTATCTCTAATAATCGGCTATGTACCACAGGCCTTCAAGGTGGCTGTAGTTAAACGTTTACTCAAAAAGCCATCTCTAGACCCAGCTGTCTTAGCTAATTATAGGCCAATATCCAACCTTCCTTTCATATCAAAAATCCTTGAAAGAGTAGTTGTCAAACAGCTAACAGATCATCTGCAGAGGAATGGCTTATTTGAAGAGTTTCAGTCAGGTTTCAGAGCTCATCACAGCACAGAAACAGCTTTAGTGAAGGTTACAAATGATCTTCTTATGGCCTCTGACAGTGGACTCATCTCTGTGCTTGTCCTGCTAGACCTTAGTGCTGCGTTTGATACTGTTGACCATAATATCTTATTAGAGCGATTAGAACATGCTGTAGGTATTACAGGTACTGCACTGCAGTGGTTTGTATCATATCTATCTAATAGACTCCAATTTGTTCAAGTAAATGGAGAGTCCTCTTCACCCACTAAGGTCAATTATGGAGTTCCACAGGGTTCAGTGCTAGGACCAATTCTATTTACATTATACATGCTTCCCCTAGGCAGCATCATTAGAAGACATAGCATAAATTTTCACTGCTATGCAGATGATACGCAGCTCTATCTATCCATGAAGCCAGGTAACACACACCAATTAGTTAAACTGCAGGAATGTCTTAAAGACATAAAGACCTGGATGGCCGCTAACTTCCTGCTTCTTAATTCAGATAAAACTGAGGTTATTGTACTCGGCCCTGAAAATCTTAGAAATATGGTATCTAAGCAGATCCTTACTATGGATGGCATTACCTTGGCCTCCAGTAATGCTGTGAGGAACCTTGGAGTCATTTTTGACCAGGACATGTCCTTCAAGGCGCATATTAAACAAATATGTAAGACCGCTTTCTTCCATTTGCGCAACATCTCTAAAATTAGAAATATCCTGTCTCAGAGTGATGCTGAAAAACTAGTTCATGCCTTCATTACTTCCAGGCTGGACTACTGTAATTCGTTATTATCAGGATGTCCTAAAAACTCGCTGAAAAGTCTTCAGTTAATCCAAAATGCTGCAGCAAGAGTACTGACAGGGACTAGAAAGAGAGAGCATATTTCTCCTGTTTTGGCTTCCCTTCATTGGCTTCCTGTTAAATCCAGAATTGAATTCAAAATCCTGCTCCTCACTTACAAGGTCTTAAATAATCAGGCCCCATCTTATCTTAATGACCTTGTAGTACCATATCACCCTATTAGAGCACTTCGCTCTCGCTCTGCAGGCTTACTTGCTGTTCCTAGAGTATTTAAAAGTAGAATGGGAGGGAGAGCCTTCAGTTTTCAGGCCCCTCTTCTGTGGAACCAGCTTCCAGTTTGGATTCGGGAGACAGACACTATCTCTACTTTTAAGATTAGGCTTAAAACTTTCCTTTTTGCTAAAGCATATAGTTAGGGCTGGACCAGGTGACCCTGAATCCTCCCTTAGTTATGCTGCAATAGACGTAGGCTGCCGGGGATTCCCATGATGCATTGAGTTTTTCCTTTCCAGTCACCTTCTCACTCACTATGTGTTAATAGACCTCTCTGCATCGAATCATATCTGTTATTAATCTCTGTCTCTCGTCCACAGCATGTCTTTCATCCTGTTTTCCTTCTTTCACCCCAACCGGTCGCAGCAGATGGCCGCCCCTCCCTGAGCCTGGTTCTGCCGGAGGTTTCTTCCTGTTAAAAGGGAGTTTTTCCTTCCCACTGTCGCCAAAGTGCTTGCTCATAGGGGGTCATATGATATGATTGTTGGGTTTTTCTCTGTATTTATTATTGTGCGATCTACTGTACAATATAAAGCGCCTTGAGGCGACTTTTGTTGTGATTTGGCGCTGTATAAATAAAATTGAATTGAATTGAATTGAATTGAAATTGAATTTACTGTTTTATCTGTTTGGTTGCTGTTGAAATACTTTTGGGAGCTTTAACCTGAGATTCTGGCAAAATACATTTATATTAAAAATCCATTCAGGATTGAATGAATCAACATCGCTTTATTCAAATTCAAACCATTTAAATAGGAAAATCCATTTTTTTACAAAAGCCTCTAATGCTGGTTAATGTCAGCTGGTCCATGTGCAGCTGGCTGTGAGGCTCAGGGAGCGTCTACAAAGTGCAACACTGAAAGAACATCATCCATAAATATTGAGGAATAACTGGACTCTCATACAGCGAGACTCAAATGCCTTTAAACATCAGCTTATCCTGCTGATCCAAGTCCAACACTGAGTTTGTAAAAACATGTTTGTCAATCATTTTGTTTGGTTTCTGAGGAAAATGATTCAATAACTTGCTGCTAATACACAACATTTCATCATATTTCCTCATAACCCTCTTTTGGTGTCCTGGATAATCCGGCCCAGGATGAGGCCAAACTGAAATGGGATTAAATGTCTGTCACATATTTGAGCCTAATGTAAAAACATCCTCCATAAATATTGAATAATAACAATAATAATAAAGGGTCAGAAGATGACTTGTTGGAATGAAAATGAGCTTGTAGTTTGTCTGCTTTAATAATGTGACTGGAAAAAGGTGTTGGACTTCAAATATGTCCGTTTCTTTCACACTTCACCTTTAAAAGTGAAGCCATGTGGTTCCTTGAAGGAAAAACACGACTTTTTCATGTTTTTTATGATAAATGTACAACTTTAATGTGAAATATTCAGAGTTTTTTCTCGTTTGTTTGAAGCTGCTTCCTGTTGGCTTCAGCTGTTTGGAGTTTCCATTTTCTAAACTTCTACATTCTGAACCTTCTTCAGCTCTGAACAGATGATGAAACACTGAATGATTTCAAGCTCACACTTTGTCTAATAAACTTACAAATTATGGAACAGTCTAACAGAAGAAATAAAGGAAAGTAAAAACATAAATCAGTTTAAAATAAAATATAAAAACCTAATTTTAAATAACTATAAGAATGAAGAAAACGGGGTTAACCCAGGACGGTAATGTCGCTGGTAATGGTGTTGTGGTTCTTTTTGGGTTTTTTGTTTGTTTTTTTTGGTTTGTTTGTTTTTCCATAACTTGTGTATCTGCAAATATACACATTCTGTATTTTTCATATGAAAGAAACTATACTGTGGTGGGGCTTGCTTATTTCTTGTTTTTGATTTATTTACGTTTTGCTTTTTTTTTAACTTTTGTTTCATATGTTGATTGTTTAATTTAAGACTAAAAGAAAATTAAATGAATGAGAGGTAAAACTTGAGGGGGTAGGGACAAATAAGTAAATACTTCTGCCTACTCCTTTTCAAACAAATAATGAAATGATATTTTATAATGATTGCGAAGACACATGTTTGAAATGTTTGAAATAAAAATGAACTGAACTGAACTGAACTGAACTTTCATTCTTTATACAGATTGGAGCGCTGTGGTTTGTCAGAGATCAGCTGTGATTATCTGGCAGCAGCACTGAAGTCCAACCCCTCGTATCCCAGAATACTGGACCTGAGTGGAGACTACAACAACCTGCAGGATTCAGGAGTGAAGCAGCTGTGTGTTCTTCTGGAGAGTCCACGATGTCGATTTGAAACTCTGAGGTCAGTCACAATGTTTTAGTTGTGCTGAGATGAATATGATGTGACAGTCGTGCTGACACTGTGGATCAGTAGGCCCACACAAAATCCTTACGTCCTTTACGTCCACTGTGAGCGACCATCTTTGAACAGAGGCGGTGGTTTACGACACCAACTGTCTGCCATCTATAATCCAGTTCTGAGTTCCCTCCCCAGACGCCTTAATGCCCACTCACATCCTGGGCCATCTGACCTCAGGAAATCACATGATAGGGTGGGGCCAGGTTTCACAATGAGCTCACCCGAAACCCTGGCTGATTGGGACCCACACCCGCTTTCACACCTTGGCTCATGTGATTAGAGGATCATCAGGGGGTCCTTTGTCCCTCTTTGGGGGGAAACTCCCATTGGGTTTAAATCTGGGACTCTCCACCATTTGACCTTTGAACTGAAGAAGCTTCTTGGATGAGAGTTCGCACTGACGTCTACTCCAACGTAGGAAGATATGTCTGTGAAGGTTCTCAGTCATCCAGGTCATCGTAGTCTAAGGAGCTTGGAAAGAAAAGCGTCTGGACTTCTTTGAGTTGCTTGAAGACGTTTCAACTATCGCATGTCTGCCATTACCTGCCCAAAACCAGAAGTGATGTCAATTTTGTGGAAAATGTAGGGGTTTTTTTGTTGTTGTTTTTTTGTTTTTTTTTTACCTCCAGGGCCGTATAAGCCTATACTGGTGTTTTTAAAGTTATTTTTTACTTTATGACTTTCTGTGTCGTTTCTGGGATGCTTAGGACTCATATTGCACTGCTGGAAATAGTTTATTTTGATGCATGTGCTGTTTTTTTTGCAAATTTGGATTATAATATTTATTTCCATTTTTTCTGCAGTATATAAAAATTGGTGTATTTCAAAAATAAAACTATGAAGACACTCAAAATAAATTTCCTGTTGTTGGAAACTATTTTGTGCAACTTTTTTGTATTTACAGTTTTGAGGGATAAACCTCTTAAATTTCTCTAACTAGAAATATATGTTAAAAAAACAAAAACTATTTTCATTTTTTGTAGTTTATTGCACTTTTTTGCAATTTATGTAGTTACTATGCACTTAAGGCATACATATTATTAAAATTTGGGCTATAATGGTTGTGTTGATGTATATCAACTTGAAATGCTCCAAAAAATGGCACTACAACATGTAAAAATATAAAGATAAGCTCTAGTGGACTTGGTTCTATGGTAGGTCTTAAAGGGTTAATCCAAACACCTTTCTCTTTAAACTCTGTCAGTCACAGTATATCCAGTACAATCCTCTTCTTCACTGAGTCACACACATTCAGAGATCAGCGTGTCCTGTGTGTGCTCTCATTCACTCACACTCACTCTCATATGGCTGAAGACTGTTTGTACAGAGGCTAACCTCAAGAAATCACATGATAGGGTGGGGCTAAGTTTCACAATGAGCTCTCCGTAACCTTGGCTGATTGTGACCTACACCCATTTTCACACCTTGGCTCGTGTGATTAGGTAGAGGATCAACAGGGGGTTCATGACCCCCTTGGCGGACTCTCCCACACGGCTTAAATCTGGGACTCTCCACCATTTGACCCTAGAAAGAAAGAAGCTTCTTGGATGAGAGGTGAAACGTCTTCAAGAAACTTAAAGAGGCCCAGATGCCTTTTTTCTAAGCTCTTTAGATGACTGCGAACCTTCACAGACACCTCATCAGTGTCACTCTCAGAGCTACCAGCCCTTTCCTAAAATCACAAAGCTCTGCATTGAAATCAATGATATCAAAGCTGGAATTAAATGAGTCCAAGTCTTCTGCTGATTCAGCATCACATTCATCTTTGGTCCTTGTTCTGCATCCCCACCATGGACTTCATTCCTTTCCAAGCCAGCCTTGAGTGTCCTTTATTCAACTTATGCTCTGCTTTACTTTTAGATCTGATTTTAGCTGTTTTATCTCTCTTTGAACAAGTTTATGTGCCTCGATCTTTTTCTTCTCTCCCTCATAACAAGACAGTTTCTTCTGACTGAGATGCTTGAGTGATTTACTAATCCAGGGCTGCTTATTGGAGAAAATAGTTCCTGTTTTCAAAGTAATCCCCATTTTTCCCAGAAAGAAATGTAAGTAGAAATAGATGATCTAAGTGAGAACATGAGCCTTTAAAAAGGCTCTTCTGAGGCTGCTGCCAGTGGCCAAACCCTCCAACAAAGCTCTGTAAATAAATATGTGATCATAGCTTTAGTTTTTAAATGTTTAGTCTAGTTAACACAAATCAGGTGGGAACAACTCAAATAAAATATCAAAAATATTAAGTGGTCATCGGTACTCAGTTTGTTCAATACTGAATACATTGGAGCACAAATTGTCCACATTTCTGAAATATTTCTGGGTGTAACTGTTACCAAAGTGCCATTTAGACCTGGCCTGTGGTTGTTATCTAAGTGATAATCATCAATTCTACTAAAACAAATAAAAAATAAAGACATTTGACACATTTTGTTGATATCAAAAGCACACTGAACAATTCAGTGTTTTTTTACTGCTGTTCTCTCTTCACTTCTTCTCCTCTGATTCTCTCCACATGTTGCTCTGCATCAGTTTCCTGACAAAAACAAGATTAAATATTGCTAAATATAATAGTATCTCATTACACTTCAACATAAGTGTTTTATTTTTGTAATTGTTTATCTGTTATTTTTCAGACTGAGTCACTGTGACCTGTCAGAGAGAAGCTGTGAAGCTCTGGCCTCAGGTCTCAGCTCTCAGACCTCTAATCTGAGACAGCTGGACCTGAGTAACATTAACCTGAAGGATTCAGGCGTGAAGCTTCTGTCTGAAGGACTGAAGAGTCCACGCTGTACACTGGAAACTCTCAGGTGAGATCAAGCATTTTTCTTTCATCAGCTGACAGAATTAGCAAATTAATAATGAGGCAGTCCTCTAATAAGAGGAGAAGTGGAGGTGTTTTGAAGGGCAACATACTCTTATGTTAACAAGACAGGAAGTAGTTCCTGGGAACTGCTTCCTTTGTTATTGTCTAAGTAGAAACATGAAGGAGAAACATGATGGTGGATCTTGTACAATCATTTGTTGTGCTGGGCAACCATGAACACTTTGAATCACCATTAATGGCATTGCTACAGCAACATGCAATCATGAATTCAAAAGTAACATATTGTGTACTTATTTTAATAGTATTGCAGTATGAGAAGTGCGACATTCAGTGTGCAGAAACAAATCAGTTGCTTTCTAACAGCAGTGTTCCCTTTAACACAGCAGCAGTTCAAATATTTCTGTCAATCTGAGCTGAAACATGAATCTAATCCAATCAAATATCAAATCAAAGTTCTTTGCCTCTGCCAGGACGTTAACATTTGATCTAGTTTTTTACAAAGTTCCCCTCAGAGTCCAGAGCCACCAACAGCAAGTGAACATTTATAAATGTGTGTTTTCAGAACAGGAAGCAGCAGAACTATTTTTCTGTTATCAGGTAGCAGCACAAACGCTCATCAGCTCATTTACTGTGCAGGACTTTGAGTGTGTGAAGTGAGTGTTTGTGCTGGATTTCCTTTGGAGAATCTCAGTCAGAAACAAGACAAAGAAAAACACTTTCAGTCGTCCAGGTTGAGTTGACAACATGAACTGCATTTATCTGTCTCTGACTTGACATTTTCTTCCTCCTCTGCACCGAGCCAGCTGCTAAGACACAAGCTCACTGACATTTTCTGATGACAAAGAAACTCTCTTCTTCTGTACAATATGAGCAGCAACAGAGAACAAGCTTTCACAGGTACAGATGTTGCAGCTGTGGCCAAGTACATGTGCTGCATGTTTGAAGCTGCACTCTAATGGACAGACCTCTGTACTGATGGTGGGCTCTGCTCTGTATCCACCACACTGTTCTCAGCTGAGTCTTCCTCCTGTTCACAATCACACTCTGATGAAGCAGCCAATAGGGCCAACTTCTTTTCTGGTGGCTTGGATGTTGTTGCTTCCACAGGTTTTCCTCCAACAACCCTCTATTCCTTCAGTAAGTTGGTGACTAAGGCCCAAACTTCAGCCTCTCAGATCTGGGTAAACACTTGAGCTCCTTGAATCTGGCTCCAGTGCAGCAGCAGTTTTTACATATACAATGTTGGCATTTTGCTTGCGTGTCTCTAGGTCTGTTCTGAATGTAGACTTGACTAGACTGAATGATGACCATGTAGGCGGGGGTCATCATCTGAGCTCTCCATCACCTGAGAGAGATGACAAAACACAGAATCACAGAGCATGAAAACCAACTTTTCTCCTCCCAGAAGTTGTCACAGACCTGCAACAGAAACAAGAATCAAAGATTCAAATGAGAATGTAGAGCATTCATTTAGTTATATACACAAACATGTCCTCTACATATTCATGCTGTATTTACACACACATACAGAGGCTGTTTGTCTCTCACACACAGACAGGACACTGAGAAATACGTCATGTTAAATATACCTGCAGGGTTCCAGCTGTGCACTTTGTCCCTGTTAGCTGTGATTGCCATGGCAACCTTGGTGTTGTGCGCGATGCAGGGACGTGTTCAATGGCAGACGTCTGGCAGCAGCATCATATATGATGCACTATCTGTACTGAGTGTGCTGATTTTATTTCAAATGTCCCACTGCTGTGCAACATGAATCACATGTTCTGCACGTTTCTGTAACTCCCAGGTAACCATGGTTACCCAGCTATGCCCAGTAGTCTCCAGAGAGACCAACAGCTGGTTCATGTTGTAACGCTGTGGCTTTCGTAGTCTCTCCTTTTTCTACAGCTCATGTGTTCTTCTTGTGATGCTGCGTCTTGAGGCTCATACATGCCGTCATTTGTTGAACCTAAGAACGTTCCTCAGACCGACTTCTTCAACAACACTAATCAGCCTGCAGTTTGTAGCTACTCACTTCATACTTCATACTCACTTCACTGTGGCGTTTGTTAGCTTGTCTTTCTTTGGTTTATCTAGACTCGTCCCACAAACTGAATCTACGTAGTCTGCCCAAGCCTCCCACCACTGTTTGTTTGGGTTTGTTTGCTGCCATCAACAGCGTGTAATGCATTTAAGTGATACTTCAGACTTGAAGAACTCCAACGATAAAAAACTCAACTTTGCTTCCAGATAACTTTAGTTGTATCAACACTGCCCTCTGGAACAGTTTAAAATGAACATGTCAAAGACCTGTACGTGTCTCCATGTTTCTGTCCCCGCCCCTTTCTTTCTGTCCTGGGTCATGTGAGCGCTGCAGTAGTATTAGGCCCACCCTCAATGCTCTCATTGGCTGAGACGCATAATGACGCCCATTTCAAGCCAGCACTGGTCACCATCCCTCCTGTGACCCATGGCTTTTCAGAGCCAGTGAGCACTTTCACAATAATCATGATTTTTAAAACTGTGATTAAAATAATTGCTGACGTTAATCAATTAATGAGTTAACGTGATAATAACAGGTTAACTTGCCCTAATAATTAGACTTTGGTGACAAACTGATGTGATCTCCATGTTTCCTTTGTTGGACTGTGGGCGAGTGTCAGAACTGAATGTACTGAGTAACATGTAGAGTTTAAATATGTGTCAGTTCCAGTTTTAGAGCTCTAAAGTGCAGCTATCATGTTAGGAATATGTTAGGAATAGACAGAAACACTGAGGTCAAATCTTTATTTTACCACTCGCTGCATTCTTGATGTTCATGAATTCAGCAGGTTCATTATTGTCTGCAGCATTAATCTCATATTTCCATCTAAAGTGTTGAATTTGACTGTTTGATGTTCTTTA
Organism: Pelmatolapia mariae; assembly: GCF_036321145.2. Classification (NCBI taxonomy): domain Eukaryota; kingdom Metazoa; phylum Chordata; class Actinopteri; order Cichliformes; family Cichlidae; genus Pelmatolapia; species Pelmatolapia mariae. Next base: position 10,638,350 of record NC_086229.1, read on the forward strand.
TGATCTCTGGCACCAGTTCATCTGTAGGCTGAGCTCAGTCCATCCATTTAGTGAAATGATGTTTAAAGATCTCCTTGTTCTGTGAGCGTGCACAGATCCTGAAGCAGAAAGCCTGGGTTAACAGAGAAATGATCATCACTGTGATGATGCTCATCATCTCTGACTGGGATTTGAGGTTTTGTCAAACCAGCAAACACAAAGAAAGCCTGGTTATGTTGGACTTGGTGTGGAAGCAGCTCCCAGTTTGAGTTCAGGAGACAGACACCCTCTCTACTTTGAAGATCAGCTTCAAACTTTCCTTTTTGATAAAGCTTATAGTTAGAGCTGGATCAGGTGACCCTGAACCATCCCTTAGTTATGCTGCCATAGAGATGGATAACAGACGGATTGTTGTTTTGTGTGTCTGCAGTCTGTCAGGCTGTCTTATAACAGAGGAAGGCTGTACTTCTCTGGCCTCAGCTCTGAGCTCCAACCCCTCCCATCTGAGAGAGCTGGACCTGAGCTACAATCATCCAGGAAACTCAGGAATGCAGCTGCTGTCGGCTGGACTGAAGGATCCAGGCTGGAGACTGGACACTCTCAGGTATGGAGAGAATGGGCGTTTATCAATATGCGTACTTGTGCATACTTGCGTTCTCGTGTACTCGTGAAACGTCATCAGTCGGAGACCAAGTACTGTTCCAATTCGAAGTACGCATCAAGCCGAGAACGCGAAAAAGTCCCGGATGTGTTCTCGGTCCGCCCATTTTATCGAGCATGCATCGGTGTAGACTTGGGACAGCTAAATATCCCAGAATGCATTTCGTCCAAAACTCAACAGCGGACTCCCGGCACATCGTCCGTCCCCCCGCTCGCGGACTTCTCACTACTCAGGTTAAAGAAACCCCAGCAGCTGTCTATAGTATTGAGTGTACACTAGAATAGAAATAAAAGCGTTCTAACATCTCACCTGCTTGTTTTTATTAAGGTATGTACACGTATGTACATATACACTATTTTTATTAATAGAGGTTTCACTACTGAGGTTAAAAATGATATATAAGTCACTTAGATCACTTCTAAATGTTAATGTTTGGTTTATTTCAGTGTTTTATTTGTTCCTGAGTAAACCGGTTTGGCTGTGATTAAAGTTAAGCTTCATAACATGTTACTCACAGTTAAATTAGGAGGGGACGGCAGTAAAAACTCCGGACCTGTGACATCATCACGTACGCAGGTGTTCCGACTGTACAAATCACAGGTCCGTGCTCCCGTACTTGAGAATTGAGAAACATCCCACGAGTCCGTGCTCGCGTTCTCGGCGGGTACGTACTCCCGTGCGTTCTCGGCGAGTACGTACTCACCGAGCACGCGAGTACGTACTCGCGTACTTGGGCATTGATAAACGGCCAATGTCTGATAGAGGAGGAAGAGCTGGAAACATTTCCTGTGTCCTTCACTCACTTCCTGTTTGTTTCCTGTAGATGAGACATGAACAATCACACATGCAGGAATATTTTCAGGGACAGACATACTAGTCTAGCTGGATAGTACATGGATATTTATGTAGGGGGTCTCCAAGGAGTCTGTTTGCAGGAACATCTAGGTCACAGGTGTACCTGAGATAGATGCCAGTGTACCTAATAAAGTGCCAGCTAACATTTGGAAATGGAAGCTTAATGACAAACTTCACAGCTGAATTCACAATAAATTTGTTCTCAAGTGCACATTTTTCTGTTATTGTTCTCAAACAACAGAATGAGAATGAAATATTGATTCTAACAGGGCCCATAAACAGCATTAGCTTAGCAGCATTAGCTTATCAGAGTTTCCATCATGGTCACACAAATCCTTAGCAGAGTAAAGTGGCCTACTTAGCAATACAGTGGGGCAAAAAAGTATTTAGTCAGCCACCGACTGTGCAAGTGCCCCCACCTAAAATGATGACAGAGGTCAGTAATTTGCACCAGAGGTACACGTCAACTGTGAGAGACAGAATGTGAAAAAAAAATCCATGAATACACATGGTAGGATTTGTAAAGAATTTATTCGTAAATCAGGGTGGCAAATAAGTATTTGGTCAATAACAAAAATACAACTCAATACTTTGTAACATAACCTTTGTTGGCAATAACAGAGGCCAAACGTTTACTAAAGGTCTTTACCAGGTTTGCACACACAGTAGCTGGTATTTTGGCCCATTCCTCCATGCAGATCTTCTCCAGAGCAGTGATGTTTTGGGGCTGTCGCCGAGCAACACGGACTTTCAACTCCCGCCACAGATTTTCTATGGGGTTGAGGTCTGGAGACTGGCTAGGCCACTCCAGGACTTTCAAATGCTTCTTACGGAGCCACTCCTTTGTTGCCCGGGCGGTGTGTTTTGGATCATTGTCATGTTGGAAGACCCAGCCGCGTTTCATCTTCAAAGTTCTCACTGATGGAAGGAGGTTTTGGCTCAAAATCTCACGATACATGGCCCCATTCATTCTGTCCTTAACACGGATCAGTCGTCCTGTCCCCTTGGCAGAAAAACAGCCCCATAGCATGATGTTTCCACCCCCATGCTTCACAGTAGGTATGGTGTTCTTGGGATGCAACTCAGTATTCTTCGTCCTCCAAACACGACGAGTTGAGTTTATACCAAAAAGTTCTACTTTGGTTTCATCTGACCACATGACATTCTCCCAATCCTCTGCTGTATCATCCATGTGCTCTCTGGCAAACTTCAGACGGGCCTGGACATGCACTGGCTTCAGCAGCGGAACACGTCTGGCACTGCGGGATCTGATTCCCTGCCGTTTTAGTGTGTTACTGATGGTGACCTTTGTTACTTTGGTCCCAGCTCTCTGCAGGTCATTCACCAGGTCCCCCCGTGTGGTTCTGGGATCTTTGCTCACCGTTCTCATGATCATTTTGACCCCACGGGATGAGATCTTGCGTGGAGCCCCAGATCGTGGGAGATTATCAGTGGTCTTGTAAGTCTTCCATTTCCTGATGATTGCTCCCACAGTTGATTTTTTCACACCAAGCTGCTTGCCTATTGTAGATTCACTCTTCCCAGCCTGGTGCAGGTCTACAATACTTTTCCTGGTGTCCTTCGAGAGCTCTTTGGTCTTGGCCATGGCGGAGTTTGGAGTCTGACTGTTTGAGGCTGTGGACAGGTGTCTTTTTGACAGATGATGAGTTCGCACAGGTGCCATTCATACAGGTAACGAGTGGGGGACAGAAAAGCGTCTTACAGGAGACGTTACAGGTCTGTGGGAGCCAGGGATTGTCCATGTTTGAGGTGACCAAATACTTATTTGCCACCCTGATTTACGAATAAATTCTTTACAAATCCTACCATGTGTATTCATGGATTTTTTTTTCACATTCTGTCTCTCACAGTTGACGTGTACCTCTGGTGCAAATTACTGGCCTCTGTCATCATTTTAGGTGGGGGCACTTGCACAATCGGTGGCTGACTAAATACTTTTTTGCCCCACTGTAGCTGCTCAAGTTGTAGAAAGCAAGGGAAAACAGTATTAGCATTAGCTGCTAATGGCAGCCTACTTAGCATAAACGCTTCACATCGTTATAACGCAAGGGAAAGGAGTCACTCATGGCAGCCTATTTAGTATTAACGTCTCACATCATTATAACACTAGAGAGAAGGGTATTAGCATTAGCTACTAATGCTTATTCACCTCAAATTGGCTACTTAGCTGCTAATGGTAGCCTACTTAGCATAAACCCTTCACATCTTTATAACGCAAGGGAAAGGAGTCACTCGTGGAAGCCTATTTAGCATTAACGTCTCACATCATTATAACACTAGAGAGAAGGGTATTAGCATTAGCTACTAATGCTTATTCACCTCAAAATGGCTACTTAGCTGCTAATGGTAGCCTACTTAGCATAAACCCTTCACATCTTTATAACGCAAGGGAAAGGAGTCACTCATGGAAGCCTATTTAGCATTAACGTCTCACATCATTATAACACTAGAGAGAAGGGTATTAGCGTTAGCTACTAATGCCTATTCACCTCAAATTAGCTTTAGCTGCTAATGGTAGCCTACTTAGCATTAACTCCTCACATCGTTGTTACCCAACGGAAAAGAGTATTAGTATTAGCTACTATCATTTATAATAAGTAAGAGAAAACAGTGTTAGCATTATTGAATAATGCTAATTCACATTAAATTAGCATTAGCTATTTACAACAACGTACTTAGACTTAGCCGCTCACATTGTTAAATTGTTGTAAGGGAAAACAGTATTAGCATTAGCACATAATGCTAATTCACGTCAAAGTAGCGTTAGTTAATAACGGCAGCCTACTTAGCATTAACTGCTCACTAATATAATGCTAATTCACATCAAATTAGCATTAGCTGCTCACATTGTTAAAAGGGAAGGGAAAACGATATTAGAATTAGCTGCTAATAATTATTCACCTAATTAGAGTTAGCCCCTAATGGCAGCCTACTTAGCATTAACTCCTGACATCATTATAATGCAGGGGAAAAGGGTTACCATTATCGGATAATGCTAATTCACATCCAATTAGCAATAGTTAATAACAGTAGACTTCGTATCATTAGCTGCTGTCATTCTTACAAAGCAAAGGAAAACGGTATGAGCGTTAGCTGCTAATGCTTTTTCATCTAAAATTAGAATTAGCCACTAATGGCGTCCTATTTAGCATTAACTCTTCACATCGCAGGGGAAAAGTTAAAATTGAATGAAAAAAGGTGTTCACATTAGCTACTCATATTGTTAAAAAGTAAGAAAAAACATTGTTAGCATAAGCAGAAAATGGCAATTCACCTCAAATTAGTATTAGCTAATAACGGCAAGAATAAAGCAAGAAAATATGGTATTAGCATTAGATGCCAATTCCTATTCACCTAAAATTAGCATTAGCCACTAATGGCAGTCTACTTAGCATTAACTCCTCACTAATATTGTATCTACTCTGGTCGAAAGAATCCACGCTTCGTACTGATGTCCACAATTCTTTTATTCCTCTTCCAATCATGGAGCACCGTGAAAACTAGAAACAAGTAAAATAATATCAATAGCACATATGATAGTCATCTCAGCCACTTATTTCCTTTCACAAAGTGCACAAGTGTTAAAAAAATAACAGCATAATGTTTTTTACCGTGTACGCCTTGTAAAACCAGCAGTAGAAAAGATGTATATTCCGAAAAGTCCGCCGTGTTACCGTTCTGTCTTGTCTCTCCCGCGCACAACTTCCGGTTCCCGCGACTCACAGGAAGTGACCACTTCACAATAATTTTTAACAGACACATTTCTTATAAAAAATAATGGCCAGATCACTGGATTCACAGATTATCTTTTTCCTACTACAAATGTACACAAACATGAGTACCAAATGAAGAAAACAAATAGAAAACAATATAACAATCTCAGACGCGCTTCTGGTGTTGTCATGGCAACCCACAAAAACATTACAGCGACAGCTACAAATATAATGCTAATCCACATCATATTAGCATTAGCTGCTAGCATCAGCCTACCTAGCACTAGCTGCTCACATTGTTAAAAGGGAAGAGAAAATGATATTAGCATTAGCTGGTAATAATTATTCACCCCTAATTAGAATTAGCCGCTAATGGCAGTATACTTAGCATTAACTCCTCACATCGTTGTAATGCAAGTGAAAAGAATTAGCATTATCTAATAATGTTGACCTTGGCCCACTGGAAAAGTTCAGAACTAAAGATTTAGGAGGGTTTCTTGATAGCTCTTTCTCATTTGAGAAACAAATTCTGTAATTAAACCAGCTGTCAGGTTTATATTGTTGATTGTCATTTATGCTTAGAAATATTTACTCATATATGCTTAGAGTTTTATAATCGATTGCACAATGATAGAGGTTTGATCCATAGTAGTGTGTAAAGACTCTGTGTGCCTTCCAGAGTGCTCTGGCATGCACACACAACTTGGGGCCATGAGAGAGGTCGAACCTTCTCTTACTGATTTATGGTATAGGAGCCCTTTGTTAGGGGGACCGCTGGACTCTTAGCACCAGCTTTGGGAGTCTTCACAGGGTCACAAATGGAACACACACACACACACACACACACACAAACACAGACTGGTACTCTGTGTTCATACCTGTATAAGGCATCATATGTTAATGAACTTATGCATATTCATGCAAGCTCAATAAAGAGCAGTGTTACGAGGGAGCAGACGAGAGCGACTGAGGTCAAGCGAAGGAACGGCGCCGTCACAGTTCTCTCCCTCATGAATTGTCTGGTTCCAGCGGGGGGTCTGTGCTAGACGACCCATCACCAGCTTTTTCCAGCTTTTTCCACTGGTTACCAGTACGTCGTAGAATCCACTTCCAGATCTTGTTGTCTTTAAATCTCTGAGTGGATTGGCTCCATCTTATCTCTCTTTAACAAAAATAATCCAAGCAGAGCCCTCAGGTCTGCAGATAAGCAGCTTCTGACCAGAACTAGATGTAAAAACAGAGGTGAGCTTTATCGATGGCTGCAGCCAAACTCTGGAACAGTCGCCCTTCACATCAGGTCGTCACCAACACTCGACATGTTTAAAACCCGGTTGGAAACACATTTGTACTCTGTAGCTTTCAATTCTGACGAGTCTTTATAGTAATTACTGTGTATGTTTCCTATTTTATCTCTACTCTGTGCAGCAATTTGGCTCAAGCTGTTTTTAAATGTGCTGATAAATAAATGTAGATTTCTTTGAATCAAACAGTGGAGCCGAGCTTTGAGCTCAGTGTGTAACAGTGTGTGTATGAGAGCCATGTAATGTCCATGTGTGCATGCTGACTGCTCTGACCCCTCCTCCTTTCAGGGTGGAGCCTGCTGGAGTCCGATGGTTGACACCAGGTCTGAGGAAGTGTAAGTGTGTTTTTAATGGGATTCATGAAAACAAAGCAGCACACATTCAACCATCTTCATCATGTCAGGAGTCATCATCAAAGTGTCAATCAATGAACAGATGATGGATCAGTAACTGCAGCTGGATTGTGTTTGTTCTCTCCATCAGATTCCTGTCAACTCACAATCGACACAAACACAGTGAACACAAACCTCCAACTGTCTGACAACAACAGGAAGGTGACACATGTGGAGGAGGTTCAGTCATATCCTGATCATCCAGACAGATTTGATGTTCCTCAGCTGCTGTGTAGAAATGGTCTGACTGGTCGCTGTTACTGGGAGGTCGAGTGGAGAGGATACGTTTATATATCAGTGAGTTACAGAAGAATCAGAAGGAAAGGAGGCAGAGACTGTTGGTTTGGATACAATGATCAGTCCTGGAGTTTGTTCTGCTCTGATGATGGTCCTCGTACTGTCTGGAACAATAACAGACCAATATCCATCTCCTCCTCCTCCTCCTCCTCTGTCTCTAACAGAGCAGCAGTGTATGTGGACTGTCCTGCTGGCACTCTGTCCTTCTACAGAGTCTCCTCTGACACTCTGATCCACCTCCACACCTTCAACACCACATTCACTCAAACTCTTTATCCTGGGTTTATGGTCTGGTCTCGTGGTTGCTCAGTGTCCCTGTGCTGAGTGTAAAGAGTGTCTCCTGTTAGAGAAACACTCTGACTGTTGAACAGATAGTTCAGTCTGTACATGTCGGTCTCTTTCACTCACAAACACGTTTTCACATTCATGGATTCAATCAGTTGATGTTTGAAACTCTTCTAAATGATTCCTTGTAAACTTCTTCCTCTTCAGTCACAAACAAACAGGAAGTGATGTCACATGTGTTCCTGTCCACACAGCAGAATGAGTCTATTGCTGACAGTGATGTACAAACAGAGTGAGCATTTCTGAGGCCAAAATAAACTGAGTAGTTCACTGAATGAACACTGTGAGCTCAGTTCCTTCATCATTAGTATGGATTATATATGTATATGTATTATATTAGTGTCATATATATCAGGTGCTGCTGGTTTCAGTCATTGTGCAAATGTGCTGTTTGTAAGGTTGTAAAGCTGCAGTCAGCTGAGACTGAAGAAGTCACCTGATCAGTGAGCAAACGTGAAAACGTCCAGATGAACAGAATCAAGCTTTTGGGATCAGCCAGCAATGCAGCATCATTGTTGTTCAGGTTCAGAGGTTTGCAGGAATGAACTGATGACCAGAAACAGCTGCAGAGTCCAATCAAATACCAGCTGGAGTCCAGCTGCATTTGAAGAAGTCAAAGAAAAGTAAGGATGGCAAAGGGCGATGTTTTCAGTCTGACTGACAGAGAAACCTGTAGCTGCATCTACATGTGAGGCAGAGGCCACACAAGCAGCTTTCTATGTTTCACAGTGACTGAGATCTTCAGTGGGGGTGGACATGCTCCTGTACAGACCTCTGAGGAGAACCAAGGTGCAGTCAAAGAGTCCAGTCTGTCCTCACACATGTCAACATGTGGTTTCATCAGGTCTGCTGTCAGCTAGCAGGCTCACATCAGAATCACTGTTCCTGAAAACACAGTCTGTGTGACATCATCAGTCAGCTGATCGTCCCAGATCTGAATGGTTTCTGTCTCTACTGAGGAAGTCAGAGAATCTCACTGAGGTGTGGATCAGGTCTGAGTGACCTGTGGAGGGACAGCTTTAAACAGTCCACAGGTCTCACGTCCTGCTCAGTCTGGTAGCAGATACCTCGTATTGTTCCAGATGTGCTGACATCACCAGCAGCAGCAGCAGCACAGCTGTGTGATACGATGAATCTCAGTTATTGATCCAACACACAGGAAATACAAAGATCAGGATTTATGAGAGTAATCATTATGAGTCTGAACACATGATCACTGAATGTTAGTCTCCACAATAATAAGCTAACACAAGCAAACACAGCTTTCAGCTCTTATTTTGAAACTTCTTTAGAGAGCTGTGATGTGAGCGTGCCTGGCTCTGAGGCACTTGGGTCAGCCTCTGTTGTTTAGAAGTGTTACAGACTGTGAATGACACAGACCTGTCAGTTTCATGTTTGTCTGTAACACAGCTCAGGGGCTGAACTCATCCATCCAGTGTTATTGATCCAGGACTAATACCAGCATTGGGATCAATACTACACAATCACATGTGTCCACGTGATGGATTTGACCAGCTTTATTCATTAATGATCAATCAACTTATTTACTGCATCTGAGTCCAGCTTCATTTAAATGATCCAACCATGAAAATGACATCAGTCCTACAGAAGCACTTAATGCTAACAGGAAGTCATTGATTAAGGTGGAATAACACAGAGACACAACCACTCACAGTTAACCTGACCCCACTAACTGCATGTGTTTGGACTGTGGGAGGAAGCCGGAGTACCGGAGAGGACGCACACAAACACGGGAGAACATGAAGCACTGAAACAAAGATGGTGGATTTGACCTCAGGACCAGGCACGTAATTTCCAGGGGGGTTACGGGGGTCATGACCCCCCAATAATCAGATCCAGCTACACTGAAACTGTCAATTTCATTTCCTTTTACTGTTTTTAAAGCTATCAGGCTGCTTTGCGGCTCACTTATACTAAACTAAGATACTTTCAGTGTGAATCATTTGCAGGAACACAGGCAGGATATAAAGTGCAGAACTTTACAGTCTCTGTCTCAAAGTTGGTCTAAACATGCTAACAGCTCTTTGTTTTTTTTCAGTTTGCACTGGTTTGATGTAATAAAAGAAATGTTAAAGAAGCAAACAATTGTTGTTATTTTAGTTCTATAATTTCATAAATCGTGGTGTGGATCTAAGTCAGGTTGGTTCTCGGCTACATTTACATACAGATGTTAATGTGTTCAGCAGCTGGACACATCTGAGGAAGGAACATTGGAAAGGTGCTCAGTGCACAACTGCATCACTAACTTTATGTAAGAGCCTGTATTTTATTGTATTTATATATTTTTAACATTTGACTTAAACACTTTTGGGAAGCATGAAAATATTTTCAGGAGGAAGTTTTTCCTTCTGTCCAACTGTAGTACACACAACACTGGGTCTCCCCCATTATCACTGCACACTGCCTCAGGCTGGTGATGAGCGCCCCCTGGTGTCACAGTGTTGATGACATCATGCAAAGTGAAAAATAAACAGCGTCTGTTAATAAAAAATCATGTGTCCATTCTCATGTTTGCATCATGTTTCTGTAAAATCATCAGCTGTTTTCTGAACCTTCTTCATTGTTTGACTCGTTCCAACAGCTGTGAGCTGTGATGGAGTCAGAGCAGCTTCATCACTGATGTTCAGGTGAAGCTCAACTTAAAAAACTGTAGAAATGATCAGGATGTTTTCAGGTTGGATGTGTAAAACAGTTCTGTGTGAGGTCACAGAGCTTCATATGTGTGTGTGGGCTGAAGCACACACGTGTGAGTCCTCAGAGGTTTCACACACATCACTGCACACATTTATAATCCTAGTTTAAGCTTGTGGATCATATCGGACACATCAGCAGCTCTTTGGAGACAAAGATTTGAGATTTAAGATGAGTCGTTGTTTTTCTATCCATGGTAGCTTCCACTGCTGAGGCTCGGGAAACATGAAGAGGATAATTAAGAGGAAGCATCAGCTCTGTCTCATCTAACTACACAGTATTATAATCATGCACTTATGTCTCAAACTAAGACAAAATGAGACAAAATGAGTTATGTGAGTCTTTAGATTATCAGTAAATTCTGGTGATAGTTTGAGGCTCAGTGGAGCCATTTTTGGTTTGCGATGAGTGTTTTGTGATGGTCAGCTTCTGTTTTGTGAATCGCTCTTTGTAATTTAGAAGATGATGCAGAAATGTGCGTGTCCTTATCTGAGAGTACATGGAGAGAGTGTCGCAGACTCGAGGTGAGAAGATAAATCTCGGAGCTGGATGGCCTGCACGTTACCTATGTGCATCTTTTCAATGACATCAGGTGAACCCATAATAAGCATTTCTATGTCTTAGACATCTTCGGTCCCGCGAAGGCTGAAGATGCGATGATGAATTAATTTCTTACTCTGGCACGGAAACTGGAACTAGTGTTCTAGTTTGTGTTCAACACGGACTCTTTAGTGCGCTGCACACTCGCTCTCTCAGCCCGCGAGTTTGGGAACAAGAAGAAAGGAGAAAAAAGAGCACGAAAGTTTTTGTCCTCATGTGAACAAAGTGACTGTGTGTGCTGAAAGCAGCTGCTGTGTGTGTGTGTTTCACTTCTTATTGCACACTAAAACACACACACACTCTCTTTCAGCTCAGTTTAGTGTGTGCAGCCAAACATCACGGCAGACTGCCACAGAGTTCAGCTTCCTCATAGTTTCACACGTCATAAGCCTTCACATCACTTCCTGTCCTCACAGGAAGCTAAACTCTGGCTGTGTCCGAATTCAGGGGAAGGATGCTCATAAGGACACTAACTACCTACGTCACAAGGTAGTGTCCTTAGACGGACGGGTAGTCAGGAAGTTAGCGGCTTGGACAGCCCCCTTTTTTTCTCCATAGAAACTTTATTGAACAAACAATGAGTATCCAACATAACAGACGGGCTGTGGACAGCCTCCTAGCCTTCAACTCCGCCCTTGTGTGTTTTCCCGGTCGCTAGCGCCACAGCGCGAAAACTTTAAAATGGACCCAGAAATGTCGCTCCGTTGTTTGGACAATTTTATTTCTCGAGGAGCTAGAAAAACCTTATCGTCGCCGCCCGCACGTTTTGTACCTTAGGCTCATCAGAGACAATCATATCCAGGTAAAATAATTTCCTTTAATCTACACACATTTAGGAATTACTTAGCTAATTACACGGATAAATGAAATATTGCCGGCGTTGTGCCAAAAAAGTGTTCGCCTGCCAAAACTGATTTCCAATGTTTCCGTGTGTAATATGTGTAATATCTTCATGTATGTTGGTAAATAGACTTCGGTGAACATGGTTTACTAAGGGGTTTTATATATACAATAATTACCTGTTGTTCAAGTATCTTTATAACTCTGGTTATAATGTAGGTACAATTGATATATTTGTTGCGCTGTCTGCTGTCCTCTTGGCCAGATTACTCTTAAAAAATAAATTTCTAATGTCAACATGACTGTTTGTGACCTGGATAAATAAAGGATATATAAAAGTCTCTGCCAAAATTTGAATTTGATTGCAGCTTCTACCTTGTTACAGGAATGTTGCTGGTGGCAGGTGACTTGATATCACTTATGAGGGACACATTTGACATGTTTCACGTATTATAGACCAACAAGTTATTCATAGCAGGATAAATACGAGCAATCAGTTTAGGGCAAAAACCGGAAATCAGTTTTTGGCAGACGATCATTTTTTGCCACAACATCAGTCATTCTCACACATGTACTGTATCATATAAAATATATAAACTAAATATCTTTGAAACGTATAGAATCTAATCTTTTGTTTGTTTGTTTGTTTTTTTACATAGCACTTTATCAAACTGTTGTCTGCTACAGAGTTACAAGTATTATACTAATAATATAGCATCCACCATCTCCTGCTTGCATATCTCTGTAGACATCTTAGTGGTGTGGCAGCCATGAGTGAGCCCTGCAAACCCTGTGGATGGACGATGCAGTGGACAGTGGGAGGAAGCATCCTGAAGCTCTCTTTGCAGACCACCCTGTGTGATTCTCCACTCACAGACCAGAAAAGACAAACCGCAGGTCTCAGTTGCAGCAGCTCATCCACGTCTGATCTTGCTCGGGCAGATTCAGCAACACTGCCAGAGACTTCCTGTAATCTATTACAGTTGTTCAAGAAACGGTCCAGGAACAGGTCACTCAGGTTAATCCTGTGTGAACAACTGAAAATATTGTTTTTCATCTTTACATACTGTGTATTTGAAATATTCTTATTGTTATTGTTATTTACTTTATTGCTATCAAATAAATATCCAAGTAATATTGTTCAAAGTTAGCGTCATGTTCATACATGTTAAAAATGCCTGTAAATCAAATTGAGTTCAGTGACAATTACTGTTTGTTTGAATCAATTTATTAATAACATAAAACATTTAAACTAATGCAACACATAACAATGTAACAAATTTATTCAAATAAATAAATTTCTCAATACACAACTCATTTGGGAACTACTCTTTCAAGAAGTGAAAACAGTCTGTCCGTCCTCTCCCTGCTCTCCTCTCCTCAGCCTCTCTTTGCTGCCTCATGTCCTCTCTGATGAGGTCTAGCAGCTCATCATCTCTTTTCCTCTTTCTCCCTGTCATAGGTGGCTGAGCTGTTTCGTCATCGCTGTCGTTTTGGTCACCCACTGCTGCGCTTGGCCCTGGAGTGTCCTCAGGGAGAGGGGACATTAGGACAGGAGGCTTAATGGAAGGCATCTGTCCTATCACCTCATCCATGAGGGCAAACCAGGGCCAAGTATCAGCAGTGGGCTTCCCACTGACCCCCTCTCCTGAGCCTGGATACTTGTAATCCTAAAGGCAGAGGAAATAAAAATGACAGCAGGCAAATAAAAACACCACAACAACTCTTAGTAACTGCACATTTATTAACTTGTGTTCTTGGGAATTATCTTCTTGATAACACACATACGTACTTTGTATTCTTTAAAGTTATCTCATGTCTTCTGGCCTGCAAGTTAAGGCTCCGGTGTGAAATTTATGGTTTTCAGGGGTTTTATTGTTAACTCGGTTTCCCTGAGTCTTTCCCTTGTTGTAGTTGTTTGTCTTATTTTGAAAGAAATATTTACACGTTACCATAGCGACCAGAGAGCATTAAGCGGCAGAGAGGAGGATGTTACTGTCAATATTGGCGCATTTTCAGGACGACACTGCTAATAAAGTTACACAATTACACAGCACATTCACGTTTATTATTATATTTACAAAATACCACAGTTTTTGTCTTGGTCGGATCATTTTATGTGGTTGTATTTATCCGCGATACCTTAAAGGCTCCGTGTCTGACATAAACCGGTCTGTGGCGCAAAAAAGGTTGGGGACCGCTGCTGTACAGCATGAGGGCTAATAGAACCGTACTCATATGAATATGATGTGTAAATTGATTTATTCTTGTACATCCACGCCGTAGCGGCCCAATTCTTCACCCCAGTGAAGAGGTGATCGTTTTCTCCTCGTTTTAATAAATTAAGCCGTTTGGTCTTTGTTCCCCACAACATATCACCAATTCGAAAAAATTAAAATTAGCTGTATGTAAGCGGCAATACATGAAAAACTGCGGGACCCCCGATACAAGCTGGTTTATGGTTATTTTAAATAAAAGAAACATGTCTATGCAGATGCCCAAAGCTTAACAACACGACCGCTATAACAATTTAACTTTTGTACAACCAGATTTTCATATACTTACATTTGAAAGTGTTTTCCTCTCCTGCTTCGACCACCATCGTTATCAGAAACAAATCTCCTCTATGACCCGCAATGAATCCTGGGATATAGTAGGACATGAAGGATACATCAGACCATCCTTAGAATTCAGGGCAAAGTAGGACGCATTTGTCGCCACATTTTGAGTGCTCTTTGAATTCGGACAGTCCTCGTCGTGTAGCTATGACGTCATTGCATCCAAATATGGCATTTTAAGCATCCTTCCCCTGAATTCGGACACAGCCTCTGTCTCTCACAGCAAAGAACGGAGCGTTTGTCAGAGCAACACATATTCTTAAGGACAAAATCAGTGTTTCACAATAAAAGCCTTGTTAATACAAAACTGTCCAGCAGCTATTAGGAGGACCTTTAATTTGAAATAGATGGAAAAGGAAGCAGAAAAGGTCAGCCAGCTTCAGCGGTCAGAGGTTAAAGGTCATGTGAATGAAGAAATGCTGTTCATACTTTGGTTATGTTTTCTGTCTGAACTGGCAGGAAGTCCTCTGTGAGAAGCAGGAAGTGCTCTGTGAGGAGCAGGAAGTCCTCTGTGAGAAGCACGAAGTCCCACTTTTGTTGTTTTTGGTGACTTTCAGAAATCTTCCAGCCGCTATAAAATAAAGTGATGCTGGAAACATGGCTGTGGCAGATGGAGGGCTCAGCCGCCTCCAACCGAGTAAAGAGGCTCAGCAGCTCTGATGGTTCATTGGAGGCAGCACAGAGTGTGGAGACATCTAGTGGTGGTGGAGAGAAGTGCAATCAAAGCTCTGCTGGTGGATGTAGTTACTGTAAGGTCCCTGATGGAGCTCTGTGATTGGTGGATTGTCCAAACTAAACTCAGTGATAAAGTTTCCTCTGATAAACAATGAAAGGACCGATCAGCTGATCAGCATCGTGACACGAGCACTGGATCCAAATTTGAAGTTCTTTTCTCTGACCAATGAAATCTGACCTGGAATTTGGGGAAAGTCCTGGAAAGTTGTTTTCCTGCATTAAGGATTCTGCTCACAGCCTGGGTGACCTTTGACCTTAAGCTGAAGATTCAGCTCCACATTAATCATTAATAATAACTGACATATGAAAGTGTATCAGGGCCTGATGTGGCCCGCTGGCCGTATGTTGGACACCCCTGCTTTAGCTGCTGAGTCACGGCTGAACGAGCACAAACAGCTCAGACTTGTTTCTCACTACTTTCTGTGGAGAAAGAAAGAAAACAAACCCACTCATGATCTTCAGAGTGTGCATTTGATTCTGTGTCACAGTGTGACTGTGGGGATGAAGGAGCTCTCAGGGCCTCCACAGCCTCCTGCAGGGGGTGGAGGTGCTGTCCATCATGGGGACAACTAAAGCTGTAGAAGTGACTACATGCTTGTTTTTGCAATATGTGACACCTGCTTCCTTTAAGAAGTCAGTGAGTGTTTGTTGTACCTGCAGCAGGTGAAAGTCGTATCATACAGCTGCAGCTACTGTGTGTGTGTCAGGTTTAGGCTTCAGTTTGGAGAATAAGTGGCGAGAAAAAGCATCATCTTAATTAGATGTCCTCCCTAAAACATGAGAACAAGTGTATTTGTGTGAAAAGCCAGCGGGCTGAGTGGGTAAATGTAGCGGTGCATCCATTAAAACAGTGATCTGCCACAGTCACAGGGTCATGTTCTCTATCTCATGTGGAAACATGTTTATGTTTGTTACATGGAGCTGCTGCTGTTCCTGATGTCCTCTGTTTGATCATGGACCAGAGGAGACACACACACACACACACGCACGCACGCACGCACACACACACACACACACACACACACACACACACACACACACACTTAGCCGCTGCTCTGAGTTTGTTCCAGACTCAAACAAAAATAATCCATTTAAAGAATAAAAACATTGTTTTTCATCATAAGGTGAAGATGACCCTGTTGCCATGGTGAATTCCTGTTTTAATGGCTGCACCGATGTGCTGGGAGAAGTTGTTTCTAACTTTCCCAGAATTCCTCCAACTCTGATTTGCTTTGTTTCTAAAAGCAGCAGCAGCAGCTTCAATGACAGGAGGGGGAATAATTATGTGTTTAGTTACAAACAACAATGTCTCTGATTTGATGCTGTTTCATTTTAATGCAGACAGAATATCAACAGCATCACAAAGGCTGCAGATAAAGTGTTTTCATGTCCCTGAGTGAGGAAAGTATTAGATGCTACAACACACACTCCTGATCTCAGCTCATGTGTGGATGAAGCACAGCTGTGCACAGAGTCACTTTCTTCTTCTCCACCCTCTCCACCACCACAGGACCAAAGAGCTAAACCACGCCCCCTCACCCCCATCACTGCTAACCTCTTACAATAACACACTTATTGACTCAGGCTGTGGAAACTCTTTGCTCGTCACTCCTGCCTGGATTTTGCACTCAGCTCATAATCATCCATAGTTCATATTTTCTAATCTATATCTGTGGGCAGGTCTGGAACAGGTGAGTGATCAGCAGGTGTGACCAGCCCACCTACTGACCAATCAGCTGTCATGAGGGTGTGTCAGAGCTGTGTGGGGAGAGCACAGTTGTTCACAGAGTCTTTGTTCCTCTGATGAGCATCAGTGTTGATTATGGAAGCTCAGACACAACTTTACTCTCTGATTCTTCCTCCATCAGCTGCTCTGTGAGCAGTAATATAGGATCCTGTCTCTGACAGACACATGATGACCTTTGATGACCTTTGTGAACTCTGTTTTTAAGTTTACTCTGAGCGTGAAACAGCATGAAAACTCAAATTTAAACATTCATTTATGAAACACGATTCTTCCTCACATTCTCCTCGTCTTCATATTGATGCTACGCTCACTAAACATCATTAATACTTCACACACACCAGCTTTGTCTCAAATGTCCAACATAATAAATCCCTGTGTGATGTGTGATAAGCTTTAACATCACTGTCACTGCTGTGGGCGGAGCTGAACTCTCAGAAGGAGACAAACTAGCGTAAAACTGCGAGTAGAAGAGAAACTGACTGAGATTGAATGAGATCCAAACATCTGGAGCTGATTTTACCTTCATCTGTTTAAACTGTAACACACCTGGATCGCTGTGATTTTATTATTACGACCCTCACGTGTGATATGTGAGGAGTCCAGCACACACCTGCTTCCTGCTCTCTGCTGACATCGTGACCCTGAGCAGTCGTGTAACAGAAGGTCGAGCAGCTGCTTCCTGCTGCGTCTGAGATTTATTCAGGAGGAAGAGGAGATGTGTTTGTCTCTTCTTCTCTGGAGCCAACCACAGTCCAGCTGCAGCCCTGATACGCTGCCTTCAGCTGCAGATACTGAGTGTGTGTGAAGCTGCTGTGTGACTGTGTTTGTTGAGCTGTAGTTTCAGACTGTTGTTAGTGTAACTGTGCTGCTGCCTTAACTCGGCTACATTACAGGACGTGGCCACGATCCTACAGGTCCAATGAAAACTCTGCAACACTAAATGTTTTTAAAGTGTCAGCCTCCTCTAGAGCAGAGCTGTCCAACATAAGGCCCGGGGACCAGAATCGGCCAAAGACTTCAGCCCATTGGACAGCTTTGGAAAACATGAAGCAGGGCATCAGTTTCTGTAACTTTAAATATATGAAATAAGTCTCACAGTGCCCTGCGACAGACTGAGGAGCTGTCCAGGGGAAGCCCACCTCTCCCCCCGTGGTGACCGGGAGAGGCCGTCCTGTCCTGTAGAAACACTGAGACGTGCTGCTGAAGCTGCTCCTTTATATTAACATGTCTCAGGAATCAACAGTGACTTAAAGATCTTTGCACTGACACAAAGAGGAGCTTCACTCGTCCACTGACCATCAACATGTGTGTAAAATCAGTGTGACGCTGCGCTCTACAGGAAGAGGACGACACTCCACACACAGAATCCAGAAACTAGAAAAGCTGAGGACAGAAACCCGAGAGGGGCACGAGCAGAACCAAGGCGTCACCGACAAAGACGAGAGCACGATCAGATATCTGCTGCACCGAGACACCGAGCCAACAGCTGGATGTGAAGAACGTGAGAAGATAGCGCGTCCCAGAGGCCAACGAGGGAACAAGATGTTCCCACAGGAGCTGAAACAAACACGTCTTTTTTTTTTTTTTTTTTTTTTTTTTTTTTCTTAACCTGTCCCGTTTGGTTCTTTTGCCATCAGAATTATTGTCTAAAGGTGAAGAAAGATGCCCAACGGATTTACTTTACCAAATGGACCATCCCAGCCTTGCCGTAATGGTCCATCTGATTCACCTTTTATTGTTTATTTTATTTTCACTTGCTGAATACGGGACAGACTTGACTGGTGGAAAGAAAGGGGAGAAAGAAAGAGAGAAAGAAAAAAAAAAAACCTGAGAAGAGGGACGGGGAAAAAGGGCAAAAAACAAAAACCAACAGAATAAGCAGACAAAAAAAAAATACATATCGATCACCTGGATCACCTGTTGAGAAAGAAAGAAGAAAGCAAGCAGAAGAAGACAAGAGTAATAAACAAGATCACAATGATATATGGGAATATGACAGTAAATACTAAATATTAAACATTATTGTGCAGCACGTGAGATCGACAGCGCACAGTGTGCTTTGAGGTAGGAGCTCAAAAGGGTGTAGTTTGTGTGTGTGATCACCCGTGTGTACACCTGTGAGCATGAACGCGCTTGTTTTTAAAAGGTTCCTTCATGTAATGATCTGCTAGAGGGTGTGGGGGGCCACAGCCCCGACCTCCAGGGCATGAAGCAGGTATGGAGGAGATCAAAACTCCAGACATCCAGAGGCCCCCAGAACACAAGAGACCAAGGAAGACCAACAGAGGGGCAGCCGCGCCACTATCCCAGAAAGAACTGAGGAGAGTCCCAGATGAGGGGTCACTCAGCAGCCGCGGAGCAGAAGCCAGGGGGGGTTGCAGTGACGTGCCCGTGAGCTCCGCCGGCAGCCAGCTGCGCCTGAGTGACCGAGCCCCGGGCCGAGAGGCCGAGGGCACCCCATCCCTGAAGTGGCCCGAGCGAGCCCCGGGCTCCAGGCCCCGATAAGCAGCCGCCAAGGAGTGAGCCGGTGGGTACCTGGGCGCCCACCCCCGGACACAAAGAACCACCAACGCACCGATGTCTGAGGGCGTCTGCCACCGGCAGGGGAAGTGGTGGGGGGAGATGGGCCTCCAAACCTTGGAGGGCCTGAGATGTCCCCAGAGAGGTGGGGTCTGATACCCAACCTGACATATAGACACAGACAAACATCTATTCCCACCCTCATGCTCTCAACACTCACCCAACGTGGAGACAGACATAGAGAGACACTGTACACACAATCACTCTCCCCAAGCGTACTCTAAGCCCCGGGTCTAGGTACCCTTGCCCTTGGAGGGGGAAACTGCGCCCAGACCCAGGTGGTGTTACCCTTTTCCCTGCGGTGGGGAGAAGCAGACCGCCCCGACTCCGCAGCAGTAGGGAGGCCCCACATTCCAGACCCCAGTTGGACGGCCAACTCCTCCTCCTAGCCCCCCCGCTCCAGCAGGCCGCAGAGAACGGGGGTGTAGGAAGACTCCAAACCTCCCTCCACCCGCTCATATGTAGTGTTGATGTATGTGTGTTCTAAGGTGCATTTAAAACCCAGGAGGGCATGGAGCTACCTGCCAGAGCAGCAGGTAAGCGTATAGCCCCTCCTGCTAGCCCTCAATGTCTACGTGTATTTAAAATTGAGAGGTGGGCAACGATGCCAGGGGTGAGGTGTACACCCTGATGGTGATTGGAATCCGTGTAGCGTGCCCACCCCCAAGATCCTATATGTATGTGTAATGAAAGTGTGAGTAATGTGAATGTCTAAGTTGTGGGATAAAATTGAGGCACAGGCAGCCAGAAGGGGACAGAGGGGGGGGGGGATGTCTCCTCTGCACCCTGGTGACACACCCCTACCCCAAGGCCCTGCATGTGTGGGTGATTGTGGTGGAGCGGGAAGAGGGAGGCAGCTGGAGATGGGGAGGGAAGGAAGGGAGGGGCAAGTGACCCCTCCCTGGGGTCAGCTCCCCCGCTGATCCCAGTAGGCACCCCCATACTCTGCAACCCGCCAGGGAAAGGGGGGCCCAGGGCCATCCAGACCGGGGCCCAGTGGAGCAGCGCCTCCCGGCCCCACAGAGCCCGGGACAGTCCACCTGACCCCACCACAGAGAAAACTGCGCCCACCCCATC
Organism: Pelmatolapia mariae; assembly: GCF_036321145.2. Lineage (NCBI taxonomy): Eukaryota > Metazoa > Chordata > Actinopteri > Cichliformes > Cichlidae > Pelmatolapia > Pelmatolapia mariae. Next base: position 10,658,823 of record NC_086229.1, read on the forward strand.
ATCCACTCATCTTCCAGACTACACAAGACAATAGACGCCCAGGCTGAGATCTTCCTCCACCTCTCCTGTATCTCCCCCTCCTGCAGAGAGAGTTCCTGAAGAGAGGAAGGCTCCTGCAGGATGTGACAACCTCCCCCACCAGTTGAAGAGCCCCCCAGGTGGTTCGATGCACAGGTGGCAACCTGCGCCAGGACTGGGCCCCCATACACCCACCCGCCCACAACCCCGGCAACACACCAACCAGGACCCAAGCCCCTGAGGCTTGGCCAGGGCCCCAGCCCAGAGACGGAGTGCCCCCAGAACCTCACGCCCATCCCGGACCCACCCAGGGGCAGCCAGGCTACCAGGTCAGTAACCCACGTCCGTCAGCACAGACCCTCCCCTAGCCCTGCTGCACGCAGCCACGAGGAAACCGTCACCTAAGAGCCAACAGAGCCCCTAATTGGCCATGACCGCTACCCCGGGTTGAGCCCCCCAAGGAAGATGCTCCTGGGGAACCCCCCGATGCCCTAAGCCTGTCCCTACCCCCACACCAATCACAACAGTGAAGGTGGGACCAAACTAAGACCCCCCACCCCCACTAGGTGATGGAGCTGATCAAAGGAGCCCAGAGCAATTGACCTGATGTGGTGGCAGAGGCTGTGTCAAGACTAATGTAATAATCTAATAGATAATTTCTATATTGGTTAGAATTAAGATTATTTTTATTTTTCCAGTTCATGAGGACTGTTTTCTTGGCTATGCAGAGGGCAGTGAAAACCATATGGGCTATATTCTTTTCTGAAGTGACATTATCTAAGCTGCCCAACAAACATACTAAAGGGGAAGTTGGAATGTTACATTTCAGACACTTTGATAAGTCTTCACATATCTCACGCCAAAACTTCTGAACTGGTGGACAGAACCAAAGTGCGTGGATATAATTGTCCGGTGAATTGGTTTGGCAGTGTGAGCAGTTGTTGGTAGACGTAAAGCCCATCTTGAACATCCGATGACCTGTATAGTGCACTCTATGTAGTATTTTGTATTGAATTAATTGAAGACTGGGATTTCTAATTAGATGAAAAGTTTTTAAGCAAATCTGAGACCAGAAGTTTTGGTCAAAGTTAACTGATAAATCCGCTTCCCATTTTGCAATAGGAAGTGATATTGATTCATCTGTTTTAGAAAGCATTCCGTATATTTTGGATAGTAATTTGGGGGTTTTAAGAGTAAGAAATTGAACCACACTTGGTGGTGTTTGTAGTTCAACTTGACCCGGTTGAAATCTCTTTTTTACTATGGATTTAATTTGTTGATATTCTAAAAATCTTTTCTTGTTGATCCCATATTGTGTAACTAGTCTGTCAAATGAAATAAATTCTGTTCCTTCTAGTATATGTTCTAAATATTTGATTCCTTTACCATTCAAATCTGAAAAGTTTATCATATTATTGTTTTGTTATATGTCAGGGTTGTTCCAGATAGGTGTACGTTTGCATGGGATTAGTGAAGACTCAGTCAGCTTCAGAAACTCCCACCATGCTGTCAGAGAGGAGCTGATGTTGATGCTTTTGAAGCATTCATGTCGTTGGATGTTTAAGCTGATAAATGGTAGATCTGAAATCTCTAGATTATTGCAAAGTGCTTGTTCTACATCTAGCCAAGGTTCATCTAAGAGGGTATGTTTTTGCCATCCTGAGATAAACTGAAGCCTGTTGGCTAAGAAGGTAGTTCTAATCCTCCTGTATCCTTGGTCTTTTGTAGTGTTTTTAAGCTTATACATGGGGGCTTATTTTTCCAAAGGAATTTGGACATATATGAATCTAGAGATCTGAACCAATCTTGCGGCGGTTTAGTTGGGATCATTGAGAATAAATAATTTATTTTTGGTAATACCATCATTTTTATAGCGGCAACCCTTCCCATGAGTGATATGGGTAGACATTTCCACCTAGCCAGGTCACCTTCTACTTTCTTTAAAAGTGGGATATGGTTTAATTTAGTTAGATCTGCAAGCTTGGGAGAAACATTAATACCTAAATATTTTATATTTCCCGATTGCAGTGGAGTAGAAGAGGAATTATGGAAGGAGCAATTAATCGGAAGGACTGTGGATTTTGACCAGTTAATTGAGTAATCTGATATTCTTGCAAAAGAGTTTATCAGTTCAATCACTCCAGAGATATTGTCTCCAAAAGTTGAATCTGTTCATCTGGACGTAGCGTTTTGTGGGAGAAACGTTTCGTCACTCATCCAAGTGACTTCTTCAGTCTCAGCTGACTGCAGGTTTCCCCAAACCTTATAAACAGTACATTATCCACAAACCAATATCCAGAGATATTGGTTTGTGAATTTTGGAGAAAGAGTAACACATCATCCGCATAAAGGCTGATTTTATGTTCCACATTCTTGCATTTTATGCCCTTAATTACTGAATTCTGTCTAATTGCTGCTGCTAGTGGTTCAATAAAAATTGCAAACAGTGAAGGGGAGAGTGGGCATCCCTGCCTGGTGCCCCTCAGGAGACAGAAGCTGGAGGATGTCTGGTCATTTGTTCTGACACAAGCTGTTGGGGAATTATATAATATTTTTAACCAGTTGATGAAAGAAGATCCAAAACCAAATTTGTGTAAAGTTGCAAATAGAAATTTCCAGTTAACTCTGTCAAATGCTTTTTCTGCATCTAAAGATAATATTGTAGTTTCAAGATTTTTACTGTATGAGTACTCTATCAAATTAAGTAATCTACGTGTGTTAGTTGATGAGTGCCTACCTTTTATGAAACCAGTTTGGTCAGGATGAATTAAGAGGGGGGTTATTTTCTCTAGTCTCTTCGAGAGAGCTTTGCAGATTATTTTAAGGTCTACATTTATAAGGGATATTGGACGATAGCTTGAGGGATATACAGGGTCTTTGCCTGGTTTTAGCAGGAGATTAATGTTTGCAAAATTCATATTTGATGGAAGTCTGCCGTTTTCTTTGATTTCCAACAACGTTCTGTAAAAAACTGGTGCTAGAATCGTCCAGAATTCTTTGTAGAATTCTGCAGGAAAGCCGTCTGGACCTGCAGCCTTATTATTGGGCATACTTATCAGGGCTTCCTGGAGTTCACCTGGTGTCAGTGGTGAATCCAGTGCCATTGCTTGAGTGTCTAATAATTTTGGGAGAGTTATGTTGTCTAAAAACTGATCAATTTCCTTTTTAGATGGGTTTATTTGTGGTGAATACAACGTTTTATAGAAATCCCTGAAAATGTTGTTTATTTGTTTCGGGTCATATATTGTGTTCCCAGATGAATCTTGAACAGCACATATAGTTGTTTTTTCTTTATTTATTTTTAGCTGGTTTGCTAGAAATTGACCTGATTTATTACTATGTTCATAATTTTGTAAGCGTAGTCTTTGTATTAAGAATTTTGTTTTTTTATCAATTATCTCATTTAATTCTAGTTTTGTTTTGCGTATTTTGTTCAATGTTTCCTGATCTTGGTGGGACGCGTAGGCTTCTTCTAGTGATTTGATGTTTTTTTCTAATTCCTGAATATTTTTGTTTTCTTTTTTCTTTTTATGTGATGAGAAAGAAATTATTTTACCTCTCATCACAGCTTTCCCTGCTTCCCATAAAACAGAAGCTGATGTTCCGGGAGTGTCATTAAAGTCTAAATATGAAGTCCACTCTTTTTTAAAATATTTAATAAAGTCTTCATCTTTGGGCAGTGATGTATTAAATCTCCAGTTTTTACTTGGCGTAGTATTATTCTTGTGCATTAGTGTTAAAGATACAGGAGCATGATCGCTGACAGCTATAGGGTGAATCTCAGTGTCTGAAATGTCCCTCAGCAGTGAGCTGCTGACCAAAAAATAATCCAGACGAGAATAGGAGTGATGAACATGTGAAAAGAAAGTATATTCTTTACTGGTGGGGTGAAGGGAGCGCCATGCATCGCAAAGACCAAAGTCGCTCATATACTGTTTGATTATATTTGTGGACTGCCAATTACGCTGAGTTCCTGCTGTATTGAGCCTATCCATTTCTTCATTTAGCCCAAGGTTGAGGTCGCCTCCAAGAACAAGTGTGCCATCTAAGTGTTCAGAGAGTGCACTGAAAAAACCGTGAAAGAATGAGGGATCATCAACATTTGGACCATATACACTTACAATACATAGCTTTTTATCACATATAGATAGTTTAATGATTAAGAATCTGCCCTCTGGATCTATAACTGTATCGAGTACTGTGAACTTAATATTTTTATGGATTAAAATTGCTACTCCCCTTTGTCTAGAATTATAACAAGCTGAGAACACATTAGGAAACTCAGGTGTTTTAAGTTCATTCGAAGCTTTAAGAGGTCTGTGGGTCTCTTGTAAAAGGACAACATCTGCCTGTAGTTTTTTGAGTTGGTTAAATATTTTTAACCTCTTTTCTCTGGAGCCAGCTCCATTTACATTCCATGTAACGAATCTTAGTTCACCCATAGATATGTTTGTATAACTAGGGGTGTACGCTGTGTGTGTGGCTTAGACAGGTGGAGAGAGTACATCACTTGTTCATAAATAAAGAGAAGGAGAGAGAGAAAAAATGCGTGGCGAGATGTTCCCTGAGTCTGACTATGTGTGTGCATATTTACTAATATGAGTAGTACGCTTGACTCAATTGTGTGTATCCTATACTGTGTGCGCTGTCTGTCTGATGTAAATGTGCTGCCGTTGAGCGCATGATTGTGCGTGATCGTGCTGTGCGTATGCGTCGAAATAAAGGATGTTGTTTGTGGATGAGTCTGGAAGCAGGTGATCGAAGCAGTGAAAGAAATAAAGAAAGAAACCAAGGACAAGTGTGAGCAGCATAAAAACAGGAGGGGGGAAAAGAGAGAAAAAAAACGAGAAGGAGAGAAAAACAACAACAACAACAACAACAACAAAAAAACCCGGAAACATTCCAATCATACCGTTGACGGAGAGTGACGGTGTTAATTCTGCTATGAAATCACACTTCAGATGCGATTTGATACTGGTAAGTTAAACAGATGTTAATGTTAAGTTAATGCAAGTTAGTGTGAGTGGATAGGGAAAGGGTGTAGCGGATTCTTATCTGGTGTGAAGTTAATACAGCCACGGAGTGATGTCGGGGTCGCGGTGGAGCTGTCCGTCCACGTACAGCCGGTCCACAGCGATGACGGCGCGGGAGCCCTTCTGGATGAAGCTGCGTCGGATTGGGAAGAGGACCCTGCGTCGTTCCAGGATCTCTTTGGGGAACTGGTCGTTCACGCTGAAGTCCGTTCCTTTTAATTCCCTCCCGCGGCTTTTCACCTGCTCCTTCTGTTTGAAGTGGCCGAATTTGGCCACAATAGGACGTGGTCTCCCGGCCGGCGTCCTCACGGCCCCCAAGCGATGCACTCTATCGAAGGCAATGTTCTTTACGGTGTCCTCCGGCAGCTTCAGGTGGATTTTAATGAAGCTTTTCACCGTTGGCTCCGCATCCTCTCCGGCAGATTCTGGAATACCAGAAAATACAAGGTTGTCACGCATGCTACGGGCTTGTAGATCGATAATGGACTCTTTTATTTTTTTATTTTCAGTGTTTAGCTGGGTCACGTTATCGGTGAGAGATTTGACCGATTCCCGTAGCGTGGCATTTTCAGCGGCAAGCGTTTCCACTTGCTGCTGGCTGAACTCCAGGGATTCTCGCAGAGATTTAAATTCCCGGTGTAAAATCTCCACCAGGGACAGCCTCGCATCGAAACTGGACAATCGTTGGTCGATTGACTCCAGGATGTCTGCAATGTCTTTGCCGGCAGGTGATGTTGTGCCGGGGGAGTCTGCCGGGCGATATCTCTTCGATGACGGTGTCTCACTTTTGGCCGGGGAAGATGCACTCTGGGCCTTCTTCATGACTAAATCTTGGAAACAGTGGTCGATGTAATCTTGGAGAGCGTCTAAACTCTCCCCGTTGTCCTCCAGGGTGTTTAGAGATGATAGGACAGATGTTGTTAGTTATATGACAATTGATTAGTATATTTGGTAATACTAAAGCATAAAGAAACTTTGTTCAGTTCTAAACTACCATTCGCTTAAATTTTCCGCCAAAATCTCCGGCGTCTGACGTCAGTCACAACATGTGTCGCTTACCTTGTCCGTCACTTCCGTCACTTACCTCTCTCTCCGTCCCTCCGTCCCAAAACTTTCTATTGCTAAACTACCCTTCTTTTGGAAGCTCTGGTTTCAGAGAGGTATAACAGTTTTGGGGGATCTTTACGAAAACAGTACATTTAAATCATTTGAAAAACTTGCAGAAGAATTTGATTTACGCAGGCAGGAATTTTGGAAATACCTGCAACTAAGACACTTGATGGCCAATACATTTAGTCCATCCGCAAAGTTCCCTTTAAGCTGCGACTTTCTGGAGGAAATAAAAAAAACCTTTGGGCGTGGACAAGAGGCATCAGCTTATTACAAAATGCTTTTATTAGCCTCTGATCCTAACACACTGTCCCTCAAAAGAACGTGTGAAATGGACTTAAGTCTCAGCTTTACAGTGGAGGAATGGAATGGCATTCTGAGGAATTTGAAAAAAATGTCACGCGAATTGCGTTCAAGATTGGTCCAATTTAAGATTTTAAATAGAGTATACTGGACACCCTCACGGTTGCACAGGGTGGGTCTAGCGACTGACGACGCATGCTGGAAGTGCCAGCAGGGGAGTGGCACACTTTTACATTTGCTTTCGGGGTGCTCCAAAGTCCAAGATTATTGGACCCATATTCACACGGTAGTAGAGAAGGTGGTAGGTCAAAGGGTCCCATTTATGAACAGCCTTTATGTATTAGGAGACCCTTCAGCTTTAAGTCACTTACCCACTCCTCTTGCTCACTGGGTACAAACGGCTATTATGCTAGGGAGGAAGCTGCTGGTGAAAGAGTGGAAGGCCTCATTGACTCGTACCTTCTCTCAGTGGTATACCTGTTTTGGACAAGTGGCAGCTTACGAAAAATTATCATATAGACTGCTGAATAGACTGGACGATTATAATGACAAGTGGGCTAACTACTTTTTACATACAGGTCAGTGATGTATCCGGCTAAAGTAGTTAAGGTCGGACTAAATAGGATAGCTGTAATTGGGTCTATGTGAAATATTGGCATCAGTGTGTATTTAGGTTGTGTTTTGTGTTGTTGGGTTTTTTTTTTCTTTGTTTGTTTTTTTGTTTTTTTTGATGGAAATATGCATTGATTATCAATTTGTTGTGTTGTTGTTACTGGGAATGTCCATCTTGTTATCTTTTGTTTTTGTTGTTGTTGTTTTTTTCTATTAAAATCTAGTAAAGTTTGAGTCATAAAAAAAGGGATAAAATACGGTTTCAAAGCAAATGAATTCATTTTCAAAATATAAAATTCAATTTCAATCTAGTGATGATCATTTTCAAACCAATAAATTGAATTTCAAATTAGGCTAATTCATATTCAGTTTTTAAAAGCATTTATTCAAGTTACAATTCAGATTCAATCCGAGCAATTCAAATTCAAATTTAACTTATTCAAATTCAGTTTCTGGTGGCACAGATTTCTGCCCACAAGATGGATCGTTTGAAAGAAAGATGGCTAAGTTTTTCTGGGTTAGGGGTGCCGGGAGCTTGCATAAAGATGGATGTTTTTTTCAGGGGATTTCCCTGTTAACTTATTCTAAGGTTTTGGGGATAGAGGGGAGACAAGGGTTTTTTGGGGTTTTTTTGGGATCGTGAGAGTTTGTTACTCGGACTTTGATTCTAAATCTCCTTGTTCAGATTAAACAAACGCAAATAAATTTAAATAAAGTTTTGCACCGGAACATTACAAGGCACAGGTTTAACTAAGCACATTAGTAAGGTTTAACAGATTTTACACACACACACTTCTTTTAACTTACAATGAGATGATGATAAAATTGTATATTTTTAATAATCAAATATCTTTTTTAATTATTGAAAATTAATGAGAGATGAAATATGATAATTTAATTAATATAATAACTTTATTAATATGATAATTCTATGGCTACCATTTGTTTTATTACTTCCTTTATTTCTTTCTAGGGGCATAAATCATTTACTGGGGTCATAAGACACTCTGTTTGACATAAGGGGTATAATATCCCTCCTATCTTCAACCTTTCACATCACTCAGTCACATCTCTGATAACAGGAGTGATCATCAAAGTGTCAATCAATGAACAGATGATGGATCAATAACTGCAGCTGGATTGTGTTTGTTCTCTCCATCAGATTCCTGTCAACTCACAATCGACACAAACACAGTGAACACAAAGCTCCAACTGTCTGACAACAACAGGAAGGTGACACATGTGGAGGAGGTTCAGTCATATCCTGATCATCCAGACAGATTTGATCATTGGCCTCAGCTGCTGTGTAGAAATGGTCTGACTGGTCGCTGTTACTGGGAGGTCGAGTGGAGAGGAAGAGTTTATATATCAGTGAGTTACAGAACAATCAGAAGGACAGGACGCAGTGATGAGTGTGCTTTTGGATGGAACGATCAGTCTTGGTGCTTGACCTGCTGCTCTTACGAGGGTCCTCGTTCTGTCTGGCACAATAACAAACAAACGTCCATCTCCTCCTCATCCTCCTCCTCCTCTGTCTCTAACAGAGCAGCAGTGTATGTGGACTGTCCTGCTGGTACTCTGTCCTTCTACAGAGTCTCCTCTGACACTCTGATCCACCTCCACACCTTCAACACCACATTCACTCAAACTCTCTATCCTGGATTCTATATAGAATCTGGTTCGTCAGTGTGTCTGTGCTGAGTGGAGTGTAAAGAGTGTCTCCTGTTAGAGAAACACTCTGACTGTTGAACAGATAGTTCAGTCTGTACATGTCTGTCTCTTTCACTCACAAACACTTTTTCAGATTCATGGATTAAGTCAGTTGATGTTTTAAACTGTTCTAAATGATTCCTTGTAAACTTCTTCCTCTTCAGTCCTTTAAAGATGGATGTAATAGTAAAATCAATTTAATTCAATTCAATTTTCAATTCAATTTTATTTATATAGCGCCAAATCACAACAAAAGTCGCCTCAAGGCGCTTTATATTGTACAGTAGACACAGAGAAAAACCCAACAATCATATGACCCCCTATGAGCAAGCACTTTGGTGACAGTGGGAAGGAAAAACTCCCTTTTAACAGGAAGAAACCTCCAGCAGAACCAGGCTCAGGGAGGGGCGGGGCCATCTGCTGCGACCGGTTGGGGTGAGAGAAGGAAAACAGGATGAAAGACATGCTGTGGAAGAGAGACAGAGATTAATAACAGATATAATTTGATGCAGAGAGGTCTATTAACACATAGTGGGTGAGAAAGGTGACTGGAAAGGAAAAACTCAATGCATCATGGGAATCCCCGGCAGCCTACGTCTATTGCAGCATAACTAAGGGAGGATTCAGGGTCACCTGGTCCAGCCCTAACTATATGCTTTAGCAAAAAGGAAAGTTTTAAGCCTAATCTTGAAAGTAGAGATAGTGTCTGTCTCCTATGGGCTCAAAATGTGGTCATAAATATTTTGTACTTGTAAATCAGTTTTGTATGTGTAAAAATAATTTGTATGTGTGTAAAAAAGATTTGTGTGTGGACTTAGCCAAAAAAACCCTGCAAGTTACAAGTACGAATTTTGACCCAATTTTTCTTCCTTTCATCTGATTGGTCAATGTCATGTCAATCACAAATGTAACAATCCAATCAGAGAACAGATGGGTTTGGCTGTCGGAGGGGCAGCCAGGTTCAAAAAAAGTGCCCCTCCGACACAGACCCTTTAACAAAAGACAAATAAACACAGTGAAGCTGAACACGTTACATGAAATCCATCATTAGGTTTGAACACTGGTGTGTTTGTTTATGAAACACTGAGACACAACCACGTTTTTATGCAATAACTGCCAACCAGCAGAGGGCGTCTGTGAGCCAGTCCTGTCTGAGGAGTCACTGTTTCCAGCTTTGTTCTCCTGTCAGCAGCTTTCTTTGGTTCAGGGCTGCCAGTGGGCACATTATAGGGCCGGCCCGGGCCGTCGTCATTTACCCAAAAAAGTCTTTTATAAGTCATTTTATCGACCGCGACGTCACCTTAGTTGATTTTATTAAAGACTGATGAAGAGGTCAGATTAGCTAAAAGACATGTTCACAAAGAGGGACGTTTCTTATGTGTGTGTGTGTGTGTGTGTGTGTGTGTGTGTGCGTGTGTGTGTGTGTGTGTGTGTGTGAGGGCAACACTGCACACAGTCAGAGTTAACAATGGACATGTTTTGTATGTGTGTAATAACAATAATAATAATAGTTTGATTTCACTGCCTTGCTACATATTTGTTCCTTAGGATTATCGGAGGGCCGGTCAACATTTTCTCCACCAGATTGTTGTGTAATCTTTATGTTAGTCAGTCCTGTTGTAGTACAGCTGGTGTGTATCACTCACTTTGTGAGGCTGCCCTGTGCCAGTCATGATGTGCCTTTCATTCATTCTTCACATCTGTAGGTTTACTGTATGCTGTTGTTTTGTGTTGCTGCTGACGTCCACCTGGAGAATCATAAAGCCTGCTACCTGTCCAGAGTGGCTGTAATGAATGCAACCATCCATTATTGCTTTATTTTAAAGACATTATTTAAACTACATGCTAACTGATCCCTGCTCTTCCTTTATCTGCTGTCTCTGCATCTCTGCTCTCACACTGTAAGCTTTGATGACGAGCTCTGTTCTCTATATGTCGCCTTACTCATGTGAATAAACAGTACATTTCATAAAACACTGAACAGACATCTCTAGCAGTGTTTCTGTGACACCCACTTTCACCTCAGGGTGGGAACTGTGACACTGTGGCCATCTCATGATGAATTCCTGAGTAGTGACAGATCAGTTTTTAACATGGTTCCTCTCTTTATCGTAGGCTGTTGCGCTTTGTGTTTTGAAATCACACAATGTGCACGTACTGTATATCCTCTGCACAGCAAAAATTGGAGTGTTAAAATGTGCTGGGGTAAATGTCTAAGAGTTGATGTTAACCCTCAAAGTGGGATTTAAACACTTCGTGATTTAAATCTCAATGTTGGAGTTATTTGACAAAATGTATTCCATCAGTGTTGATTTAACTCTTAATGGAGAAAATTCTAAATACTGTAACTCTGCACAGAGGCTGGTTAAAATGTTAACTCTGTCATCAGTTAATTTAATAACTTTAACTCTGTATAGAGTTCAATTGTAACTCCAGTTAAGCCCAGCCCTGCCAGACACCCCCAATGCGGGCATTTTACTTCGTCGGTTGAAGCTTCATGGAAGAACGACACTGATTTTGCACATGCATGCACTTCTTCAGGGTAACTGGAATTAAGTCAAACTTACTAAGATAGTTAGAGACCGGTGCTATAAAATGTATATCGTGCATGTAAACAATTTAAACGAAGAAAATATGCTAGCCTTTGTTGCTAGCAAGAAAGAGTTAATGTTAGCTAGCGGTCCATGCAAAGTGTTAATAGCCGCTTACTATATCAATGTTACAGATCACATTCAAGCTGTTAGTGATGAAAAAAACAAAGTAAACTGCTGAGGCTGGCATTAATGCTCCTCTATTGTTTCAGTTTTTGCAGAATTTGACATCAAAAGAACTGCGAAACAAGTCTTCAAACATGCGGTGTTTCATACATAGTCTGAATGACTCAGGGTAGGTTTATTTAGTCCTCTTCAAATTTTAATCAGAAAAATGTTGGTCCGGGTTAAATATAATCAACAACAGAAGTATGTGAATATTGTAGGAGCATCTTATATTGATGTAGATTCAGATTTGTGTTTTTAGCTAAGGTGTTGTTTGTATTAACAAACTGTTAAACACCATATAAAGTAAGTAAGAAGCAGTGCCGACACCAGAAGCACACTGAGTCTCTTTGTACCATCTTTCCCACTCATTGAGAGATTTTGCTTGCCGCCTGATGCAAACATTACTTACAAGGATGCGACAGGGACAGAGGTTGATGCGGAAATATTCAGTGACCTTGTTGGACAAGGCAACGTGCTGTTAACAGTATTTTCCAATGATGGCAATGACACTAAAAAGTATAATCAAGCACTTTACATTCAGTTGAACAAATTATTTGACGTTTTCTCTTTCTTTAGTATTTTCTGACCTGTCTTCTGCTTCTGAGTTGTCTGACTCCAACTCAAGCTTCAGCTCACGTGCCTCAACTAGAATCTTAGATGAGGTCCCACGCAGGAGACGAAGAACTGACAATACTGCTGCAGTAGCTGGTAAACAGGTTGCTACAAAGCTTGACTCTTGTCCTTTGTTTTTTCCTCTCAAGTTTCTGGAAAGGTCCCTTATTCTCAGTGTTCATTTTCTCTTTTTGTTTGCGTTTTCATTTTTAATAGTTAATTGAAACTGTCTTAAGAAGCAAGTCTGGTGGTGACTAAGTAATACAGGAATACCAAGCAACAAACACCATGAAGGACGCCACAAGACGACAAATGGTTAACATACCTGTGGCTCACATGATTAATAGTCATGGGTATTATTCAGTGTATGTTGTGTTATAGGACTGGGCGATATGGCCCAAAATTCATATCTCGATATTCTTTAGCTGGATGGCGATATACGACATATATCTCGATATTTTTAAGTAAGAACAAAAAGAGAGTTCTTAGTCACACTGTGTCCCAGCACTTTTATTAACATACAGCGTAGATGTACAAGAACAAATTACTCAGAAATAAATTATCACCATTTATTAAATAATAATTGTCCATAAATAAAATAAAACAATGTTGTTTTGGTGCATAACAAAACTCTCACAATTGTGCAGTCAAAATGTAAACTAACAGATGCTGAGCATAATAACAAAGACAGATTTCACAGCTGCTCTGTTCCCAACTTCTACTGCGTGACTGACAGCCTGGAGTTTGAAATCCGCTTTGTAACCATGTCTCTTACAGGTGCCATTTGTGGTCCTTATACACACAAAGTAATATTACGTTGAAGCAAAGTATGCATTAGTTGCGAGGCTACTGACTACGGCAGCCATAATGCTCTGACAATCCTTTAAGCGGTGCGGCTTTGTACCTTACCAAAGTCGTACTAAAGCATTTTTGACAGATTGCTGAGCGCCGTGTACCACATTAAATCGGTTCGCAGTCAGTAAGCACAACCTGAACTCATACATAAGGCACACTGTCGATTTTTGAGAAAATGAAAGGATTTTAGTGTAAGGTTATAGCCAGAAAAATATGGTACATGAGTTTTGTAAGGTGGTTTGTTTCGGTGCAGGAGGCTGGGAGACTTCGCGGTCTGGGATACAGCACACAGTTTCACACACTCTTCATTTTGCACTTTATGGCGCTGTTGTAAATGGTGAAAATAGTAGAAATGCTAGCTGTACGGCGTCAATCCGTTACCGAGCTAACTGCTAATGCTAACCGCAGCGCTAACGTGTTGACGCTGTGCAGCCCCACACATGGGGCAATCCCGGCAACTCGTTAACAGAGATTTGCCACGTTAATACAGTTATGGCGTTAAAGTCATTTTAACGAGAGTAACGCTGCAGCACTAAAATAGTAATCTCCAAATGTTTTCTTTTTACCGACCAGCTCCTTTTTGATAGCTGCCATGTCTATCTTGTTGCCTGCAGGTGAAGCGATGGGGGAGGGGGAGTTGTGTTCAGTGAAAGAGAGAGGCGAGGCAGAGTAACGCAGTGTAGACAAAAACGTGGACGAAAGAGAGGCAAACTTGCGGCTCCACAAGTATACTGACAACATAACATAGACTATATCGACATAAACAATATTGTCACATCTCATATCTCGTATAAAAATATATCGATATATTTAAAAACTCGATATATCGCCCAGTCCTATTGTGTTCTTTATGCTTGTGCCAAATAAATGCATACTAATTGTCTAAATGTAAAAAACTGAGGATCTCCTGTCAGGCACCTTCCCCCAAAAGCAATCAGAGAGGAGTATGCTTTGGGCATTGTGATGCTGTTCCCCTCGCTCAAAGATCCATATGTAGACAAAAGTTATGTAATAGTCAATATTTATTTATACAACACAAAATTGTTTAATGATGGACATGGAAATGATCTGATATTTTGTTATGAGCTAAATCTGACAAAATATTTTGTTTTCACTTATCCAGGAGCACTTCTATGATGCAGCAAGTGGCACAGGATTCATTTCTTGGCGTCTGACCTGTCCAAGGAAAGTTGTGTCATGGATCTCCAACACCACCTAATAGGTTGACAGACAGTTCTCCAGGTGGCCCAAATCTCCAAAAGACTGTGAATGTTATACACCAGCTTGATGGGGATGCTTGCAAGGAGGCCATGTCTTTGCTCAACCATACTACAGACAACTCTGTGATTCTCCAGAAGATGAAAGAGACCTTTCAGCACCGTCAGAGGCTTGTTAATCACCCAAGCAGAAGTGCTGATATCCTATCCACTTTTCCAAGGTTCCTGCATACAAAAGGACTAGTAAGTTAGAATTCAGTTGTTTCAAATACAATTTTCTTTCTTAAAGGTGGAGCAAGACTTCACTCTCCTGTTCGATGACGACACGTCCTCCAGGTTGCTTCAGAAATGGAAAACATTCTTCAGGCCAAATGTCATAAAAGAGAAGCTTACCTCAACACCAGAGTTGCTTCGCTTGGTGCAGTCAGCAGAAGAAAATCATCAAGGTGATTCTGCAAGGCAGTTGTATTTTTTGTATATTAAAGCTGCATTCAGGGGCAAATATTAACTTGTTTCTGTGTTTTTTAACATTTAAATTCATACAATTAAGACAAATTTAATCTTTGTCCACTTTTTCTTTTTTTTTAGTTTTGATCTTAGAATGAAAAGTAAAGTAAAACTAAACATTATTTGTTTTGTTTATATGATGATCCTGAACTAATAATCCTATCAATTTTTTTTCTTCTTGTCTAAAACTGGATCTACTTTTTGATAACTTTCAACTATAGACTCAGTCTTTGAGCAATCTCTTCTACATTTCTACATTTGTTCAGTTGTTTTTGTAGCTGCACATCATTTCTGTGAATAATTTTCAGTTTCCTTATGTCAACCCAGTCATGCTGCAGTCTGGAAGAGCATCTCTGCAATCAACAAGGTCTGCAACCATACCTCTTCGCTGTCGGGCATCAGAAGAGCAAGATTGCGTATCACTGGGAAAGATTCGCCCTCAAACAAAGGGAGTATGGGCCAATTAAATCCTTTTCACTCTGAGATGGGAATGTGGTCCATAATGAAATGCTTGAAAGAATATTGTCAAAAGAGGTTTTCTCAAGTATCTGGATTAAAGTTGATGGTGTAGAGTATAAAGCTGGAGTTGTTATTTGCAGTGGAAGAAGACATGCCCGTCTTTTGCCAAATAAGTGATTTACTTTTAGTTGAAGACGACATTTTGTTAATGGGAAACAAGTTGTTTGCAGAGAGTTTTGATAACCATCTACATGCATTCAGAGTCGTACATACCGAGAAGAGATTTATAGTGAAAATGTCAGACCTAAGGTTTTATGAACCTTTTGATATTCAAAGGCCATACAATGTTTCACATGAGACAGTGTACATTGTACCTTCATTCACAATGTTTTGAAGACAAAATAAATGCTGTTTTTGGGGAAAATTCTTTTGTGCAATGTAATTCTTTCTCAGAATTAAACGTTAACACTTTTTAGTGTAGAAAACCTGACAGGGAGTGAAGCCAACACTAACCAGAAGGTTAAAAAGTGTATCTCAGCAGAGTCACTTGTTCAGTCTCTAAAGTGTTATTTTAACTCTGTTTTGTGAGTTAAAACATGAACTCTGGCACAGTGTTAAATATTTTAAGCATTTCAAAAATGTTGATTTAACTCTAGAGAGTGTGGAGCTACATAAACCCTGAAAAAGTGTTGAAAACGACTCTGTGGGAGGTAACACTGGTCTTTTTGCTGTGGTGTGTCACATACTTTCACATATCACATTCAAACTCACGGGGACGGCCATTTTGTCCCCATAAGGGCTGTTGGTCCCACAAGTATGGTGATGCCAACTTTCTGTCCTCACAAAGATGTCTAAACATGTACACACACACACACACACACACACACACACACAGCAACACTCAGGACCCGGTCCGGAGTTTGGACTGAAAGGTTTAACATTAGAATTATTTCATTGTATTGATTCTATTCTTCTTCTTTCACTTTATTGATTCCTGATTCTATTTTGATTAATTACAGTATTAATAACTGAGCAGAAGCATAAACGCTGTCACTCTGCGTACGTTACACCCACAATGCAGGATTTTATTTTATGTAGCTGAGCTGAGTGATCACAGTCTCCTGGACATAGTCTAATTGATGAAAGATGACTTCAGCTTCCCCTTTAGATCATCTGCTGTCTTCTTTAATGAAACGCCCTCGTTAAGCTGAACTGAACCATCGATCACATCCTGCAAACACACCATTACACGGCCTGATGAGAGAGGATCATCTCTGCGTCTCTGGAACTTCTTTGTTAGTTTGTAGTTTGGACAGTTTCATCTGTCTTTTAATCTTCAAAGAAAAACTATTAAAATTCACACAGCACTTCTGACACTGGGGCTTTGGATCAATACATCAACCAGCAGGTCAAATCGGGGGGGGGGTGTAATCGTGTGAAGGCACTAGAAGTAGGTGAGAAGACATAAGATTAACACTTATGATTAAAGATCATCTAAACCAAGTGTTCAGGTGTAAAATGTAGAAAATGAAATATTTGGAAACATCAGATAATGAGTTGTTTTTTAATCATATTAAAGTTAAGTAATGTGAAAGCAACGTTATCCATCTGTCAGTCAGTCTGCATCTCCAGCCCCACCTGTGGTCTCCACCTCCACCTGTGGTCCTGAGCCAATGAGAGGTGCTAAACAGCTGCACTCCAACTCCATCACCAGTGTTCAGCTGAACCAGGTCTGTCTTAAAAATGAGACACTGAGTCTCTACGGGAATACCTGTAGAAATAAAGGTTAAATAATTAAAGCTAACGGCTCTCCTTCAGTCTGCAAAGGCTCATGGGAGTTCTACCTCTGCTTCTTCTCTATAGCACAGCTACATGCTAACCACACAGCTTTCTGAGAGACTTCCTGTTTCCTGCGCTGTAACTTGAGGTGAACGTCCCTTCAAGTGTTGTGATTGGTCCGTTCTATACAGTCGACTCCTTTTTAATGGATCAGTGAGAGAATAACTTCAAGGATGAGGAATAATAATCAGATTATGAATATAAAGACTCACAGATGTCAGGAACTTCCAGGAGGCTGAAAGTGTTGGAATGAATGTGAGCAGCTGTACAGAGAAGTGGAAGAAGCAGAGGGACGAGTGTGTTTCAGGCTCTACAGAGACACAGAGTCCATCAGACACTGAAGTCTTTATGAACCGTTGCCTTCATCATGAAGGCAGACGATGAACTTCCTGTAGTCAGTGATACCATTACTCCTTCATCAGTGAATCCATCCTCAGCTCCACCCTCACCACCTGCAGTCTGCTCTCCCTCCATGTGTGCTTCCCTGATACAGGTAGGAAACCTGCCTCAAAGAGAAACTTCCTGAGCTGCTCCCCTCAGGCTGTGCTCCATCAGGGTCAGAACCTCTCGGCACCAGAGCAGTTTCTGTCAACGTGAAGTTGAACTCCTGGACACGAGCTTTATTGCTCCAGCCCGTCCGCTGGTCACTTTACAGTTAATGAATTACAATAACACACTCTTACTATGAACACACTGGACTCCCTGGCAGGGCCACATTTCTCCTAATCTGTGCATGGATCAATAAATAAATGTCAGAAGGTTGCCACCCGTCTGTGTGCAGCACTAAAATCTCCCACTCCCTACCTTTTTACATGCATCATGTTTCAGTTTATACCATGAAAACTCATCTGCCCCCTCACTGATTCCTCAGTTTGGTGCATGTTTGACACACTTATTGTTTCTGATTATTAAACAAATGTAGACTTCCGCTTCCGGACGATGGAGTAAGTAGCAACGAAAGGCAGCTCCGCCAAGATTTTCCATTATCCAAACCTCCTGGGACACATATTGACTTTGATTTTGACCAAGATTCAGCTGTACAAACTCCTCCTGAACAAAGCGAGTCATGAAGAGTAGTCGGAAATACACGCAAAAAACTTTGTCGTCAATTTCTGCTACATCTGGCGGCGAAGAGCTACAACACGACATGGCGGACGAGAACTCACCAATCTCCGTGAGGATCCTTTGGAGCGAACTGCAAGCCTACCGAGACGGTATGATGAATGATATCAAAACGCAGATAGAAAATATGCATGAAAACATACGTAAGAACATTTCCTTGCTAAGAGAAGAAGCTAAAGCAGACACCAATAAGCTCCGACATGAGCTCTCACAGAAAATAGAGGCACTGCATGAAATTCATGGAGAAACAGCAAGTATACACAAGGAAATGGAGCGGGCCCTCTGCGACAGTAATGATAGGTTAACAGCCTTAGAGAAAGATCACGAGACCCTAAAGACATTTTTATTTCAAAAAGCTTTTAATTAGACCAGGGTTTTTAGGGTGTTTTTATGGTGTATTTTATGACTGTATTATGTTTTTACCTTGTAAAGCACTTTGTGACATATGTCTGTGAAAGGTGCTATATAAATAAACGTTACTTACTTACTTACTAAAGAAAGATTACAACAAACTACACGACAAATGCCTGGATTTAGAAAATAGAAGCTGCAGAAAAAATGAGCGTGTGGTGGGCATTAATGAGGAAACCCCAGCCGTTTCATGGCAGAGTGTTTCTCAGAAGTGCTCAGGAAAGAAAACGGTGATTCGCTTATTATAATAGACTGAGCCCACAGAACCCTCGCCCCGAAACCACTTGTTAAGTCTAATTGTTGAATGTTGTCATTGTGTTTCTTAATTTTGTAAGGTCTTAGTTCAATCTATAGGATCAAGACATTCCTTTGTCTCTGACCACCTCTACAGCCACTCTGTGCTGGGGGAGGATTTATTGTAGATACATCCTATCTGACAGATCTGTTTCTTCTGATGTTGTTGCTTCCTGCTTTTATGATCATTTTGGTGAGCAGGAGGTCACACACACACACACACACACGAACACACACACACACACCCACGCACGAACACACACACACACACACACACACACACACAGCAACACTCAGGACCCGGTTCAGTCTTTTTATGCAGGGGACGCTTGATTACTGATGGAGCTGCAGTGTGTCGGCCTCTCCTGCAGCTGCGCCACAAACCTCGCCCACCACAAACCACGCCCACCACAACGGTTACATTACTTTTGTATATCTAAACAAAAGTAGAAAAAGATACATATGAACAAAAATGTGAAAAGTCTAAAATATAATTAGTTGTAACTCAGGAAATTCCCGACTGTGGTATAAAGTCCAGCTTAGCCTTAGCAAATGTTAAATACCCAGAAAAGTCGTCACTTCCTGATTTCTTTGTCACTAATAAATATTGTCACACTGGGGTTTTTGCAAATGATATCAGTGACCACAATCAAGACCACAAATAGCTTTTAAAGGAGATTTGAAGCTTATCTGCCAGCAAGCAATAATGAGCTAGCATGGAATTATTTTTATGACATTTTATCAAAATTATGAATAAGCATGCCTATTAACACATAGTGAGTGAGCATGTTTTCTTCCCACGCAGTGAACAGCGGACGCTAATGTTTGTGTCACTTTTTACAGAATCAAACTCAAAGTAAGGTCAGTACTTCCACGCTTTAAACGCCGCACGCTCACACTCTCTCCACACTCGATATATTATCCATTGTTCATCTGCACACAGCTGCGGTTTTAGAAACGCAGTAACGCAGCATGCTTACAGGAAAGTAACAGTAATCTAATTACCTTTTTTGCAATAGTAATCCTTTACTCGTTACTTGAAAAAAGTAATCGGATTACTGCCCATCTCTGGTTGGAGCTGTGCACTTGTGGTTTCCACCTTGTGTACACGTTTATCTTTGCTCTGTGTACTTGTACCTCTGAGTGGAAGCTGAACTCTTGAGTTCAAGTATCGAAGCATCAGCTGTGACGTTAAAGTCCAAAGAGCTCATTCATTTGACGTGCAGATGAAAGAAGGTAACGCCGTTTTCATGTGGATGTGTCACTGAGACATTTTCCACATTTACAGGTCACAAAATGGGAAACTAAGTGTAACAATGAACAAGTTACTACACTGCTGTTTTGAAAGAAACAGCAGTGCCTACATCAATCACACCACTCTGCTTACAATAATAATAATAATGTTTAGTGAAGCAGGTGAAGCAAAGGGCTGCTTTTAATAGGCTGGGAGACCCAGGTGTGCTGCTTTAGCTGTGAGCCTCTTATGCTAGCCTCCATCTATAAGCTGGGATCATAGCAGCACTGCAGTCCTTACTAGATCAAGTATTGTTATTTATGCAGGTGACAAAAGTTTAAATTCACACAGTCATAGAATTGAGCCTCATTTGAAAAGCAGGTGTTTAATGCTTAGAGTTCACACACAGTAGAAGAATCAGACTTGAGTCACATTTCAAACCACTGGAAAAATACTTAGCAAGTAATAATGAAAACACCACAGACTTAGTATATATGCTGTTTAGTCCTGTGTTTGATATTAATGTGCTGCTAAGAGAGGATCTTATGTCCTCTTTTACGAAGCCGCCCCTTTGTTTTATGATGTTTGTGTATAAATGAATGTAGGTGTGTTTCTAAGTGTGAAGGAGCCCTGCGAGAAAAGACTGAAGCTTGTGCCAAAGAACAAAAAGGAAAGAAAGATCAGCATTAATAAATACGAGCACAGGAGGAGCCCAAGCATGTGTTTCTTTTTCAGATTTCTCTAAAAGTGTGTGTTCATTTGTTCCATCTGTCTTCTTCACAATAAACAACAGCTAACAGACACACATGCACTCTGTGTCACTTCACAGGGGCTGATGAAAGTGGACACAGTAAAGGGAGAGCTGGACCTGCTCTACACATCCTGGACTCTGTTAACAGACTTTATTCTGCAGCATCAACAGATGATGTAAAACTATAAACATATATGAAAAATATAGAAACGTTTAACATTGTGACTGTTCACATGAGTGAAGCTGTTACTTTACTGCCAGGTGAAAAAAGAACCCTAAAGCTGAGTCTTATTAAACATCTGCTGCAAGAGAGAGTTTCATGGCCCTGCTTCATCCTGTGCTTGCTGACCACCTCGTCCTGAAACCTCTTCATCATCCTCACAGTTGTGTGAAGAAAGAGGGAAGCAGGTGGAGATGGAAACCATCTGTGCTCCTGTGTGCGTCTATGGTCATATCTAATGTGTACCTATAGACAAATACAAACATAAACAGAAACACCTGTCATTTGCACAAGATTTTAAACAGAACTCCAGGATTGTGACTATTAGTTGCAATGATGTTCGACAAGAAAGAAGCTTTTGCCATTTTGGCAGCCTTCTGAAATTTAGATTGGCTCGTAAGCAAAATGTCAAGGGACACCTGAAGTTTATCTTTTTTCCATCTCCTCTCTGCTCGACAACATTCACATCTAAGAGCGAAATGTTTTAGCCAGGGTTGGCGAGAGGATTTAGAGCGTTTAGTCTTTACTGGAGCCACGGTGTCCAAAATAGAAGAGCATGCAAAATGGTAAATGGTAAATGGCCTGTATTTGTATAGCGCTTTACTAGTCCCTAAGGACCCCAAAGTGCTTTACACACTCAGTCACCGACCCATTCACACACACATTAACACTGGTGATGGCAGCTACATTGTAGCCACACCCACCCTGGGGCGCACTGACAGAGGCGAGGCTGCCGGACACTGGCGCCACCGGGCCTCTGCAGATGTCAGAGATGTGATTAGAGGGTAAAGTGGACTAGTGAGTGCATCTATGTTGTTGTTGTCTGCTGGGGGACAGCATCAGCTCCAGAGATGCCATCAGCAAACTAATCTGCAAGGCTGGAAGTGTCACTGAAGGAGTTTGAGTCAGTGAGGGACTCAAACTCTTTATTCTGTGAGCTGAACACAGCTGTCAGTCAAAACATCTGTGATGGGACATTTCTTTCTTTCATGTACTGATCACTTAGTCACTTAGTTCTATGCATGTAGGACAGCATCACATGTGAGTCTTATGCTGCTTCACATCTTTGTTCTACACACACACAGTGGGGCATTGTTCATGGGAGACATTAAACAGATGTGAGACTCCTTCCCTTATCAGGGGTAGGGATGGGTACCGGTGTCCGGTGCCATAGTTCTGACATAAACGGTAGTAACCAGACCGAAAGGCAGCGCACATTTCGGTGCTTTATTTCGGTGCTTTTTTTTTCCTGAGCCAATTCTAGCCAATCATTTTACGTTTCCGAGGATAGTAGGCGGGGCCAGGTACGTACGTTCTTTCAGAGCAGAGCTACAGATTAAAAATGCCCAAGGCGAAGCGGTCAAAAGTCTGGCTGTACTTCACAGCAAAAGATGCAAACTCAGCAGCCTGCAACAAGTGCTTTAAGCTGATACTGTGATACTGTCAAAGGAGGTAACACCTCAAATCTGATGAAACACCTGGCGACGCATAGCGGGGTTTTTTTTAAAGCCGAGAAATTTGCCGTATTTGATAGCTTGCTGCAAGACCTCACACCAGGCACATCTACTGCGGGTGTGGTGCCTGTTAGCGGACCTGGAGTTAGCAACATCCCCCCAAAAGAGTAGAGTCCTGGCCCCTAGCCCTGTCGGCGTAGCAGAAATGATGACGGATGATGATGGCAGCAGCAGCCGTTCTCCTCTGCGTGAGTAGCTTCATGTTGTTCGTGTGTAATTAACGTTGAGTAGGCTAACCACATTATTACATTAATGCATGTAAGGTGAACTAGCAAACACCGTTGTAGTTACATGCGGCTGTCTTCTTGTTTGATGGCAGATACTCCCTTCACCCTGGCCAAAAAGGCTAAAATGACCAAAGAAAAAGTGGAAAACAGTTAAACATGAGAGGTTTTTGGACAAAGTTTGTGTTTTTTCCATTGTTTAAGCACTGCTTCCAGCCAAGAGTGAGACCATATATGCCCTATAGCTGAAGAAAAGGCTAACATTGTTATCTTTTTACAAAAAAACAGCTAAACATGAGAGGTTTTTGGACAAAGTTTGTGTTTTTTCCATTGTTTAAGCACTGCTTCCAGTCAAGAGTGATACCATATATGCTCTATAGCTGCAGAAAAGGCTAACATTGTTATCTTTTTACAAAAAAACCAGCTAAACATGAGAGGTTTTTGGACAAAGTTTGTGTTTTTTCCATTGTTTAAGCACTGCTTCCAGTCAAGAGTGATACCATATATGCTCTATAGCTGCAGAAAAGGCTAACATTGTTATCTTTTTACAAAAAAACCAGCTAAACATGAGAGGTTTTTGGACAAAGTTTGTGTTTTTCCCATTGTTTAAGCACTGCTTCCAGCCAAGAGTGAGACCATATATGCCCTATAGCTGAAGAAAAGGCTAACATTGTTATCTTTTTACAAAAAAACCAGCTGAACATGAGAGGTTTTTGGATCAATTTTGTGTTCTCCATTCTTTAAGCACCGGTTCGAGCACCGTTTAAGCACCGGCACCGTTTCAAAAGTACCGGTTTGGCACCGGTATCGGATAAAACCTAAACGATACCCATCCCTAATCAGGGGGGAGGAAGGAGGGAGGATTGGAGAGGTAAATCTCCAGGTGAGCGCTACGTCAAAAACAAAGGGAAGGTTTCTAAGACAGAGCCAACATATATAAGAGGGTTGGAAAGCGATCACATGTAAACAGTAAACATTACTAACCAGGTATTCTTTGAAGAGGATGTTTGGGTCCAGACAAAGACAAAGAGATGTCAGCAGCATCTCAAACATCAATATCAGAGGAAGCAGGTAAAGGACACTATTTGAACTTTAAAATGCAAATTGTCTAATGAAATGTATCGATTGCATTTAAGCCAACTTAACAATAATCCTCAGAAGAAGAGCAACATTGACAATGCTATAAAATAACTTTCTATAACAATAATTACTGTATGACCTGGTCTATTGACATCCATGTCTGACTCAAATGTAGTGAAAAACTTAGTAAAATGTATAAAATGTATTTTTTGGCATAATGTGCATTATTATACGTTAATAGAATAGAACAGATCTTTACTGTCACTCTTACAAGAACAATGAAACACAGTTTCTCTCCCTCAGCAGCAGGTTGACTTTTACCTTAAAATACCTTCAGAATAAGAAAAAATGAAAAGAAAAAGAGAACAAAATAGACTTAAAGTTTAAGAGGTGCGTACACAGGGAATGTATGTAATAACTAAGCATCTACACAGATATGTACAAGTTATATACAAGTTATATGCCAGACAAAGGGGCAGGTGATCAGTGCAATATAAGGTGCAATGTGATGGGTGGTGGTGCACAGTGAGTGTCCGGGGTGCGAGGGGTCCTTGAGGACGACATTGCCAGTATATAAATGTCTCTGAGGGAGGTTAGTGTCGGGCCCAGGGCCGCTCTGCTGCCCTCACCACCTGCTGCAGTTTCCTCTTGTCCTCCACAGCAGCTGAACCACAGTGTGCAGCAGAAGGATCTCGGTGGTAGAAGTTCATTAGCAGTTTTTGATTAGCATTCTTGAAAATACGTAGATCTCAAATTAAAAACCAATGATTGATGCAAAACTCATTTGTTGCTTTGGGTTATTTTCATTTATTTAATATAAACTTTTAGTTATGTCATTTCTTCTTCAAGAAATGACTCGAGACAAAGAGAAGGTAATAAGGCAAAGACGCGGTATTGGCCACTACTGAAGTGTGTTCAAGACTTTCTCCCTGTCTTATTTCTCTTTATTACACATAATTTATGGAAATGTGTGGTTTGATTACTTTGCATGTGTCGATTTGATAGGTTGTTGCCCACATCTGGTGAGATTTTCATGTCAACAGTACCTTCTGAAATATATTTCTTTAGAAAACTGGTTGCATTGGTATGGAGTCCCGCAAGGGAGAATGGGAGAAATGGGGAGAAAAAGAAAATTAAGACAAACTTTTGTGAGATCTCACAAAAGTAACTCGAGATCTCGCAAAAGTTTCAGAGGCCGCCAGCTCGAAGCCGACCGGGAGGTCGAGGCACAATGTGCCAGGAGAGCGGCGTTCCCCTCGGCTGTAGTAGGGCTCGACTTCCCGTTAGCTTCGAAATGGTGGGTGTAAGACGTCTCCGAAAACGTTGGGGCACTTTTGCAAGTATGTGATGTCTTGTAAACAGAGCAGATATTTTACATTTACACAGCTACATTCTCGCCTCAAAATATCTTAAAAGTTTATTTTGTGACCCATAAAGAGTAATATTACAACTAAGTAGCTGCATTGTTGGAATTCCTATTTTGCGAGATCTCACAAAAGTTTATCCTAATTTTTTTTTTCTCCCATGTCCCTTGCAGGGCTCCGTACATTGGTGAAATTCATTTAATACCCACTCTATTTAAACCCCATAACCACACTGGGTAGCAACCTCACCACTACATGGCCACAGAGATTTCCAAAGTATGCACCTGTGTGGAACAGGAACATGACACAGAAATGTATTATTGAAATGGTCTGTTGGAAAATACATTCAAAGCATGGATGGAGAGATGAGCCCCTAATCACAAACTGGGAAGCTGCAAAATCTCTTAGTGAAGGACTGAAAACATCTGTGCACTTTGTGCCAATGGACTTGGAAAGCTTGGCTGAGGTTGGAATTTGACACACATGGAGTTGAAATGACAAAAGATGAGACTGAGAAAAAAATATGAGAAAACAAAGCAAAAATCCTCCTAGCAGTGCGACAACACACACGTCACTAATATGAATCATATATGACTTTAATTATCTCAAACTGATCTCCCTGTTGGAGCTCAGTCTGGGGGGAGTTATTTTTTCTCCTTATCTTTCCTCATGTGGTGCATTTTCCATGTTATACCCCTCTGACCTGTCTTCCCCATGTGATGTTTTGTGTAATGTATGTATGGTCGGAGGGTAAGATGGCGCCGCCATTGCGTGCAATAGGTCGGCAGCCTTATGAAATTTCCCCTTGTGGGAATAATAAAGGTATATCAATCAATCAATCAATCAATCAATCAATCAATCCATAAAATCATCAACTACAACTGTTGAACAGCGTATATGTTAAAGGCTTTAAAACCAAGTTAGTACAAACGTCACTGATGTCACATAACTTTGCCGACATGTGTCCAACAGTAATGTTTTCATGTTCTTCATTATTAAACATTTGCACATAAATAAGTGACATAATGGGATACACGTGTGTTTAAGGAGAAGCTGATTACAAAGATCTAGTCTGGTCAAATATTACAGTTTATCTTTCAGTTTCATTTCTTGGATGATTTTGTAAGAAACAAACTGCTTGAATGAGTTGGAGGAACGATTTGAAGGTAAATTATTATTACTAATCCTTGATAAACAAAGATCTTAATATTCATGGAATCAGTAAACTCTGAAACAGAAACTCTGTTGATATGATTTTGCTGTAGCAATGTTAAATGTTGTACCTCCCCATAACTGAGATGTAATATTTAATCACACTAACTATGTACTCCAAACACACTAAACGTCACAAATCTCTCACATCTCAAAACTCTCTCTTTAGCTTGCTCCTTCTCACCGCTCTCACTCCTAAAACTTCGCCCTCTGCCTAAACAACCAAATGCCATGTTGCCATATCATTTTTTGATTGGTTGACATGATGTTTTTGCTCACAAACAGAGAGTGCTTGCCAGCACTGTCCTTAGAAAACAGTTTTTACCGTTTCTTCCCGCAGTAAATAACTGTTACGCCCCAGTCTAGGGGTACAGGAACGTAACATAAGAGTTAAAAAGATTAACCCAGAACCATATACAGGGAAAAAACGATTTCTTAGTGAACGGTGGCTTATTTGGTTACACTGAAAATGAAGCTCCGGGGTGAACAAAGGCCAAAATAACAAACAAAACAAGCTAAGTCAGGAGGAGGTGCTATCTAAAACCCTATGTGAAATCAAAAATCAAACAAAAGAAAAGCACTACACCTAACTCCCTAACTGAAATAAACAGGAGAATACAGTGCAATGAAAAACAATAAGGCAGCTCACCCCTTCTGTTCCAGTGCTATTTACAATGAGAACTATGTACACACTATATACAGAACTCAGAAAGTCGGAAGAGTCACAGGCACAAATGTCACGGGTTTTGGAGGCCAGGGTCAGGTCTGCTGTCAGTGGCTGCCCCGGGACAACTGCTGGTGAGGGAGGCCATAACATAACACAGTATTATTCAGAAAAAACAAACATCGTGTGTATTTTTATCCTAACTCTGGGTTTATGTGGCTTATTAACACAGTTTAAAAACTGGTATATAGTTTGAGGTCTGCACTTTAAACACAAGTTGCTAAGTCACTGCATCTCGTTGCTGTGTCATCTTAAATTGATCATGTGATTTGGACACGCCAGTGTGTCCGTCGACCCCAGAGGGCCAGTGCCCTAAAACTCCACTTGCATTTTGCGATTCCTTGGACCCTTTTTACGTCCAAGTCACCTCAAACATGTTAAAATAAAGTGTTTACAAACTTATTTTCTCCACTAACAGTAGCAGAAACATCAAGTAATAAGATTTTCTATTCTAGGATGAGGAGCTTTCAAGACATTTTTAAGCAAATTTTAAGTAGTGATGGTTTTACTCTTTGCCCTGAGCAGCTGAGTGTTAAAAATCTTTCTGTTTATTATTACTGGATGTTTCAGATTTGCTCCCCACACAGCAACAGCAGAAACACAATGACCCACTCAATATCTCTGAGACAACACTGACTAAAAGGTCTCTGCAAATCATCACATTTTAGTCAAGTTGTTTTGCCTGCTGTCTTTAAATATTGTTTGATTTTTAATGAATTTGATACGATGAGATTTGTCAGTCCTCACTGCAGGAAGCTCCTGGGTTTTAATCTAGTTTGAGGCCTTTTTGTGTGCATGTTCTCCCTGTGTCTTCCAGCTTCTTCCTACCTAATCACAGTTCATTTCATCATTTCTGTTGTTTTCCAGAAGTTGTTTGTATTTTAATTTTAGTTGACTAAAATATTCACATCTAGTTTTAGTTAACTGTAATATTGTTAGCAACCTACCCAGGGTGCACTCTGCCTCTTGCCTGACAGCTGGGAAAGGCTCCAGCGACCCGGACTTGGATACGTGGAAGCAAGGGCGTAGATTTGGCATGCACGGAAGGGACATGTCCCCACCAATATCCAGCGATTATTGAATTGTCCCCACCAATAATTTGATCTCTGCGAGTAAAGAAATACAAACCCGATAGAAAGAAAAAACGATCTGTCAACGTCTCATTCACCCAGCGGTGCAGAAAGAGTTAAATTACGTTCTCTACTGGAGTCCTACCTCATGTGACAAATATGGCCAATGTGATTGGCTGTGCCTTTCAGCGAGCTCTGTTTAGTTTTATCAGCGGCAAGCCTGCGCTGTGAGGACCTGCAAGGAGGAGAGGAGGATGGCAGCAAAAAGGAAGAACCTGGATATAAGAAAGTATTTTCAAAGAAACCTGTAAGTCACTTAAAGTCAAGTTCACTCATAAAATGTGTCCGTCATAATAACATTACAGGCAATACCAGGCCATGCCAACCCTCCCGATTTTCCCGAGAGAATCCCGAATTTCAGTGCCCCTCCCGAAATTCTCCCGGAGCCACCATTCTCCCCAATTTCTCCCGATTTTCCACCCGGACAACAAAATTGAAAAACCATATCCTAGATTGGCCCAGCCAATTCCAGTTTCCAACAATAGCTGCTACTACTGCAGCTACTTAGTATTAATATTACTCTCATTACTCTTTCTGGGTCGCGAAATAAACTTTTGACATATTTTCAGGCGAGATTGTAGTTGTGTAAACTTCAAATAACTTAAACATGTTATTGTTTGGCCTTTTTCAGTGTTTTATTTGTTCGTGAGTAAATCGGTTTGGCTGAGATTAAAGTTATTAGATTAGATTAGATTAAATAAAACTTTATTAATCCCTCGTGGGGGGGATTCCTCCGGGGTTTTCACACAGCTGAATAAATGTCATACAGAAAACTGATTAAACAGAAGTGTGAGATGGTCGAGAATCTACGCAAGCGTCCGGTTATATTTTATTTTAGTTAGACAGCAAGGAGCAGACGGCAGAGGTGACGTAATTATGAAGGCTAGATCCCCCAATTTCACAGTCGCTCATTTCCGGTCTACCCGGCTTTCGGAGGACCCGGCCCACTTAGACCGCGAAGGCCGGGTCGTCAGGTGGACGCAGCCTCTGAATTTGGACACCCCAGGAACAGGCCGGTGACATTTAACTCATTTTTTTCCGATAAGTAAACACTGTAAAAAAAAAAAAAACCCTTTGAATGTCTCCCTAATTCTGAGGTCTCAAGGTTGGCAGGTATGTGCTAGGCTTTGGCCCACATCAGTCTAAAACTGTATGTAACCATGAAAAAAGTGTTGCCATGTCCACCAGGACAGTATAGTATAGACAGTATAGTATAGACTCCTTCACATAGTGGACATTGAGTTGTTGTGTGGGACACCAGTAGTCCATGTCTGTTGCTGTAACAGTAGTTCATGTTTAGAATAAAAAGTCCCAGCTCACTGATTTGATCGGGGCAATAGTGCCTAAAATGTTGCATAATTTTGCTGAGAGATCTTTTACTTTGTGGTAATATTAAATGAGTAGTTTTATGGACAAAAACCACCAGGTCATTCAGTGTTCCCTTAGTGCTAATGTGTAATAGATGTTGGTGTACTATAACTGAAGTAATGTTGTTAAGTCCTTAAAGTCATATTCTTTTATTGTCTTGACTGTATTTGAAGCTTTTTTTTTATTTTTGTATGATACCTGATTTATATGGAATATGACTGAAGTAAACTAAAGTCTAAAATCAGTCATTTATTTAATAGTAATTTAACATTATATAATTCACATATAAAACTAAGTATTGTAATTTTAAATGGTTTAAAAGCATGTAGAATAGCATATGTGGGCAAGTATATTTCTCCTTTTTTTTTTTTTTAATCAAGAAGCAAAGACAAAAAGGAAAAAAAAAAGAAACAGAGTAGGGTTCGGTGGTTGAATCATCCGTCCCCACCAATGCCAAAACCAAATCTACGCCCTTGCGTGGAAGTAAAATGAATGTTTAAATATGAATTCCTCCCAGAGGTGTCACCAGGGTGTAAAGGTCAGCAGTGTATTCAAATCGCTCTTTTTTTCCTTCTTGGTTTTGGGGAGATCACTGAAGTTTAGAAAAACAGCAAATGTGAGTGTAACCCAGTGAGTTTACACGACTCAGTAATGCACTACAACACTGTCACCGTTAATTGAGATTTATAATTACTCTGTTAATCAAGCTGAAGTAAATCCATAATAAAAGATAAATAATAGAAATATAAGAATAAAACCCCAAAGAGTACATTTAACACCCTTACTGGTTAGGAGGGAACAAGCCCCGCCTTCCCCTGCTCTGTACCGTCACATTTGCTCAGACACAGAGAGATGGAGGTGCACGAGACCATTTTTCACCGCCAAGCTTGTTGCTGGAAAATAACCATAAACTTGATAAATTGAGCAAATATCCATAGCGGAGATCTGCATGGACCTTGGAGAAATGGACCTGATTTGTTGAACATTTTGGACTTTGGAACCATTGCGATCTGCACGGGTGCAGATGAAGCGGACAAGATCCTATCTGAGAGTTGAACATTAGAAGCGTGCTGGCTAGGTTTGTTTGTGGCATCGTGAGACCTGGATTTCTTCCTGACGAGGAAGATGGCGAGCTTTTCCCTTTGAACCGAACCACAGCCATTCGAGTTGGCCCAGAAGGGCAGGTTGCTCTTCTCTCACGAACAATTGCAACAGTGCGGTTGGACGAAATCGCACCAATCACAGACTTTTGACCTTTTGGATTTGACTTGACTGAACACTATCAAGCCGGCAAGACTGACATATCTGAGCTCAGATAGGATTCTGATTGTTATTATTGTTGCTGTCATTGTATTTTATTTTATGTTTTATTTCCTGTTGATGAAGCTCTGTTTGATTGTTGCTATATAATTCAATACAATTCAAAGCAACTTTACCTGTGGCTCCACTCATTCTTCTGTACGCAACTCACTTTATCCCTCCTACGAATCTAGCTATTGACCCATTCTCTCCATCTTACTTTAACTTCCCTACCCTATCCTGTACTTGGCTACATGAGGAAAGAAGTTTTAATGTGATTAAGGTGATGATGATGTCGTCGTACATCCTGGTTTACTGTGGCTGAGTCACTGACTGTAATATTATCACAGTTTTATTATTGTGTGATCGTTAACAAAGTTAACTGTGTTATTTCACTTCATGGCGAGATTGTGTTTAGACTGATGGTTTTCTGCTGTTTATCTATGGATCCCATTAAAATACTACATGTAGAATAATTATACTAATAGGAGAAGATTGTTTAAAAAAACCTGTAGATTATAAAAACAAGACAATAAAAATAAATGTTTCTCACATTATTGATCAATAATAATTCAATTATTCATGTTCACCTGATTTATGCAACAAACACAAGCTAGTTTAAGAAAATCTGCTTTTAAAATGTGTTTTTTATTAAAATAAATGTTTTTTATAAACCTGATGTCACTGCTGACAAACTGTTTCCATGACATATATAATAAGGACAGGGCTCAGTTGAAAGCTCAGCCAATCACAAGAAACTCCTAAACTGTTTCATGACTGTATCCTCCCTCCATCCTCTGCACACGTGCAAACCCCGTCAGCCTGTCTGACTGTCTCTGGGAATGAAACACGAGAAAACAGAAATACATCTCATCCTGTTCACAAGATCAGGAAACACAATCAGACTGTGTCCTTCTTTCTCTTTTGGCTCTTGATGGAGGCGGTCGCACTTTCTCCCTCTCCCTTATGTTTCCTGCTTGGCTTCTCATATCTCGTATAGTCTCGCTTATTCTCTAACCCTAAGAAAGTCTCCCAGACTTGTTCTCTAAAAACCTAAAGAAGAATTATGGATTTGATGAACTGGTCCCTTAATGAAACTGACAAGTCCTGACCTTGGAAGAGCCTGATTGTCCTGCAGAGACGTTTGCTGCCGGATACTCGATGGTCGGTTGCGTAGTGTGTCTGGCGAGACTCTCGATGGAGGACACTGAACGACATCTACCATCTGTTAACTACGGTAACAGAGTTCTGGCTGACTGGAGCTGGCTCGGCTTATCGAACAATAAGGAGCAGCTACAGCTGTTCAAAATCCCACAAGGCTGACATGATAGACGATGGGCAGGGCTGTGAGTACTCAGACCGTGTTTATTGAACGCAATATGGATAAGACCTTGGAGAAGCTCATGGCTCTGCTATATGTCAGTATCATACATGTGCTGTATAATGTGATAAATGTAGAGGTGCTGGCTGTTCTCTCACTCTGCTGTTTAGCTGTAAAGGACGCCTCCCTGCCTTTGTCTCATTCATGACCTTTAATAGTCTCTTCTAACATGCAGAGATCTGTATGATCTGTTTCATAGAGTCTAACCAGCCTGTACAGGTAACAACAACAGTTACTGCATCACTGACACACAAACTTCATCTCTGTCAATAACAACATTCATACATGGAATAAAAACACATCAGTGGATCATTGCTGGAGCTGCCTGGACTTCAGTCTTCAGGATATCAACCGACAGCATCGACATGCTGCTCCAGGTGTTTGTGCTTCAGATGTTTGTGCTCCTGGTGAACGGGCTCTCAGTTTCCTCCTTGAAATAAGTGTTTATATTGTTGACCCACTATTGATCATGTGCCTGATCACATGATCAATAGTGAGCATCTCTTTCCGTCTCAGGTTTAAATATCTGGGACTCTCCACCGTTTGATTTTAGAACTGAAGAAGCTTCTCAGATGAAACATCTTCACTTAAAGAAGTCTCTCTTTTCTCTCAAAGCTCCTTAGATCACATGACCTGGATGACTGAACCTACAGACATGTTGACCTGGTTTCTAAGTCACATGACAGGTCAGAGGTCAGCGACTGTAACTCAGTTACTCCTGTTAGTTTAAACTGACTGAGTGTTTGTGGTTTACCTCTCAGACTGACTGAAGATGATGATGGAGGAAGAGGAGGACAGAGCAGAGTCTGCAGGGTCTGTGAGGAGTGACCAGTCCAAAGGTGAACCTCTAAACTTCAGTGGTGAACCTGGACCAACGAGGTCAGAGAGCTGTGATGACTCCTTTACATGTTTGTGTTTCCTGGATAAATCTGACCTGAAACATCCTCAGATTGTTACAAAGATTCATTAAAAAGAAAACAATGAAAGAGAAAAGATCCAAATGTTAGACTTGGTCATTTGCTGTTTGAGGACAGTGATGCTCATATCTGTGGGGAAAGTGTGACCTGAGTGGGTTCATGTTTGTCTTTAAAGAGCTGCTCTGATTCTCTTTGTGTCTGATCTGTTAAACAGTCTGAGAGGTCACACAGAGACCCAGCAGCTAAAGCCTGGATCATACTGGCTGCTGTTACTCCATCAGGACAACACTGAACCACAGTGCTGTTCATGGAAATCAATCAGTGCAACTTTACACTGTATTACCAAAAGTACTGACTCGTCTGCCTTCACACACATGTAAACTTGAGTGACATCATATTCTGAATCCACAGGGTTTAATATGTTGTCAGCCAAGAGTTCAACATCTAACAGCTTAAACTGTTCTAAAAAGGTTTTTTCACAGGTTTAAAAGTGTTTACGGGAATTTTTAACGGTTCTTTCTGAAGCACATATGTGAGGTCAAACACAGAGAAGCAGCAAAACTGACTGAACACAGGTTTTAGAGGCTAAATTCACATTTTAATAATGAAAGTGGCTTCATTTATGTGTGTGTGTGTGTGTGTGTGTATGTGTGTGTGTGTCCATGGTTCCTCCACAGAGTGGACCAGCAGAGCTCAGAGGTTCCCAGTGTTCAGTCTGCCCAGCAGCATCAAACACAGCTGGACTCCATATTTATGGTCTGTACATGTACAACAACTACTTTATTATTAATAACAATACATGTATTTATAGGTCCCTTTCAGAACACCAAGGACTCTGTGGACTAAATGACCAAAAGAAAACAAACTTTGAGATCAGACGGTTCAGATGTGATCACAGGGAAACGTTTTAAACATCGAGGCTTTAAACAGAAACCAAAGTGTAGTTGAGATCAGTGGGAATGAAGCTGAATAACTGTTTCTACAATAACTTTGTCAATGAGAAATATGATGGAAATTAGCAGCATTAGCGCTTACTGATGATGTGAGTTGACACTCGGCTGTATTGAGACGAGCACATTAGGTGGTCCTCAACTGTAATGGAAACCAGTGGATCCAGTCCAGTTGTGGCGACCTGTGGTGAGTCGATCTGAGCAGCTACTAATGGAAATGGGGCCATAGATGTGTTTGTGCTTAATAACAATGAATCACAGGATTTTTACATCACTGTTAAAATCTCATGTTGTTTGTTAAAGTGTGCAGTTCAGGGTGTGTTACTAAAACTGCTTTTTGCTCACTTTCCAAAGACCCAGCCCCCATAAAAAGCAGCCAATCAGCTTCTAAGAGTTACACACCCACACATATCTATCAAGGTAACTCTGGTCTAACACACTTGGATTTAGCTTGAAGAATCTTCCTGTACGAGGACTGAAAATGATTTAAAAAGCAGCCAAAGAACAACTTTGACACACCTTCATAAAGCCTGCAGAGCAAAATGAAAAACCAGCTGAAAGTCTGACTGCTCTTATGAAAAGTACAGAGAAATTATGGGTCGCTCAACGCTTGTGCACAATATAAGAGTTTAAATAAGTCTAAAGAACAACTCAAAATCCTACAATCATACTGAGAAAATCATCTACAGCTAACTATCCAAGTGGATTTGTTTAAGACAGCTCCATCTGCTGGTGGCCCTCTGCAGGTGCATGAAAGGGGCGTGTTTATAGTGAAAGTAGTAGAGGAAGTAAACCTCATGGGAAGGAGGAGGACTCTCAGCAGCTTCCAGCTCATATTCAGACATTTGACTTCTCACTGAAAGCAGCAGGTTTGAGTGTCTGTACCTTCATTAGAAGAGATAACATGGCCATAGTAATTAGAGGTGATTGAGCAATGCTGTCCTTGTAATGTGGTTTATGATTTTTATACATCTTTTTGTGGACAAGTCCAGTTTTCCTGTAGAGCCTCTCAAGTTGGTGACAGCAGTCAAAGTTCGCGTGTAAACCAGAGCAGCCAATCAGGTCCAAATGTGTTGTTCACAGTGAGTGGGATCATCAGTGTGCTGCTATGATCCTGCAGCAGGATGTGTTTGGTCAGAGAGTGGATAGATCACTAAGTCATTGTTGAGTTTAGGGGGACAGCAGACAGATGGAGTAGGTTCAGCCAGTTGACCCACAGTAGATTAAAAATAACTGAAGGCAGGAGCAGACACCTGTATGACTTTCCACCTCTCACATAGATTATTGTCCCTGGGCAGTGCCACAGGGCTGGTAGATGTAAACAAACCTGGAGGAGAGGATTTATTCAACTGAGAAAAGTCACAGAGTTGTGTCTTGATGCTCAATCATCCAGGTAAGTAAATCCCAAAAAGGTTGATTCTGTTCATCTGGACGTTTTCAGTGGGAGAAACGTTTCATCATCATCACAGTGACTTCTTCAGTCTCAGCTGACTGCAGGTTTCCAACCTTATAAACAGGACATTTGTATAATGACTTAAACCAGCAGCACAGAAGGAACAATGGGCTGGGAGGTCAGTTCATTGATCATTGGTACGCATATTGTCAGGACCATTGATCAACAACCACTGATCAAAAACTATGAGTCCCATTCACAGAGAGTTGGTGAATGGCTGCAATCACAGCATTGTAAGATGGTGACAGATGTACCCTTAGGCCCCTCCTCCATTCAGAGATGGTCTTTCCCTTTTCACATAAATGGCCTCCTTGACTTCGCCCTCAAACCAGCGTTCACATTTCCTCAGGACCTTCTTGATATGATGTTCTTCTGCTTCCCTGGCTGCTGTGTCTGTGGGGATGGTGTTTGTTCTGTGTTGTAGCGTCCTGATGACGCCCAGTTTGTGCTCCAGTGGATGATGAGAGTCAAACCTTAAATACTGATCTGTATGTGTAAACAGAGTGAACCTTTAAGACCAGTTGGCTGTACGATCAACTCGGTCACCTGAAACATCTCCAAGTTTCTGGCTTTGATTCTCAACCCGTTGGTAGTTCAGCTCTGAACACCAGTGAAATGTTTCTCCCACTGAAATCGCTGCATTCATATGAACAGAATCAATGTTTTGGATCATGGAGTTGTGGAGAATGTCTCAGTTAATCAGATAAAGTCAGACTTACAATTGGTGAAGAGATCGTGGATGATATGCCCCTTGATCGTAAAGAAGTGGATGTTGTGTAGACTGAAGTTCAGAGTGGTGGGTCATTCATAAAGTATTCTGTTCCAGCTGCTGGAGGACAACATCATCACTTTTGTGAAGAACGAGCTGGAGAAGATCCAGAAGTCTCTGAGTCCAAATAAGCCCCAGTGTTTGGAGTTTCAGAGGGAGGATGAGGAGCAGCAGAGAGGCATTTGTGAAGATCACAGTGGACTTCCTGAGGAGAATGAAGCAGGAGGAGCTGGCTGAACGTCTGCAGAGACGTAAGAGGATTTCTTACTTAAGGTTTTAAGCTGTTAAATAAATGAGACACCTGTGACACCAGTGTGTTCAGTCATTTCTCAGTGGGTCAGAAATTGTCATCAGCATTTTGTAAAATACGATTGTTGAAGTTGTATTTTTATTATTATTATTCAGAACTTCCTGCTGCAGTTTGTCATCGTAACCTTAAATCTGTCCTGAAGAAGAAGTTCCAGTGTGTGTTTGAGGGCATCGCTAAAGCAGGAAACCCAACCCTTCTGAATCAGATCTACACAGAGCTCTACATCACAGAGGGAGGGACTGCAGAGGTCAATGATGAACATGAGGTCAGACAGATTGAAACAGCAGCCAGGAAACCAGACAGACCAGAAACAACAATCAGACAAGAAGACATCTTTAAAGCCTCACCTGGAAGAGATGAACCAATCAGAACAGTGCTGACAAAGGGAGTGGCTGGCATTGGGAAAACAGTCTTCACACAGAAATACACCCTGGACTGGGCTGAAGACAAAGCCAACCAGGACATCCAGTTCATATTTCCATTCACTTTCAGAGAGCTGAATGTGCTGAAAGAGGGAACGTTCAGCTTGGTGGGACTTGTTCATCACTTCTTTACTGAAACCAAAGAAGCAGGAATCTGCAGCTTTGAAGACTTCCAGGTTGTGTTCATCTTTGATGGTCTGGATGAGTGTCGACTTCCTCTGGACTTCCACAAAACTACAATCCTAACTGACCCTAGAAAGTCCACCTCAGTGGATGTGCTGCTGATAAACCTCATCAGGGGGAAACTGCTTCCCTCTGCTCGCCTCTGGATAACCACACGACCTGCAGCAGCCAATCAGATCCCTCCTGACTGTGTTGGCATGGTGACAGAGGTCAGAGGGTTCACTGACCCCCAGAAGGAGGAGTACTTCAGGAAGAGATTCAGAGATGAGGAGCAGGCCAGCAGGATCATCTCCCACATCAAGACATCACGAAGCCTCCACATCATGTGCCACATCCCAGTCTTCTGCTGGATCACTGCTACAGTTCTGGAGGATGTGCTGGAAACCAGAGAGGGAGGACAGCTGCCCAAGATCCTGACTGAGATGTACATCCACTTCCTGGTGGTTCAGGCCAAAGTGAAGAAGGTCAAGTATGATGAAGGAGCTGAGACAGATCCACACTGGAGTCCAGAGAGCAGGAAGATGATGGAGTCTCTGGGAAAACTGGCTTTTGATCAGCTGCAGAAAGGAAACCTGATCTTCTATGAATCAGACCTGACAGAGTGTGGCATCGATATCAGAGCAGCTTCAGTGTACTCAGGAGTGTTCACACAGATCTTTAAAGAGGAGAGAGGACTGCACCAGGACAAGGTGTTCTGCTTCATCCATCTGAGTGTTCAGGAGTTTCTGGCTGCTCTTCATGTTCATCTGACCTTCATCAACTCTGGAAAAAATCTGCTCGAACAGAAACAAACAACGTCCATGTGGTCTAAATTATTTAAAAAGAAAAAGGGTTTAAAATCTCTCCACCAGACTGCTGTGAACAAGGCCTTACAGAGTCCAAATGGACACCTGGACTTGTTCCTCCGCTTCCTCCTGGGTCTTTCACTGCAGGCCAATCAGACTCTCCTACGAGGTCTGCTGACACAGACAGGAAGTAGCTCACAGACCAATCAGGAAACAGTCCAGTACATCAAGGAGAAGCTCAGTGAGAATCTGTCTGCAGAGAAAAGCATCAATCTGGTCCACTGTCTGAATGAACTGAATGATCGTTCTCTAGTGGAGGAGATCCAACAATACAGGACTTCAGGAAGTCTCTCCACAGGTAAACTGTCTCCTGCTCAGTG
This sequence comes from Pelmatolapia mariae, assembly GCF_036321145.2. Taxonomy (NCBI): domain Eukaryota; kingdom Metazoa; phylum Chordata; class Actinopteri; order Cichliformes; family Cichlidae; genus Pelmatolapia; species Pelmatolapia mariae. Next base: position 10,697,354 of record NC_086229.1, read on the forward strand.
GTCAGCTCTGACCTTCATCTTACTGTCATCAGAAGACGATCTGGATGAGTTTGACTTCAAGAAATACTCTGCTTCAGAGGAGGCTCTTCTGAGAATGCTGCCAGTGGTCAAAGCCTCCAACAAAGCTCTGTGAGTACATTTTAACTTATATGCTTGTTGATAAAAAGCAGGTGCGATCAACTAAAAAAAAAACCTAACAAAATAACCCCCAAAAACACAGTCATAAGTGCTGGTGTCTGAAAAGTTTATAAAACTATTAAGTGATAATCAGTACTCACTTTGTTCAATACTTAATACATGTCGGCATTTCTGAAATTTTTCTGGGTGTAACTGTCATCAAAGTTCCATCCAGACCTGGCCTTCGGTTGTTATCTAAGTTTTAATCATGAACTCTTCTGAAACGATTACAAAATAAAGAAATTTGACACATTTTGTTGATACCAAAAGCACATTGAACTATCCAGTATTCTTTTACTGTTCTGTTCTCTCTTCACTTCTCTCTTCTCTCTGTGATTGTCTCCACATGTTGCTCGTTACTTTCCTGACAAAAAGAGAATGGAATATTCTTAAATGTTATATAATCTCATTACACTTGATCAAAAGTACATTTTTTTATTGTTTTTCTGTTATTTTTCAGACTGAGTCTCTGTAACCTGTCAGAGAGAAGTTGTGAAGCTCTGTCCTCAGGTCTCAGCTCTCAGTCCTCTAATCTGATAGAGCTAGACCTGAGTAACAATGACCTGCAGGATTCAGGCGTGAAGTTTCTGTCTGAAGGACTGAAGAGTCCACACTGTAAACTGGAAACTCTCAGGTGAGATCAAACATTTTTAATCAACTGGCAGAATTAGCAAATTAATAATAAGGTAATCCTTTAATAAGAGGAGATGTGGAGGTGTTCTGATGTGCAACATACTTTTATGTTGAAAGATTCTAAAACAAGAAGTAGTTCCTGGGAACTGTTTTCTGTTTTGTTGCTGTCTAAGTAGAAATTTGATGATGAAAATAGTGATGAGTTTGCAGAGTTGAATCCACAGCACACAACACAAATATTCTCACACCCGACAAGATGTGCATAGTCACGGTGTTGGGTGCTGAAGATCATAATTAGAAATTTAATTATAAATTTCTTCAAATGCACATTCAGGTCTGTGACACTCATTCAGACCGTGAGCCGTGGCTCTGCGCTACATACAGACATTTCTGCATCCCTGCCATTCACTTTGTTATATATTCTTTCAAAACTAGACTGTAAGCTTGGTGTTTTTAAAGGAAGCAATTTTAATTCAGTTTTTTCATTAGTCTTAATTTTATGCATCTACTACCACTAAGAAGAGAACGGACATGACCTTAAGGCCTGGACAAGTTTGAAACCTTTTGTCCTTCACAATGGAAAATGGGTATCACTTTATCCAGCTTCTAATTCATAAATTCTGCACTCAGCTTTGCCGTCTCCAATATCACTGAAATTCAGCCAGATGCTGCTCATTTTGTGTTTTCACTTTGTCCAGACACGCTTGCATTTAAACCTGTATCTGTGTGTACCTGGCCTGTACCACTATGCTTGCTTTCTTCTGAACGTTTGCCCCCATCTCTTTCTTTAAATAGTGGCATGATCCCAGTCTGTCTCTTAATGTAATTGGCGACATGATGTGTCCATCAGAATAAAGTCCCAGCCCTGTTGGCATGGAATATCAGCAAGCCTGAAAATACTGTAATAACTGACATATCAAATTATCTCAGGGGCCGAATTTGGCCGACGGGCCATATGTTTGACACCCCTGGTTTAGACAGTTTAGCATTCTATGTTCTACTGAGTTAACTCCAAGCTAAGTAGCAAATCAGCTAACTGCAGCCACAAGCTGCGACTGGTTTTCTTTGTGGATGATGATGTATTCGCACACTGATCCTTCATGGTGATGCTGCCATCCACCCACTGCTCCTGGATTCACATCTTCACAGTGTTGGGAAGGTCACTTTTAAAATGTTTTCCACTACAGATTGGAGAATACATGCCCCAAAATGTATTTTGTAATGTATTCTGTTACGTTACTCTCACTGAGTAACGTAATAGAATACTTTAGATTACTTAATGTATTGCTGCTTTTTATGCTTTTTACAGCTACACGAATGTACTATTGCTGTGTGATTTATTACTATTATGAAGGTTACTCACCATACCAATACCAACTAGATTTTTAAATCTTAATATAAAATGAGTAACAGTAGGGTGGACATTAGGTAAGGCTGCACTTTTTGCAGCAATCTCGTATAGAAAACTATTTTGCACGTATATAAAACACGTCTGCGGCTCCGAACCGTAGTAAAGGGACCTTTGGCTAATACGTCGGGTTCGTGTCGGGCTCGTAGCCAAAAACTAACTTTACTTTGTTGTCTCGGTCAACTTTGCTTGCGAGAGACAGAGCGAGGCGTTGAAAGGCTGCTCCAACGGAACTTAGTGTTTCGGAGAAAAACACAAACACAGTGTACAGTCGAGTCTTAAAAGCTTACTTACAACTGGACTGGTCAGGCACTCTTCTTGGCTGCAGTGGTTATTATTATATTTACATGCTTCCAGCTCCCGTTTTTGCTCGGTGACAACTCTTACTTTTCCACTCCCCTTTTTCTCCCTCCTCTTGCTCACAGACACATAATGTGTATGGCTGTCCATTCTCCCTGCAGCACGGACTACATTGCCATCAGCTCTCATTAGTTTTAGTTACTGTTTGTATTTTTGAGTTTATTTACTTCCGTCAGTGTTCCACTACATCCCTTTACTAGGTTCACTCAGGTGTTCCCCTCATGGTTGTTATTAACTTCCTGTTTTATTTTGGTAGTTATCATCTCTGGTGTCAAAGGTTTAGTTTTACTTCCTCCCCTGGCATTGTCTACATGAGTTTTAGCTGTACAAGGTTTTATTGAGTGTTTATTGATTCGTCGCTTCTTTTTATTTAACTATTATTCTTGCCTCATAAACAATTGTTAAAAGGTATTTTCCTTGAAATATCAAATAATTTTTTACAGAAACATTTCTACTAAAAAACATTTCTACTAAAAAGTAGAAATGTTTCTGTTTGGCTCTAATGATGAGTCTCTTTTACAAAGATGGAACTGCAGCTAATCATGCTCATGTAGCCAGTTACTAAAAAACCAAGTCACCTTCAGACACAGCAGACATTTAGTGATGATCTCACTGTATGTGGTCTTTTAGCGCCTCTTAGTGGTGAACTTGTGGAGTGGTGTTAGTCTGGGTGACGAGTGTAATTGTTGAGTGAGACACACCGAGCCTGCATGCTGGTAGCACCTTAGCCACAGCTCGGGTGGAGAAGCTGAGAGTGTAGTAGAGATATCAGGGATGACACTGGTGTGTCTGATTCACTCTTTAGCACTCCGGTCACTCCAGTGTGTCAGCCAGAACACCACTGAAGGCCAAATGATCCCAGTGTGTGGAATAATGAGCTTAAGGTTCGGTTTGAGGTTTTGTCAAAGCAGCGAACACAAAGAAAGCCTGGCAGTGGTGGACTTCCCATGATGCTCTGCATGTCCTTAACTTTTGTCTTCTCTCTCCTTAGTTTGTGTTTTGTTCTTGTCTCTCTGCGCTCAACTCTTCTCTTTCCCTTCACCCTGCAACCAGTCATGGTAGATGCTCCTCCTGGAGCCTGTTTTCACTGGGAGGATATTTGTGTCAAAGGCAGTTCTTCCTTCCCACCATCACTAAGTGCTGCTCACAATGGATTGTCTGATGGTTGGGGCTTTCTCTCTAATATTGGAGGCTGTTACCTTACACTGTTAAACAGCTTGAGATGACTGTTGGTGTCTGTTGGGAATTGTCACTTATAAATAAAGTTACATTGAATGGATGTAAATGGAGATATGTTATTGTGACAAAAAGAAAACGATTGTTGACAGATGGATTGTTGTTTTGTGTGTCTGCAGTCTGTCAGGCTGTCTGATCACAGAGGAAGGCTGTACTTCTCTGGTCTCAGCTCTGAGCTTCAACCCCTCCCATCTGAGAGAGCTGGACCTGAGTTACAATCATCTAGGCCACTCAGGAATGAAGCTACTTTCGTCTGGACTGAAGGATCCAGGCTGGAGACTGGACACTCTCAGGTATGGAGAGAATGTCTGATAGAGGAGGAAGAGCTGGAAACATTTCCTGTGTCCTTCACTCACTTCCTGTTTGTTTCCTGCAGATGAGACATGAACAATCACACATGCAGGAATATTTTCAGGGACAGACACACTAGTCTAGCTGGATAGTACATGCATATTTATGTAGGGGGTCTCCAAGGAGTCTCTTTGCAGGAACATTTAGGTCACGGGTGTACCTGAGATAGATAATAATAATAATAATAATAATAATAATGCATTGGATTTATATAGCGCTTTTCAAGGCACCCAAAGCGCTTTACAATGACATTATTCATTCACGCTCACATTCACACACTGGCCACTGTGTACCTAATAAAGTGTCAGCCATGTGTATGTTTCCCATGCTGTATGTCCACAGTGACAGAAGGATTAAACCAGGCTGGGAATCATTTCAGTCTGTGTGTGTCACAAAGAGGCAGACAGGAGCAGCTAACATTTGGAAATGGAAGCTTAAATAATGACAAACCCTACATTCATAGCTGAATTCACAATAAATTTCATTCTCAAGTGCACATTTTTCTGTTATTGTTCTCAAACAATAGAATGAGAATGAAATATTGATTCAAACAGGGTCCATAAACAGCATTAGCTTAGCAGCATTAGCTTATCAGAGTTTCAATCATGGTCACACAAATCCTTAGCAGAGCAAAGTGGCCTACTTAGCAATAGCTGCTCAAGTTGTAGAAAGCAAGGGAAAACAGTATTAGCATTAGCTGCTAATGGCAGCCTATTTAGCATTAACGTCTCACATCATTATAACACAAGAGTTACACACCGATTCAATATTGATTTTAGTGACCTCCGATTGGCGTAACCGGGTGTCATTACTGCCGACGTGAATTATGATCTTACTGAATTTACGTTTACCCTTAGCCAGCAGTTTTAAATTTCCTTCAATGTCGCCTGCTCTGGCCCCTGGTTGCCGGTGTCTCTAGCTTCACATGTCTGAGAACAGAATCACCAATTACCAGAGTTTTACCCCTGGCGGGTGTGTCGCCGAGTGGGGAAAAATGGTTAGACACATGAACAGGTTGGTGGTGTACCTGGTGCTTCTGTTTAAGACTATGCTTCCTCCTCACCGTCACCCAGCCGCCCTCTTTCCCCAGCTGCTTGGGGTCTGCCGGGGAACAGCTAGCGGGGCCTACGCTATCTTCGGCTGCACCAGCTACAGGGGCCTGGCTAGCTACGGGTGAATGAAGGGTGCGAAGCCGAGTCTCCAATTCAGTAATCCTGACCTCCAGAGCTGCAAATATGCTACATTTGTTACAGGTATCATTACTGCTAAAGAAGGCCGAGGAGTAACTAAACATCTGACACAATGAGCAGGAAAGTGCAGGAGGGACAGGTGAAGTAGCCATGGTGCTAATGAGTCGGCTACGAGCTAAGCTAAGCTAGCGAAACAGTAAAGAGACAGTGAGTGAATACTTTGGCTATAAATTAGGTAGTGAGTACACAGAAAGGGTGATTCAGATGAAGCACGTGAAGATTATACTATGAAAAAGGGATGTATCAAAAGATTTAAATTAAATTGCTAAGTAGAAAAGCTACTCAGAAACACCACTGTGTTTGAGCAGGAACAGGAAGTGATACTCTACCACAAAGCGAGCGAACACCAAGTGACAGCGCCACCAAGAGTCAGGAAGAACAACGATCCTCATCTGAGACTAATAAAGATATGTACAATATATAAGAGTATATGCATTACTGGATGTGTATACTAAATATGTTTTTCTACGCGTGTGTGTGTGTGTGTGTGTGCGTTTGTGTATACATTTTTACATACATTTTTACAAATTAAATAGAGTAAACAATAAAATAAAATATATAAAATATACAGAGGTTGGTAGTTGGACATGTGCAAAACAAGTGGCATTAATGTACAGAGACATAATGTACAGACAAGCTGTCTCTCAGTCTGCTGGTACGGGACCAGATGGTGCAGAACCTCCTTCCCGATGGAAGTAGTCTGAACAGTTTATGGCTGGGGTGACTGGAGTCCTTGATGAGCCTCCCCGCCTTCCTCAGGCACCGCTTCCTGTAGATGTCTTGGAGGGAGGGAAGCTCACCTCCAATTATCCGTTCAGAGCACCGCACTACTCTCTGGAGAGCTTTGCGGTTGTAAGCGGTGCTGTTGCCATACCAGGTGGTGATGCATCCAGTGAGGATGCTCTCAATGGCACAGCGATAGAAGGTCCTGAGGATGCGGGGGCTCATGCCAAATCTTTTCTGTCTCCTGAGAAAGAAGAGGCGATGCTGCGCCTTCTTCACTGCTTTGTTTATGTGTACTGACCACGTAAGATCCTCAGCCAGATGTACACCAAGGAAGCGGAAGCTGCTCACTCTCTCCACAGCAGCGCCGTTGATGGTGATGGGGGTGTGTACTTCTCTGCGCCTCCGGAAGTCCACTATCAACTCCCTTGTCTTTGCGACGTTGAGGGTGAGATGGTTGTCTTGACACCAGTGGGTCAGGGCGCTGACCTCCTCCCTGTAAGCCGTCTCATCACTGTTGGTGATAAGACCCACCACTGTAGTGTCATCCGCAAACTTCACAATGATGTTGGAGTTGTTAGTGGCCGTGCAGTCGTAGGTGTAGAGTGAGTACAGGAGAGGGCTCAGTACACACCCCTGTGGAGCACCAGTGTTCAGTGTGATGGGGGATGAGGTGATGCTGCCCAGCCTGACCACTTGGCGTCTGTCAGACAGGAAGTTAAGGATCCAGCTGCAGAGGGAGCTGCTCAGTCCTAGATCCTGCAGTTTCCTGTCCAGCTTCGAGGGAACGATGGTATTGAATGCTGAGCTGTAGTCTACAAACAGCATTCTCATATACGTGTCTCTCTTCTCCAGGTGTGACAGGGCAGTATGTAGTGTCAGGGCTATGGCATCATCAGTGGACCTGTTGTGGCGGTATGCGAACTGTAGAGGGTCCAGTGAGTCGGGTAGTGAAGATCAAACGAAGTCCCTGACCAGCATCTCGAAGCATTTGCTCAGGATGGGGGTCAGGGCTACAGGTCGCCAGTCGTTTAATGAGGAGATGGTGGAGGATTTGGGTACAGGGACGATGGTGGCCATTTTGAAGCAGGCTGGGACTACAGACAGAGAGAGGGAAAGGTTGAAGATGTGTGTAAACACTCCAGCCAGCTGAGCCGCGCATGACTTGAGGACGCGGCCGGGAATCCCGTCCGGACCAGTAGCTTTGCATGCGTTCACCTTCCTGAAGCACCTCCGCACATCCTCCTCAGACACAGTGTGCGCACTGACGTCATCCGCGGTGCGCACACTGTCCGGTCTCATGGTGTTTGCTGTGTCGAATCTAGCGTAGAATACGTTTAGATCCTCACACAGAGAGGCCGTGGTCTGCGGTATGCTGGTTTTCCCTCTAAAGTCTGCGATTGTGTTTAGTCCCTGCCACATACTCCGAGGGTTGTCAAACTGTTGCTCCACCCTGTCCCTGTACTCACGTTTGGCTGCGTTGATCGTCTTCCAGAGTTGGTAATGTGCGTGTTTGTAGTCCGATGTGTTCGCGGAGGCAAAAGCGGTGCTCCGTGCCGCCAGTGCCGTGCGAACATCTCTGTTAATCCAGGGTTTTTGATTTGGGAAGGATTTAACTGTTCTGGATGGGACGACATCTTCCACGCATTCCCTGAGAAATCCACAGACTAAGTCCGTGTACTCATCAATGTCACTAGCAGCCACGTGAAACATTTCCCAGTTCGCGTGATCAAAACAGTCCCGCAGCGTAGACTCCGACTGGTCCGACCAACGGTGCACCGCCCTCAGGGTTGGAGCTTCCTGTTTCAGCTTCTGCCTGTAGGTGGGCAGGAGCAGGATGGAGCGGTGATCTGATTGGCTGAATGGGGCACGGGGGAGGGCTTTGTACGCATCACGGAAATAGGTGTAGCAGTGGTCAAGTAGCCGGTCTCCATGAGTGTTGAAGTGGATGTGTTGGTGGAGTTTTGGTGAAACTTTCTTCAGGTTTCCTTTGTTAAAGTCCCCGGTCATGATAAACGCCACCTCTGGGTGTGCGGTTTCCTCTCTGCTGATCGCGCTGTACAGTTCCCTGAGTGCTCGGTCAGTGTCGGCTTGTGGGGGAATGTAAACAGCTGTAATAATCACTGCTGTAAATTCCCTCGGTAGCCAGAATGGCCGGCACTTAATCATCAGGTACTCCAGGTCCGGTGAGCAGAAGGATTTGACCGGGTGCACGTTCGCATAATCACACCAGCTGTTGTTGATCATGAAACACACACCACCGACTCTGCTTTTCCCAGTAAGATCCCCGGTAGTTGTATTGCGGAGTCCGGTACCTTGTCCGATAGCCAGGTTTCTGTGAGGCAGATCACGCAGCAGTCCCGCATCTCTCGCTGGAATGAGATCCGTGCCCGAAGCTCGCACAGCTTGTTCTCCATAGACTGCACATTAGCCAGTAATAAACTGGGTAACGGTGGTCTGTTAGTGCGCCGTCTCAGTCAAACCAGAACGCCAGATCTTCTCCCTCTGCCGTTGTTTGTGGCCTCCAGGGCCAGAGAAAAAAGGCTTCTCAGGTGAGATGAATGGGGGGTCTGCAAACGGAGGGTCCGTGTTGCAAAACTTGAACTCCGGAAAGTGTGGGGGAAAGTCCATCTCTTATGTCCAGTAAGGTTTGTCGGTCGTACACAAGGAGACATGTGCTACTCGTGAAAAAATAAAGGAAAAGTAAAATTAAACACAAAAAACAGCTGTTGCTTGGGGGAGCTCGCGACGAGGCTGCGATACTTGGCACTAGTAAGTAAGTTATATTGTTGCTTTAGTTAATAACGGCAGCCTACTTAGCATTAACTGCTCACTAATATAATGCTAATTCACGTCAAATTAGCATTAGCTGCTCAAGTTGTTATAAGGAAAGAGAAACCGGTATTAGCATTAGCTGCTAATAATTACTCACCCCTAATTAGAGTTAGCCCCCAATGGCAACCTACTTAGCATTAACTCCTGACATCGTTATAATGCAGGGGAAAAGAGTTACCATTATCGGATAATACTAATTCACATCAAAGTAGCATTAGTTAATAACGGTAGACTTCGTATCATTAGCTGCTGTCATTCTTACAAAGCAAACAGTATGAGCATTTGCTGCTAATTGCTAATGCTAATGCTAATTGCATCTTATTTAGCATTAAGTCTCCACATTGCAGGGGAAAAGTTAAAATTCAATGAAAAAAAGTGTTTACATTAGCTACTCATATTGTTAAAAAGTACGAAAAAACATTGTTAGCATGAGCGGATAATGCTAATTCACCTCAAATTTGTATTAGCTAATAACGGCAATTTGCTTAGCATGAGCTGGTCACATTGTTATAAAGCAAGAAAATATGGTATTAGCATTAGCTGCCAATTATTATTCACCTAAAATTAGCATTGGCCACTAATGGCAGTCTACTTAGCATTAACTCCTCACAAATATAATGCTAATTCACATCAAATTAGCATTAGCTGCTAGCATCAGCCTTCCTAACACTAGCTGCTCACATTGTTAAAAGGGAAGGGAAAGGTGTTAGCATTATCGGATAATGGTAACTCACATCAAATTAGCATTAGCTAATAACAGCATCCTTCTTAGCATTAGCTGCTCACATTGTTATAATGCAAGGGAAAATAGTTAGCATTAACGGATGATGCGAATTCACGTCAAATTAGCATTAGCTAGTAATCTACTTAGCATAACTCCTCACATCGTTATAATGGAAGGAAAAATAGTTAGCATTATTTGATAATGCTAATTCACACCAAAATAGCAATAGTTAATTGCGGTAACCTACTCAGTATTAGCTTCTCACATTGTTAAAATTGAAGGAAAAATAATATAAGCATTAGCTACTCATGTTGTTAAAAAGTAAGAAAAAACATTGTTAGCATTAGCGGATAAATTAGCATTAGCTAATAACGGCAACTTACTTAGCATTAGCTGCTCACATTGTTATAAATCAAGAGAATATGGTATTAGCATTAGTTGCCAATGCTTATTCACCTAAAATTAGCATAAGCCACTAATGGTAGCCTATTTAGCATACACTTCTTAATGTTAAATGAAGTTAATTAATGCTAAATAGGCTTAACTGAAATTAAAGTAGTGTTAGCATTAGCTGCTGATGTTATTAAAAAATAATAAAATGTAAAAAAAAACATTGTTAGCATTAGCCAATAAATTAGCATTAGCTAATAAAGGCAGCCTTCTTAGCATTAGCTACTCATATTGTTATAATGCAAGGGAAAAGAGTTAGCAAAAATATTGTTCGCATCAGCGGATAATGCTAATTCACCTCAAATTAGCATTAGCTAATAACGGCAACGTACCTAGCATTAGCTGCTCACATTGTTATAAAGGAAGAGAATATGGTATTACCATTAGCTGCGAATGCTTATTTACCAAAAATTAGCATTAGCCACCAATGGTAGCCTATTTGCCATTTACTTCTTAATGCTAAATGAAGTTAATTAATGCTAAATAGGCTTAGTTGAAGGGAATCTAGTGTTAGCATTAGCTACTGATATTGTTATAAAGCAAGAAAATATGGTATTAGCATTAGCTACTAATGCTTATTCACTTCAAATTAGCATTAGTTAATAACGGTAGACTTCGTATCATTAGCTGCTGTCATTCTTACAAAGCAAAGGAAAATGGTATGAGCATTAGCTGCTAATGATTATTTACCTAAAATTGGAATTGGCCACTAATGGCGTCCTATTTAGCATTAACTCTTCACATCACAGGGGAAAAGTTAAAATTGAATGAAAAATAGTGTTCGCACTAGCTACTCATGTTGTTAAAAAGTACGAAAAAACATTGTTAGCATAAGCAGATAATTCACCTAAAATCAGTATTAGCTAATAACGGCAACCTACTTAGCATTACTTGGTCACATTGTTATAAAGCAAGAAAATATGGTATTATGGTATTAGCATTAGCTGCCAAGCCCTATTCACCTAATGGCAGTCTACTTGGCATTAACTCCTCACTAATATAATGCTAATTCATATCAAATTAGCATTAGCTGCTAGCATCAGCCTACCTAGCACTAGCTGCTCACATTGTTAAAAGGGAAGGGAAAATGATATTAACATTATCAGATAACGCTCACTCGCATTAAATTAGCATTAGCTAATAACTGCAGTCTACTTAGCAGTAGCCATTCACATTGTTATAAAGTAAAGAAAAGAGTGTTAGCATTAGCTACTCACATTGTTAAAAAGTAAGGGAAAACGGTGTCAGCATTAGCGCATAATGCTAATTCACATCACATTAGCATTAGCTGCTAACATCAGCCTACATACCACTAGCTGCTCACATTGTTATAATGCAAGGGAAAACAGTTAGCATTAGCGGATAATGTTTACTTTGGCCCACTGGAAAAGTTCAGAACTCTGTTTGCTAAAGATTTAGGAGTGTTTCTCGATAGCTCTTTCTTATTTGAGAAACAAATAAATTCTGTTATTAAAACCAGCTGTAAGGTTTATATTGTTGATTGTCGTTTATGCTTAGAAATATTTACTCATTTATGAATTTTATAATCGATTGCAATAATGATAGAGGTTTGATCCTTAGTAGTCTGTAAAGACTCTGTGTGCCTTCCAGAGTGCTCTGGCATGCACACACACCTTAAGGTCATGAGAGAGGTCGTACCTTCTCTTACTGATTTATGGTATAGGAGGACACCTACTCTGTATCTAGTTAAGTATAAGAGCCCTTTGTTAGGGGGACCGCTGGACTCTTAGCACCAGCTTTGGTGTCACAGGGTCACATCTGGAACACACACACACACACACACACACACTATGCACAGACTGGTACTCTGTGTTCATACCTGTGTAAGACGTCACATGTTAATGAACTTATGCATATTCATGTAACCTCAATAAAGAGCAGTGTTACGAGGGAGCAGACGAGAGCGACTGAGGTCAAGTGAAGGAACGGCGCTGTCACAGTTCTCTCCCTCATCAATTGTCTGGTTCCAGCGGTGGCTCTGTGCTAGACAACCCATCACCAGCTTTTTCCAGCTTTTTCCACTGGTTACCAGTACGTCGTAGAATCCACTTCCAGATCTTGTTGCTTGTCTTTAAATCTCTGAGTGGATCGGCTCCATCTTATCTCTCTTTAACAAAAATAATCCAAGCAGAGCCCTCAGGTCTGCAGATAAGCAGCTTCTGACCAGAACTAGCCGTAAAAACAGAGGTGAGCTTTATCGATGGCTGCAGCCAAACTCTGGAACAGTCGCCCTTCACATCAGGTCGTCACCAACACTCGACATTTTTAAAACCCGGTTGGAAACACATTTGTACTCTGTAGCTTTCAATTCTGACGAGTCTTTATAGTAATTACTGTGTATGTTTCCTATTTTATCTCTGCTCTGTGCAGCACTTTGGCTCAAGCTGTTTTTAAATGTGCTGATAAATAAATGTAGATTTCTTTGAATCAAACAGTGGAGCCGAGCTTTGAGCTCAGTGTGTAACAGTGTGTGTATGAGAGCCCTGTAATGTCCATGTGTGCATGCTGACTGCTCTGACCCCGCCTCCTTTCAGGGTGGAGCCTGCTGGAGTCCCATGGGTGAGACCAGGTCTGAGGAAGTGTAAGTGTGTTTTTAATGGGATTCATGAAAACAAAGCAGCACACATTCAACCATCTTCATCATGTCAGGAGTCATCATCAAAGTGTCCATCAATGAACAGATGATGGATCAATAACTGCAGCTGGATTGTGTTTGTTCTCTCCATCAGATTCCTGTGTTTTAAAGTGTTGGAAAGAAATGACACCGACCTCTCCCACAGGGGAATTGTGGAAAAGGGGAGAAGCCAACTGTATTTATACAGTTGCACCAAAGAAGAAGAACAATGAGAAGGGGCTCTAACTGATAATTAATATAACTACAGGCTTGAAGGTCCTAACAGTCAGGTATAAAGACAGTTTATATATATAAATACAGTTTGTGTAATTATAACAATATGTCATCTATGAGTGGGTTACACATGGGACATGTTAGGGTTCAATGTTGAGAGAGGAATCCATAAATAAGCACAGATCCAGGCGTGTGCAATTAGACGACATTTTAATGAACACATGTGTGAGTTCAACAACCCAATCAGTATTGAACTGCTTTACCATATTCAAACAACGGTTTTATAGGGTTAAGATAGTACAGCCCCCTTTTCTGTTGCTAGGCAGATTTAAACAAAGCATACGTCACTCCAAAACCACAATGACTCTTAACATAGTCTAAAACAGAACATCTTCTTCGGGTCAACGGCAGGTGCTTCCTGTCAGCCCGCCTTCGCTGTCGCTTATCTCCTGGGACATCTGGTGCACTTCCTGTAACAGACTACCACGTACGCCTCGACTTTGCAGTTATAAACTCTTACCTAAATGAGTCTATCTCTGTGTGCACGTGCGGGGGCGCGTGCATGCTGTGTACTGTGTACGTGTCGTGACCTCTCTATTTGTGTCTGTATGTGTGTGTATGTCTCGTCTGTCTGTGCGTGCACAGAGTGTGCATCTGCTCTCTGAACAGTTTCACTTCTGCAAAAGCATGGCTTGCAGACGCATTTCCTGTCAGCCTGCAGTCAGCTTCTCACCCACTGAAGACTTCAGTATAAGAATACAAAAACATTCAAAAACCTTTAAAATTATATTTTCAACTCAACAGTTTAAAGTGGTTCTTCTTGGACCTGTAATAAAGACTAATATAATACCAATATATTTGAACATCTGAATGCATCTAAATACAACATCACTATTAACATGAAATGGTAATGATGATTATAAAAATAGCAGCAAATAATAGCAGTAAAATATTTCTATTCTCAATAGACACAGGATCATTTTTCTCTTTACTTTCTTGATTTATGTCCTTTAAATTTGTCATTCGACTTCTCAAAAACCAACAAGTTCAGGAAAACGACAAAGCTTCACTTCACAAAGCCTCCTCTGACCTTTTGTACACACATGATCGCATAAAGAAATCCAGTCAGAGTTTTTCTTTCAGTCTATATATATAGATAAATAGAAAGCACTTATTTGGAGTGAACACATTATTGTTGGTATCAGTGTGAGTGTCAGCAGTCAGAGAAAGCTCCACTCACACTGAGCTTTGATTTCAGTGGAGGGGGACGAGAACCCAGAAGCAGAATTTCTGGTTATCAAACTGACTTCAGGTTTAAATTTGTGATTTTTTCAAATTTGTGATTTTTTCAGGTTTTTGAAGCGGGTTACTTTTCACTGGGGCACATCACATCACTATGGCAACCTATGTTGCACAACGTGAATAATCAGGAGTCATGTGACTGTCCTCACCCTGATGTCCTTTAGCTCTGTAACCACAAACAAACTAAAGTGAGTTTGTCAGTTTGTTTCTGCTACAGCTCCAACATCCGACTGTAAACACTAAAACATGAACTTCCAGTTTGAGGGTCAATCTTTTCATTTTTCTACCAGATATGACAAATTGTTAAAATGCCCAAATTCCTCTAAAGTTAATTCATATTTCTTTTGTCCAGAAAGAACACAGTGAACAGTAAGAGATTCATATAAGTTTCCTTCTTTTCCATTCAAAGCCTGTGCGATCTGCTTTTTGATGCTCCCTGAGTTTAATTGTTGTGCACAGTTTTTCTCTTTAGTGAAGAGTGAGTGATGCAGGCTAATATAATCAAACAGAGTCCAGCTGTGATGAAACTCCTACACTGTTCTTCATTCTGGTTTTGTGTAGAAAACTGGTAAAGTGTGAGAGTATTGCTAATATGACTGCAGTTTCTGACTTTCATCAATTTGTTTGACTTCAGGTTGGTTAAGACTAAAGTTCACTTGTTAACATGAAACCTTGTTGTATCTGCTAGAGTGAACAGACATCTGATATGTCTAATACAGACACACCCTGACTGCTGACTTTGTGTGGAGCATAAATATTTATACAACAAACATTCACAGTGAGTTTCTGTGTCCAGTCAATAGATCCAGTCCCACTTTCTATGAAAGATAAAAACTTTTTTTTTCCTGGATGACTACGTGTTCCTATTCATCCATGACTAGCATGACCTGGATGACTGAGAAGCTCCAGTTTCAGTTTCTGTGTAAAGCCTCTGACCTCTGAAGGATGAAAGGCTCCTAACTCGAGGATGAACCAGTGTGATGCTCATCTTTGTACACTT
Organism: Pelmatolapia mariae; assembly: GCF_036321145.2. NCBI lineage: Eukaryota > Metazoa > Chordata > Actinopteri > Cichliformes > Cichlidae > Pelmatolapia > Pelmatolapia mariae. Next base: position 10,712,672 of record NC_086229.1, read on the forward strand.
GCATTGACTTCACTCTTTTTTATTCTCTGCTTTTCTGTGCTGAAGCACTTTGTGATAGTTGTCTTGAAAGGTGCTCTATAAATAAAATGTGACTTTGCTTTGACTTCATGTCCACATCTCAGAGGCAGATGTTTAAACTGCATCTGGAGCTACTTCAGTACTACCAGCCTGTCATAGAAACACATCATTTGCTCCCATTTCTCTGCTTGGATCCACAGAAATCCCAAAGATAACAGCAGCCATGCATTAAAATGTGACAGAAACAAAGGTGAGTCCTTGTTAGAGAGTTCAGGCAGTAAGTGTTCAGGCTGTGAACAAACTAAACACTGACTGTTTCTGCCTTTGGATTTTCTGTGTTTCCGTGTGTGTTTGCACATCTCAGTGACTCGCTACATGCATTTCCCAGCAGAGTAGTAAGAACTGAGGGCTGGCTCCAGACTTTTGCACAGCACTGTAGGTCACCAGCAGTGTTGGGGAGTAACGGAATACATGTACCGCTGTTACGTATTTAGAATACAAAATATGAGTAACTGTATTCCGTTACAGTTACCGTTTAAAAAGGTGGTATTCAGAATACAGTTACTTTGTTGAAATAAATGGAATACACGGCGGTACTTCCCTGTTTCATATTGTCGCGGGTCAGGACTGTTTGGGTTTGTTTGACAGCTACGTTCTGTTGTTCCAGGCGGCAGCGTTACGGTTGCCATGGTTACAGGGTGACGCTCTTTCTGTGCGTGTTTCCTGGGTGAGAGAGCGCTTTTTTGTTGTTGTTGTTGTGCTAGCTAATAGGCAGAATGCTACAGGCATAGCTCTAAAGAATGTAGCATCATGCGCAGTGCAGTCCGTGCTGCAGGGAGAATGGACTGCCGTTATGTGTCTGTGAGCGAAGGAGCGAGAGAAAGGAAAAGTCCGAGCTGTCACCGAGCAGAAACGGGAGCTGGAAGCATGTAAATATAATAATAACCACTGCAGCCAAAAAGAGTGCCTGACGAGCCCAGCTGTAAGTAAGCTATTAAGACTCAACTGTACACTGTGTTCGTGTTTTCCTCTGAAACAATAAGTTCCGTTGGAGCAGTCTTTCAACGCCTCTCTCTGTCTCCCGCAAGCAAAGTTGACCCAGACAACAAAGTAAAGCTATTTTTCGGCTACCAGCCCAACACGGAACCCGAAGTATTAGCCAGAGGTCCCTTTACTACGGTTCGGAGCCGCGGACCTTCAGTAACAGTAATAAATCACAGCAATAGTACATTCACGTAGTTGTAAAAAGCATGATAATATATTAAGTAATCCAAAGTATTCAGAATACGTTACTCTCATTGAGTAACGTAACGGAATACGTTACAGAATACATTTTGAGGCATGTATTCAGTATTCTGTAGTGGAATACATTTTAAAAGTAACCTTCCCAACACTATTTACCAACATGCCCCTTAACTCAGTCAGAGTGCAAAAGAAAAGCTGCTCAGCACAATCTGATACTTCAAACTCTTTCACATGTATAAATGTGATGAAAGGTCAGAGGTATGTGCTGATTCAAAGCCACGTGCTGCTGCTGTATCTCCACTGAGTTCATCTGTGAACTGAGAGGCTGGACTGCAGTTAGTGAGCTAGACTGATGGACAAACAGAGATGATGAGCAGGGTTATGTCCACAAACTCCTTCTGAAGGACTTTGTTTCATACATTTGTTCAGCACAGCAGCGAGGAAACAACTCTTTAATCCAGAAAAATCCCTCTGTCACCGGCTCTGATCTTTGCTGATACATCTGCAGGAACAAGAGATGAAGAACTCAACCATCAGAAGAATAAATGAAAGCTGAAGACAAACTTTTGTGTGTCCAGGAACAGAGAAGTGTGTGGATGACAGCGCTCTGATACACCGAGGTTTGTATCCATGATTGTTATCATGCAGCGTAGGTTATAAAGCTCTATCTGCTAACCACACCTGTGTGTCTGCTTCTAATTCACAGACTAATAGAAATAAATCTTTGAGCGCAGGGATTTAACAGCTACCACGACAGGGAGTGACGATCACGAGCTGCCAGCTCCTGAGCAGCTTCTCTTTTTGGTCTGTTTGGTCTACACCCCCATCCTTGAGTTTAGGAGCTTTTCCTCAAACAGTATCATCCTCCTTTAAATGCAGTCTGGTCCTGTTCAGGCCGCTCTCCCATGTTGGGCCAAGTGTGGAACGGGATTAATAATGAATCCCAGGAATAGGAAATCTACCACTCATTAGTGGTGACGACGAGCAAAGCAGCCGCTGAAACACTACTGTGTAGCTGACATACACTGTGTGAGGTCACTTCCTGTGCTTGCTGTTAGAAACATCACTGTACAGTGTTTTGATTCCATGTGAGCAGCACACAGCCAGAAATCAGCACATCTTCTGCATTTACACAATAATCAGGCTGTATTAGCAGAACAAAGAAAAGCTGTGGATGCTCCTCATTTGAACAAATGTCACTCTGAAACTGCACTCCTCACAGATAGATGGCTGGATCCTGCAGACTGTGACCTCTGACTTCTGCACACACAAACATGTTTTATTCAATGATAAATTCTCTGATTTATTGATTCATTGAAGCAGCTGTGATCACACAGACTGCAGATAATGCAGCTGTTTCCTGTGAGGAACATCCTCTTAGATTAGAGTTCAGCTTTTTACAGGAAAACAAATGTCCCTGAATGCAACAGTGAGAAACCGTCTGCCTCTGTGGCTGTGATAGCTGCTGTTAGGAGCGTTCATGTGTTTGCAGTTAGACGAGGAGATGTTACCATCATGGACATGTTAACAAATCCTGCAGCATCATGTGGCACAAACACTTTGTGTTCCTGTCATCTGCAGAAGTTCATTAATAAAGGCGGGATGGAGACGTGACTGTGAAGGTTCTCCTTCATCCAGCTGTTTCACACATCTGGGCTCACATGACGAGCCTTTTTTTTAATAAAACAGCTGCTCTCTGAACACTTTTCTGAAGACGAGCTGCACAAAACTTTGTTTGCTTTGTAGAGCAGCGTATCATCCTCACAGAGCACAGCTGGCATGCTTGTTTCTGTTAGCTTAGCCACCAGGCTAAAGTCAAACTACCCACTGCTAGCAGCTGTTTCTATCATAGTTTAGGATCCAGATGTCTGAGGTCTAAATTTACACCTCTGATTAAAACAAATAGTTAAATAGAGCCAATTCTGTCCACATGTGTCTTAATAAAATTACAGTTACAGCTGAGCCTGTGTGTCCTTTGACACAAATAAGCTTTACTGTGTTCAGGATGATGTCAGCAGGTTACAGTAGAATCCGTCAGTCTGTAACTGTTGGAGGATCAGAGTCTGAGATTAATGACATGAAAGTGCTGACAGGTGATCTGCCAGCAGGTGTGAACAGGTGAACCTGTGAGCTTCAGATTTCTGTGTTTTCATCACTCGAGTCTGTTTAAAAGCTGAAACTCTGATTCATTGCTGCAGGAAAACTCTGAGTACTGAAGTAAAGACGAGCTGCTTGAAGAACAGCTTGAGCTCATATTAATATTATACTGTGTACACAGTATAATATTAATATGAGCTGTGCTTCTTATTAATATGAAGCACAGCTCGTATTAATGAGCATGCAGCCTCTACATGTACAGATATGTGATCCAGTCTTATGTGTTCAGTGTGAATGAGCACAGGTACTGAATGCTTTCTTTCCTCCATCCTGCTCACTGAGCAGTGATGATGCATATTTGGAATAAGTGCACATCTAAAGGGCACAAACAGTGAAGCTGTGAACTCTGCAGTCACTCCATCATCTAAAGACACTGTGGATGTGACACAGAGGGGAAACTCAGCTTTTCTTCCTGCTCTTTCTCTCGCTTCACTTTCCTGTTAAACTTTGGAAGCACAAATCAAAGACAGTCAGAGGAACTCAGCCAGCTGCTGCTCCATCTACAGGTGGAGAGCACCACCCACGTGTCTGCAGGAGAACCAGAGTCACACAGTAACAGAGTGAAGAGCAGCAGATGAAGGACAGAGGACACAAAAAGGAAGGAAAGAAGGAAACAAGGTCCATCTGTGTCCTTTCAAACAAGCATCAAGGTTTCATATCTAATGAATATAAAGCTGGAAACACACAGTTCATACAGAAGTGATTTTATCACAATATCAGGAAATCATTCAGTCTTCATGGATCCACATTGATGACATGGCACAGTTACATCCTGGTGTCACTGGTGTGTCGGGTTCCTGGTGTTCGCCCAGTGTTTGCACTTGTTTCATGTTTATTCACATTTCCTGTTTCCATGTTTGCTTCCTGTGTGTTATTAGTTCAGTTCTGTTCAGCTGTGTGTCCCTAATCATCATCATCACCCAGTGTATTTAAACCCTCAGTGTCTCTCTGCTCAGCGTCATTGTTGATGTTAATGTGCTCGACTCTGTACGTGTGTTCGCTTCAGTCATTTCAGCTCAGCCAGTCATCCTGTGTTCCTGATAATAAACACCAGCCTTCACCTACCTGTGAGTCCTTTCCTCACCCACACAGCAACCACTGACATGATGGGACCACCTGCTTTGGAAACTGGTCCCAGTCGGGCTTGTAAAGCGGCAGCTCTGCTTGGAAGTGTTTCCAGAAGCTGGAAGCCAACAGGAGCTGATTCAAAGCTGCACAGAGCCCATTTACATGCAGCCTAAGTTATGTTTGTTTTGTTAGAATTGCCACATGTCCCCACATCACATGCAGCCAATCAGAAAGTTACTCAAAATAGAGCCTCAAGGATTTTACATTTGCACCATTTCATTGTTGTGATAGCTAAACTGAGTTATTAGGATAAAATCCTTTTCAAAACAGCCAAATAAACCTGCCATAAAAACAGGCATGTATCTGACTGTGTCAGCGAAGTTATTAGTTACAACTCACCCAGCTTTTTCATTGGCTGTCCTCTTACATGTGACCTTGGCTACATGTTTGCTGAGTCAGATTTTCTATCAGATTTCTCCACCCTGAGGTCAGAGGTCAGCTCTGTCTCACACTCAGTACAAACCACCAGCATCACTCAGTCTGCAAGTGTCACATTAGTCGCCTGGTAGTGACGGTTGTCCCGATGCAGTAGATTTACCACATGTGAACTTACTGCAGTATTTTGACACAGATGTGCATTCAGATCCAACTGAGCCTGTCTTGGATCAGCACCACGAGCAGCCCTCTAACATCACACCTCAGCCTGTGCAATATTCACCTGTTAGTGCTGAGCTGGAGACAAACTGAGCCTGTCAGCCACAGAGCACTAAACTGTTGTCCTACAGACAAACACATCTTTACATCCTGTCACACATCATTTGCACCTTTGGATGAACTTTAGCAAAGGTCACGTATTAAAAACAAAAACAGCCGATTGAAAAGCCTGGCTGAGTGAGAACACAGACAGGTTTCAATATGTACACAAGGATCTCCACACAGAGCTACATGAATTCATATGGACTGAAATACACACACAAAACAGTTTTACTGCAATAACAGCTCCATAAGGTAACTCCCAGCAACACACCCACTGTGTTTAAGGTGGAAGAAGAGTCGTCAATAAGAACAAACAGATGAAGGTGAACGAATGCTCAGACATGTGAGATAAAGGCTCTGTACTTGTGCTGGTAGATGTCTGGGTCTGGGCTGGTTCTGATGTACAGGTCGTCCCATAGACAGCCGTGCAGCACCGCGTACCTCATCACTCCTGTTTTTAATCTACAAGGAAACAAGAAGGCTCACTGCTCTGTGCAAGCAAATATGTTTCTGAAAGGATTTCCTCAAACTACCAGTCTTTACATCTTGTACAAGCACATCAGACATTATCAGGAAATGATGCTTTTTTTCTTCTTTGAAAGCTGTGATGCTGCTTGGAGACATAATTACAAAAGTAACGTGTTCAGCAGCAGCTCAGAGCTGGAAGTACAAGTGTGGCAACATGTGGCCGGAGTGGTGACAGAGCTGAACACTAACCTCTGTTATGGTGGAGAAATAATGCAGCTGCTGTTTTTTACGAATACTTATTTCAAACAAATGCTTTAAAAATATTTGTATTCAGGAACAAGAAAAACTTTATATCAAAAAGCTGATTTTCTTTATGAGACCGCAGAGCATGACCGGATGAGTGATTGACACAGGCTGCTGCACACAGCAACAGAGAGGCTGAGCGATAACTGGGGTCCAGAGGCAGTTTAACTTTAGTGAAAAAAACTTTAGTGAAACTTTGAGCAGGAAGGAAACACCCAGAGAGGCGTTGAGGACACTCAGAAGCATCGAAGGGTCCATGTTGCATTCAGGTGAAACTTGGAAATACACAAATCTTCAACCAACTCCTTGGTTGATTTATTTCAGCTGGTTTTCCTGTTTGAAACACAAACGTCTTTTATCACTTTGTTGTTCTTCTTCATGCCATTAACTGATGCTTCGTCCATGCTCATTTCAACCTGTTGAAGTCATGAATGAAAGTGCAGACTGAGAGTGGATCACATGATGTTTAAGGTGTGTCATGTGACATGTTCAGTATTGTCACACATGTCTAGATTGTCCCTGATATCATAACTGCTCAAACACTGATGATTATATTTGAAGAATTCTTACTGATGGCAGCAAAGTTTGAATGGAGCTCTCTGTCTGTGCTGATTTGTCGCCCTCTGGAGGTCAAAACACAAACTGCATGATGTCACTGTAACCACCACAGTGACAGGAAGTGTTTTAAATGATGAAACACTGAAATGATGCACAGACATGTTAAACGCTGCTGCTGTGCTACATTTGTCATTTCCTGCTTTCACTACCATCCATGTCAAAGTGCTGAAATCATCTGATCACTTTAATGCAGTAAAACAGGAGCTGTAAGTCTGACATTTATTTACTGTCATCACAAACACACACAGCTGGATCAGCATCCAGACAAAGGTCTGATAAACTGAAAATCATTATTTGATTATTATTATTGACTCTGAGGGATGTTTCCAGCACCTCACTGAATCTGAGTCATGAAGATTTAAGGCAGCTCTGAAGGCAAAGCAGGTCTGAGCCTGTGTTAGCAAGCTGTACCTAATAAAGTGGCAGTAAATGAGTCAGTCAGTAATGATCAGAGCCAGCAGGGGGCAGCACAGAGAGGTGAGGTGCTGTCAGAGAAGCAGGCTGACATCAGACTGGTCATATTCCATCATCTATACCTGAAATAATAAACAGGCACACAGCCAGAGGTTCAGCTCTCTGTTTTGCTGCAGGGTCTCTTTGTTCTTCACATATGAGTGTCGAGCCGAGTGTAAATCCTGAGGCTGAGCCTTTGTACAAGCACACACACTTCTAAGCAGGGCAAAGCTATGAGCACAAACAAGAAGTGAGGAAAAATCCAGGCAGGCAGCCTGTGTCTGTCCAACCAGTCAGAGAGCTCTTTACATCCCAAGTGTGGCTAATTTGCATTGCAGCAGGATTTTTAAAATAAAGTTGCTAATCCAGCTGCTAATCCCTGAGCTAATCTGTGAGCAAACAGGAAAGGGAAATGGATTCTGAAATGAGGAGTGGAATTGCCATTTTACAAATCAGTTTTTTAACATGGAATTCAAAAATGAATTTACAAATGCCAAATTTATTCTAAAATTCATTATTTAATCACAGAATTCTTTATTTCGATGTGCGTGGCTCTTGTGGTCCTCCATAAATTTCATATATACAATATTGTTTTTAATGAGCAGCTTCAGGTTTTCATCGTTCTTCTTCACTTAGACGACATCATCTTCACATTTTAATGTTTTACAATAACAAAAGATCAGAAACAATTACAGAGTCTGCAGGCATGAAAATATAGAAGTACCACTTGTAGACTTGTATTACTTCTATGTTTGGAACGTGACACAGTTCAGAGTCTAAGTTAGAAAGTTGTGGCTCATAACTTATTGTTCTACCCAAGTACGGATCTAAAACTCCAACATAAAACAATAAAAGATCAAAATATTACATAATACATAACATACATCAATAATCTATATACTTCATGTCAATGATCTGTGTGTGTGCTGGTTGAAGGTCTGACATCAGGATCACGTCACCTGTGAGCAGCGAGCAGAGAACAGCTGAGTCTGTTTATATTAATAACCTCCACAGATGTTAGCAGATTATGATCAGATTATGAGCTGGAACTAAATGATGATTCAAGTCCATTCATCATAAATCTGAGCCTCAAATATAGAAAAATTACTTTTATCATCTTCATCTTTACACTAAAATGTCCACAAACATGTCTAACACAGGCAGCATTTATCATCATTGAAAGCTTCAGGTGAACATTCCATCCTGCTGTTGTCGATGGTGCAGGCGTACTGCTCCTGAAGATACTTCCTGTCAAATTTCGGTCCAGTAGACTGATCACAGAGACAACCAGAGAAGTGAAGAGTGGCTTTAAACCTGGAGGAGAGGAGCACCAGGGACAAAGCCAAGGTCACCACAGAGAACGGGACAGTTTCATATTCCCGTCCTGGGAGGATTAACGGGATGACGATGCGGTTCCTTCCTGGTGGTCCATGTTTAGCTGAGAGAGACTCAAAGTATTTCCACACTCCATCATCATCTCGAAGAGGGCTAACCGTGATGTTTGGAACCATCTGTGCTCCAGCTTTCTTCAGTGAGTTCCAGTGATCTGGCAGGTTCACAGGTCGATGTTTGTCATCAGGAATGGTACAGCCTTCTTTCCTACAGGAAAAAACTCTGTGCTGAGGCCTCAGTTTTCCTGTAGCGATACCGTACGCTAAACCAGCATTGACGCAGTTCCAGGGAGAATACAGGAGCACGTCAGTGATGGTGGGCAGAGGCAGGTAACAGCTGGCTGGGATCATGAAGTCTCTGATTGCTCCATGAGCCACAAAGGTGATGTGAACATCATCACTGTGGTTCTTCTTCTCCTCCTCATCAATGTGTTTCTTCAGGAAGTCAAACATGTCTGTGAGTTTGCTGAAGGCATCAGATTCTGAGTTTTTTCTCAGCCACTGCAGGACGACTTCATCTGTGCAGCTTCTCATTGCCAGCTTTGTTAGTCTTTGCCTTTCATCACAGCTGCTCAGTCTGTCTGCTCTGTAGTGTTTAAATACGTGTAACCTCTGAAACAATTTGCTGAAACAGGAATTATAGAAAAAACATTTTAAGCACAGCAAATATTTAATCTGTCCACAGATGGATCCTGAAACAAAACACAGAGAAAATCTTCTTGTTTCATTTCACTCCTGGTTTCCAGACTTACTCCAGTTCCTCGTTTCTGTCCATCTCCTCAGATGAAGTTTGACTGTCTTTAACGTTGTCCCTCAGGTGCTTCCTGTGGTCAATAATCGACAGCATGTGGGTCAGATCTCAGGTACATCAATACAGACTCTTGGCTTATCTTCGGTATTTTGAAAAGCTTGCAGTAAAAATGATCAGAGTTCAGTTAAAGATTATTTTGTTGCTGGGAAACAAACAGTCTTTGCACACCTGTGTCCTCAAACTGAAAGAAGAAGAACGTTCCTGCATCATAGACGTCGTTTATTTGTCTGATTTAAACCTGAATAAAATCCAAACAACAACTGCTGTTTGTATTCATGCTTCATGCTTCATGCTTGGTTGGTTAAAAACTGTTGATGACATTTATACCATAATGTATGAATGTTCAGTTATGGACCAGCCTGCTCATCATGTGGACAAACGAACAAAAGAACATTTCAGAAAGACAAAAACGTCGGCTTACCTGCTCCAAAACGTCCACTCTGACCCTGCGCAGCCTGTGGAATAGAATAGAATAGAATAGAACAGAATAGACCTTTAGTCGTGGCATGCCACCATGCTGCAGGTCTCTGATTGGCTGACTAAACAAGCTGTATGGTATGAAAGTACCTGGACAGACACCAAATGAAAGTAAAACCTGAGCGGGGATTCCCCAAATGTGAAAACAAAAGTAAAAACATGACTCAGAGTTTCAGTACAAAGAGCTCAGCGGTCATATTCATGAACACGAAGTCAGGCCTCTACACCAACGTGACCGTATGGATCACATCTGCCCATCACTGGTGGATTTAATAGCCCTTCCCACAGCCACAGGTGTCAGTGGCTCCAACTTCGGGGCCCACACCTTTCTGATGAACCCACACCTGTTTGCTTCATCTTATTTCTGTTTCATGTGGTTCTTTGTTTTCTGCTTTGGCTGTGAGAAACAGATTTTTTGTTATAAAAATATTATATACAGATGCTGCTATAAGTTTGTTTACAGCAACCACTGCTCTCTCCCACAGCATGTCTGTGTCCTGTCTTCCTCCCCCAACCGCCAGCAGGTTGCGGCAGATGGCCCCGCCCCTCCCTGAGCCTGGTTCTGTTGGAGGTTTCTTCCTGTTAAAAGGGAGTTTTTCCTTCCCACTGTCACCAAAGGTCTTGCTCATAGGGGGTCATATGATTGTTGGGTTTTTCTCTGTATGTATTATTATTATTGTAGGGTCTACCTTACAGTATAAAGCACCTGTTGTGATTTGATGCTGTAGAAATAAAATAAAATTACATCTTTATTCTTTCTCTTCTTTTATAATTTTAAAAAAAATTAAAACAAAGATGACACAGTCAGCCATGTTCTCCATGTCCTGTTTTATTAGGAGCAATAAAAAAGCGGAGGCGTCGCCCTGAAGCCTGACCTTTGTGTTCATGTATTCTGTCATGGTCCTGGGTTGGTGACCTGGTGTTTTTGGTTTTTGTACTTTTACTTGTGACATTGTTATGTATCATGACTGTTGTGTTTTGATTTCCTTGGGTTTAGTTTGTGCTCCCTCTGTTTGGTGTCATCCCTGCTGTGGATCGCCTCTAGTGTAGTCAAGTCTCTGTGTTTAACCCAAGTCTCTGAGTCTGTGTCTTTGCGTGTGTGTGTTTTTCCTGTTTTACTTTGAAGGTCACAAAATAAACTTTTAAGATATTTTCAGGTGAGAATGTAGCTGTGTAAAGTTCAAATATGTGCTCGATTTATCAAGACATCACATATTTGCAAAAATGCTCCGACGTTTTCGGGATGTCCATTTGTTTTTCATGCTTTGTGGCAGCTTTAGAACATCTGTGGCATCTATTAATGTCAAATCTGGCCTTTATTTAACAACATAAGCAAACTCTATGTTACAATGATTGCACAGCCATTAAGGATCAAATCAGTTTCTGTTTTTTCTCCCTCTGCTTGCTTCTTACTGTCTTTGAGGCTCCGGACCAGCACTCCTGCTGTTGGACAGAAAGACATCAGTAAGTATTTTGGTTTTCCAATATATTAGCAACTGTCAGTGACATTTATATTAATCAGGCTGAACTTTAATCATACTTTAGATCAGCCTGTTTTACTTATTGTTTTGTTTGTGCTTTGGTTTGGGGAAGTTGTTTCTTTACTGATCTTTTCCTGTCTTCTGTTATTAGACTTGAGATATGACTGCACGATGCTGTTGCTGGTGACTCCAGTTAATTCTACAAGACATGCTGTGTAAGTAAACAAACAACAATAGTTTGGTCTGCATTTCTTGAACGATCACATCCCCCAAACTTAGTTTAGAGGGTCTACACTGTATATAGTGAAGTCTGCAAGTTTTCTAACAGCAAAATTTGTTTTGTGCCCAAAATCATTTTGCACAACATTAGAATGAAAGTTATTGGCCATGTTTGCATAGCCCTTTTTTAAAATGATGCTTTCATGACATTATTGTATGTTGGGTGGTGGTCACTATGCAGACTGACAATTGGGACATTGAATGTCACCTCTCCGGTGGGGAGGGAGCCTGAGATTGTTTAAATTGGAGTCTGTTTTATACCAAATGCAGAAAAAAATGTTTTAAGAAAGCAATTAAGTTCATGTTCCAAAAATTATGATTGTTTGCTTGCAGGACAGCAGGAGAGATGAGTCCTCCGTCACAGATGGTGTGGTCAGTGAAGATGGTCGCCTGCAGGTTCAAGCTCATTACATCTCCAACCCACATCCACTGCCACTGTACTTAAGACAGTGGTTCCCAAACTTTTTTTGCTGGGCCCCCCTTTGTTTTACAAGAAAAATTTTCGCGCCCCCCCTCGTGCGCGTGCACGTACATGCACGAACACATCCTCCAACCACACACACCCATATTTTGCTCCATGCGGTTTATTTCACACCTCAAACATTTAGTAAACAATTAAGCAAATACAAGTAATCTGCAATAAATTACAGGTGGTAATAAAATAAACTACTAACTCTTTTACACTACGTCCACACCTACACGGGTATTTTTGAAAATGCAGCTGTTTCGTCCACACGTAAACGGCGTTTCGAATCACTGAAAACGGAGATATTTTAAAAGTCCTTTTTTGCGTTTACGTGTGGACGAGGAATACAGAGTTCGTCACGCAACGTCAAAGGTATGTGCCTCTTTTCACGTCACACTGTGCGCCACGTTATTGTTTACATGAGATGAATTGCAGAATGGCAGATAGAGACAAAATACTGTTTCTGTTAATCTGACTCTGCAGGTTTTACACGCTTACATATACACACGCAGTTACTGTCCCTCCATTTAGAAAGGCAGAGGCGTCACGGTGTGATTATTTTACATGTAGTTGTTTTTTTCCTGTGTAATAATGTTCAACATTGCTATCAATACATTTTTCAATCCCTCTGCAAAATGGGTTCAAAAACATTAACAACTGTTGGATGCTGTTTGTCTGTGATTTGAACCGGGGGAACAAATTGTGGCAGGATCAGCCTGATATTATTTGTATCCCACTGTAACTTTACTGCATAAAGAGCTAACATCTCCAAAATGTCAGGAGTAGTTAGTTATTACAAGAAGTGTTTGTGAACTAAAAATCAAGAATGTGGGATACTGTTTGTCCGTGATTTGGAGAGCCCAGCGCTGCTCCCGACGCAGGGAAAACCAATTCTGCAGGGGAGACCTACCTTGGCACTTGAGCAGGTGAAACCAAAGGGAAGATATGCTTCACCATATTTTCTAGTCTTTGGCTTGGAATGAAGTTGGTTTGGAAACATATTCAGCAATGCTTCATCTCCTGCTTTGCGTTTGTGTGGGCGCCCCGTGCTAGCAGTGCCCAAACGTTGTTTTTGTTTTGTTTTTTTCCCTTTTCGTTCTGCGCCCCCCCGCAATGGCTCTGCGCCACCCCCCCTAGGGGGCGGGCCCCACACTTTGGGAAGGTCTGACTTAAGGGAAGTTAAAGACTTTCTTCTGCACCTACATTTGGATCACCTCGATCCATGATAGTCATTCAGGCAGTAATGCCTGGACTGGAAACAAGCATCCTTAAAATGATACAACATTCCAGCTCCTGTGTTAGAATGGAAAACAAATGTGTTGTTTAAATCAGAGACTGCACTTGTGACTATGGATGCACCGATACCACTTTTTTGGAAACGAGTACGAGTACGAGTACTTGCATTTCAGTACTCGCCAATACCGATACCGAGTACTTAATAAAAACATGATTTAAATTTACAGGTAACAGCTTTAGTCCTATAATTTAACAAAAAATAAACAAGGGACTGGTTTGGAATTAAGAACATTTATTAAAATGAAAAGCATGTTGTATGCAACATATTACAGAATAAATAATTCTGAAAAAAAAAAATTTAAACAGTGACAGTGCAACTCAAGTATTTTTTTTCAGTTTATTGTAAACTCTGCCGCTTTGGACAACACAAGGGGCATTAATAAACATCTTTGCTATTTAGTGCACAATATTTGAATAAACTAACAACATCCACCAACATAGAACTGTGGACGTCTTACTTAATGGAGAGAAAAAGTGAGTGGCAAGTTTTTTTTTAAGAAAAGTAGCTTTTCTGCATTATCAGCAGTCAGACTGTTTCTGTTTTCATCTATAATGTGTGACACTGAGCTAAAGAACCTTTCACTTTCCACACTGCTACATGGGGCTCAGAGGTATTTACTCGTCTGTTTCTCTGTTTAGAAGTCTCACTAGCACAGTCACAGCTGGGATGACATCAGAGGCTAGTGCGTCGTAGCTGCTCACTTTTTTAGTTAGTTCCTGCCACCAGGCAGATGTAAAATGTTTGTGACGTGTTGAATACATGCAGAAGTGATGTGTTTTTTACCTCCAAGAAACTTTCTCCTAAATTGTTCGTGTGCAAAATGTTTGAGTCCTGGAAGCTTCCTCATATTTGATCCCCTGTCAGAGTCTCACCTGCTCCGTCACGTCGTCCACTTTTGCTTCATGCGTCATAATATCTCTTGTTTTCTTATCCACTGTCCTACACACAGTCAGGCTGATGTTTCTCTCATATGTCACATTGCCCTGATTCCAGCACACGTCTTGGTACAGTCCAGAGTCTGAGTGGGTCAGGTTGTTGAGAGTAAAATAAGGATCATATAATGTGTCAAGAACAAAGAGTCGTCCTTTAAGATCTTCATGTATGTTTGTGTTCCAGGGGTCAGAGATGTTCTACAGAACAAGAGGATCTTTACCAACAAGTTTGGAGGTTATGCAGAAGTCGTCCCTACCTGGAAAATCAAATTCCAAAGACTCACCTTCTTCTCTTATGACGATAAATTCATCTGCATGAATGTTTGTGATGAGAGTGAACAGCAGGGAGAAGCAGAGCTGTGTGACAGCAGCCATCCTGCTCAGAGGTCTCCTCGCGAGTGTCGTACAAACACTGACCCTGCTCGCTTCATGAGCTTCCTGTTTGTGGTTGGAGGAGGAACCCCACTTCTTTATCACATCATCAGGAACACTTTGAAGCATTTGGCATGAAGTGCTCTGTCTGCTTTTAAAACTCAGAACTCAAAGGGTGGGCACTTGCTTGTTTTAGAGTTTACTGGACAAGTTCAGCACACAGTGTCGGTCTACTGTAATCCAACAGTCTTCATGCTACAGGTAAAACTTGACTGGTGTCAGATAAAAACAAGTTTAATCTTCTACAACCTGGTGGTGAAATTCTGCTTGAGAAATTTCAGGCTGTGTTGAAGAATAAAGGTGGTCATACCACAGCTGATCAGAATTGTACAAACTGTTATTGACTTATATATTGCATTTCCATACTTCCCATTTTCAAAATATGAAGAAATGATGGGTGACTTTTTTTAATTTTTCTAACAGCTTTTAATTTCCGCTCCCTACATTTTTGATTAATATCTTTCATTTCTGCTCTTCACATTTTCAAAACAGTCTTGTTCCTTTAGGTTTAAGACGACTGAGGAGAGTTATTGTTTCATACCATTGGTCATCAAACTGATCCAAAGCCAAATACAAGAAACAGTAACACAGGTTAACTGGAAACTTTGACTTCCTGTCTCATTACAGTCAATCACTGCTTTATTACACAGCTTTGCAGGAATTAAAGTGAGTGAAGTGTCAGAGTTTGTGTGAGAAGCTGCTTTATGGACAGCTGTAGACACTTCTTTATTATTTCTTCATAAATCAAAAACACAGGTTTGTCTGTAGATGATTTAAAGTGTGTCGTTGTGCAGTTAAAGCTGTGTGTGTGACGCCCTGACCTCCTGTGAATGAAACAGCCAATCAGATCCATCAGAGAGAGAGAGCAGGAAGTGTTGTGTGTTTGTGACAGAACAAGGAAACAGTGATAATGATGAACATAAAAATCCTCTGATGACGTGTTTGTGTTTCCTGTTACAGTAACGCTTGTTCATCTGTTGCTCTCCTACACTTTCCTATAAATAAAGGAGAAAAAGTCCATTTAGTTTCATTTCCTAAAGCTCAGAGTTACACTTCACATTCCTGCAGTCACATCAAAAAGCTTCACTTTGGTCCAACATCTACATGTTAACATGAAACACAGAGAGACTATATTTCAGAAATGAAGCAAACCTTTATTTTGATTTCTTACATTGATGGATGGATGTGTTTAAACTGCTTCATCGTCCCACATCTTCTATTCAAATATGAACAGTGAACGACATGTAACCACCTGTAAATGGTTGGAGGTGCACTGAGGCCACCTACAGGGCAGGTGGGGAACAGCAGGGATCTGAAATCATATGAGATATTAGTGGGTGAGAAGTTAGAACAAACAGACTTAAGATGGCTCTAAGTCAGGGGTAGGCTACCTTTTTGATGGCGAGTGCCATTTAAAATTTCCTCAGAGGTCAGTGTGCCATATGATTGCATTAGCAATAAATTTAATAACGCTCTATATGAACAGTTACACATTATATAGAACCACTTTATAGAATTATATTGGTCGCAGATGTTGGCAGCTATCAGCGAGTAGTTATCAGCTATTTCGTAACAAAAAAAAGACTTTTTATCAATAACAAGAACTCCATGACAGCAAATGAACTGTACAACAGAAAATACAAATGCTATTTATGGTCTCCTCACAACAATGATAACAAAAATAAACTGGGCCAATATGTCATGTTTGTTAATACAGAGACACACATGTTAATGTGATCTCTGGTCTCCCACTCAGAGACACAGGTCTCCAAGTGTCCAACATTCAGACGGCTACCTGAGGACACTCATGTGAGAGAAAATCTGCTCACACAGATATGTAGAGCCAAATACTGTCAATAAGGCCTCTGCAATGTTCTGAAGACAGTTAAACTTGTCAGGTAGTGATGTCCAGCAGGTGAAAATGCAAGCTCCATGAACATGCACAGCTGTAGATTCCAGCTGCTTCGATGTTGCATTAACTGGCATTAACTCAGCCAGTTAATGCCAGACAAATTTAGCTGCTCATTAAAGATTTCTGGTTTGATCAGAAAATAAAACATTGGTCCATACACCTGAAAGTCCCAAAAATGCATTGTGTCTCGAGTCTACGGATGTATCCGTGTATCTCCGTGGTGCTGATGCTGTGCTGAGCGGAAAGCTCCTGAAGCTTTTGAAGTGTCGGAATGTGGAAAGCTAACAACGTCCCTCTCACCGGTAGGCTAAGTTATTTTTAGCCAATTACAAGTTGAATCTGGTTGTTGGGGTTGTCACTAAGATACCGTCATTTAGAAGCGGCACAACTAATGTGTCAATGCGAGCTGATTTGCAATGTGCACTGCTGGCGTGGTCATTTATTTTTTTGATGCACCTTCTCAGATTAATTCACTGCGTGTCGTGCCCAAGGCTGGACTGGGACAAAAAATCGGCCCAGGCATTTTGACTACAGACCGGCCCCCCAGATATTAAAGCCATAAAGCCTTTGAATGAAAACAAACGCTGTTGTGACAGTGATGTACACTGTCTTGTTGGTAAATGTGTGATTTCTATACATTTTACATCAGATAAAAACTTTGGTTGTAAGCCTCAGATAATTATTTAATAACAGCCAGACATTTTAAATGAAAATAAGAAAGAAAAGTATTTCTTTGTGCCCCCCTTTCCCTGTTAATGCCCTACCTGCCCCCCTGGCAAAACTTTGCTAGACCCGCCCCTGCACAGTTACCAGCTGTCAGCTACATAGAAAAGGATCCTGGTGTTATTTGTCTCTCAGAAACAGTTCATAACTTCAACTCATTCATGTCACCTAAAAGGTAAACCTGTTTCTCCATCACCTGTTCAGCTCTGATGATTCAGTAAGGACATCTCCTGGTTTCATCTGCATGTTTCCCTCTCACCACATATCCAAACCGACATCATGACCAGCAGCTTTACAGCTGTGGCTCCAGCAAACATCAGCTGATACTAGAAATTAATATTAAATAAATTCTAACAACAGCTGATCAAACGTGATGCTGTTGTTTAACATGACCTCCAGCGGTTTCCTCTTTCTGGCGCAAAGTGGGCGATAAACAAACATGAGAGAAAAGCCGATCAGCTGATCATTGATCGTTTCATAATTAAAGTAGCAACAGGAGAGAGAGGGGAGAGAATGAGAGAAGAAGATGCAGCTGTGCAGCAAAGACACAGAATAACTCCAGCTTTGTGTCTTTTTCCATCCTGGCTGAAGTACGGGACAAACTGTGTTCCTTCTCAGCTCAACACGAAACGGGTAATAATTTCTCTGAATGCGGGACGATTCTGTCTTTTTTTGGGACGGTTGGCAACTCTACAAACTAACCTTATGAATAAAATACAGTTCACCATCAGTAACATCACAGCACCCACCCAGCTGTATAGAAACTCCATCATGCTAGCTAGTACGCAGTACGAGTTATTGTAACTGACTGTAAAAAGTCAGCACAATGAAAATAAACTCCACCTAAACTTGGTTTATATCTGACTCCGATAGACTGCAGGTCATAACTTCTTACCTGAAGTTCAGTTCACCTGACACTCGGACCGGCGGCTGCCTCGAGTCTCTCCTCTTGCCTCCCCTTTCTCTCATCCACCCGCTGGCCTCCACCACTTGCTAATGTTACTGAATCTCTGGAAGCTCCGCGATGCCACCACCAAACAACTGAGTTATTTTTACACACCGGCCAGCATCTGGCCAATCCAACACCTTTCATTGTTTATACCGTTACAAAAAAAAAATAAAAAAAAAACTAGAAAAATTTGCATTTCCTGCGAAAATGCAGTGTGGATGCTGTAATGCTGAAGCTGTCTGCTGAAACTAGCAGAAAAAGCTGAAAAGTTGCAGAATTTGTAAAAACTTTGCAGAAGCAAAGGAACTTTGCTAAAATGTAGTAACTTAGCAGAACTGCAATATCTTAGAGGAAATATAATACTTGGCAGAAATACAATAGCATAGCAGACCTTAGCAGAAATATTGTAACTTACCAGAAACACGATAACTTCTCAAAAATACAAGAATTTAGGAGAAATAGTATAAGATAACAGAAAGAATATATTTAGCCAAACATTCTTAAACATTACAGAAATACTATGATTTAGAAAAACAGTACAACATAGCAGAAATGCTGCGATTTACCAGAGACACTGTAATTTACTATTAATATTGAAATTTTTTTAAAAAATACTATGTTTTAGCACAAATACTGTAATTTGACAGAAATACTATCATTCGGCAGAAATACTATGTTTCAGCAGAAATACTCTGGTTTAGCACAAATATTATAACATAGCAGTAATACAATTATATAGCAGAAATGCTATATTTAGAAAGAAAAATATAATATAGTAGAAATACTATGATTTAGCAGAAATACTGTAATCAGCACATATACTGTAACATGACAGAAATTCCTCCACTTAGTAGTAATACTATAACATAAAACAAATGTTATGATTTGGCACAAAAACCATAATTTGGCAAAACACTATGATTTAGCAGAAATACTATGATTGAGCAGAAGTACTAAGATGTAGTAAAAGTACTTTGATTTAACAGAAATACAATTATGGAGGAGTAATACTTTAAAATGGGAGAAATATTGATACACACACACATACACAGAGCCTAAAGGGAAGAGTATTTGTGCCATGGAGTGTTAAGAAGAATCTGAGGTCCATATTAGAAAAGCTGCTAAAATCATAAAAGTTTGCAGAATTGTCATAAATGATGAATATGAATTAGTGGTCTGTGATAGTGTATTAATTTGTAGGGAAAAAAAACATGTTGCCCAAGGTGTAATTGAACCCACGACCTTTGGGTTGCAGACGTGTGTCATTACCAACTGCGCCACTGAGAAAGAGAGCAAGCGCCTGGAACACAGGGTGATGAGCAGTCAGAATTAGATTGCGGTGAGAGGCGAAAAACGCTGTTTTTTGGAGTTACAAAACGTCGTGTAACTCAAAAACTAGGTGGACTAGAAGCATAATTCTTGTACTGGGTGAATCAGCGTACTTTGGTGTACTTTGACTGTGATTTGCATTGCTCTTTGTACATCTGTCGCTGAGATATGATGAGAGAAGAAAGGGCAGACCTCAGATATGATTGGCTGGCTGGGAAGCTGTGCAGGCCCTGATATGTAAATTTTATATGTATGAGTCCTCACAGAGGATCAGCTGCCTGGGGACCTGGCAGAAATATATACAAATAGTATGATTAAGCATAAATACTACATTTAGTAGAAATACTATGTTTTAGCACAAATACTATAAAATGGCAGAAATACTATAATTAAGCAGAAATACTATATTTGGCAGAAACACTATATTTAGTACAAATCTTGTGAAATAGCAGAAATAGTATGATTTAGCAGAAATGCTGTATTTGGCACAAATACTGAAAAGCAGCAGAAATGCTATGACTTAGCACAATAGTAATAACTTCTAGAAAAATTGGAAAAGCAAAATGGACAGCTGGAAAAATCCTGAACATGCTAAGGGTCCCTCAAATCTAATTGTTAATTGAAAAAAAAAATCAGCAAGAAAAGTATAACAGTCACACAATCACAAATATGGGCACATATGGAAACACACATGCACAGAGAGACACACACAGGATCAAATTCAGTCAACCAGTCTAAATATATTGAATTTAAGTGATATAATAAGATGCTCCCATCAAAAGGCTCTCTCTCGCTCTCTCTCTCTCTCTCTCACACACACACACACACACACACACACACACACACACACACACACACACACACACACACACACACACACACACAGAGCCTAAAGGGAACAGTATTTGTGCCATGGAGTGTTAAGAAGAATCTGAGGTCCATATTACAAAAGCTGCTAAAATCATAAAAGTTTGCAGAATTGTAATAAATGATGAACATGAATTAGTGGTGTGTGATAGTGTATTAATTTGTAGGGAAAAAACACATGTTGCCCAAGGTGTAATTGAACCCACGATCTTTGGGTTGCAGACCTGTGTCATTACCAACTGCGCCACTGGGAAAGAGAGCGAGTGCCTGGAAAACAGGGTGATGAGCAGTCAGAATCAGATTGCGGTGAGAGGCGAAAAACGCCGTTTTTTGCAGTTACAAAATGTTGTGTAACTCAAAAACTAGGTGGACTAGAAGCATAATTCTTGTACTGGGTGAATCAGCGGACTTTGGTGTACTTTGACTGTGATTTGCATTGCTCTTTGTACATCTGTCGCTGAGATATGACGAGAGAAGAAAGGGCAGACCTCAGATATGATTGGCTGGCTGGGAAGCCGTGCAGGCCCTGATATGTATTTGTATGTATCAGTCCTCACAGAGGATTAGCTGCCTGGGGACCTGGCAGAAATATATAGAAATAGTATGATTAAGCATAAATACTACATTTTTTAGAAAAACTATATTAAGCACAAATACTATAAAAAGCAGAAATACTATATTAAGCAATATAAATATCCTCTAAAAATCATATAAAAAGCAGTAAAACTGCACTATGATTTGGTAGAAAAACCCTAATTAATCAAAAATACTAAATTTGGCAGAAATAGCAGAAACACTATATTTAGCACAAATCTTATGAAAGAGCAGAAAGAGTATGATTTAGCAGAAATGCTGTATTTAGCACAAATCTCATAAAATAGCAGACATAGTATGATTTTGCAGAAATGCTGTATTTAGCACAAATACTGAAAAGCAGCATAAATGCTATGACTCAACTAGTGATGGGTCCAGCAACACTGACGCACCGGCGCATGTATCAAGCTCACAGAGTGAAGCCTGTATCGGTGCGTGCGTCGCTTTAAGAAAAAGTCACGTGATCGATACAGCTGCTGTATCGCAAAAAGATATGACGAGGGAAAAAAGTGGTTCATTTCCAGAGTTTGAAAGCTGAAGAAATCTGAGCGAGGGACAAATTTCCTACCCTCAAACAAACGTAATTCATGGCCAAATGGTAATAGGTGAGAAAAAAAATCGTACACTGTGAGCGTCAGGAGTGTCTGAAGATATATTGGCACAAGCCTCATGTCTTAACGTCGCTTTGTTAGGGAGATATGACGATTCGAATATGCCTCTCATTACAGAAATCAAGCGGTGATTTTGAACAAACTCTCCATTGACTTTCTATGGAGAGTTTTCCGACTTTGTGTTGGTCTGAGGAGATTTGCCAAAATTCTATAAATCTCACAACAATGATAGTGACATTTTCTGAAAGCCAGCAAAAATACCTACGTTTTGATGTATAATTTGTGGAAGTTGAGTGAAAATTGAGCAAATAGCAAGAAGTTGTTCGGACATGAAGAGAAGACTGCGAAACCTACAGTGGCACACTGGAAGCCAAGTGCATAGCAACCATAACAACGCATGTATTTTCTGAAAAATCACAATTTTGCAACTCAAAACTTTAAGAGGGATAAAAATAAAACTGTAACAGATATGAAAAAGCTGAATCATTCATGAATAGCCCAATAATTTGAGAACATTTTAAAGTTTAAATGGTTGTTCTACGTGAAAGTAGGAAAAAGTAGTTAAGTTTCAAAAACAAGCAAGTTTTAGCAGAATTGCGGAAGTTTCCCATTCATTTCAATGGGACAAATTAAAGGAAAAAAGCTTAATATTTTAAAAAGTATAACAGTTAAAAATACCAAAAGTCATAGCCATCATTAGCAGAAATAGCAGAATAGTTTAAAATTTGAACGGTGAAAATCGGCTGAAAATTGTGGAAGTAGAAAAGTGCCAAATAAAAGTGCAAAAAGTGGCAACTAGAATAATAAAGTATAAAGAATAAAGAGAAACAGGAACTCAATAGTGTGGATGCCTAAAGCATCCACACAATAATAATAAAGTATAAAGAATAAAGAGAAACAGGAAGTCAATAGTGTGGATGCCTCCAGCATCCACACAATAAAGAATAAAGAGAAACAGGAACTCAATAGTGTGGATGCATAAAGCATCCACACGATAAAGAGAAACAGGAACTCAATAGTGTGGATGCATAAAGCATCCACACAATAATCGGGCCCCCGAGCAAATGCCTGGTATGCCCGATGGCCAGTCCAGCTATGGCCGTGCCATCAGTTAACCCTAGGGTAGGCCGACCCCTGCTCTAAGTGATCAAAGTGGATCTAAAACAGAAGATAAATCCACTGATTCTTTGTAGAGTTCATCTGCTGCTCACATGAATCCTGTGATGAAAGATTTATTTCACTGAATGTTTCTTCAAAGCTCATTTCAACCTATTGAAGGTTGTGCATGAATGAAAGTGCAGACTGAGAGTGGATCACATGATGTTTAAGGTGTGTCATGTGACATGTTCAGTATTGTCACACATGTCTAGATTGTCCCTGATATCATAACTGCTCAAACACTGATGATTATATTTGAAGAATTATTACTGATGGCAGCAAAGTTTGAATGGAGCTCTCTGTCTGTGCTGATTTGTCGCCCTCTGGAGGTCAAAACACAAACTGCATGATGTCACTGTAACCACCACAGTGACAGGAAGTGTTTGTAAATGATGAAACATGTCAGTGATGCTGATAGTGTGTTCATCACAGACGTTCAGGCTTCATGTTGACATGAATCAAAGTGAAAGCAGAGAAACTGGAATGAATCAGGTGTTGTAGAAGATGGAGAAACAGGTTGGAGAGAGGATGCTGCTCCTTCTTTGAGATCAAACATGTCGTGTTGTTCACGTGCTGTCAGCGTGACGCAAAGAAACCATGGAAACAAAGTGTGAGTGAAATCAGTCCAAAGTAACAGAGTGAAGAGCAGCAGATGAAGCACAGAGGACACAAAAAGGAAGGAAAGAAGGAAACAAGGTCCATCTGTGTCCTTTCAAACAAGCATCAACATCCAGGACTGAAACATGACTCCACTGAGAAACTGAGCGCTCCACCATCTGCTCCAAATGCACTCACACCAAACAGGCCATCTTTGATATCCAGTCTATGCCCTGGGCTCCTGCAGCCTCTCCTTCAAAGCTCTGAGGCTTTCTGTCTGCACTGACTCCCTGCTTCTTCAAACCTGTCCTCAGGTGTTCCAGCTTTGCTCCCGCATGCTGCTCACAGCCAATCAGATCGTGACTTTCATTCTCTGAGCAGATGCTGAAGCAGACCCAGGCTGCACAGAACCTTCAGGTCAAAAAGCTCAACATGTTCCTGTATCTCCAGATTGGGGAAATGCTGGAGATGATGAAGGTCATCTTGACGTTGATGAGGAGGGCGTCAGGAGAAAAACTAGTTTTGTCCTGCAGATGGCGCTCTTGCACCGTGTTCAGAGAGCCGACACTTTGATGATGCTGGAACTCAACTTACTTTTAGCCTGGGTTGGACTCTATATGAGCAGCTTCACTCTGGTTTCACTGTTAAATACACTTGTTTGATTTCACTTGGAAAAAAGAGTAAAATAAATATTTTATTGCAAAATTATTTTTTGGTACATTTTTTGAGGGTCAAATATCTTGTTTGATTTGAGGAATGAACTGTTAAGGTGTTAAAAATGAATCATGTTAAAATACTTTAAATCAGTGCAGATGTGTAATGTAATGTAACATGTTGATAATGGTTGTAGTGGGCTTGTAATGTAAATGTGATTAAATGTGACATTAATGGTGACGCTGCATAAACCTGATCAAACAGTTCTATTAGTGGGTCTGTGTGATCAGCATCAGTGGGTTAAGGTGAGGCCTTGACTAGTAGAACGTCATGTTGGTGTCTGACAACACATGAGCCAACATCAGACTCCGAGCGCTACGATGCTAAAGATCAGAAGATCCAGTGTGACATCATCGTTACCTGGCAACAGCAGCCCTCATCTGACTTTATTGGAGGATATTTACAGCAGCAACACTGTTTAGTTTGATATGACGGATTAACAACATGCTGTGATATCCAGTTCATCTGTAATAGATACTGGATCTAATCAGTCAGCAGATATTTGATCAGCTTATTTATAACTATACTAGAAACAAACACAACTGTGTTGGTGATTGATGCAAACTTGCATATCAGCCTTTGAAGGTTTTGTAGTATTGAGAACAGAGAGGTTGTGTTAGGGCTGAAAAGCCCGACTTGTTCTCCTCTGCAGGTCATCAAATGCACCACAGAAGTTTGTATTTGCACAGCCTGTATATGTTTGATGGCTTTATTATTCTCTGTTCAAAGACAATAAATGTGGAAAATGTCTCATGTAGTATCAGCTTCATTTAAAATGACTGCAAACATTTAGAGAACATGTGCTGCTGTTTGTCCTACATTTCAACACTGAATGAACCCTGAAAACGTGATGGCAGGTGGCAGATTGGAGTCCACATGAAATATCGGCTGTATGAAGACTGGAAAATATAGATGATACAAATATGCAGCCAAACATTTGTGGACATGGATAAACTCTCTGATCCAAAAAGCAGGAAGTGACACAGCTAGAAAATGAAAGTGTGTAACAGCTGAAGTCAAATGTAATGCAGAGTTGAATCTGCACTTGGATCCATGTGTGAAAGGTCCACATGTAGGGATCACATGAGTCCTGATGTTTGTCAGTGCAGCTTGATAACTCCATCTACTGTGGGCTACATATACTGGGCTGGTAGCTCCATAGTGTTGGAAAGAAACTATTCAATGTGCAAATTTAAAATCAGAGGCTCTTCTAACACAGGAGCCATGTTGAGTTTAGATCACAGCGACCACCGGCAGTCTGAAATGGAATGAAGCCCATTGACAGCCAGCAGGTCTAAACAGGAACGCAGCCATTTGTATGCGTGGCAATGATGTGGCTGCAGCTGACACAGGATTGGTTCAAACTAAACATCAGACGCATGTCACAGAGTTCACAAATAAACTCCCGTTTTATCTATAACATTTGGAGAACACATTTAGGAAAGTAACATCCTGGTAGAACATTTTCTTAAAGCAAAGCAGAGCTGCAACATGACTGTGAGGATTCACAATAATAACGTCAGAATACTTTATTATTATGAAGACTAAAGTGCACCTTAATGCTGCCAATGAATACACATGTTCTTTGTGAAAGCATGAGCACAGCTGACATGCACCACACTGACCCCACTCGCCCCATTTCTTCATCCACTTCTTGCTCTTGTGCTTGAAATGAGACGCAGACGCAGCAAAAGTCAGAGGCTCTAAAATCCACAAAAAGGGGGCTTGTTAGATCAGGATATTGATGTGATCCATAGAAAACATGGATAATACACCACTTTATTTGAAGACATCTGTAGCACTGCCTCAGGATGTTTCCACAGACTCCTCTGTGCACCTAAAGAAAAGGTCAAAGGTCAGCAGCACATGTAGTTGGGACAATTCTTCAGTCGCACAAACTACACAATCATTTTCCTCCAATTAGGACTTTTCACTTGCAGAAATGGTCCTGTGTGATTTCTAGGCTGTGATATAAAAACTAGTTCCTAATGGCAGCGATTCACTCAGTAAACATGTGTTTCCTTCACCAACCTCACACACAGATCCAATAAGATCAGGAAGTGGGCAGTATAGTACAATATGTGTTATTTTGTACTGTGCTGCCCAAACTAAAGATCTGCTGAAGTGTTGGAAATGATTCAGATGTTTATTTTGGACGATACAGCAGAAGATCAGACATGAAAGTGGAGATAACACAGAAGACCTGCAGCAAAGGGTCAGAGGTCAGACTGGGCCACGTGATTCAACAATGAGCCAATGATCATCAAGTAGTGACTAAAGCAGAGCCCTGACGTTCTGACATTTATCACACAGTTAGAACAAATGTCTGCTGATGACTTCATCTCATGAAATGACTGATAGATGTCAATTCATTGATCAGCTGAGCTGCTGATCTTCATCGTGCACAGAAACATTCAGCTTGTTTCAATCAGTAAATAACTCCCACTACTCCCAGTTTGAACTGTTCCCACTCAAAATGCTGTCAGAACAATGATCATTGTAGAACTTCACAAACATCACGTGTTGTTTTCCACATGGAAGATCAGCAAACATACAGAAACTTCCTGTTGCCACACACGGCCTCTAAAATCTCTTCCACGCTTTCTGTCTGAAGTCCACTCTCTGTGTCGGATCCACAGGAAACAACAAGATCTTATTAACATGGTTTTCAATGTGTCTACTTCCAAAAAGTCCAACCAATGAACAAATGTGTATATTTGTGGAGGCCGAACAAAAGCATGACACATTTGTCTGTTTCTATAAACTGGTGTCAAACACAAATATGAAGAGTTTCATTGACAGACTCCAAAATGCCCCCGCAGTGAATCACAGGGAAATCCTACAGTGTGCAGAGAATCTTAATGGCTCCAACATCAACACATCCACAATGTTGGATCCAGTTCTACCTCACAGAGTTACTAAGACACACCCTCTGCCAGCATTACAACAGCTCCACCTGCTTCACCTGCCTCCTCAGCCTCTGTACACCTGAAGAGAAAAGAAAGGCTCCAAAAGCTCAAATCTACAAAGGATTCATGAAGTTTCATCCAACAAGAACATGTTTGCCTTCCACAGTGTGCTGTTAGACACCACTGTACCTCTGCCATTTCAAAAAGAGCAGCTTGGGAACATTTTGGCTCCAAACACTTTGTGTTTAACTTCCTAATCTTTGTTTTCTTTGTGAACAACATCTGGAGCTTTTTGACTCATAGAAACATCATTTTGTTCTTTAGATGACAGCAGATTGGGACTGAATAATCAATCACTATCAAACCAATAAAGATGCTGATTTTACAGGAACTTTGTTGGAGAAGCTGGAAAGACATGAAACTGGTGGAGATCCCAAACCAGTTGATAGTGCTGATTATTCCAAATAAAGCTGTTTTCCATTTGATATGACTTTCTGTCCTGATATATAATAAAGATGTTGTTGTTTTTGAGCCCCTGTATTAAAAGTAGATCCAGTTTAAAGTCAGCTTGAGTTTGATGTCTTTATGTCAAAGCTGCTCATGATGTTGAGCTGCTGATGGAATAAAAACAGGGAAAAATCTGCCTCAATATAAAAGCATGTAGTCCAGACTTAAATGGAGCCTATTGTTAGCTGAGGTCCACACACAGTGTTTGACAGTGTAAACTGTGTGAAAGGGCTGCTGGTGGAGCTCACTAGGATGAGCAGGTGA
Source organism: Pelmatolapia mariae (assembly GCF_036321145.2). Taxonomy (NCBI): domain Eukaryota; kingdom Metazoa; phylum Chordata; class Actinopteri; order Cichliformes; family Cichlidae; genus Pelmatolapia; species Pelmatolapia mariae. Next base: position 10,740,458 of record NC_086229.1, read on the forward strand.
CCATGTGCCACGAGGTGGAGAGCAGCTGGCCTGGCTTTGATTCTGACCACGCCCCCTTTCTCTCTCCCTCTGCTTTGCTGTCACTTATCTTCACTGCTCTGTCCAATAAAGCTGAAAAAGGCCCCAAATCAAAGAAATCTGCTGCAGCCTCTGAAATGTCTTCTGTTTCCTTCCCGACGGCTTTTTCACCGTCAGCCCATCAGACAGTCCAGCAGCATTTATGATGATGTCATGATGTTGAAGAGACTGCTATGGTGGCCTCCCATGACCCCCAGCCTCATCTACACTGAGATGCAGACATTTGAAAACAACTGAATAATAGTCCAACACAACAGTCTGTGTACAGACACACACTGAGCTTTCATAGAGTCAAAGGAGTCAATCAAACACAGCTAGTTGAGTCATTTCTTGTGTGAGTCTAAAGTGAATCTAGTATTTGAAAGTCCACTTCCTGTATTTGTTGTTGAAGACTTCTTCAGCTTCTTCTCAAGGACATCAGCTGCTTGTTTGGCAGCAGAGGCAGTTAAGAAGCTTCCTGAAAAACACTGAACAGTGAGTTCACTGTGGCATATGACAAATTCAGCTTTCTATGTGCAAATGTGTCTGTGTCAACCTTTCAAATGCTGTTGAATCCAAAACATCAGCGGCTCCTTGGCTGCTCACTTCATGCACTTCTGTCTTTGTGACAGTCCAATGACATCACAGCTGTTTCCACCCCCAGTGTCTCAGGACTGGACACCTTTAAACATGTGGAGGATCAAACAGCCGTCCAGCTAAACATACATGAAACTATCAAAGCTGACAATCATTCCAATAACATCTAATGCTACATATATATAGACACAGGACTACAAGGAAATGGCTCTCAGCATCTGGCTGTGGGAACAAATGATCCCTGTTTGTCTTCAAATTGTGTGCATGTTTTAGACGTGTGTCACATGTAGAAACACAAAAATGACACAAAGATGTGTTTGACACAACTGTGCAGCTGTAAGTTGTTTCTAATGATTCATTGAAGCTCTTCTAACATTCTGGAGACAATCAGTCCATGAATCTGTTCAACACCACAACAATTTGACTTCAATGTGAACGTTTGCCATTAAATAACCTTCTTCATCCAGCTGACAGCATCCTTCATTCTATGATATGAACAGTTCCTCCTGTTGATGACAAACCTCTGACATGATCTGCTTGAGGAGCTTTTTCATGTGAAGCTCTCTGAGCTCAGGGCTAAGTTGCTGTGTTTCATCTTTAAGAGCTGCTGCCTCCTCGCCGTTCTTCTTCTCCTAATGACACCATTTCTGCTTCAGATCTTTCACTGGGCCTAAAACAGATGAAGAGTAGATCTACTGCTGTTCACTGTTTGTGTCAATATGGAGAAATATGAAAGACAAACACAGCACATACAGAGAAATGTAGACAGAATGTGCAGCCAGTGCAGTAAATGGTCTAAATATCAGCTCTTTAGAAAATGATCCTGATGAACATGAAACTATCATCAGCAGCATCTTCAGGTCTCTGATGGTCCAGGCTTGTTGTTGGGAAACAGCCCTGCTGGGATGATGGTGTCCTCACAGAAACAGTCAGTGATGCTGTTGATCTCCATCACAGAGCACGTCCCAGTCTGCAGTCTCAGTCCTGCAGGGCCTCGCTGGCTTCCTGACTCCACCCAGTCAACAACAGGAAGTGTTTGCAGGAACAAAGTGAGGCTGTGGTCAAACAGGAGTTTTTATCTCCTGGCTCTGACTCTCACTGCGGCCCCGCTGCTGTGTCAACATGTGTTTGTGCTAAACAATGATGGAAAGTGTTAGAAATGACTTGTTGGCCTCTGATCTGTCACAAACAGCTGAAACGTGTCTCTCATGAGTCACATGAAGGTTTCTGACAGAAAGGACAAAAAGTAGCTGCAGTCAGTTTGTGTCATTTTTATATTTATTCATCTGGGAGAAAAATCTGAGGGACATTAAAATGTGTTTTCAACAGAGACAAGAACATAAATATAACGTCACAGGTAAATGAACATATTTCAAGTAAACAGCTGGACTGATCAGGTCCAAACACAGAGTGATCAACAAACAGCTGTCATATCTTTATATATAAGCTCTTTATAAATCCTGTTCACTGCAGTCTGTTTCCTAATAATGTCAAACTGTTAGAAACACAGAAACATGGTCTTTGTTCGCATAAAGCTGTCTGGGATCCTTTGTTGTTCTTTTGATGCAGAGTTACATTATAAATATAAAGAGTTATTTCAGAGTCTCATCAGTTTTCCTGCATGTCTTTATTGAACACATCAGCAGGGCTGAAGCTCTCATGTTAAACACACACTGATCTATGGACACGTTCATGTGTTTCTAACAGAACCAGGCTGTTATCAGCTGCACTAACATGATGTCACACACACTGAATGTAACAGTGACATCATCACACAATCAGCTGTGATTGTTTCACTGTCATCAAACTAGTCAACAGGAAGTAGAATCAATAGAAACAATCATTTACTGACAGCATGTCTGATGGAAATAAGTGCAGATTATGTATGAAGTATAACTGCACACAGTAACTGTGTTACAATAAGGACTTAACAGCGCCCTCTGCTGGAGTGTTTCAGTACTGCGTTCACTAGAATACACCACCTCCTCCTCCTCCTCACACCACCTGCTACAGCTCTACTCTTCTATGACTACAGTCATCCACAGCACTGATGTGAGGTCACATGGTTCATATGTAAGGAGCACAGAGACGTGCTAGCAGCTGACCTCAGGTCAGTTTAATGACTGTGAGCAGCAGCTGTGTTCTTGTCACTGTGACAGGGAGACACTCTCAGACACAGCGCTCATGTCAGCTTGTTCTCATGCAGGAGGATCAGGAGCTCCATGTTTGTCTTCATGTTTGAATCATGATGTGTTTGTGCCATCAGAGTCTGTCATGAGTACTCAGGGTTTCACAGCAGCTCTTCTGGATGCTGACGAGGACTCCAACCTCATGTTTCACCTCTCTGAGCTTCTGATGTCTGTGAACACTCGTGTTTCTTCTCTGGGCTCATCTGGACAAAAACACCTTTCTGTGTTTGGCTCCAGCCTCATTCTGACTGACAGGAAGTGTGTTATCCATGAGCTTCTTTGTTTCCTGCTGTGTTTCCTGTCTGTGGACAAACACGAGTGTTTCAGCTGAGGACTTGGTTCCTTCCACCTGTCCATACAGGACATCACGCTGTCTTTTCTTTGATTTCTCTGACTCGTGTATTATGAACTAAATGTATCCTGATACACACAGAGATGGATGAGCAGAGGTCACATGATGAAAGAACAAACACGGAGTCTTTGACTTATTTAGATATTTATTGATGAATGCAAACAAACCCTGACACTGAACCATCGTCCAGCTTTCACAGAACAAACCTGATCACATGACCTGCTGACCCAAACAGTGAAAAGCTCCATGGCAACAACAACAAACAGCCTCACATATGTTAACAGAGGCTGTTAGAAGCACAGAGTCTTTACAGTCTTCCTCCTGTTTGGACACAGATCTCTGCACATCTTCATCACAGTTACTCACAGACGTGCAGAGTGTGTGGATATCAAAGCTAAGTTTCCACCATGTTTGTAGTCTGTACTGGGACTCATGGAGCATCTCTCTATGAGCACTCAGTGCTTTAAACAGTGAGTCCCAGTTTAACCAGCAGCCTTCACACCACACAGACATGGAAACTTCAAACCCTCAGACTGAAGTCACTGGCAGTCTCTGGCACCAGCGACTGCGCTAACAAACATACAGCAAACAGTGAAGGTTTGGTAGATAAAGCTGGTTGGGTAATACCAAGTATGCAGCGAAGGAGGCGGGGTTACATTACTAGATGATTAAACATGAAACTATTTTGCTGATAATAATTGAAACGATTAAAGAAAATCAAGATAATTCATAATTTTATAAACTGGAATGATGAAATTATATTACCTGGATCTGATTATTGGGGGGTCGTGACCCCCGTAACCCCCCTGGAAATGACGCGCCTGGTCCTGAGGTCAAATCCACCATCTTTGTTTCAGTGCTTGATGTTCTCCCGTGTTTGTGTGCGTCCTCTCCGGTACTCCGGCTTCCTCCCACAGTCCAAACACATGCAGTTAGTGGGGTCAGGTTAACTGTGAGTGGTTGTGTCTCTCTGTGTTTCCACCTTAATCAATGACTTCCTGTTAGCATTAAGTGCTTCTGTAGGACTGATGTCATTTTCATGGTTGGATCATTTAAATGAAGCTGGACTCAGATGCAGTAAATAAGTTGATTGATCATTAATGAATAAAGCTGGTCAAATCCATCACGTGGACACATGTGATTGTGTAGTATTGATCCCAATGCTGGTACTAGTCCTGGATCAATAACACTGGATGGATGCGTTCAGCATGGAGCCCCTGAGCTGTGTTACAGACAAACATGGAAACTGACAGGTAGGGGTGGGCGATATAAACGATATACGATAGAAACGATAGAGATTTTGACTATATCGCTCTATCGCGATAGCGCATGTTGATGATGTCATCAAGTTTCACCTGTTTTGGTCGAAAGTATCGCAGCGGCTACAACCATTATCATCTCTAAATTATGTTCTCCTGACTAAAGTTTGGCCCGTGTATAGCATCCTGCTATGCGATTGCATTTGTCCCAAACCACCAGAATCCCTCATGTTAACTTTTATCGAGTGGAAAAAAAGTTGCCGTTCATCCTCCAGCTTAGAGCTGGGCGATATGACCCAAAATTCATATCTCGATATTTTTTAGCTGGATGGCGATATAAGATATATATCTCGATATTTTTTTAAAGCCATAAAGTAAGAACAAAAAGAGAGTTCTTAGTCAAAGCTGTGTCCCAGATGTCACACAGGCACTTTTATTAACATACAGCATAGATGTACATGAAAAAAACTACTCAAAAATAAATTATGAGCATTTATGAAATAATGATGCTCCATAAATAAAAGAAAACTATGTTGTTTTGTGTATAACAAAGAGCTCACAATTGTGCAGTCAAAATGTAAACTAACAGACGCTGAGCATAATAACAGACAGATTTCACAGCTGCTCTGTTCCCAACTTCTACTGCGTGACTGACAGCCTGGAGTTTGAAATCCACTTCGTAACCGTGTCTCTGAACAGGTGCCATTTATGGTCCTTATACACACACAATACGGTAATATTACGTTGAAGCACAGTACGTATCACTCGGCGAGGCTCCTCGGTAGCCGTAATGCTCCGACAATCCATCAAGCGGTGCAGCTCCCTAGCTTACCAAAGTCGAACTAAAACATTTTTTGACAGATTGCTGAGCGCTGTGTATCACATAAAATCGGTTCGCGGTCATCAAGCACAACCAGAATTCATACAAAAAGGCGCGCAGTCAACTTTTGAGAAAATGAAAGGATTTCAGGCCGCGCATGGCGTTAGCGTGGTTAGCTCGTTAGCGTGGTTAGCTCAATAGCATGGTTAGCTCATTAACACGTTGACGCCGTCCAGCCCCACGCGCGGGGCGATACGCAGTAACTCATTAACGGAGATTTGCCGTGTCCATCTTGTCGCTGCCTGCAGGTGAAGCGATGGGGGAGGAGGGGGAGTTGTGTTCAGTGAGGCGAGGACGAAAGAGAGGCAAACTTGTGGCTTCACAACTATAATTATAACGTAACATAGACTATATCAATATAAAGGATATTGTCACATCTTATATCTCGTATAAAAATATATCGATATTTTTAAAAAACTCGATATATCGCCCAGTTCTACTCCAGCTTCACTGTGCTAATGTTATGCTAACATAGCTGTGTCGCTAGCAATCACGTAGCACATCATTATATACCAGGTAGTCCAACTTCAGTAACCCTACAAACGCCACTGCTGTTTAGTTTCCTGTCTTCATTTATGTTGGAAGTGGTAGCAGAGCTGTACGTTTTAATTAGTTTCAAAAATTTCTCAGTCAGAACATGGTATGAAATGTTTAGGTATACACTAGCGAGCTAACTTCCTGTTAACTTCTAACTCCGTTTAATTTAATAGATTCTGTTTTCATGGATGCCTGGATGTTAAACTTAGTTGTTACACCCGATAAAGCAGCAACGCTGATGATTTTATTAAAGATGAAAGAATTTAGACCGTTTTTAACTCTCAGTGTTCGTTTGACTTTGGGACCTGAAGAAGACGGAGTTTTGGACCCAGATTACTCCGCGAAGCTCCTACTACGGCAGCCGTAATGCTCTGACAATCCATCAAGCAGTGCGGCTTACCAAAGTTGTACTAAAACATTTTTTAACAGATTTCTACACGCCAAAATCAGTTCAAGGTCAGTGAGCACAACCAGAATTCATACATAAGGCACACTCTCGATTTTTGAGAAAATTAAAGGATTTCAAGTGCGCCTTATAGTGTGGAAAATACGTTATACAGAAGAAAAGAATATATCGCGATATATACCGTTACCGCACGTGCTTCAAATTATATCGTGATATGAATTTTAGGCCATATCGCCCAGCCCTACTGACAGGTCTGTGTCATTCACAGTCTGTAACACTTCTAAACAACAGAGGCTGACCCAAGTGCCTCAGAGCCAGGCACGCTCACATCACAGCTCTCTAAAGAAGTTTCAAAATAAGAGCTGAAAGCTGTGTTTGCTTGTGTTAGCTTATTATTGTGGAGACTAACATTCAGTGATCATGTGTTCAGACTCATAATGATTACTCTCATAAATCCTGATCTTTGTATTTACTGTGTGTTGGATCAATAACTGAGATTCATCGTATCACACAGATGTGCTGCTGCTGCTGCTGGTGATGTCAGCACATCTGGAACAATACGAGGTATCTGCTACCAGACTGAGCAGGACGTGAGACCTGTGGACTGTTTAAAGCTGTCCCTCCACAGGTCACTCAGACCTGATCCACACCTCAGTGAGATTCTCTGACTTCCTCAGTAGAGACAGAAACCATTCAGATCTGGGACCATCAGCTGACTGATGATGTCACACAGACTGTGTTTTTCAGGAACAGTCATTCTGATGTGAGCCTGCTAGCTGACAGCAGACCTGATGAAACCACATGTTGACATCTGTGAGGACAGACTGGACTCTTTGACTGCACCTTGGTTCTCCTCAGAGGTCTGTACAGGAGCATGTCCACCCCCACTGAAGATCTCAGTCACTGTGAAACATAGAAAGCTGCTTGTGTGGCCTCTGCCTCACATGTAGATGCAGCTACAGGTTTCTCTGTCAGTCAGACTGAAACAGTGTCCTGATGCTGCATCATTCAGCTCTGTGCCCCAGTCAGCATCACTGTGTCTACCAGTGTCAGTGTTTCTTTTCCTGTAACACTCAGCACAGGCTCAGCTGGTATCCAGTGTTGGACTTTCAGCTGCTGTGATAGATCCTCTAACATAGATCAGCTCTGCTACATGTTGTTAGATCAGTGCAGCTGCCTGTCATGTCCTGATGTTTCTCTGGGTCAGCAGCTTGTCCATCAGAGGTTCACATGGAGCTGATCCAGTATCTCCAGTAACTGTGTTCTGTGCCTCACTGGTTCATCCTTCTGTCTGTGTGACGTCAGTCAGATGTTAAACTCTGTAATCTTCACTGTGTCACAGAGTTCAGTGAGTCCCGTTATTCACAGGATCAATCAGATCATCAGAGATGATCAGCAATCAGTGGTGCCAACAGCGCCTCCTGTGGTGAGAGGATGCAATAATGCAATGGAGCATTTTTCCACTGAACACTTCCAGTCATGGAAACTGTCTGTTGGATCTGTGTGACGTTGCTTTCTTGTGTTGCTTTCTTGGTTAGAGTTCCTCACAAATGTCCAGATGATTCTTCTAATGAGGCGTCGACCATGTTTTCAGTTCTTTGGAAGAAAACATCGCCCTTTGCCATCCTTACTTTTCTTTGACTTCTTCAAATGCAGCTGAACTCCAGCTGGTATTTGATTGGACTCTGCAGCTGTTTCTGGTCATCAGTTCATTCCTGCAAACCTCTGAACCTGAACAACAATGATGCTGCATTGCTGGCTGATCCCAAAAGCTTGATTCTGTTCATCTGGACGTTTTCACCTTTGCTCACTGATCAGGTGACTTCTTCAGTCTCAGCTGACTGCAGCTTTACAACCTTACAAACAGCACATTTGCACAATGACTGAAACCAGCAGCACCTGATATATATGATACTAATATAATACATATACATATATAATCCATACTAATGATGAAGGAACTGAGCTCACAGTGTTCATTCAGTGAACTACTCAGTTTATTTTGGCCTCAGAAATGCTCACTCTGTTTGTACATCACTGTCAGCAATAGACTCATTCTGCTGTGTGGACAGGAACACGTGTGACATCACTTCCTGTTTGTTTGTGACTGAAGAGGAAGAAGTTTACAAGGAATCATTTAGAAGAGTTTCAAACATCAACTGATTGAATCCATGAATGTGAAAACGTGTTTGTGAGTGAAAGAGACAGACATGTACAGACTGAACTATCTGTTCAACAGTCAGAGTGTTTCTCTAACAGGAGACACTCTTTACACTCAGCACAGGGACACTGAGGAACCAGACCAGAACCTAAACCCAGGATAAAGAGTTTGAGTGAATGTGGTGTTGAAGGTGTGGAGGTGGATCAGAGTGTCAGAGGAGACTCTGTAGAAGGACAGAGTGCCAGCAGGACAGTCCACATACACTGCTGCTCTGTTAGAGACAGAGGAGGAGGAGGAGGAGGAGGAGGAGGAGGAGATGGATGTTTCTCTGTTATTGTGGAGGACATAACAAGGAGCACTATTATAGCACTCCAGACTCCAGGACTGATCATTGTGTCCAAACCCACAGTCACTGCCTCCTTTGCTTCTGATGCTTCTGTAACTCACTGATATATAAACTTTTCCTCTCCACTCGACCTCCCAGTAACAGCGACCAGTCAGACCATTTCTACACAGCAGCTGACGATGAACATCAAATCTGTCTGGATGATCAGGATATGACTGAAACTCCTCCACATGTGTCACCTTCCTGTTGTTGTCAGACAGTTGGAGCTTTGTGTTCACTGTGTTTGTGTCGATTGTGAGTTGACAGGAATCTGATGGAGAGAACAAACACAATCCAGCTGCAGTTATTGATCCATCATCTGTTCATTGATTGACACTTTGATGATGACTCCTGACATGATGAAGATGGTTGAATGTGTGCTGCTTTGTTTTCATGAATCCCATTAAAAACACACTTACACTTCCTCAGACCTGGTCTCAACCATCGGACTCCAGCAGGCTCCACCCTGAAAGGAGGAGGGGTCAGAGCAGTCAGCATGCACACATGGACATTACATGGCTCTCATACACACACTGTTACACACTGAGCTCAAAGCTCGGCTCCACTGTTTTATTCAAAGAAATCTACATTTATTTATCAGCACATTTAAAAACAGCTTGAGCCAAAGTGCTGCACAGAGTAGAGATAAAATAGGAAACATACACAGTAATTACTATAAAGACTCGTCAGAATTGAAAGCTACAGAGTACAAATGTGTTTCCAACCGGGTTTTAAAAATGTCGAGTGTTGGTGACGACCTGATGTGAAGGGCGACTGTTCCAGAGTTTGGCTGCAGCGATCAATAAAGCTCACCTCTGTTTTTACGGCTAGTTCTGGTCAGAAGCTACTTATCTGCAGACCTGAGGGCTCTGCTTGGATTATTTAGTTAAAGAGAGATAAGATGGAGCCAATCCACTCAGAGATTTAAAGACAAACAACAAGATCTGGAAGTGGATTCTATGACGTACTGGTAACCAGTGGAAAAAGCTGGAAAAAGCTGGTGATGAGTCGTCTAGCACAGAGCCACCGCTGGAACCAGTGTGTGTGTGTGTGTGTGTGTGTGTGTGTGTGTTCCAGATGTGACCCTGTGACCTCATACCATAAATCAGTAAGAGAAGGTACGACCTCTCTCATGACCCCAAGTTGTGTGTGCATGCCAGAGCACTCTGGAAGGCACACAGAGTCTTTACAGACTACTAAGGATCAAACCTCTATCATTATGCAATCGATTATAAAACTCATTTATGAGTAAATATTTCTAAGCATGAATTACAATCAACAATATAAACCTTACAGCTTGTCTTAAAAGCAGAATGTATTTGTTTCTCAAATGAGAAAGAGCTATCGAGAAACACTCCTAAATCTTTAGTTCTGAACTTTTCCAGTGGGCCAAGGTCAACATTATCTGCTAATGCTAAATAGGCTGTCGTTATTGACTAATGCTAATTTGATGCTAATTTTAAGGCAAATACGCATTAGAACCTAATGCTCATAACGTTTTCCTATGCATTATAGCAATGTGAGCAGCTGGTGGTAGTTAGGCTGATGCTAGCAGCTAATGCTAATTTGACGTGAATTAGCATTATTTTAGCAAGGAGTTAATGCTAAGTAGACAACCATTACTTGCTAATGCTAATTTTAAGTGAATAAGCATTGGCAACTAATGCTAATACCATATTCTCTTGATTTCTAACAATGTGAGCAGCTAATGCTAAGTAGGTTGCCGTTATTAGGTAATACTAATTTTTAATGCTTATACTATTTTTCCTTTAATTTTATTTGTGATGTGTGTTACCGTTAACAACTATAGCTAATTTGATGTGAATTAGCATTATCAAATAATGCTAACTATTTTCCTTTGCATTATAATGATATGAGGACTTATGCTAAGTAGGCTAGCTAATGCTAATTTGACGCGACTTAGCATCATCCGTTAATGCTAACTCTTTTCCCTTGCATTATAACAATGTGAGCAGCTAATGCTAAGAAGGCTGCTGTTATTAGCTAATGCTAATTTGATGCGCCTTAGCATTACCCGATAATGCTAACACTTTTCCCTTCCCTTTTAACAATGTTTGCAGCTAGTGCTAGGTAGGCTGATGCTAGCAGCTAATGCTAATTTGATGTAAATTATCATTATATTAGTGAGGAGTTAATGCTAAGTAGACTGCCATTAGCAGCTAATGCTAATACCATATTTTCTAATTTGACATGAATTAGCATCATCTGTTAATGCTAACTCTTTTCTCTTGCATTATAACAATGTGAGCAGCTAATGTTAAGAAGGATGCCATTGTTAGCAATGGTAATTTGATGTGTGTTAGCATTATCCGCTACTGCTAGCAATGTCTTATCTTACTTTTTATTACTTTTTAACAATATCAGCAGCTAATGCTAACATTACTTTCGTTTCAGTTAAGCCTATTTAGCATTAATTAACTTCATTTAGCATTAAGACGTTTATGGTAAATAGGCTACCATTAGCGGCTAATGCTAATTTTTGGTGAATAAGCATTGGCAACTAATGCTAATACCATATTCTCTTGATTTCTAACAATGTGAGTAGCTAATGCTAATTTATCCGCTAATGCTAACAATGTTTTTTTCTTACATTTTAACAATATGAGTAGCTAATGCTTATTCCATTTTTCCTTCCATTTTAACAATGTGATGTTTGTTACCGTTAATAACTATTGGTAATTTGATGTGAATTAGCATTATCAATAATGCTAACTATTTTCCTTTGCATTATAACGATGTGAGGAGTTATGCTAAGTAGACTGCCATTACATGCTAATGCTAATTTGATGTGAATTAGCATCATCCGTTAATGCTAAGTCTTTTCCCTTGCATTAAAGCAATGTGAGCAGCTAATGCTAAGAAGGCTGCTGTTATTAGCTAATGCTAATTTAATGCAAGTTAGCATCATTTGCATTATAACGATGTGATGAGTTAATGCTAAGTATGCTGCCATTAGCGGCTAATTCTAATTAGGGGTGAATAATTATAGAGATTGAAAATGTGACGTCAGTCAGGGATAAAACCGCAAAGGATTCTGGGAACTCGTGGCAAGAGGTACTAGCGCACGCAGGCTTTCAATTGAAATCAGTTACACAGCGGATAAAAAGAAACACAAAAAATGGCAAGAAGCTGTTGTATTATTAACTGCAATAGCCAGTCGCATGACAGCCACGGGAAGCCGACGGGTAAAGAGATCGGTTGTTATCGGATTACGTCGTTGAAGAGAGGTTGTTCGAGCCATGTTTCCGAAGTAACAAAGAGCCGACGGATGGCCTGGATTGCAGCAATTCAAAGACCAAATATAACGTCCCAGAACACTCCAGCTCACATGTTAGTCTGCTCCAAGCATTTTCACAAAGTAGTAGTTAATACGTCATTTTTCATAACATAATTGGTGATATAGGTTACAAGCAAGTCAGAAATTGTCGCGCTATGCTCCTTTGTTTATTGTGCATAAATAGTGAATTGTCCTGACACAATATTGCGTTTCGCTTCTGTTATTACCATGGTACATTGACAAAAACATATACTTTTATTCACAGGATAAAACAGTTGTTTTGTATCACTAATTGCCCAGTACGATTACAGCACACAATATTATTGTCACTGCTACATTTCTGTAATGCGTACCAGAAATTATTTCCACTACTATTTAATTATCGTTGAGCTTAAAGGTCCTATTAATAAATGGTTAACGAATGTGTATTTATGAAGATGATTTGTGAGGTAAACTTTGTTCGTACGATGGTCTTTCGTTCTACACGGTGCATTTCAAGGTCCTGTACCCATCCGTCGGTAAACTGTACCTGGGCTTGTTGCAGTGACCTGTAGTTACTAAACCTCATGAGTGTATGCACTCACTCCAAAAACCGTATAATTATAAATATGAGCGTGGTGAAAGTTGGGCAGCACGCTAACGTCTTTTGTACACTCTGTGTGCTCATAAGGGTCTAACCCTTTCACTCCTTTGATTTTTTTTCCTCGTATCTTTTCTTTGACTTTTCATCAAGTCTGTCTTTGTACGGACCGGCATTGTTCTCCTTCGTTTTGTACATAACTTTTTTGGGGGACAAAGAAAAAGCAAGAAGGTACTGGAACCGGAGAATGGACGTTTTGCGGTGCTGCAAATGCTTGCGTTTGATGCATTGCTTTGATTGTTTTGCCACGAGTACCCGGCATGCAATGCGCGAAAGTCACGTGGTCTGTCAATCTCTATTACTAGCTAATGCTAATATCGTTTTCTCTTCCCTTTTAACAATGTGAGCAGCTAATGCTAGGTAGGCGGATACTAGCAACTAATGCTAATTTGACGTGAATTAGCATTTTAATCCTGAGGAGTTAATGCTAAGTAGACTGCCATTAGTGGCTAATGCTAATTTTAGGTAAAGAGGAATTGGCAGCTAAATTGGCAAGAAAACCATATTTTGTTGCTTTATAACAATGTGACCAGCTAATGCTAAGTAGGTTGCCGTTATTAGCTAATACTAATTTGAGGTGAATTAGCATCATCCGCTTATGCTAACAATGTTTTTTCTTACTTTTTAACAATACGAGTAGCTAATGTGAACACATGTTTTATTCAATTTTAACTTTTCCCCTGCGATGTGAAGAGTTAATGCTAAATAAGACGCCATTACTGGCTAATTCTAATTTTAGATGAAAAAGCATTAGAAGCTAATGCTCATACTGTTTTCCTTTACTTTGTAATAATGACAGCAGCTAATGATAAAAAGTCTAGCATTATTAACTAACAGTGTTGGTCAAGTTACTTGAAAAAAGTAATCAGTTACTAATTACTGATTACTTCCCCCCAAAAGTAATCCCGTTACTTTACTGATTACCTATTTTCAAAAGTAATCAATTACTTAGTTACTTTTTAAAAACACGATTTACAACCTGAATAGGTGATAAAGCGATAGATCTTTCAGCCCAATTCTACTTTTTCTGCATAATTCATCATACAAAATGTAATCCAATGGAAACGTCTCTTTTTAAAACTTCTTTTATTAGTTTTAATCTTTTAACTTTATGCATCAAGCAAAAATTAAATTATATGCAACATTCTCTGACTGGAAGAAAGTTGTTTAACATTTAAACCTATTTTCTGCACATTCCAGCATATAAAATAAAATATTTTTTTGTGTTTACACTCACTCTTTCAAATAGATGCAAGTAAAACACAGCAGAAAATAAATAAAATCAAAGACTAGCGGTCCTGTTGCTCTATTTTCACCTGTAAAGCAGGACTGGGGTAGGCGGAGGAGGTTTACCCTGGTGCAGGTGTGATATATTATGATCTGCAGACAGCTGTTGTCACGAACGTCGCACTCGCTTACGTCACTGTCATGAGACGTTCTCGCAAAAAATCACGGTTTTAGTAACGCAGTAACGCAGCGTTCCTACGTGAAAGTAACGGTAATCTAATTACTGTTTTTGCAATAGTAATCCCTTACATTACTCGTTACTTGAAAAAAGTAATCAGATTACTTTTTAACAATACGCCATTAGTGGCTAATTCTAATTAGGGGTGAATAATTATTAGCAGCTAATGCTAATACCGTTTTCTCTTTCCTTATAACAACTTGAGCAGCTAATGCTAATTTGAGGTGAATTAGCATTATATTAGTGAGCAGTTAATGCTAAGTAGGCTGTCGTTATGAACTAATGCTACTTTGACGTGAATTAGCATTATGCGCTAATGCTAATACTGTTTTCCCTTACATTTTAACAATGTTAGCGGCAAATTCTAAGTACGCTGTTGTAAATAGCTAATGCTAATTTGATGTCAGTTAGCATTATCAGATAATGCTAACTCACTATTTTCTCTTACTTATTAAAAATGATAGTAGCTAATACTAATACTCTTTTCTGTTGGGTAACAACGAAGTGAGAAGTTAATGCTAAGGCTGCTTTTAGCGGCTTATTCTAATTAGGGATGAAAAATTATTAGCAGCTAATGCTAATACTGTTTTCTCTTTCCTTATAACAATATGAGCAGCTAATGCTAATTTGATGTAAATTAACATTTTGGCTGTGTCCAAATTCATGGGCTGCATCCGCCTGAGGCCGCATTTGTAGACCGATTACGTCACAGTGACGCGCCGAAGGCTGTCCAAATTCGTGGACTCCTCCGAATGCAGCCGACAAATGCGTCCTCCTTTTCCCCGAATTTGAAGGATGGGTTGGTGTGTCCTTCGTGGCCCACCATATCCCAGAATTCATAGCGCGGCCCAGCCAAACTCCAGTTTCCGGCAACGGCGGTTGCTACTAAGTTTTAAAATTACTTTTATTAATCTTTCTGGGTCACAAAATAAACTTTGAACATATTTTCAGGCGAGAACGTAGCTTTGTAAACTTCAAATATCTGCTCGGTTTATCAAGGTATCACATATTTGCAAAAGTGCTTCGACGTTTTCGGAGACGTCTGTTACCCACGAGCTCGATAGCTAGCCGAGAGCTCAAGGGTCACTGAAGCCGCCGAGAACGGCACAACTCCCGGCACATCATTTTCAGATCACCGCGGACTTTCTCTACTCAGGTTAAACGTAATATATAAGTCACTTAGACAACCTAAAAATGTTATTGTTTGGCTTTTTTCAGTGTTTTATTTGTTCGTGAGTAAATCGGTTTGGCTGAGATTAAAGTTATTAGATTAGATTAGATTAGATAAAATGAAACTTAGCTGAATAAACGTCAAACAGAAAACCGATTAAACAGAAGTGTAAGATGGTCGAGAATTTACGCCAATTCAATTCAATTCAATTCAATTTTATTTATATAACGCCAAATCACAACAAAAGTCGCCTCAAGGCACGCCAGTGTCCTGTTATATTTTAGATAGCAAGGAGCAGACGGCCGAGTTTATTAAACTCCACCAGACAGCGGTGACGTTAATCAGAAGGCTAGACCGTCCAATTTCACAGCCATTTACTTCCGGCCTACCCGACCTTCTGAGGACCCGGCCCAAGTAGACCGCGAAGGCCGGGTCCTCAGGAGGATGCAGCCCATGAATTTGGACACGACCTATATTAGTAAGGGGTTAATGCTAAGTACACACTACACGCCTAGACTAGGGGCGTAACAAAGCATTAGTAGCTAACGCTAATACCCTTTTCTCTTGTGTTATAATGATATGAGACGTTAATGCTAAATAGGCTGCCATGAGTGACTCTTTTCCCTTGCATTATAACGATGTGAAGGGTTTATGCTAAGTAGGCTCCCATTAGCAGCTAAAGCTAACTTGAGGTGAATAAGCATTAGTAGCTAACGCTAATACCCTTTTCTCTTGTGTTATAATGATGTGAGACGTTAACATTGTTCTCAAACAACAGAATGAGAATGAAATATTGATTCTAACAGGGCCCATAAACAGCATTAGCTTAGCAGCATTAGCCTATCAGAGTTTCCATGATGGTCACACAAATCCTTAGCAGAGCAAAGTGGCCTACTTAGCAATAGCTGCTCAAGTTGTAGAAAGCAAAGGAAAACAGTATTAGCATTAGCTGCTAAATGTGCACTTGAGAACAAATTTATTGTGATTTCAGCCGTGAATGTAGAGTTTCCAGTATTTAAGCTTCCATTTCCAAATGTTAACTGCTCCTGTCTGCCTCTTTGTCACACACACAGACTGAAATGATTCACAGTGTTGTTTCATCCTTCTGTCAGTGTCACTGACTGTCACTGTGATTGTGGACATACAGCATGGGAAACATACACATGGCTGACACTTTATTAGGTACACAGTGGCCACTATCTCAGGTACACCTGTGACCTAATAAAGTGTATCTGAAGTTACAAAATGTTGTCTCTGTCCAAATATGTATGGACCTAACTGTAGATCTACTTTTAATGAAACTCTCAACTTGACTTATCAGTTATCATTAATGTCCCTGCAAACAGACTCCTTGGAGACCCCCTACATAAATATCCATGTACTATCCAGCTAGACTAGTGTGTCTGTCCCTGAAAATATTCCTGCATGTGTGATTGTTCTTTCTGCAGGAAACAAACAGGAAGTGAGTGAAGGACACAGGAAATGTTTCCAGCTCTTCCTCCTCTATCAGACATTGGCTGTGTCCCAATTCAGGGTATGCACGCTTGAAGTACGCATTTCAAGTGCGATTACGTCACCGCCACGCGACGACGGCTGTCCCATTTCAAAGGGTACTTCAAATGCATACTCCAAATGCGCCGTCGATTTCCCCAAATATCAAGCGTGGTCCGGTGCATGCTTCGTGGTCTCATATATCCCACAATCCATAGCGCGGCGGTGGGTGTGGATAATTTTGCCGCAAAATACGGCAGAAGGGAGCGGCCGAAGAGTGAACTGTCAAAAGTAAATACTGAATATTATGTCACTTATTTATGTGCGAATGTTTAAGAACATTAAAGCATTAATGTTGGCCACATGTCGGCAAAGTTATGTGACATTAGCGATGTTTGTACTTTCAGCGGTAACTTGGTTTTAAAGCCTCTACTTCTATATATATATATATATATAGTCGACCTTAATCTTACAGAGAATGTGATGATTTATGGATAATTAAAGTCAGTCATATATCCACAAACACAACAAGCTGAAAGTCAGTGATGCTGCTCGGTTTGCAGTCCTGAATATGACGGCACAAGCAGGATTCACTGCACTGTTAATGTTAGCTATGTTATATTGCTGCCTCTGTTCGGTGGTGTCGAGCCAAACGGACTTTAACGTGAATTTGAACGAGCTGACGGTTCACTCGTTAAGCTGAAAGAAAGATGCTTTAATCACAGGAGTCACACATGTGTCCACTGTACCATCTGGAACTCTTCTTGTTTAGCACTCGTAATAACACAAACACTAAATCTTCCTTCTCTTGTGCTGTTTTGTAGCAGTGTGTACACCTGAGACTGTCACCTGTCTGTCTGTCCTGCACTCTCTCTCTGTTTCTTTCTCTCTGATTGTGGAATAAAAGTATGAACATGTATTTATAAGTTACACTTGTGTTTGAATCCTGCAGCTTATCACACATTTGATTTCCATGTGTGACGACTGCAAGTGTCCAGAGTGAGGACAGACTGAGGGACCCACTGCTGCACATCATCTGTGAGGCTTTGCACCCCTGATGATCCACCAGGACAAACTCAGCAGTGTGTGAGGAAGAGGAGGAGGAAGAGGCAGCAGCAGCTGACAGATGGAGAGAATAGACAGACTGTTCCCTGTTTGTGAAGGACTGCTAGGAAAGTTTAACATAACTAATTGTCTGTCCTGAATCAGTCTTATTAGGTAATGTTCAAATAATGTTATCATTCCAGTGTTTTCAGTGTGGGAGAAAGTACTCAGGGCCTTCAAGTTACACACTATGAAAGGCAGCAACAAGTTTAATATTCAGAAACCTAAAGTATGTATCAGCAGCAGAATGGAGCTAAAAATAAATGTTTGTTTCAGTTCTATGAAGCTTTGAGTATTTTGGATTAGTAGTCCTGCTGTGTTTGTTGCATCATATTGCTGTAATTGTTTATATGCTTTATATATTCTGAGGTAAGTTGATCTATAGTGTTACATCATATTCTATAAGGATGTTATGTGTTTGTAGACTTTCTGCCCAGTTTGACCCATTTAGCAGAAGTCAGCCTGTTTAAGGCTCTGATATCTATTCTGTATGACTTAAAGCAGTTATGACATGGTCTGATTTTCTCACCCAATAAAGGAATATTTCATATATCAGTCTACTCTTCATTTTATCAGAAACAGTTATCACAGCTCGTACATTTTCTTTTTACACATATATGTAAGCATTGAGCCAAATTTAGTAATGCCAACATATTGAAAGAACAATATTTGTCTCTTATATATAATACATCTATATATACACTGTCAGAGATACTTGTCTTTGAGTGAAGATTTAAGGTGATAGGAAATATAAATAACTGCTACTTGCATCTTTGACCCAGAGTTCAAGCTCATATGTACACACACACACACACACATATTTATATATATATATATATGACAATACATGTAATATTGTCCATATTATATTTACATTACCACAGTGAGATGACTTTAGTCTCATGAACAACATTAGCTAATTATTATTTACTAACTAATCTTGAAATGACTGTTCAGTACAGGAATGGAGCCCAACTATCATGTTTTACAGTCCTGTGGTCTCAACTAATCAAAGTGATGTCATGACAAAAATGAATGAACAACAAAACATTTTTTCTCCTTCATTTCTGTCACACAAAGCTGTATGAAACGTTTCTCGCGGTTAGTATCATGGTTGCTAGGCAACCTGAACAGCGCGACGAAGGCTAGACCGTCCCATTTCAGAAGCATCTCACTTCCGCACTTCCCGTACTTGTAGTACGCACCGTACGTAGTACGCGTAGTGTGCGTACTTCAAGCGTGCATACCCT
This sequence comes from Pelmatolapia mariae, assembly GCF_036321145.2. NCBI lineage: Eukaryota > Metazoa > Chordata > Actinopteri > Cichliformes > Cichlidae > Pelmatolapia > Pelmatolapia mariae. Next base: position 10,759,700 of record NC_086229.1, read on the forward strand.
GAATTGGGACACAGTCATTCTCTCCATACCTGAGAGTGTCCAGTCTCCAGCCTGGATCCTTCAGTCCAGCCGACAGCAGCTTCATTCCTGAGTCACCTGGATGATTGTAGCTCAGGTCCAGCTCTCTCAGATGGGAGCTCAGAGCTGAGGCCAGAGAAGTACAGCCTTCCTCTGTGATCAGACAGCCTGACAGACTGCAGACACACAAAACAACAATCCATCTGTTATCCATCTCTATAGCAGCATAACTAAGGGATGGTTCAGGGTCACCTGATCCAGCTCGAACTATAAGCTTTATCAAAAAGGAAAGTTTGAAGCTAATCGTCAAAGTAGAGAGGGTGTCTGTCTCCTGAACTCAAACTGGGAGCTGCTTCCACACCCAGTCCAACATAGCCAGGCTTTCTTTGTGTTTGCTGCTTTGACAAAACCTCAAATCCCAGTCAGAGATGATGAGCATCATCACAGTGATGATGAGCATCATCACAGTGATGATCATTTCTCTGTTAACCCAGGCTTTCTGCTTCAGGATCTCTGCACGCTCACAGAACAAGGAGACCTTTAAACATCATTTCACTAAATGGATGGACTGAGCTCAGCCTACAGATGAACTGGTGCCAGAGATCATAAAGAACATCAAACAGTCAAATTCAACACTTTAGATGGAAATATGAGATTAATGCTGCAGACAATCATGAACCTGCTGAATTCATGAACATCAAGAATGCAGCGAGTGGTAAAATAAAGATTTGACCTCAGTGTTTCTGTCTATTCCTAACATATTCCTAACATGATAGCTGCACTTTAGAGCTCTAAAACTGGAACTGACACATATTTAAACTCTACATGTTACTCAGTACATTCAGTTCTGACACTCGCCCACAGTCCAACAAAGGAAACATGGAGATCACATCAGTTTGTCATCATAGTCTAGTTATTAGGGCAACTTAACCTGTTATTATCTCGTTAACTCATTAATTGATTAACGTCAGCAATTATTTTAATCACAGTTTTTAAAATCATGATTATTGTGAAAGTTCTCACTGGCTCTGAAGATAAAGCCATGGGTCAGAGGAGGGATGTTGATCAGTGCTGGCTTGAAATGGGCGTCATTATGCATCTCAGCCAATGAGAGCATTGATGGTGGACCTAATACTACTGCAGCGCTCACATGACCCAGGACAGAAAGAAATGGGCGGGGTCAGAAACATGGAGACAGGTACAGATCTTTGACATGTTCATTTTAAACTGTTCCAGGAGGCAGTGTTGACACAACTAAAGTTATCTGGAAGCAAAGTTGAGTTTTTTATCACCGGAGTACTTCATGTCTGAAGTATCACTTAAATGCATTACACGCTGTTGATGGCAGCAAACAAACCACCCAAACAAACAGAGGTGGGAGGCTTGGGCAGACTATGTTGGATCAGCTGGTGGGAGGAGTCTAGATAAACCAAAGAAAGACAAGCTAACAAACGCCACAGTGAAGTGAGTAGCTACTATGAGGTTATTAGTAGAAACATATGTTACTTTATGCCTGTAGTCAAGATAGCTGATTTATGTTAACAACTGTAGGACATATATTATCTTTTAGTTTAGACTGTGTGCTGTGTGAGTAGTCAAGTTCCCATCATACGTTTGGGTTAGAAGAATATAATCATTACATAGTTCATTAGATAAGTGTGCACCACTCTGTATCCTTGATCTGCTGTGAATGTGTTACACTGTTTTCTTGACATGTTTTACTGCTGAATCATGAAGAGAAGGTTGTGTGCAGAAGACCTTGTGTCTGCAGTTAGGAGAAGATAGACTACATTCCATACCCCCACCTTCCTTAGAGCATGAAGACAAGGAGCCGAGGTCATAACTTAGGCGCCGTAAGAGAGAAAACATGTGAATGTTTAGGCTTTTACGACTAGGTGGGGGCCACTAGGGGCTATAAAAGGCTGAGTAACCCGTCACCATTTGGAGACATGCTGTGACCCTCTTCAAGCATCTCTCCCCATCATGATGGTTCTTATGCTCATAAGTGTTGAATTGTATGAAAATAAAATATTGTTGATTGAGCATGTATACACCGAGTATTGTCCCTCCTTCAGCCCAAAGATTAAAACAACTGGGAGTTGTTAACACTACAAACTGCAGGCCGATTAGTGTTGTTGAAGAAGTCGGTCTGAGGAACGTTCTTAGGATCAACAAATGACGGCATGTATGAGCCTCAAGACGCAGCATCACAAGAAGAACACATGAGCTGTAGAAAAAGGAGAGACTACGAAAGCCACGGCGCTACAACGTGCACCAGCTGTTGGTCTCTCTGGAGACTACCTGACATAGCTGGGTAACCATGGTTACCTGGGAGTTACAGAAACGTGCTAACATGTGATTCATGTTGCACAGCAGTGGGACATTTGAAATAAAGTCAGCACACTCAGTACAGATAGTGCATCAAATATGCTGCTGCTGCCAGACGTCTGCCTTTGAACACGTCCCTGCATCGTGCACAACACCAAGGTTGCCATGGCAATCACAGCTAACAGGGACAACGTGCACAGCTGGAACCCTGCAGGTATATTTAACATGATGTATTTCTCAGTGTCCTGTCTGTGTGTGAGAGACAAACAGCCTCTGTATGTGTGTGTAAATACAGCATGAATATGTAGAGGACATGTTTGTGTATATAAGTACATGAATGCTCTGCGTCATTTAAATCTTTGATTCTTGTTTCTGTTGCAGGTCTGTGACTGAACTTCTGGGAGGAGAAACGTTGGTTTCATGCTCTGTGATTCTGTGTTTTGTCGTCTCTCTCAGGTGATGGAGAGCTCAGATTCAAGTCTACATTCAGATCAGACCTGGAGACACGCAAACAAAATGCCAACATTGTATATGTGAAAACTGCTGCTGCACTGGAGCCAGATTCAAGGAGCTCAAGTGTTTACCCAGATCTTACTGAACTTACTGAAGGAACAGAGGGTTGTTGGAGGGAAACCTGTGGAAGCAACAACATCCGAGCCACCAGAGAAAAAGTTGGCCCTATTGGTGCTTCATCAGAGTGTGATTGTGAACAGGAGGAAGACTCAGCTGAGAACAGTGTGGTGGATACAGAGCCCACCATCAGTACAGAGGCCTGTCCATTAGAGTGCTGCTCCAAACATGCAGCACATGTACTTGGCCACAGCTGCAACATCTGTACCTGTGAGAGCTTGTTCTCTGTTGCTGCTCATATTGTACAGAAGAAGAGAGTTTCTTTATCATCAGAAAATGTCAGTGAGCTTGTGAGTCTTAGCAGCTGGCTCAGTGCAGAGGAGGAAGAAAATGTCAAGTCAGAGGAAGATAAATGCAGTTCATGTTGTCAACTCAACCTGGACGACTGAAAGTGTTTTTCTTTGTCTTGTTTCTGACAGATTCTCCAAAGGAAATCCAGCACAAACACACACTTCACACACTCAAAGTCCTGCACAGTAAATGAGCTGATGAGCATTTGTGCTGCTACCTGATAACAGAAAAATAGTTCTGCTGGTTCCTGTTCTGAAAACACACATTTATAAATGTTCACTTGCTGTTGATCAAAGGTGCCTGTTATAATGTTATGATGGTGGCTCTGGACTGAGGGGAACTTTGTAAAAAACTAGATCAGATGTTGACGTCCTGGCAGAGGCAAAGAACTTTGATTTGATAATTGATTAGATTCATGTTTCAGCTCAGACTGACAGAAATATCTGAACTGCTGCTGTGTTAAAGGGAACACTGCTGTTAGAAAGCACCTGATTTGTTTCTGCACACTGAATGTTGCACTTCTCATACTGCAGTACTATTAAAATAAGTACACAATACACTACTTTTGAACTGATGATTAAATGTTGCTGTAACAATGTCATTAATGGTGATTTAAAGTGATCATGGTTTCCCAGCACAACAAATGATTGCACAAGTGTGACTGATCCACTTTCTAATGTGTGTGTAGCCACACTGTGTGTCACTGTGTCACAGGTGAGTCTGTGTATCCAGGTTCTATGAGCAGAACAGGATATAGTGACTGAGTCCAGCAGCTTAAAGTCTGACTCCATCCTCCATTTAAATAACTCACACCAACAACTGAACAGCTTTGCCTTTGTGCAGCTGACCCTTCATTTTAATGTCCTTCTATTCTGGTTCATCTGGTTTCAGTTTCTATAAGCACACAGGTTTCATCAGTGACTCTATGACCTCAGTAATCTTTGCTGGGCCTTAATGCTCTGAACAAATCTGCACATCACAAGACTAAATAGAAATGAATCAGTCTTTCATTTCTCACTGCTGTTTGACTTCAGCTCTCAGTGTCCCACCATAACACATGGAAAGAATTACTGTCCATCCAGGCTCCTGAACATGGAGCTGATGAAGGTGGAGTATTGTGAGGGCTGATGGAGATGATGATGAGGAATCCAGGAGCAGTGGGTGGATGGCAGCATCAGCATGAAGGATCAGTGTGAGAACACATCATCATCCACAAAGAAAACCAGTCTGAGTGTCTGACGCTCTTGTTAGAAAGACGCAGTCCCAGCAGTTAGCTTGTCTGCTAGTTAGCTGAGAGCTAACTCACTTATACATTGAATAGCAAACTGTGTAAACCAGGGGTGTCAAACATATGGCCCGTGGGCCAAATCCAGCCCTTGAGATAATTTCATGTGTCAAATATTGATGAATTTTCAGGCTTGCTGATAATCAATGTGAGCACGGCTGAGATTTTATTCTGATGAGCAAACCATGTGGCCAAACACTTTAAGAGACAGACTGGGATCATACCATTATGTGAAAGAAGACAGAGATGTCCCATAGACAGCAAGTGTAGTGGTATAGACCAGGTGCACAGAGAAATGGGAGCTGTACTGAAATGCAAGCATGTCAGGAAAGAGTGAAAAGGCAAAATGAGCAGCATCTGGCTGCATTTCAGTGATATTGGAGAAAACAAAGCTGAGTGCAACATTTATATAGGAGATATACAGGAGACGCTGAGAGTAGAACTGATAAAATTAGGAGCTGGCTAAAGTGATATCCATTTTTATTTCCACACATTTCCATTGTGGAGGACAAAAGGTTTCAAACTCGTCCAGGTCTTAAACCTCACGTGTGTTCTTCCTAATAGCAGTAAATGGATAAAAATAAGGCTTTTATGAAAACACTGAATAAACACTGAATAAAAATTGCTAAAAAAAAGTCTAAATGTACAGTTCAGTATTGAATACTACATAAAATAAACTATATATCAAGTGTGTCTGAATGTCAGAGATGCAGAAATATGTGCATATAGCACAGAGCCACGGCTCAGTGTCTGAATGAGTCTCACAGACCTGAATGTGCTGTTGAAGCCATTTAAAATTATAATGCAATTCTTTACTCGCTTGATCTGCTCCTTACCACAAGCGACCAGACGTAGAAGGTTTTGGACTTTTAACTATATTTTCTTAAGTTTTACAACTTTTCTTACTGTTAAAAACCTTGTTATGGCCATTCATGCTACACAAAGTAATTAGACATGTGTGGTATCTACAGAAATGTCACAATCTCAGCTAAAAGTTCACAAAACCATCTCAACAGCCACCAAACAGCTAAAACAGCAGGTGAACAGATTACACAACAAAGATGTAAACACAAATCCCCCTGATCATCTGTTTTTTCAAACATGAAGCGTAGTTTTGGACGTTCATTTACTGCTGGTTCAGTGAATTTTGGTTGGCCAGTGATGAAACCTGCAGTCTCAGAATCTGTGAGAAGTCTGCTTCAGCAGCATTGTTGTGTTGTGTGCTGTGGATTCACCTCTGCAAATTCATCACTGTTTTACCATCATGTTTCTACTTAGACAATAACAAAGGAAGCAGTTCCCAGGAGCTACTTCCTGTCTTGTTAACATAAGAGTATGTTTCCCTTCAAAACACCTCCACTTCTCCTCTTTTTAGAGGACTGCCTTATTATTAATCTGCTAATTCTGTCAGTTGATGAAAGAAAAATGCTTGATCTCACCTGAGAGTTTCCAGTGTACAGTGTGGACTCTTCAGTCCTTCAGACAGAAGCTTCACGCCTGAATCCTTCAGGTCGTTGTTACTCAGGTCCAGCTGTCTCAGATTAGAGGTCTGAGAGCTGAGAGCTGAGGACAGAGCTTCACAGCTTCTCTCTGACAGGTCACAGAGACTCAGTCTGAAAAATAACAGATAAACAATTACAAAAATAAAACACTTATGGTGAAGTGTAATGAGATACTATTATATTTAGCAATATTTAATCTTGTTTTGTCAGAAAACTGAGCACTGATGCAGAGCAACATGTGGAGAGAATCAGAGAATGTATTCAATGTATTCAGTATTGAACAAACTGAGTACCGATGACCACTTAATATTTTTGATATTTTATTTGAGTTGTTTCCACCTGATCTGTGTTAACTAGAATAAACATTTAAAAACTAAAGCTATGATCACATATTTATTTACAGAGCTTTATTGGAGGGTTTGACCACTGGCAGCAGCCTCAGAAGAACCTTTTTAAAGGCTCATGTTCTCACTTATATCATCGATTTCTACTTACATTTCTTCCTGGGAAAAATGGGGATTACTTTGAAAACAGGAACTATTTTCCCCAAAAATCAGCCCTGGATTAGTAAATCACTCAAACTTGTTCTCAGTCAGGAGAAGCTGTCTGGTTATGAGGGAGAGAAAAATAAGATTGAGGCACAGAAACTTGTTGAAAGAGAGATAAAGCAGCTAAAATCAGGTGTAAAAGTAAAGCAGATCATAAGTTGAATAAAGGACAATCAAGGCTCTCTTGGAAAGGAATGAAGTCCATGGTGGGGATGCAGAGCAAGGACAAAAGATGAATGTGATGCTGAATCAGCAGAAGACTTGGACTCATTGGATTCCAGCTTTGATATCATTGATTTCAATGAAGAGCTTTGTGATTGTAGCAAAGGGCTGGTAGCTCTGAGAGTGACACTGATGAGGTGTCTGTGAAGGTTCGCAGTCATCTAAAGAGCTTAGAAAAAAGGCATCTGGACTTCTTTAAGTTTCTTGAAGACGCTTCACCTCTCATCCAAGAAGCTTCTTTATTTCTAGGGTCAAATGGTAGAGAGTCCCAGATTTAAGCCCTGTGGGAGAGTCCGCCAAGGGGGTCATGAACCCCCCTGTTGATCCTCTACCTAATCACACGAGCCAAGGTGTGAAAATGGGTGTAGGTCACAATCAGCCAAGGTTGCAGAGAGCTCATTGTGAAACCTAGCCCCATCCTATCATGTGATTTCTTGAGGTTTGCCTCTGTACAAACAGACTTCAGCCATATGAGAGTGAGTGTGAGTGAATAAGAGCACACACAGGACACTCTGATCTCTGAATGTGTGACTCAGTGAAGAAGAGGATTGTACCTGATATACTTTGACTGACAAACAGAGAAAGGTGTTTGGATTAAAATGGATTATGCTAAAGTGAACATGCTAATGAAATCTGAACTGACTGAAATGTGAAGTGAAGATTATTCAGATGTAAAAGAGAGAGACGGGGTGATAATAAGGTGGGGCTGAAGATCAGTGAAGGGCATGTAAACACCTGATTGGCTGAGTAGATATCAGATCAACAGTTTCAAAGTTCTCCCTGTGGATTATAACTTTAAGACGATGTGACATTCATCAAGGTATCCTGCTCTCTGGATTATTTCCATGAACACTGATCTGGAACACATCTACAGTGCTGGAAGTGCCCATCTCACCACCAACCTCTCTGTGCACATTCACTTTTTAACCCTTTGTGAGACAATAAAGATGTAAATCTGAGTATTTATCTATGTTAGTGCAAACACCTCTAATAGGTTGGTTTACTCGTTCCAAGTCATAACTTCTCTTGGAGTCTGCGGTCCAGGCTCCTAAAATCATCCTAGTTTAACAAGCACTACAATCTAGAGGAGAGCTGCACTAACAGCTGTGACTGATATGATCTGACCTGCAAGGATACTCATGTTTATTTGTATCAGGACAAGCAGGGAAGACCTGGACATCGACTCTGTCAGGCTGCCTGAGTCCGCTCACCCACATCAGCTCAGAACTCTGCGTTATCTACTGAGTCAGACTCAGAGGATCAGGGATCAGAAGTTCTACAAAGAGTAGAACCAGACTTCCTGTATAGAGGTGTGTGGGCACACCGATCCACAGTGTCAGCACAACTTTCACATCATATTCATCTCAGCACAACTAAAACATGTGACTGACCTCAGAGTTTCAAATCGACATCGTGGATTCTCCAGGAAACCACACAGATGCTTCACTCCTGAGTCCTGCAGGTTTTTGTAGTTTCCACTCAGGTCCAGCTCTCTCAGATGGGAGGGGTTGGACTTCAGCGCTGCTGCCAGATAATCACAGCTGATCTCTGACAAATCACAGCCCACCAATCTGTAATAAAGAATGAAAGATGTAAGTTTATTAGACAAAGTGTGTGCTTGAAATCATTCAGTGTTTCATCATCTGTTCAGAGATGAAGAAGGTTCAGAATGTAGAAGTTTAGAAAATGGAAACTCCAAACAGCTGAAGCCAACAAGAAGCAGCTTCAAACAAACAAGAGAAAAAAATGAATTTTTCACATTGAAGTCGTACATTTGTCATAAAGTTGTCAAGTTTTGCTGTGTGAAATAAAAAAAACTGAACAGGAATCCTCAGAGTTGAACCCTCTGCACAGAGGTTCAGTTTCCTCTTCAGGTCCCAAAGTGCAGAACAACAAGGTTTCAAACAGCTTCGTTCCAGCAGCATCAGCCACAGAAATGCAGAGAAAATTCTTTGGATCTCCTGGTTGTGTTGTATGATGCTGTGTTTGCATATCTGGTGTCTGTGTTGCTTTGTGAGGATGGATCACCCATCTGCTGCAGCCCCAGATAAACAGAGCTGGACCTGAACCTGGTAGCTTCACTTAGAAGACACTTGTGACGGGAACGTGTGAGAAGTTTTGCAGACAAGTGTGGATTTAGAGTGTGAGACGAGGTCTCCACAGTCTTTGTGGAGATCCACATTCTGCATACTGCCTGTGAGAAGCTGGAGACATTTCTCCTCCAAATCCACTGAGCAGCTGCTCGTGGTGGTATTAGCTTCATGTGTGCGTGTTAGCATTAAGCCTCGGTGACACTCTGCTGTGGACATGGTCACAGACAGCTGGATGTGTGATGCTCCAATGCTGATTGGTTAGAAAGTGGGCGGGAACAGGGAAGGGAGCGACGGCAGCGTTCAGCACAAACATGGAGAATCAAAGAAGAAGAACATGAGAAGCTCAGATGGAGGCTGCAGTGGACACTTTTCATTGTTTTAACACTCGCTTTCACTTCAGCTTCACCAACAACAGCATAAGCAGAGCAGCCCACTGACTGCATGGCTGTGACGGCGCCCCATGGTGACTGTAAACCACTACAACATGTAGACGGCCGTCTGCTGCTCATGTCTTTGCCACCATCACAGGAGCTCTTTATCCTGTTCTTCACTCTCATTGGTTCTTTGTGTGCTTGTTTTTTTTACAACAGTAGTCATTGTGATTGTTCAAAGCAGACAATCAGCTGTGACTAAATGCAGCTCCTACAGCAGTGATGGGAATAACTACTGAAGCTAATCCAGTATCAAAGCTCAGGAACCAGCAGCTCCCACCTCGTTTTCTTTGAACAACTATTTTTAGCTGCTGTGTTTTTGTGTTTCTGCAGACCTCAGACATCCTGCTGCTCTGCAGAACTGAAGCTCTAAAGGGTTCAGCCTTTATCTCCAAGAAACAAAGCTGATCATGGAGACCCAGCAGGTCAGCTGATCTGTGGACAGCACCAGCATCTTTAAGTGTGAGAGGTGAGCAGTCTTTGGAAGCCTGTCTGATAGTCTCAGAGCAGGATTTGGATCATTATTCTGCTTTTCTTCTATTATTATGTTTAGTTTCTGCTTCACAGATATTCTCTGAGATGTTCTCTGAAATGTTTCCCACTGTGGGACAAACTGTCACAGTTTCTTCATAAAGGAGATCTCCTGTGGAGTCCATCTGTGATAATATGTTAAACACTGAATTATGATTCATATCTGAATGTACTGACTGTTAATCAATGATGAGAACATAATCAGTAAATATAAAGATGTTTGAGTTTAGCTTTGATTAATCAGAATAAAAGTAAGAAACCAATGATTTTAAAGACAGGCCTAACTCAGGCCAGCTGACAGCCTCTGCACAAACAGACTTCAGCCATATGAGAGTGAGTGTGAGTGAATGAGAGCACACACAGGACACTCTGATCTCTGAATGTGTGACTCAGTGAAGAAGAGGATTGTACTGGATATACTGTGACTGACAAACAGAGAAAAGTGTTTGGATTAAAATGGATTATGCTAAAGTGAACGTGCTAATGAAATCTGAACTGACTGAAATGTGAAGTGAAGATTATTCAGATGTAAAAGAGAGAGAGGGGGTGATAATAAGGTGGGGCTGAAGATCAGTGAAGGGCATGTAAACACCTGATTGGCTGAGTAGATATCAGTTTCAAAGTTTTCTCTGTGGATTATAACTTTAAGAAGATGTGACATTCATCAAGGTATCCTGCTCTCTGGATTATTTCCATGAACACTGATCTGGAACACATCTACAGTGCTGGAAGTGCCCATCTCACCACCAACCTCTCTGTGCACATTCACTTTTTAACCCTTTGTGAGACAATAAAGATGTAAATCTGAGTATTTATCTATGTTAGTGCAAACACCTCTAATAGGTTGGTTTAGTCTTTCCAAATAATATCTTCCCTTGGATCTGCGGTCCAGGCTCCTAAAATCATCCTAGTTTAACAAGCACTACAATCTAGAGGAGAGCTGCACTAACAGCTGTGACTGATATGATCTGACCTGCAAGGATACTCATGTTTCTCCAAAAGCTGATTCTGTTCATCTGGACGTAGCGTTTTGTGGGAGAAATATTTCGTCACTCATCCAAGTGACTTCTTCAGTCTCAGCTGACTGCAGGTTTCCCCAATCTTATAAACAGTACATTTGCATAATGACTGAAACCAGCCCACTGAAGGAACAATGGACTGTGAAGTCAGTTCCTTAATCTTAATTCTCATGACCATTGATCAACAATCACTGACCAGATACTCATGTTTATGTGTATCAGGACAAGCAGAGAAGACATCAAATCTGTCAGGCTGCCTGACACCACTCATCCACATCAGCTCAGAACTCTGCGTTATCTACTGAGCCAGACTCAGAGGATCAGGGATCAGAAGTTCTACAAAGAGTAGAACCAGACTTCCTGTATAGAGGTCTGTGGGCCTACTGATCCACAGTGTCAGCACGACTTTCACATCATATTCATCTCAGCACAACTAAAACATGTGACTGACCTCAGAGTTTCAAATCGACATCGTGGATTCTCCAGAAGAACACACAGCTGCTTCACTCCTGAATCCTGCAGGTTGTTGTAGTCTACACTCAGGTCCAGCACTCTGGGATACGAGGGGTTGGACTTCAGTGCTGCTGCCAGATAATCACAGCTGATCTCTGACAAACCACAGTCCTTCAATCTGTATAAAGAATGAAAGATGTAAGTTTATTAGACAAAGTGTGAGCTTGAAATCATTCAGTGTTTCATAATCTGTTCAGAGCTGAAGAAGGTTCAGAATGTAGAAGTTTAGAAAATGGAAACTCCAAACAGCTGAAGCCAACAAGAAGCAGCTTCAAAGAAACACAACAAGAGAAAAAACTCTGAACGTTTCACATTAAAGTCGTACATTTATCATAAAAACAGGACAAAGACTTGAAAAAGTCATGTTTTTCCTTCCAGGAACCACAAGGCTTCACTTTTAAAGGTGAAGTGTGAAAGAAACGGACATATTTGAAGTCCAACACCTTTTTCCAGTCACATGATTAAAGCAGACAAACTACAAGCTCATTTTCATTCCAACAAGTCATCTTCTGACCCTTTATTATTATTGTTATTATTCAATATTTATGGAGGATGTTTTTAAATTAAGCACAAATATGTGATAGACATTTAATCCCAAGTCAGTTTGGCCTCATCCTGGGCCGGATTATCCAGCACACACTCTGACCACAGGCCCAGGGGCTGTAGCAGTAGCTCACAGTCACAGTGGATTTCCACTCATGAAAAAGCTCTGGCTGCATCATTTCTCATTTCATATCAGAGACTTTAAGGCTTCAGTGAAGCTGTACTGTGATGCTTCCTTTCCATATTCAGCCCAATGTGCTCTGTATTGTTTTATGCAGGTCATCTGAACAGGAATGAGCAGCTCATTTCAATATAAAAGGCTGGAACTGTAAAGAAAACAAACAGAGCTCATAAACTGAAACTGATTTCATTTTTTTAGCTGGAACATTTTAGTTGTTCCTTTTTCAATACATACATAATTATATTTACAGTAAGTCTTATCATTCCCTTTTTCCCTGGCAGTCACCGCCAATGTTCCCTCTAATGTTTCATGTGTCTGAGCGAACACACAAACTCCCTGAGCGATACCTTGGACCACTGTGAGCGACATCAGACGTGTGCACTGTGGTCACACCAGCATCGAATCCATCCAAGTTACATGTTTATTAAAATAATCAAATTACAGCATTTACCTTTATGTTAGACTACTTTTAATTAACTGCTTCAGCCCACTTACAATGTAAAACAAAAATGTAGTCATTGACCTGTGTAGTATGTTAACACTATTGGAAGTAAAAATAACTTGAACTCCAATTTTGAAAACACAACTTTCTTTCTTTCTTTCTTTCTTTCTTTCTTTCTTCATAAAGCTCTGACTTGTATTATGAGTCTGTGGTCTGGGAGAGAGTCCTGTAACTCTGTCTGCAAAATACAGTAAATAATGACCAATGTTGGGCAATTAATTATATAGTTACTTCTTCAAAAAAGTTACTGAGTTTTGCAAACAACAAAGTTTTTTGCAGCTGTTTACCTAAAAATGCAGCCAAGGCGTTTTTTAAATAAACATTTCAAACTATTTACAGAACAATCAGCTGTTCTGCATCAAATCTGATGCCACACAAATTATTTGTGCCACTCCAAAAAATAATTTCTGTCCACTATGAGATAAAGGAGAACAACAGCCTGATACCTGCAGGCCTGACAACAGGAGATGTATGACTCCTGTAACACCTGTAACATTCAGCAGCTGCCTCATTGTTCTGACACACACAACAAAACTATTGACTACACTACACACTAACTACACACTAACACACTCCAAACACGCTAAACGTCACAAATCTCTCGCATCTCAAAACACGCCGTCACTCCATAAACTTCTCCTTCCCTAAAAAAATAAATGCCATATCATTTTTTGATTGGTCGACATGGTACATTTTTCGACCAATAGGAAAGGGAGAGGGATTTTGGTTTTGTCAGCGTTTCTAAGGAAAACGGCATTTTCCTTAGAAAACGCCGTTTCTTCCCGCAGTAAATATAAACAACGACAGTATTCAGGAAGAAAACCAAACGTTGCAGATATTTTTATCATAACTCTGGTTTTACGTGGCCTATCAACACAATTTAAAAACTGGTATAAAATCCACACTTTTCCCGTCAATTGTTCCGTCTGTCCTGCTCACATCTCCAATGGTTGTACACGTTGTCATTAACGTGGCTTCACTCCACATCAGCCACGCTGCTTTGCTAGCTAAAACACCGGTGTCAGCACATAAGGACGCTGTCATAGCCTGTCAGCGATGTTGATTAGCTGCGTATATACGAATGTGAATCGCGTAATTGACTGGACTATGGGGTAAGGTGGCATCGTTCTAATCCCATGCAGGAGCAGCCAGTCACTCACTGACTAACACTGCAAAACAGAATTGTTAAAGTATTAATTTTAATTTCAATTCAGGTGGATTTTTTTTGCGTGCAACGCAGATTTTCTGTGTGCAGAGACGTGCCAGCAGTGCACAATTGTGCATGAGCGCAGCTTAGAGGGAACATTGAGCACCATCACAGTTCACATCAACAAAACTTTACTTCAGATTTGTTTTCATGTTTTGATCCAGTGATGAGAGCCGTTTCCCCCATGTCCAGTCCTTGTACTAAGCTAGGCTAAACATGTCCAGTGCCTGTCTCTGTGCAGATTTTAATCTGATGGTAATAAGGTAGAAATGGAGGAAGAAGAAAATGACTTCATCAATCAACATGCAGCTACCAACCCAAATGGTGAGGTGGTGGTTAGTTATTACTGTTGATCCCCTACATTATCCCACATTCAAATATATTCTCCAGCTACAATAGTGTTTGTGTTCCTAAAAGGATTTCATGAATGTGTTATTGTTCATGTCACATCTGTATGAAAGAGGAAGTGAGGTTTATCCTTCATGATCACAAACTGTTCCAGCATGTAAACCTGAGATCTGTGTGGAGCAGCTGACCTGTACGATGTGCTCAACACAAACATTATTTACCATCAGTTACTGTGTGACTGAACCACGGGGGTGTATGAAACATCGCTTTTAGTTTTAATAGCACATGGCAACATTCAGACGTGAATCTATACAGTAACACTTTGATTTACAGTGAGGAGACTGTTGAAGGGAACGATGAGGTGAAACTGTAACAGCAGCAACAGAAACCAGGAGACAAAGCTGAGGTCTGGGTTCCTCTATGCTGCACACAGCCTCCTGCTCCTGGACTTTAGTAAACACATAAATATCTCCAAGTACACTTACTTCAGAAACTCTATTAAACTCATTACAAGTTTACTTCAAGTTTAAATGACTCACAACATCAGCACACATGAGTAAACACAGTAACTCACACAGCTGCTGTTCAAGTTTAGTCATCTTTAATACAAATATACCTCATTATTATGAATCTCACAGCTACCTGCTCATTGAACTGAACAATAATTCTGTTTTACCATTAAAACAAAATATGTGACTGTAAAAAAAATCTTCAGACAGTAATTACCCAGATAGCAAGACGACATTGAATCTATGTTGATTTTTCATCTGAACCGTCGGATATGGTCGGGGTTGAAATGCCAATGTTGTAACAACGTTGAAATACTGTGGTAAACCGACGGTCTTACTATAGGGACGTTGTAACAATGTTGATTTACCGTTGTTTTTTTGTCATTGATATTTGATCTATTTGTAGTCGACCAGGTGACAACAACAACGTGGAGAAAACGTCTATTTATAGTTGACGATCATCCGGCACGGGTCACCATCAAAAACCATCGATTTGTAGTTGAGCATTAAATTGCATTGCAACTGATCGGGTATAAAGTACCAGAGAAAGTAGATTTATTGTTCATTTGTTATCAATGACTTGGTCTAGTTCACCAGCTTTAAAAAATCGTGTCTACGTGCAATTTATGTATAGTTGACCAGGAAATTAAAGCAGCGATCACTTGGACTATTCCGCAGCACCCCTCTCACATTGGTACATCCCCCCCAGGTATTCATTGTCTTGTACAGTAGAGCGGGACATTTGATTTACTCTCAGCAGAATTGACCGGAGAAGGCAGTTCATGCACTGCACTGGCCTGCACCACGATTAGTATAAGGTAAGAATGAATGATTTTTTTCTACTCGTTATTTCCATGTTTGCATTTGAATAACAGTAAAAAAAACTCGTTAATGTTGTGCATTAACAAGTTTTTTACTGTTGTTCGAAATTGTGTCTACTTCTTACAATCCGGCAACAAATAAATTGCACTGCGAACAAAGTATATCAACAAAGAAAACATTTTCGTTTCATAATTTCTTCGTTGTATTCCCTTACAAAGCTAGCTTTAACGCTTCGAGGTTTCCTTTGTTCTTGCCGTCGCCTCGGCGCTTGACCCAGACGCTCTTGCTTAGTACTACAAAAAAAAAATTGTAAATCTGTGATATATGATTGATAAACGTAATGGTAACTGTATAAATGTGTTCAAGGACTTTGTTACTTTTAATGATTGGAGAGCACCCGCTTCAATTCGCACTCAATTTAAACTTTACGTTGCACGCTCACCGACCAATTGCGTTTGCACCTTTCGTCCACACGTAAACAGCGTTTTTGGTCACTGAAAATGCAGATTTGTAAAAACGCCTGCCAGGGTGGATATTTTCGAAAACTCAGTTTTTGCATTTATGTGTGGACAGAAAAACGGAGGAAACGCGGCGTCAAAGGTCTGCACCAATGTTGACGTCACATTGTGCGCCACGTTTTTGTCTCGGTGCCATGAATTCCTGCAATGGCAGCCTTAGACAAAATACTGTTAATTTTAGTATATTCGGTGTTTAAATGCTTACATATACACACACAGTAACTGTCCCTTCACACATAGGACTAAGTGAACACTGTGATACGTCTGACCTTCAGTCCGAAGCTGAAACTCAGACCAGTCATAAAAGAAAGCACAAGTAAAACTTTTTTTATTCACAAACATATCTTTGATTGTTAAGAATTTATAATTTTGTCTTTTGTACATATCTGTGATGCTTGAATACTGAAATATCACCACATAATATAGTCCAAAAAGTGTAAGTTTGTAAACTTTTTAAAAATGCAAAGCCATGTACACTTGTGCACTTCAAAAATTCATTGTATACTGCACCTTCTTGCACATCTCCGTTTCCTGTGTGTGTGTTATTATAAATCAAACTGTAACTGTAGGAAAAAATATGCCAAAAGCACATTTGTAATTACTTATGAACTTTTTCTACTTATTTCTTTAGACCAAATCCCCTGTACACATATAGTGACTCAGAGGATGAGCAGCCCACAAAAAAACGGTTTCCCCAGGCACCTCGAGTGAAAATACCAGGTAATAAAATAATGTCTAGTGTCTGTGTACATATCTGTGTGTGACACATGGAAACTTTTTGGACAAGTTGTCTGTATTCTTAAATACTTTAAAAAATGTATCTTTTTCTAAACAGCCCTCACCACTCCGCAGTCTTCCCCCCAGCCCACTGACAGCAGGCATCATAATGCCCCTCCCAGCTTCCGGCACCTTTCACCACTCGGCAGAACACTCCAAACAACACGGCTTTGCGATCTCCCCAGCATGCAGAGTCTGATGTCAAGGCCTTCCCTATAGATGCTATGTTTTTAAAATTGTTTTAAAGCTGAATCACAATGTCATTGTGCACTTATCTACAAAACACCAGTTTATACTCCTGAATGTCATCTTGTTGTGATTTGTTTTTCTGTAGATTCCAGAGACTCTGTGAGGCCACTATTACAAGGCAAGTTCAAACATCTTGGAATTTCAGATTTTACATGGTATAAATGGTAAATGGACTATATTTGTACAGCGCTTTAACTAGTCCCTAAGGACCCCAAAGTGCTTTACACATTCAGTCATCCACCCATTCACACACACATTCACACACTGGTGATGGCAAGCAACATATACAGATATCATATATGTATGACAGGCAAAAACTAGCAAACACTTTTAGCAGTTAAAACAACTAATAATTGAATGCAGAATGTTACACCATCACTTATGGATATATTAGTTTTTCGCCTCTCACTGCTTAAACCATTAATCTTTCTGGAATTGTTCTTTGAAACAGATGCGGTCAGACCTGACGAGATCTCTTTACGAACTCCGTGAGGAGGTCAGAGCCATCTGCAATACCGGCTCCAATGAATCTGTAGATGCTGGGGTACTCCCTTTGGATTTGCCCTTGCCCAACATTGAGGAGCTAAACAATGCAGAGGCAGCTCTTCAATCACAAGAGGCAAATAAGGCAATGGTAAGTATATAAAGCTTATGTACACTTTGTTACTATAAAGTGTAATAGCTGTCAGATGTGATTTAAATGCATAACTACGGCATACACACAAGCACTTGCATAAACATTTAAGACATGAAACACGCTAATTCCATCTCTTAAAATGTGTCTATAGGTGAGACGCTTTGCCTTGATTGGAGGGACCACACTAGAGGTGCGAGTCTGCCGTGTAATGGCTTATGCCATCACAAACAAGCTGGCCTCGGTACTAAACTGGGCAGGGAAAAAAACAAAGGACCAGACGAAGCAAAGAAGGGCATTTAAAGATACTGCGCTATGCAGATGCATATTTGGTAAGTTTTACCGTTTATTGTAGTTTTATGAGCCTAAAGTGAACAATAAAGGGATCGATTGATCTGCTGGGTGTGTTTCACATGTCCTATGTCTGGTTTTTGCTATATTACTTTGTCTTTTTTAATAACAAGACTTTCATGTCAGGTTCATCTGGAGATGGAGTCTTTGGTCTTTGGCTTGTTTAGTCCTTGGGTTGTAGTTTGTACAGCCCGAGGACCCCATGTTTATTTTGTTGTAAAGGATGCACGGCACACCATGCTAAGACTTATCAGTTTTTCCACTCATAGCTCTTTGGGAATCAAATGCGGCAGTTTGCAGATTTACGCCTGGTGACTTTCATGTTTATCAGCCTGGGAGTTTACATACTTTCTCCCTGCTGAAGACAGTTAACAAGAGCTTATTCATGTGCTCTAATTCACTTTTTTTGTTTGTGTGTGTGTATTTTTGTCCTAGATGGCCTGACGCAGCAGTTAGGGGCAAACTCTATGTCAGAGTTTGTCTTTGCACAGGCAGTGCAGAAACTGCTCCGATACGCCCCAGACCGTTTGGGTGGCGCAGGACGCACATCATCCGTCCCCATCCCGGAGTAAAAACTACAAAGTTATGTTAAAATATAAATGTAAATAGAAAACTGTTTTAATAAAGTATTTAGCAAACGAAACATGTCTATTGACCTTTTTTTGTTTAGTTTTTTTTTTTCTGTTACATCACATGCAATGCTTTCTTATTTTAGGATATTAATATTGACATGATACATTGTGAGACATTTGATTTTTATAAAGGGTGGCATAAGTGGGAATAAGTGCAATTATGTGTTTAGGTGGTTTAAGTATTGATGGAAACATGCAGTAGTTTAGTACTGGTTAAAATAACTATAAAGAAAGGTAGATTTCCAGTCATGATTTAACTTGTTTTAATAAAAAACAACTGTGTGAAAGAGGTGGAAAATCAACACCATAGCTCAACAGTGTTTCAATATCAGAATCTGACATTGTTTCAATGTCAACAGTATTAGAAAATGTAACGTTGAATCAATGTCAGGTTTCAACATTGATTCAACATCAAAACCTGACGTTGTTTCAATGTTAAAAATGGGTGCAAGAGTGACGTTAGATCAACATCACACTTCAACGTTGATTCAATGACGTCGCCTGATACTGACTCAACATTGTTTCAATGTTTCCTTGCTATCTGGGTAAGAATCTCCTAAGCAATCCAAAGATAAAGAAAAGTTCACCTGCCAATTCTATAAAGCTTGGTTGTTTATACAATAATATCATTTAATGATCAGCAGTGGGGATGTTTAGATCCTGACCTGAGAGTTTCCACTGTACAATGTGGACTCTGCAGTGCAGCAGACAGAAGCTTCACTCCTGAATCCCGCAGGTCGTTGTTACTCAGGTCCAGCTCTTTCAGACTAGAGGACTGGGAGTTGAGAACTGAGGACAGAGCTACACAGCTTCTCTCTGAGAGGTTACAGCCACTCAGTCTGGAAGAAAACAAACAAATTAATTAAATCAGTCAAATGAAACATTTTTTAATGCCAGGATGCAATACAATTATTGGTTAACTAAATAGCTTCATTAAAACACAACTCTTCTTCTATATCAGCACTTACTCCTTGTAAGCTCCACCTGCTCCACCTTGTGAGTCAGAAGACATGAAAACAAACTGTAAATCTAGTAGAAACATGATTGGAAATCTTCTCAGATCCATTTGTACATTTAGAGCCTGATACTGAAATATAGCAACACAGACATTCACAGCAGCAAAGGGTTCTTGCTGATCGGAGCTGGCTTGGCCCTGGCTTATTGAAGATTAAAGAAAGTGGAATCAGCTGTTCAAACCCCACAAGGCTGCCCGCTGTGACTGAAACAATGGCACGGGTCGTAACTTCTCAAAATGGGCTCATTGAACGCAGCACGGATAAGATCTTGAAGAAGCTCATGGCGGTCGTGAGTTCTCAGACTTTGCTCTTTGACCGCAAAACTGATAACCTCTCGGAGAAGCTCGTGGCTCTCCAACGGGAGATTGAGAGACGAGTGACGGACTGTTAGATCAGCTGTGACATGCAGTTGTTGGCACCAAAGAAAACCACCATCATTTCATGCGGCTAACAAACCGGCGCCAGCTGTGGTCTCAAGGCTGGAGCTGAACACAACAAATCTCACCCTGATAACAGACGGTGTTTAGACTGTTCCTTCCCATCCTAAGCATGCTTATCCCCTCCCGGTGCAGACGGTGGGCCGAGGGGACCAGCGCAAATGCTGCAGGCCCGGATGCGCTTTCTACACCGGCTGTCTCTCACCTGTTACCCATCCCTGTTGCTTGTCATGTGTTTCTATGGCGTATTAAGAGTTTTCATGTGGTCTGCGCTAAGGTCATTTTTTTTCTGTTCTCAAACTGATCTCCCTGTTGGAGCTCAGTCTGGGCGGAGTTTTTTTTTTCTCCTCATCTTTCCTGATGTTGTGCATTTTCTGCTGTTCGGTTCCGGGTCGCTGCTCTAGCGGCTGACCGGCCAGCTACCTAGCCTGACCTGTCTCCCCAATGTGATGTTTGTGTATTGTATGTACGGTTGGCAAGGTCAGTATCCTAATTGCCCCTGGGGATAAATACAGTGTTCTGAATCTGAATCTGAAAACATTACAGAAGACGACTCTGTTCAGTAAATATTACGCTCATGCTGTCAAGAAATACCAAAGGTAGGTAAAACTCTGGTTGTTGCAGCCATCCAGTAAGACATGCTTTGTACTGTTCTGCTGCAGTTTGTGACACCTGGTGGATGAGCTGTGAAGGATGATGAAACAAACACTTCACTCAATGTTTTTCTTTTAAACTGGATGTAATTTTGGCAGCCGAGAGTTTTTCACAATCTGTCCCAGCTACAAATAGGAACACAACAAATAAATAACTTTACCCACTTGGATCCTTATCATTCAAGATTGTGAAAAGATTCTCTACTCAGAGAACACTGGTGATTTTAGATGAGAGAGATGATTTGGAAGATGATGAAGGGGAAGAGTTTTCACAACTTGAGTCCTTTTGTCTTCACTGTATAGGACAGAGAAGACAGGAAGGGAGTGAGAAGTGAGGAGAATAACACACAGGAAATGGTCTTGGGCAGACTCAAACCAGGCCCTGGAGTCACAACTCTAACCTTCAGTACATGGGTCACCTGCTCAGCCAGGTGAGCTATAGCAGTAGTCTGTCAGTTAATTTGAAGACAATGATGAGAATGACTATAAGTCAGGTAAAAAAAAAATACTTATCATCAACCAACAAGGGGAAAACACTGAGCTTGAATGACTAAGCTTTGACCAAGGGTGGCTCACTCCTCGGTCTTCTTGCCCAAGGAGTGAACCACCCTGCATGGCTATCAATGTGGTGCAACCAAGGCCATCATACAGTACAGGCCATCCAAGCTGATTTTTAACTTTTCGTCCCAGATACCACCTTAAAAATCATCTACATTAGGAGATGTTATCTGATCTGAATTGTGTGTGTCCAAGGCGAACAGGAAGAATATATACATGCATAATTCCACAAAATAGATCTGCAACACACAGAGGAAAACTATGCCCATCACGTCTATTGTCTTGTGTAGTCTGGAAGATGAGTGGATGATGGGGTGGGTGCAGTTTTCTCTGTGGTGGGGTCAGGTGGACTGTCCCGGGCTCTGTGGGGCCGGGTGGCGCTGCTGCACTGGGCCCCAGTCCGGATGGGCCTGGGCCCCCCTTTCCCTGGCGGGTTGCAGAGATGGGGGTGCCTACTGGGGTCAGCGGGGGAGCTGGCCCCAGGGAGGGGTCACTTGCCCCTCCCTTCCTTCCCTCCCCATCTCCAGCTGCCTCCCTCTTCCCGCTCCACCACAATCACCCACACATGCAGGGCCTTGGGGTAGGGGTGTGTCACCAGGGTGCAGAGGAGACATCCCCCCCCCCCTCTGTCCCCTTCTGGCTGCCTGTGCCTCAATTTTATCCCACAACTTAGACATTCACATTACTCACACTCATTACACATACATATAGGATCTTGGGGGTGGGCACGCTACACGGATTCCAAATTACCATCAGGGTGTACACCTCACCCCTGGCGTCGTTGCCCACCTCTCAATTTTAAATACACGTAGACATTGAGGGCTAGCAGGAGGGGCTATGCGCTTACCTGCTGCTCTGGCAGGTAGCTCCATGCCCTCCTGGGTTTTAAATGCACCTTAGAACACACATACATCAACACTACATATGAGCGGGTGGAGGGAGGTTTGGAGTCTTCCTACACCCCCGTTCTCTGCGACCTGCTGGAGCGGGGGGGCTAGGAGGAGGAGTTGGCCGTCCGACTGGGGTCTGGAATGTGGGGCCTCCCTGCTTCTGCGGAGTCGGGGCGGTCTGCATCTCCCCACCGCAGGGAAAAGGGTAACACCACCTGGGTCTGGGCGCAGTTTCCCCCTCCAGGGGCAAGGGTACCTAGACCCGGGGCATAGAGTACGCTTGGGGAGTGTGATTGTGTGCACAGTGTCTCTTTATGTATGTCTCCTCGTTGGGTGAGTGTTGAGTAATTGTATATGGGAGCATGAGGGTGGGAATAGTTTGTATCTGTGTGTGCCTGTATGTCTGTGTCTATATGTCAGGTTGGGTATCAGACGCCACCTCTCTGGGGACATCTCAGGTCCTCCAAGGTTTGGAGGCCCATCTCCCCCCACCACTTCCCCTGCCAGTGGCAGACGCCCTCAGACATCGGTGCGTTGGTGGTTCTTTGTGTCTGGGGGCGCCCAGGTACCCACCGGCTCACTCCTTGGCGGCTGCTTATCGGGGCCTGGAGCCTGGGGCTCGCTCGGGCCTCTTCGGGGATGGGGTGCCCTCGGCCTCTCGGCCCGGGGCTCGGTGACTCAGGCACAGCTGGCTGCCGGCGGAGCTCACGGGCACGTCACTGCAACCCCCCCTGGCTTCTGCTCCGCGGCTGCTGAGTGACCCCCTCATCTGGGACTCTCCTCAGCTCTTTCTGGGATAGTGGCGCGGCTGCCCCTCTGTTGGTCTTTCCTGGTCTCTTGTGTTCTGGGGGCCTCTGGATGTCTGGAGTTTTGATCTCCTCCATACCTGCTTCATGCCCTGGAGGACGGGGCAGAGGCCCCCCACATCCTCTAGCAGATCATTACATGAAGGAACCTTTTAAAAACAAGCGCGTTCATGCTCACAGGTGTACACACGGGTGATCACACACACAAACTACACCCTTTTTGGCTCCTACCTCAAAGCACACTGTGCACTGTCAATCTCACGTGCTGCACAATAATGTTTAATATTTAGTATTTACTGTCATATTCCCATATATCAATGTGATCTTGTTTATTACTCTTGTTTTCTTCTGCTTGCTTTCTTTTTTCTTTCTCAACAGGTGATCCAGGTGATCGATATATGTATTTTTTGTCTGCTTATTCTGCTGGTTTTTGGTTTTTTTGCCCTTTTTCCCCGTCCCCCTTCTCAGGTTTTTTTTTTTTTTCTTCTTTCCCTCTTTCTTTCTCCCCTTTCTTTCCACCAGTCAAGTCTGTCCCATATTCAGCAAGTGAAAATAAAATAAACAATAAAAGGTGAATCAAATGGACCATTACGGCATGGCTGGGATGGTCCTTTTGGTAAAATAAATCCGTTGGGCATCTTTCTTCGCCTTTAGACAATAATTCTGATGGCAAAAGAACCAAATGGGACAGGTAAAAAAAAACAAAAAACAAAAAAACAAAGGAAAACTATGCCCATCATCTGTTTTATAGGCTGTTAGGAAAAGGTTCTTGTTTCAGTGGTGCTGAACTACAGACTGACATGGATCTGTTTAACTTCTATTTAAGATCAATAACATAACCAATAGTGATGAGAAGGTTTGCTTTAGACTGTGGTGCATGTGTTGATATGTAGATGTTAATGTAATGATAAGGTTTACCAGCAGGGGGAACTGTATTTAAGAAAGCTCATGAATGTCTCCAGGGGAGCACATAAAAGAAGACTGGTCTGTGGTGTGAGGGAGGAATGGTGTTAATAAAATGTTTGGAGCAGTAGCTCGCAAGGCATAAGTGGGTGCTGTGTTTTTTTTAACAAGCGCTATGAAGACAGCACAGTTTATCATCAAAGACTGACAAACAGGCACCATGCTGCCAATAAACAGCATGAAGTCTGACTTGTGTTTTCTGTTTTTTTTTGTTCATTTTTTAGAGTCAAGATTAAGTTTTATAGCAACCACAGCAGAGATGACCAGGGAAGGTGTGCTTGAGTTGAAGTAGCTAAAACGGCTGGTTTCAGACTGAAGATGAACTGAGGTGCTGCATCAAAGTCTCTAACAACATTTTGACAACAGTGTGAAAGAAAAACTGTAAGAAAAGCAGGTTCAGGGAGGGACAAACATCTGCTGCAACCAGATTGGAGTGAGAGGAGAGAGCAGGCCAACAACAACAAAGAAACAACCGAAGCAGAGTTTAGTTGACAGTGCAACTAAGGATGTTTCTCTGGCTGCCATGATTAACTGAGTAATTCAAATGCTTTCTTTAACGCAGGACCCATCATGCATGGAAAAGCAAGTGTTTCACTAATATTTGTGACTAAAAATAGACCTGCAGTAGAAATGTAACTAGGAGCATGCATGTGAATATAAAGTATCACAACATTAGGAACATGCAGCCTAAGTTTTTAAACAAAGACTGATAACATAACAGCAGCAGTGATGATCAGTTTATGGTGGATTCAGCGTCTCAAGTACACCGAGTTCTGGAGGCATCAAAGAGGTTACAGTTTCAAAACTTTAGGATACAAATTCATACAAAGACAGAAAGCCTGGTGAAATAAATTACTGACACAGTTGGATGTTAAAGTAAAGACATGATGCAATGCAAATGTACTCACAGAGCTTTGTTGGAGGCTTTGACCACTGGCAGCAGCCTCAGAAGAGCCTCCTCTGAAGCAGAGTATTTCTTCAGGTCAAACACATCCAGATCTTTTTCTGATGACAGTAAGATGAAGACCAGAGCTGACCACTGAGCAGGAGACAGTTTATCTGTGGAGAGACGTCCTGATCTTAGGGACTGTTGGATCTGCTCCACTAGAGAACGATCATTCAGTTCATTCAGACAGTGAAACAGATTAATGCTTTTCTCTGCAGACAGATTCTCACTGAGCTTCTTCTTGATGTACTGGACTGTCTCCTGATTGGTCTTTGAGCTACTTCCTGTCTGTGTCAGCAAACCTCGTAGGAGACTCTGGTTGGTCTGCAGGGAAAGACCCAGGAGGAAGCGGAGGAACAAGTCCAGGTGTCCATTTGAACTCTGTAAGGCCTTGTTCACAGCACTCTGGTGGAAGGATTGTAGGTTTGGTTTGTTAATTAATTTAGACAACATTGAGGTTCTCTGTTGTTCTTCCAGCAGATTTTTTCGAGACTTGATGAAGGTCAGATGGACATGAAGAGCAGCCAGAAACTCCTGAACACTCAGATGGTTGAAGCAGAACACCTTGTCCTGGTACAGTCCTCTCTCCTCTTTAAAGATCTGTGTGAACACTCCTGAGTACACTGAGGCTGCTCTGATATCGATGCCACACTCTGTCAGGTCTGATTCATAGAAGATCAGGTTTCCTTTCTGCAGCTGAACAAAAGCCAGTTTTCCCAGAGACTTGATCATCTTCCTGCTCTCTGGACTCCAGTGTGGATCTGTCTCAGCTCCTCCATCATACTTGACCTTCTTCACTTTGGCCTGAACCACCAGGAAGTGGATGTACATCTCAGTCAGGGTCTTGGGCAGCTGTCCTCCCTCTCTGGTTTCCAGCACATCCTCCAGAACTGTAGCAGTGATCCAGCAGAAGACTGGGATGTGGCACATGATGTGGAGGCTTCGTGATGTCTTGATGTGGGAGATGATCCTGCTGGCCTGCTCCTCATCTTTGAATCTCTTCCTGAAGTACTCCTCCTTCTGTGGGTCAGTGAACCCTCTGACCTCTGTCACCATGCCAACACAGTCAGGAGGGATCTGATTGGCTGCTGCAGGTCGTGTGGTTATCCAGAGGCGAGCAGAGGGAAGCAGTTTCCCCCTGATGAGGTTTATCAGCAGCACATCCACTGAGGTGGACTTTCTAGGGTCAGTCAGGATTGTAGTTTTGTGGAAGTCCAGAGGAAGTCGACACTCATCCAGACCATCAAAGATGAACACAACCTGGAAGTCTTCAAAGCTGCAGATTCCTGCTTCTTTGGTTTCAGTAAAGAAGTGATGAACAAGTTCCACCAAGCTGAACTTTTCCTCTTTCAGCACATTCAGCTCTCTGAAAGTGAATGGAAATATGAACTGGATGTCCTGGTTGGCTTTGTCTTCAGCCCAGTCCAGGGTGTATTTCTGTGTTAAGACTGTTTTCCCAATGCCAGCCACTCCCTTTGTCAGCACTGTTCTGATTGGTTCATCTCTTCCAGGTGAGGCTTTAAAGATGTCTTCTTGTCTGATGGTTGTTTCTGGTCTGTCTGGTTTCCTGGATGCTGTTTCAATCTGTCTGACCTCATGTTCATCATTGACCTCTGCAGTCCCTCCCTCTGTGATGTAGAGCTCTGTGTAGATCTGATTCAGAAGGGTTGGGCTTCCTGCTTTAGCGATGCCCTCAAACACACACTGGAACTTTTTCTTCAGGGTGGATTTAAGGTTACGATGACAAACTGCAGCATGAAGTTCTCAATGAGAAGAAATATGAAGAATATCACTTGAAAGTGGAAACAAACACTTAATTCCAAAAAGAATGAATCTTTAAAACATGTTGGTCCGTGTCTTGAGACATTAGTAAATGTTCATTTATCCAGCAGCTTAAATATTTATAGAAATCCTCTTACTGCTCTGCAGACGTTCAGCCAGCTCCTCCTGCTTCATTCTCCTCAGGAAGTCCACTGTGATCTTCACAAATGCCTCTCTGCTGCTGCTCCTCTGACTCTCTAAGCATTCTGGGTAATCTGGACTCAGAACCTTCTGGATCTTCTTCAGCTCGTTCTTCACAAAAGTGATGATGTTGTCCTCCAGCAGCTGGAACAGAATATTTATGAATGAGCCAATCAGACTGAAATCATGGAGCCAAACATCAGATCCATGTTGGACACACTGACAATCCACTGGTCTCCAAAGAGCAGCATGGAGATGACTGTGAGCAGAATAGATGTAACAGTAGTTGTTGTACATGTACAGACCATAAATATGGAGTCCAGCTGTGTTTGATGCTGCTGGGCAGACTGACCACTGGGGACCTCTGAGCTCTGCTGGTCCACTCTGTGGAGGAACCATGAAGAATTAGTTCAAGCACAGGATAAAGATCCAGGAGTTTCTGCTCAAATAACTTCATCTGAATCAAATTTGTCAAGCTTTAACCTCTCAGATTGTGAACATATCAGTCATTTTCAGTCTGTTTTCATGGACGTCCTTTCAGTGGTGATGTCAGGGATGATTTTGAAGAAGCTCATCAAACTGAACCATCAGCAGATCACTGCTCCAAAACCAGAACATGATCCGAGGTCTCCCTCCACCACCAGAACACCAGCTTTACTAACGTGGTAGATCAGTGTAGTACAGATCAATAACTGATGAGTCATTTTATCAAAATCACTGAGGGCTTCACATCTGACCCTCTGATGTTTCTGTGGACATTTTGCATATTTAATGAATGTCTGAAGGTTTTACATTCATTCTATGAATACAGTGAAATGTTGTGTTATAGTCTCCATGTTTTTTCCAGCATCATAAATTCTTAAGTTCAGAAAATTAGATTCTTTTTTCACAGCTGAAAAACAACAACATTTATTCTCTATTGAAATCTGCATCCTCCACTCCAAAGGTCACAATCTGAAGGTAACATCTGGTTTTGTTCCCTGTGATTAACTCTGAGCATCAGTATGGTGGGATTTATCCACTACATCCACACCACTGTGGTTCAGTGTTGTCCTGATGGAGTAACAGCAGCCAGTATGATCCAGGCTTTAGCTGCTGGGTCTCTGTGTGACCTCTCAGACTGTTTAACAGATCAGACACAAAGAGAATCAGAGCAGCTCTTTAAAGACAAACATGAACCCACTCAGGTCACACTTTCCCCACAGATATGAGCATCACTGTCCTCAAACAGCAAATGACCAAGTCGAACATTTGGATCTTTTCTCTGTCATTGTTTTCTTTTTAATGAATCTTTGTAACAATCTGAGGATGTTTCAGGTCAGATTTATCCAGGAAACACAAACATGTAAAGGAGTCATCACAGCTCTCTGACCTCGTTGGTCCAGGTTCACCACTGAAGTCTGGATTTTCAGGTTTGGACCGGTCACTCCTCACAGATGGACAGCTGGACCCTGCAGACTGTGACCTCTGACCTCTGCAGACACAAACATGATTGAAGCAGCTGTGATCACACAGACTGCAGATAATGCAGCTGTTTCCTGTCAGTAACATCCTCTTAGATTAGAGTTCAGCTTTTTACAGGAAAACTGGACAAAACTGATTTTTGTTACAAATTCATTTTCATTTCCTCTCAGCTCACAAACACAGTCACATCAACAAAAATTAACATGTACAGACCCGATATCTGATTTAAAAAACATCTGTGAGATTTACATTTCCAGTTTATCCAACACTACTAAGCGGTCTTTACCTTTAAATGTAAGCTCTCTTATTCCTGTCCTTTCTTATCTTTCTCCATCTCTGAGGGAGGTTCGCTCTCTTTCCTTTTGTCTGATAGTTTGTCAGCTGATGTTTTTTGAGCTGATAGAAATGCTGCATTTGAAATGACCTGGTACTTTAAAAATGTTTTTCCCTTAATTCTCTTCTACAGTAGGCTAGGTAGATGCTGAAGCACCACAACTGCAACTTATGGACACCTGCGGTCATTCACTGTCCCACTTTTAACCTGCGACTTTAGCACACGTCATCCCTTTTTTGCTCATAGAATCTATTGCACTTCTGCACTGTGTTCAGCATAATATTAAGTAACCATTAATTAGAAGAGCTGTATTGTTGATTTGTCTGCTATTCGACTTAAAAGGTCAAACTAATATATAATATGGACTCATTACATGTAAAGTATTTCAAGCCTTTACTTTTTATCATTTTCATGATGGTGCCCGGGGCACCAAACAGCCTAGGACCGCCCCTGCCTGTGCACGCTCCATCTCTTGTGTCTCTAAAGGATTTTGTTAAGTTGTGCGTTCTACCTGTCTTGTTGTACCTGATTAGTTCCAGCTGTTGTTTAACTGAATTTCTCTGAGCAACCAACTTGATGGGTTAATAAAGTTCGGTCTCTGTTTCTCCTCTTTAGCCTCGTTACAAACACTACAGCTAACAAGTGGATTTTCCTGTTTTAGCTCAGCCAGCAAACAAAGCAGAACCACTTCCTGCTGAAGAGACAGAGAGCCAAAGTTTTTAAATAAACTCATTGCTGCAGCAAAGAGCAGCACAACAGTGAGACAGATTTTTAGCTTCAGTGTTTTTATTCTCCACTAAGTCATTGCTTCTGTCTCTAATTAGCTAACATGAACTAATCTATGTCTATTAGCAACCAACCAACTCAAAGAGTTCATGTTACTAACAGCTCACCTCTCTGCAGCAGACACTTTAAAATTATAGGGATCATCTTTAGACGCGTCACTCTGTAAGGACACAGAGCTGGGTGGAGGTCCAGGTGGGTTCCTGTGAATAATGATGGAGCAGTGATGTGAGTGCTGAGCTGTGACATGGAGAAGAGTCATGGACAGTTAGAGATGGTCATCTCACCTCTGAGCTTTGGTCTGGCTCTCATGTTCCCCACACAGAGTGCTTTTAGAGGGAGGGACTCCCTCCTCTCTGTCCTCACACTGATCCATGCTGCTCAATTCAGCTCACACACACTTTCTACCTGCAGAGGAAACACAAATCATTCATGTGCACATCAGCTGACAGCTGCAGAGGTCGTGTCTGATGTTTTGGACTAACATCCATCTGAGAGTCAGCTTTCGAGCCGAGTTCAGCCTCCAAATCCTCCATTACTGTAGTCCTACAAAGGTCAAACATGGCTGCAGAGAGCAGCTTTATGTCAGTAACAATGTCCAGGAACGAGCTGACTGCTTACAGAGTTCATACTCTAACTGCTCTGCTAGCTAAGCTAACTCATGTTAATGCTGCTCAGAAAATGTAAATAAAACATTAAAGAGTGAAAAGTAAAGCTTGGAGTCACAGGATGATGCTGATGTAAGCAAACAGAGCACTGAGTTCTTCATCGTTGCTACAGTTGATTTTTTTTTAAGCCACAGAAAAAATCTTAAGGAAAAAAATGGAAATGCTGATTAATCTGTTTATCTGTAAGACAAACGTAGCCCAGTTTGTGGAAAGCTGCATGAAGCTGACAGCGTGACATTTATCTCAAAACTGCACGTGTGATGGAGCCAGATGTTTTAGATATTTGTGCACAGGAAGGTTTTTGATTCGTGAAGCTGAATTTAATAAACTGAGTATAAATGTTGAGCATCTATTCAGGTTGGGATGTGTGGATTGAAGCACACGCTTGTGAGTCCTCAGATGAAACACACAAATCATTGCACACATGTAAATCTGTGGATCATATGGTTTCCAGTCAAGTTACTCTAGAGACCAGTTTGTCTGTTAATGAGCTGAGATCTTTTATTGGGACTCTTCATCCAAGAGAAACCCTCCCTGTCACCTGTATCCATGGTTACTGACTGTCACCTGTGTGCACTGAGAGCAGAGAGCAGCTGTGCAGCGCTGACGTCAGTGTGCGCAGCTGCAGGAGGGAGTTTCTGCGGTTCTCCAGAATAACTCAGTGACATAATGACGCTGGGCCTGCGTGTTTCTGTTCCTAATTATTCAGGTTGATTCCAAACCATCTGTTTCTGATGTGACGTCATCCCAGACACACGATGACAAACAGCTTCACTTTAACTTTACATTTAAATCCAGATTCCAACACTCAGAGCCTGAAACACAGAGACTAACTGAAACGTTTTTTTTTCTCTTAAAAACAAAGCGACAGCAGAGCGAGCAGAGAAAGAAACGACAGAGCAAATATTAACAGCATGTTTCATTTTTTCGGCAGAAACATCTGTTTCCACGTCACGTACAGCGGCCTCACTCAGAGCTCAGGGCGGGTCAGCGTCTTGGTCCAGCTGTGAGTCCGTTACCGTGAATCAGAATAACTATCAGAACTGTGGAGCGGCAGATTTGTGCTGAACTAAGCTGCTCACAGCTGATGTTAGCCAGGAAACATTACACACTGCTAACGTTACCTTAACACGGAGCTTCACACGGAGACGATCAGCGTCAAAGTTCAGGAGAGAAAAACTTCGGGAAGGAAAAAACAGGGAGGGGCTTGTGGGACAGAGGGTCCACAGCCACAAACATTATGACCAATCACAGCGCTCCGTTTCACTCTGCTTTTGTTACGTCCCCTCCGCTTTTCCACAGCAGTAAACTGCGTCAGTAACAGAGAGGATGGAGTCAGTGAACGCAGCACATTTTCTGTTGAACGTAGAAAAACACAGAATAGATCAGTTTGAGTGAATGAACAGCACATGTTAGTCTGCACAGACCATAATAATACTGACAGGTGGCTGTTTGTTCAGAGCTGATTTATTTCTGCTCATTTTCCTGTTTGAAACAAACATCTGTCAACACTTTGTTTCAGCTCCACATTCATCCAAACATCCAAAGTTCTCTCCTGACAGTCAAACATCCATGATGAGAGTGATCATGGTCGAGTGTGAGGTACTAAACTTCTACTGTAACACTTTACCTTCATCTGATGTATGAACATCAGCAGGATTCTAATGCAGGACTTTTACTGCAGTAAATACTCTGAATACTACAGACAGGCTGATCCCAACAGCAGCAATAACACCTGAAAATACACGAAACTAACATTAAAGCAGTGTTTCATCCTCACTGTGTGTTTGACCACACTGATCCAGGATCAGATTCATGTTCCTGACCTGACAGTTTACCTGTACACTAATGATGCATTCAGGGTGCCGCAGCAGACTGTTGGCTCTACAACGGGGGGGTTTATCCTTCAGTGACTGCAAAAATAAAACCTGCTGCCACCAAAGTCCATTGAAAAATCTGTAAATTTAAGAATAAAGTCTAATATCCCAAAAACTACAATACTATCATAAAATACACATCATAAATCTTAGTTTACACTCATGAATCATGCTTCATCAACATGGAGCTCTGAGTGTTTATTAGACAATCATTGTGTGAAAGAGGCTCTAACACAGCTGAGTGCTGAAAGATATCCATGTGTTGCTGCTCTGGACGGTGCCCTGCAGAAGCTGCTGTGCTGCTGATACAATCTCAAAAAAAGTTTCCTGGTACTTTTTTCTTTGCTGTTATTTATATTAATTATGTCCATTATAATGATGAGCCTTTGATATTAACAAGCACTTCTTCATTGTCACAGAGAGGGAAACGTTGTATTTTCTGCGTCACTTCCTCACAGTAAAGATATTTGTACCGCACTCCTGCAAAGAAGATTCTGTAGGTGAACTGTTGATGGGACAAAAAAAAAAGTTTCACTTTGCAAAATGTTGTGCAGGGAAGGTGTGGTTGCTTCTTAGACTATCATGACCTGGATGACTGAGAACCTACACAGACACGCTCTGAAGGTAGGGCTCCACACTTACTGTACTGATTTAACTGAGCTTATTGTCATCTAGCAAAGTTTGGTTTAATGTGTCTCTACTGACAACACAAAGCATTTTTTTTTACTATTTATAGAATAATGATAATAATAATAATACGTATGTGTTAGTCCCCGTAGGGAAATTACTCCTCTGCATTTAACCCATTCACCCAGTGAAGCAGTGGGCAGCCACCAATGCAGCGCCCAGGGAGCAGTGTGTAGGGAAGGGTACCTCAGGGTAGCTGTTCAGTGGAATTGAATCCCCGATCTTCCAATCATGGGGCACACAGCTGCATCCAGTTAGAGAGGAAACTGTGTAATGCAATGATGATGTTCCTGCGTCATGTTGTTGCTCCTCCTCCACATGCTTACCTGCCACAGTTTAACTCCACCTCTCAGACAGTCACGTCACCTGATCTGCATGTTTTGCTGTACGATGACGTCATCTTGATGTTGACGAGGAGAAAAACTAGTTTTGTCCTGCAGATGGCGAACTTGCACCATATTTAGAGAGCCGACAGTTTGATGATGCTGCTCTACTCAACTTACTTTAGCCTGGGTTGGACTCTATATGAGCAGCTTCCACTCTGGTTTCACTGTTAAACACACTTGTTTGATTTCACTTGTAAAAGCTGAAAAATAAATATTTTATAGCAAAATTATTTGTTGGTACATTTTTTAAGGATCAAATATCTTGTTTGATTTGAGGAATGAACTGTTAAGGTGGAAAAAATGAATCAGTTTAAAATACTTTAAATCAGTGCAGATGTATAATGTAATTTAACATGTTGATAATGGTTGTAGTGGGCTTGTAATGTAAATGTGACATTAATGGTGACGCTGCATAAACCTGATCAAACAGTTCTATTAGTGGGTCTGTGTGATCAGCATCAGTGGGTTAAGGTGAGGCCTTGACTAGTAGAACGTCATGTTGGTGTCTGACAACACATGAGCCAACATCAGACTCCGAGCGCTACGATGCTAAAGATCAGAAGATCCAGTGTGACATCATCGTTACCTGGCAACAGCAGCCCTCATCTGACTTTATTGGAGGATATTTACACCAGCAACACTGATTAGTTTGATATGACGGATTAACAACATGCTGTGATATCCAGTTCATCTGTAATAGATACTGGATCTAATCAGTCAGCAGATATTTGATCAGCTTATTTATAACTATACTAGAAACAAACACAACTGTGTTGGTGATTCATGCAAACTTGCATATCAGCCTTTGAAGGTTTTGTAGTATTGAGAACAAAGAGGTTGTGTTAGGGCTGAAAAGCCCGACTTGTTCTCCTCTGCAGGTCATCAAATGCACCACAGAAGTTTGTATTTGCACAGCCTGTATATGTTTGATGGCTTTATTATTCTCTGTTCAAAGACAATAAATGTGCAAAATGTCTCATGTAGTATCAGCTTCATTTAAAATGCAAACATTTAGAGAACATGTGCTGCTGTTTGTCCTACATTTCAACACTGAATGAACCCTGAAAACGTGATGGCAGGTGGCAGATTGGAGTCCACATGAAATATCGGCTGTATGAAGACTGGGAAATATAGATGATACAAACATGCAGCCAAACATTTGTGGACCTAAACTCTCTGATCCAAAAAGCAGGAAGTGACACAGCTAGAAAATGAAAGTGTGTAACAGCTGAAGTCAAATGTAAT
Source organism: Pelmatolapia mariae (assembly GCF_036321145.2). Classification (NCBI taxonomy): domain Eukaryota; kingdom Metazoa; phylum Chordata; class Actinopteri; order Cichliformes; family Cichlidae; genus Pelmatolapia; species Pelmatolapia mariae. The sequence goes on from NC_086229.1 coordinate 10,794,059, forward strand.
GCAGAGTTGAATCTGCACTTGGATCCATGTGTGAAAGGTCCACATGTAGGGATCACATGAGTCCTGATGTTTGTCAGTGCAGCTTGATAACTCCATCTACTGTGGGCTACATATACTGGGCTGGTAGCTCCATAGTGTTGCAAAGAAACTATTCAATGTGCAAATTTAAAATCATCGTCTCTTCTAACACAGGAGCCATGTTGAGTTTAGATCACAGCGACCACCGGCAGTCTGAAATGGAATGAAGCCCATTGACAGCCAGCAGGTCTAAACAGGAACGCAGCCATTTGTATGCGTGGCAATGATGTGGCTGCAGCTGACACAGGATTGGTTCAAACTAAACATCATTTCACAGAGTTCACAAAGAAACTCACGTTTTTATCTTTGAAGATGATCATAAAGTAGAATTGATGGTCCAGCAGACAACAGCAGGAGGTTTGAGCCCTTCTGATGCAGCAGAAACAGGATTTGGAGGAAGATGTTAATAGATTAGAAAGAATTGTACACTGTGAATCAATGCAAGTCTTTCTAGATAGACAGATCTTTAATAATCCCTCAGGTAGGTTCCTCTGGGACAGTCACAGATAGAGACACCAATTCTGACGTCCTTTGAAAGTTTTCATCACTCGTCATGTACACAGATGTTAATTCTACATATTCCTAGTACTGAACTCTAAATCAATATGAAGAAAATGCTCCTACTAATCTGCATATATGTTGATATCAAATCCTTTTCCAGCACATGGATAAATCTCTATAAATCTTTCAGTCTGATCAGAATGGGCACAGTGTTGTTATTGCAGCACTCCCTGATGTTTGAAAAGCTAAATGTCCATTTTAAAGTGCTCGTGTGTAGGATTGTGTTTCCTTCCTTTGTGCAGTTCTTACAGTAAACATGTTTGAATGTTTCCTGTTCCCCTGATGCTTCTTCCTGTTGGATAAAGTTGGTTTGAATAACATGTTCTTATAGGTTTCAATGAACTTCAAACTGGGATCCACTTACAAAACTGTCTCATTTTATTGGAACGATCCACATTTGCATCCATTCACGGTACATTTGACATCTGAACACGTTTGTACACATGATGAAAGGACAGATGGTGTTTGTGTGTCCTTCTTAAACTTAGTGTGAATGTTTCATCATGTAGAACTACTTGGAACAAAGTCTTTGGGAACATTTGGAGAACACGTTTAGGAAAGTAACATCCTGGTAGAACATTTTCTTAAAGCAAAGCAGAGCTGCAACATGACTGTGAGGATTCACAATAATAAAGTCACAATACTTTATTATTATGAAGACTAAAGTGCACCTTAATGCTGCCAATGAATACACATGTTCTTTGTGAAAGCATGAGCACAGCTGACATGCACCACACTGACCCCACTCGCCCCATTTCTTCATCCACTTCTTGCTCTTGTGCTTGAAATGAGACGCAGACGCAGCAAAAGTCAGAGGCTCTAAAATCCACAAAAAGGGGGCTTGTTAGATCAGGATATTGATGTGATCCATAGAAAACATGGATAATACACCACTTTATTTGAAGACATCTGTAGCACTGCCTCAGTTCTGGATGTTTCCACAGACTCCTCTGTGCACCTAAAGAAAAGGTCAAAGGTCAGCAGCACATGTAGTTGGGACAATTCTTCATTTACAAACAACAGTCGCACAAACTACACAATGATTTTCCTCCAATTAGGACTTTTCACTTGCAGAAATGGTCCTGTGTGATTTCTAGGCTGTGATATAAAAACTAGTTCCTAATGGCAGCGATTCACTCAGTAAACATGTGTTTCCTTCACCAACCTCACACACAGATCCAATAAGATCAGGAAGTGGGCAGTATAGTACAATATGTGTTATTTTGTACTGTGCTGCCCAAACTAAAGATCTGCTGAAGTGTTGAAATGATTCAGATGTTTATTTTGGACGATACAGCAGAAGATCAGACATGAAAGTGGAGATAACACAGAAGACCTGCAGCAAAGGGTCAGAGGTCAGACTGGGCCACGTGATTCAACAATGAGCCAATGATCATCAAGTAGTGACTAAAGCAGAGCCCTGACGTTCTGACATTTATCACACAGTTAGAACAAATGTCTGCTGATGACTTCATCTCATGAAATGACTGATAGATGTCAATTCATTGATCAGCTGAGCTGCTGATCTTCATCGTGCACAGAAACATTCAGCTTGTTTCAATCAGTAAATAACTCCCACTACTCCCAGTTTGAACTGTTCCCACTCAAAATGCTGTCAGAACAATGATCATTGTAGAACTTCACAAACATCACGTGTTTTTTTCCACATGGAAGATCAGCAAACATACAGAAACTTCCTGTTGCCACACACGGCCTCTAAAATCTCTTCCACGCTTTCTGTCTGAAGTCCACTCTCTGTGTCGGATCCACAGGAAACAACAAGATCTTATTAACATGGTTTTCAATGTGTCTCCTTCCAAAAAGTCCAACCAATGAACAAATGTGTATATTTGTGGAGGTCGAACAAAAGCATGACACATTTGTCTGTTTCTATAAACTGGTGTCAAACACAAATATGAAGAGTTTCATTGACAGACTCCAAAATGCCCCCGCAGTGAATCACAGGGAAATCCTACAGTGTGCAGAGAATCTTAATGGCTCCAACATCAACACATCCACAATGTTGGATCCAGTTCTACCTCACAGAGTTACTAAGACACACCCTCTGCCAGCATTACAACAGCTCCACCTGCTTCACCTGCCTCCTCAGCCTCTGTACACCTGAAGAGAAAAGAAAGGCTCCAAAAGCTCAAATCTACAAAGGATTCATGAAGTTTCATCCAACAAGAACATGTTTGCCTTCCACAGTGTGCTGTTAGACACCACTGTACCTCTGCCATTTCAAAAAGAGCAGCTTGGGAACATTTTGGCTCCAAACACTTTGTGTTTAACTTCCTAATCTTTGTTTTCTTTGTGAACAACATCTGGAGCTTTTTGTAACACTTTAGGCGCTATGTCGGCTGCGTTTTGTTTCCAGCACTTTATAGATGCCCCATCTATTGAGATTATTGATAGTTGTCGCAAGATTGATTTGCTGCAAATTGTGGATCACTTTCAGCTGCAGGTTTCAAAAACCCTTCGTAAGCGTGATTTGAAAGCTTTAGTGGTGGACAAGTTGGTGGAAGCTGGTGTGATTCAAGCGCCTGTTTTGCCTGTGGTCTCTGGTGTGCCAAGCCAAGCTGCCGTAGTTGAAGAGGGCCAAAATGGTTCTTGTGGGGATGGTGAGGGGGATGAGCGGGGAAAAACGCCGCACACGCTTCCTCGCTATGATCCACTCTCTTCTGGGAGTTCAGAAGGCAGAGAAGGAGCTCGGCTGAAGGTGCGGCTGGCACGTCTCCAATTGGAGGCTGAGGAGAAGGCCCAGAACAGGCGGGCTCAGTTAGAGCTTGAAATAAGAAGGCTGGAGATAGAGGCAGACAAAGCCATTAAGCTGCGAAAGCTTGAGCTGGAGTCTCAGGCTCAAGCCTCATCTGTCTCTGCTGACAATTCCGGTCCCACCTCCTCGTCCGCGTCTGCTTTTAAAATCGATAAGTGCATTTCTTTAGTGCCCACTTTTAGAGAAACTGAGGTTGATACATACTTTGCAGCATTTGAACGTATCGCTGGGGCGTTGCAGTGGCCTAGGGATATTTGGCCTCTTTTGTTACAGTGCAAACTGTCCGGCAAAGCCCAAGAGGTGGTGGCTGCGCTTTCTTTAAAGGACAGTTTAGATTACTCGTGTGTTAAAACAGCTGTTTTGCAGGCATATGAGTTAGTCCCCGAAGCCTATAGGCAGAGGTTTCGCCAGCAAAAGAAATTGCCAACCCAAACTTATGTGGAGTTTGCTAGAGAAAAGGGGATTCTCTTTGATAAGTGGTGTGTTGCTTCAAAAGCCAGTGACTATGACGCTTTGCGCGAATTAGTTTTGTTGGAGGATTTTAAGAAATGCAGAAAGTGACTTCTCTCGCATCTGCTGCTGTTCTTGCTGATGAGTTCGTGCTCACTCATAAAGCCTCGTTTACTGGCAGTGAGAAGCCACGGGTTAGCACTGTGCAACAGCCCCACACGGCTAAAGTGTCTGGTTCCAGGGAAAACCGTGAATGTTTTTACTGTCATAAAACTGGCCATGTGATTGCTGACTGTTTAGCCTTAAAACGCAAATCGTCAAATGCTCAGCAACCAAAAGGGGTGGGTTTTGTAAAAGCTGAGGCCCGTAATGAGGTCCATGGTTGTGGTGGTGAAGGTGCCGGACCCCTGTTTTGAACCATTCATTTTTAATGGCTCAATATCGCTAACAGACAATCCATGTGAGTTAAAACCTGTGCGTATTTTAAGGGACACTGGAGGTTCTCAAACTGTCATCCTCTCAAGTGTTTTACCTTTTTCTGCTGACAGTGAATGTGGTTTTAATTCTGTTCTACGGGGGATAGAAATGGGTTACGCTCCCAGACCTGTTCACAGAGTTTTTATAAAATCAAAACTTGTTACAGGATTTTTTCCTGTTGCTGTTTGCCCGGCTTTGCCAATAGAGGGTGTGGCCATGTTGTTGGGCAATGATATTGCGGGAGGGTTAGTGCTCCCTCGTCTGGAGGTTTTAGATAACCCCCTGAATCAGAAAACCTCTGATGTTTCCATGCACCCTGGGCTGTATCCAGCCTGTGCGATTACTCGAGCACAAGCTCGTAAAGATACTGATGTTGACCTCTCTGATTCGGTGTTGATGTCTTCATTTTCTGAGGAGAATGATGTACCAACTAACAGAAACAATGTTTTGTCACCCCCGGACTCAGTGAAACCTGAGGAGCCTGATCCATTTCCAAAGGTCTCTTCGCTGCCCTTGACTAGAGACCAGCTGTCAGCAGCTCAATTAGCTGATGAAACACTGCAGAGCTGTTTCAAACGTACGGTAAGTGCTGAGCAAGTCAAGAAAGAGCAACAAGCCTATTTTGTAGAACATGATGTTCTAATGCGTCAGTGGTCTCCACCAGGTGCAGCAGGTGCAGAATGGAGTAAAGTCAAGCAGATTGTCGTGCCCTCTGTGTACCGGCAGAAAATCCTGGCTCTTGCCCATGAAAGCCAGTGGTCAGGACACTTGGGCATCACTAAAACGTACCAGCTACTATTAAAGCATTTCTTTTGGCCTGGTATGAAGCGTGATGTTTCTAAATTTTGCCGCAGTTGCCATGTATGTCAGATTGCAGGTAAACCTAATCAGGTCATTCCCCCAGCTCCGTTGTGTCCCATTCCTGTAGTGGATCAGCCATTTGACCATGTCATAGTAGACTGTGTGGGTCCACTACCTAGAACAATATCAGGAAAGCAATACCTTCTCACGATCATGTGTGCGGCTACCCGTTTCCCCGAGGCTGTCCCATTACATAAAGTTACAGCAAAATCAGTTGTTAAGGCGTTGACAACCTTTTTTTCAGTGTTTGGCCTGCCAAAGGTCATACAGACTGACCAGGGCTCAAACTTTCAGTCTAGGTTATTCAAACAAGTGGCTAGCACTCTAGGTGTCAAGCATGTCGTGTCCTCTGCTTATCATCCTGAATCGCAAGGTGCATTAGAGCGGTGGCATCAGACCTTAAAGGCGATGCTACGCAAATACTGCCTAGAGTCTGAAAAGAGCTGGGATGAGGGAATTCCATTTGTGTTATTTGCTGCCCGTGATGCTGTTCAAGAGTCACTTGGTTTTAGTCCTTCTGAGCTCGTATTTGGCCATAGGCCACGCGGACCCCTCAAAGCTCTGAAAGAGGCATTTTTGAGCCCACATGGGGTTTCCAAAGTAAATGTAAGCAGGTATGTAAAACACTTCCGTGAGCGTTTGAACCAAGCCAACGCTCTGGCTAAACAGCACCTTGCCATTTCACAGGGAAAGATGAAACGCCATTTTGATAAGGCTTCTGTTAAAAGAACCTTTCAGGTGGGTGACCAGGTTCTTGTGCTCTTGCCTGTTCCAGGCTCAGCCTTGTCTGCTAGGTATAGCGGTCCCTTTAAAGTCTGTGAAAAGAGAGGGGAGACTGATTATGTAATTTGCACTCCCAACCGCAGACGCAAAACACGCGTCTGCCACATAAACATGTTGAAATTATACCACCCTCGGTCAACACCAGAGCCTGCTGGGGTCTGTGCTCCTATTGTAGCCTCAAGCCACCTAGAGGAAGGAGGGGTGGACGAGGTTGATGGGTTAAAGCTAAGTTATCCCACCTGTTCTAGACCCCGTCTGTCTAACTCAGAAATGCTGAAAGCGTTGCCGAGTTTGCTCGAGCATCTGTCTTTAGAGCAGCAAGAAGACATAACTGTCTTGATTGATGAATACACCTGTTTATTCGGGGATGTGCCAACTCGCACTACAGTGCTAGAGCATGATATTGATGTCCAGGGAGCTAAACCTATTAAGCAGCATCCTTATCGAGCCAGCCCCCATAAACGCTTGCTCATGAGACAGGAGGCTGACTATTTGCTGCAAAATGGCTTAGCGAAGCCCAGTCAAAGCCCCTGGAGCTCACCTTGTATAGTGGAATCTAAGCCAGATGGCTCGCCCCGTTTTATTACAGACTTCCGGAAGGTGAACTCTGTGACTGTGGCTGACTCACATCCTCTCCCAAGAGTTGAGGATTGTGTGGACAGTATTGGGACTGCTCAGTATGTCACCAAGTTAGATCTTCTTAAAGGTTACTGGCAGGTCCCTTTAACTGAACGTGCCTCTAACATCTCTGCCTTTGTGACACCTGATGAGTTTCTACAGTACACAGTCATGGCATTCGGCATGTGTAACGCTCCTGCCACCTTCCAGCGGCTGGTAAATAAAGTCCTCCGTGGCCTGTCCAACTGCAGTGCCTACCTAGATGATCTAGTGATTTACACTGAAACCTGGCAAGATCATTTGGGAACTTTACGCCAGGTATTTCACCGTTTGGCTCAAGCTACTCTAACTCTCAACTTAGCTAAGTGTGAGTTTGCCAAAGCTACAGTGACGTACTTAGGCAGGGAGGTGGGACGTGGACAGGTCCGGCCCATTGATGCCAAAGTGGCAGTGATTAAAGAGTTTCCCACACCTACCACCAGGCGTGAGTTGCGTAGGTTTCTAGGGATGGTGGGCTACTACAGAAACTTTTGTAAAAATTTCTCCTCTGTAGTCAAGCCATTGACTGACCTACTCAGCCCAAAGGTTGAGTTTATATGGTCAAGTGAGTGTCAAGATGCTTTTGAGAGTGCGAAAGCCCTCCTCTGCCACACTCCTGTGTTAGCTGCACCTGATTTGACGCGACCATTCAAGCTTGAGGTTGATGCCAGTGCTGTTGGGGCTGGGGCAGTGCTGTTGCAAGAAGACTTGCAGGGTTTGGACCACCCCGTTTGTTACTTTTCCCGCAAGTTCAATAAAAATCAGTTAAACTACTCCACCATTGAAAAGGAGACCCTGGCTTTGTTGTTGGCTCTTCAGCACTTTCACGTATACCTGGGGTCCAGCATGTTACCTCTTGTTGTGTACACTGACCACAACCCACTCGTGTTCCTTGCTCGCATGTTTAATCATAACCAGCGCCTTATGCGCTGGGCTCTGTTGTTGCAGGAATACAACTTAAGCATTCACCACAAAAAGGGGTCTGAAAATGTTTTAGCTGATGGTCTGTCCCGGTTGTAAACATGTATTGCTGTGTTTGTTCTTTGTTTTTTGTTCACACTCTGTAATGTCTGCTTCTGCCCAACATAGTTGGTATTTTAAGGGGAGGGGTGTTACGGCCTCTGGCCTCAGGTGGCCCCGCCTTCCCCTATGGAAATCACAGTGTTCCAGGACTCACGGGGGATTGGCTGGCCCCGGACCTATGCCCGCCTCAACTACATGCAGATCAGAGAGTGCCAGACCACTCACACCATTGGCTGCTGCAGGAGCCTTGAACATGACGGACCAACTGACTGGCTGATTGTCTGCACCTGGGAGGATAAAAGGCTGATGATCCTTCACTCTATGGGGAACTGCTGCTCTGAAGTGAACATGCAGTGTCCTCCTTGTCTGCTTTGCATGTGAAGCTCGTGTGTTAAAAACCTGTTTGCTGTGTTGAACCTGGTATACAGCTGACCCTAGTTTTACTAGAGTCTTGTTTGATTTGAACTGTGTTTGTAACCTCTGATATTCAGCCGACCTTAGTTTTATAAGAGTCTTGTGTTTGCTGGCTCACCTTAGTTAACCCTTAGCTTTCATTTTGTGTCCCGCCAGCCTACCTTAGTTAATCCTTAGTTTTATTCTTGCCTGTTCTTTTATTGTGTATTAATTGTTTGCCCAGCGGTCTGTTGAACAGTCCTGTCGGTTTTCTGTTTAAAGTTTGTTATTAAACCCCTTCTTTACTCAGTTTGTTGTTCGGGGCTTGTGTATGTTACTCCTCCCCTGACGCCTAGCAGAGGGGGTCGTAACAACTACTCTGTCCAATAAAGCTGAAAAAGGCCCCAAATCAAAGAAATCTGCTGCAGCCTCTGAAATGTCTTCTGTTTCCTTCCCGACGGCTTTTTCACCGTCAGCCCATCAGACAGTCCAGCAGCATTTATGATGATGTCATGATGTTGAAGAGACTGCTATGGTGGCCTCCCATGACCCCCAGCCTCATCTACACTGAGATGCAGACATTTGAAAACAACTGAATAATAGTCCAACACAACAGTCTGTGTACAGACACACACTGAGCTTTCATAGAGTCAAAGGAGTCAATCAAACACAGCTAGTTGAGTCATTTCTTGTGTGAGTCTAAAGTGAATCTAGTATTTGAAAGTCCACTTCCTGTATTTGTTGTTGAAGACTTCTTCAGCTTCTTCTCAAGGACATCAGCTGCTTGTTTGGCAGCAGAGGCAGTTAAGAAGCTTCCTGAAAAACACTGAACAGTGAGTTCACTGTGGCATATGACAAATTCAGCTTTCTATGTGCAAATGTGTCTGTGTCAACCTTTCAAATGCTGTTGAATCCAAAACATCAGCGGCTCCTTGGCTGCTCACTTCATGCACTTCTGTCTTTGTGACAGTCCAATGACATCACAGCTGTTTCCACCCCCAGTGTCTCAGGACTGGACACCTTTAAACATGTGGAGGATCAAACAGCCGTCCAGCTAAACATACATGAAACTATCAAAGCTGACAATCATTCCAATAACATCTAATGGTACATATATATAGACACAGGACTACAAGGAAATGGCTCTCAGCATCTGGCTGTGGGAACAAATGATCCCTGTTTGTGTTCAAATTGTGTGCATGTTTTAGACGTGTGTCACATGTAGAAACACAAAAATGACACAAAGATGTGTTTGACACAACTGTGCAGCTGTAAGTTGTTTCTAATGATTCATTGAAGCTCTTCTAACATTCTGGAGACAATCAGTCCATGAATCTGTTCAACACCACAACAATTTGACTTCAATGTGAACGTTTGCCATTAAATAACCTTCTTCATCCAGCTGACAAGCATCCTTCATTCTATGATATGAACAGTTCCTCCTGTTGATGACAAACCTCTGACATGATCTGCTTGAGGAGCTTTTTCATGTGAAGCTCTCTGAGCTCAGGGCTAAGTTGCTGTGTTTCATCTTTAAGAGCTGCTGCCTCCTCGCCGTTCTTCTTCTCCTAATGACACCATTTCTGCTTCAGATCAAAGAACTTGTGCAGCCCTGATATCAGCCCTAATATATGAGTGTGTTTGCCCAAAGATTGAAACAGCATCAACATGACAGCTGTAAGAAATCTTCTCTCAGCCTTGTTTGGCAGAAGATCCCTGCAACAAAGATTGTAGCTGAAAGATGACGTGTGTAAAGTTTGTCTTTGGGAGGGTTGAGGCTGTTTTTAGACCTTTGATAGTTTCAATCCAGTTCTGAAAGACAGAAATAAAAACAACATCATTAAGATCAGATCATGGAGCTGTTTCCTGCCTTGTTTCTAGCTTCACATTACAAGACTTTACTACAATAAAGATGCTAACATGTATCTGTAGGAACAACATCATTGAATCTATAACAACTGGAGCCAAACCAGTGGCTCTGCTGGGATCACTGGTGAGCCAACACTTCCTTGTTGTCACGGCCAGCGGGATCGGCAAGGCGCTGAACAGCATCACTCCACTCCTAGCCCCCCTCCTCTCCTCTTTTTTCCTCTCTCCCCCTCTCTCCCCTGTTTTGCCAGGGCGGAACTCATGGCGGGTTCACGCCCTTGGTCCACGCCTTCTTGGATTGCGCACACCTGGGCCTCATCAGTCCAGCTGGTATATCAGAAGGAGGAGATCAGCTGTTCAACGCTGGATTATTGTGAAGACTTCCGTCAGTACACACCCAGCTCAAGTTCCCTGTGCCTCTGTCTCTGAGACTTAACGTGTTTCTGTGTTCCTAGATTCCCCGGACCCGTTCCCGTGTTTCCCCGTGTGGTATGTGGAAGGAGTGACAGGTCGTTAGTGGAGAGGAGAGAGGCTGTTTGGAAGCGCGAGTGTGGTTTCCCCGTTTTCCCTGGAGCCCTGGACCCCTGCCCCTCACGTCTTGTATATAGCACTAACCCCGCACTGTCTGTACATACACTCGGTGAAGATTTGTAATAAACTATCTCTGTGTGAACGCTACCCAGGAGTCCTGCGAGTGGATCCTCTAGCAACCCGTGACACTTGTTGATGCAGATTTCAGGGCTTCCTGTTGCTCCTCCGTTATAACTGTTCTCTCTTCTCAACACATGATGACACAAAGGAATCAGCAGTGACGAAGATGATGCTGAAGCACACATTTCACACATATAACAGAGCAGTCCAGTTACACACACCTCTGCTTGACATTAGGCCTCAAACAAAGACACAAAACACTAACTTGACTCTAAATAGAAGAAACTGGCAGCTTTTTCTGTTCTGTGCTTATATTTGACACACATGCTTCTCTTTGTGCAAACACACATCGCACTATAAGGGTAACCTAGCACACAATGATTGGACAGCAGAGTGATGATGCTGGGAGATCCTATACGAAGCAACACAGAAACACTGAGAACTTTAAACATTGATTATATTGAGATAAGCAGCCGAGCCAGTCTAGATAAAGGCCAGCAGCTGGGACCGCTGCTGCACCAAAAACAGGTTTCAGTGTTTCCATGTGTGTGTGTGTGTGATGTCTTTACTTATACTGGTCAATAGACTTTAGTCAACACATGATTGAAAGGTGTTACACATGAAATAAAAACAGTGTTTCATCTTTATTCCTGTGAAGCAGCTGCATTATAACCAATCTGCTCCTTTGTGGCCTTTAAAACAGCTTAAATAACTGTTGTTATATTTGTTTCTGCTCCTCTTGGACAGACGACTCTTGAAAAGACATTTTTGAATTTCAATGTGACTTTAACTGGATAAATATGGGATATATAAACGTCCCTCTGCAACAAACTGATTCCAGCTTCTACCTCATGATAGGAATGTTTTTGTGGCTCAAGATGACCTGATATCTTTCATGATGGAGACATTTGACACATGTTTCACATATTATAGACCAACAAGTTATTCATAGCAGTTTAAATACGGGGAGTCACTTTTGGGCCCAGCAGATAAAACAGAGCCAATATTTGCTTCTTTATTTAAGTGACGTGTGTCACAGATGTGACCTAGTAAAGTGTAGCTGAACATTAGTAACGTTATTAACACTCTCAGCTCGTCCTTGTTCCAGACCTGAAGATCCTCTTCTTTCATTCAGCAGCAGCTTCAGGTCTCTGATGGTCCAGGCTTGTTGTTGGGAAACAGCCCTGCTGGGATGATGGTGTCCTCACAGAAACAGTCAGTGATGCTGTTGATCTCCATCACAGAGCACGTCCCAGTCTGCAGTCTCAGTCCTGCAGGGCCTCGCTGGCTTCCTGACTCCACCCAGTCAACAACAGGAAGTGTTTGCAGGAACAAAGTGAGGCTGTGGTCAAACAGGAGTTTTTATCTCCTGGCTCTGACTCTCACTGCGGCCCCGCTGCTGTGTCAACATGTGTTTGTGCTAAACAATGATGGAAAGTGTTAGAAATGACTTGTTGGCCTCTGATCTGTCACAAACAGCTGAAACGTGTCTCTCATGAGTCACATGAAGGTTTCTGACAGAAAGGACAAAAAGTAGCTGCAGTCAGTTTGTGTCATTTTTATATTTATTCATCTGGGAGAAAAATCTGAGGGACATTAAAATGTGTTTTTCAACAGAGACAAGAACATAAATATAACGTCACAGGTAAATGAACATATTTCAAGTAAACAGCTGGACTGATCAGGTCCAAACACAGAGTGATAAACAAACAGCTGTCATATCTTTATATATAAGCTCTTTATAAATCCTGTTCACTGCAGTCTGTTTCCTAATAATGTCAAACTGTTAGAAACACAGAAACATGGTCTTTGTTCACATAAAGCTGTCTGGGATCCTTTGTTGTTCTTTTGATGCAGAGTTACATTATAAATATAAAGAGTTATTTCAGAGTCTCATCAGTTTTCCTGCATGTCTTTATTGAACACATCAGCAGGGCTGAAGCTCTCATGTTAAACACACACTGATCTATGGACACGTTCATGTGTTTCTAACAGAACCAGGCTGTTATCAGCTGCACTAACATGATGTCACACACACTGAATGTAGCAGTGACATCATCACACAATCAGATGTGATTGTTTCACTGTCATCAAACTAGTCAACAGGAAGTAGAATCAATAGAAACAATCATTTACTGACAGCATGTCTGATTGAAATAAGTGCAGATTATGTATGAAGTCTAACTGCACACAGTAACTGTGTTACAATAAGGACTTAACAGCGCCCTCTGCTGGAGTGTTTCAGTACTGCGTTAACTAGAATACACCACCTCCTCCTCCTCCTCACACCACCTGCTACAGCTCTACTCTTCTATGACTACAGTCATCCACAGCACTGATGTGAGGTCACATGGTTCATATGTAAGGAGCACAGAGACGTGCTAGCAGCTGACCTCAGGTCAGTTTAATGACTGTGAGCAGCAGCTGTGTTCTTGTCACTGTGACAGGGAGACACTCTCAGACACAGCGCTCATGTCAGCTTGTTCTCATGCAGGAGGATCAGGAGCTCCATGTTTGTCTTCATGTTTGAATCATGATGTGTTTGTGCCATCAGAGTCTGTCATGAGTACTCAGGGTTTCACAGCAGCTCTTCTGGATGCTGACGAGGACTCCAACCTCATGTTTCACCTCTCTGAGCTTCTGATGTCTGTGAACACTCGTGTTTCTTCTCTGGGCTCATCTGGACAAAAACACCTTTCTGTGTTTGGCCAATATAGAAAGCTCCTGACTATGCATGGAGGGTTTCACCCCAAGCCCATCACTCTCGCATACAGCCTCTCGCTTAGGCTGTACGCTAAGCGGAAAGAGGCCGGGGACTGGTAAGTGTTAGCACCACAGTCCAGGATGAGACAACAAACATCCACGAATATATCACGAAGATTGTTTTTCCATATTTTTAACATGCCAATTTGCTTTGTTGTGTTTTATTATCAACCGGACCCATGTTTGCTTTAAATGACACATTTATTTAAGACGGATTTATGTGGGGCTGGAATGGTGTTAACGGTCACTCATAGCCCCTACTTGCCGGATCTTCTTTTCATTGATATTGCTGTTATGACTGATGAAGCCGAGCTGGTGAGTTTCTGTGTTAACTAAGTAACATGTCAAAGTTATAAATATAACTATTACTAAACTGTACTGTGATTAATAATGTTGCTTTGTTAATGTTGTATGGTTGTTTTATTTCGTGTTTTTCAGTTGATTACCTGGCTTCTGTAAAGGCACAGTTACTGTACTGGTGTTAGTTTGTGAAATAAAACTTATAAAAGGCAGCAATCAGATGTCTGAGCCTGAGTACGACACAGTTTCATCAGTTAAAACACACCCTTACGGTGGGAGTTCGCTAAATTAAAGTTAGTTAATTTAGTAAAAACCGTACAAAGATGGCCCCAACCGACTGCGTGCTCAGTGAATACCTCAGGCAGCAGAAACCCAAGAATGAGGAGGAAGAGGAGGCACCATTATGGAAGAACAGGACAGGCCCCTGCACGGTATGTACCACCGGCAGATAGAGGAGGTGGCTGATATCCAGAAATCCTACCAGTGGCTGGACAAAGCTGGACTGAAAGACAGCACAGAGGCACTAATCATGGCAGCACAAGAACAAGCTCTGAGTACAAGCTCCATAGAGGCTGGGGTCTATCACACCAGGCAAGACCCCAGGTGCAGGCTGTGTAAAGATGAGACAATCCAGCACATAACAGCAGGGTGCAAGATGCTAGCAGGCAAGGCATACATGGAACCCATAACCAACTGTCTTTCACAGAATTATAATCCAACAGGGCAATGATGAAGACAAGCAGAAATAAAGCCAAATCCAAGTCCACAGCTTTGGGTTTCAGCTGCCATCATGCCATTACAATCATATGCACACAGGAAGTAACTCACAAGCAGACACAGCAGGATGGTACCTAGCAACAGTGAAATTCAGCAATTTCAAGAATCTGTGGACAAAAACCACTGATACCACAATATGAAGTGGGCGGGTCTGGATGGGTCCTGAGATACACTTTTCAAAGCTTTTATGTGCCATCAGTTTAAAAGTATGATGATGTATGATGAGTGAAGCATTTAATGTTTAGATCCAGCTGAAGCTCCACCTTAGCTGAGGCCGAGGCTGCCAAAAAAGTGTTTATCCAACTCACAGAGAAATTCAATCAGGAATGAGCTGGCTCTTTCTCCTTTGTTTCGCACCACATCAATAACATCTCGAGCTCGTTCAGCCCTGGGTTTGATTCTGGCTGCTTCCATTTCCTCCATAGTTATAATTTCTTCTTGGAGCAGCCTGTCCAGCAGCTGGTTCAGAGTCGAATCCGACACCTTTTCCACAAACTGAATCCGAACTGAGAACAGACGCTTGTCTGCTGGGAGGCTCTGGAGCCTTGGCTGATTGTCTCTGCTCTGAACATCTGAGGACCAAGCAAAAAAGAAGAGAGACTCTTGATAACAGAACAGTCTAAGCTTTGTTGAATCCAGAGAAATCTCTGCAGGTAATCAATCATCAATGAACGTCGCTGATCTTCAGACACTCGACCAATAACAGCATGAATCATGAAACGTGGCTGGAGACAAATTCAAAATCAGCAGCTACAATTTAATTTAATTTATCATGAGAGAGCAGACAGGATCAGAAACAAGTCCATCAGCAGGGTAGCTCCCTGTCAGAGAGGCTGAGAAGTTTGCACGTGTGCAGAGGAGGGAGAGAGGAAGATGAAGATGGAGCTGCCAGGCAAGAGGAAAAGAGGCATACCTCAAAAAAGATTCATGGATATAGTGAAGGAGGACGTACAGAGGGTTGGCGTGACAAAGGAGGATACCTTGTCACGCCTTGATATGATACCTAGATATGGAGATGAGACAGATGATCTTAAATAGAGTGGCCAAAAGAAGAAGAAGAGAAGAATGAAGGAGGAAGAATACTTGCTTTTGATCCTTGATCATTAATGAAAAGCCACGTGGACTACATTTCCTAATTATTTCTGATCTAGTGGATTAGGTGGAGTGATATTAGAGATGTTACCGGTCAGATCAGTGTCCCATCTCCAGACCTCTGTCTGTGCTTGGTCCTGGACTGTTATCAGCACTTCTTCAGTGTTTGCAGGAAGGCGGACCTCAAATGTTGGATGGTAGTTTGGTCCAAAATCAGGGTGAAATTTTTTCTCCTGCAAACACAGTGCAAGTGTTTCTGTCACACCCAGAGTCCTCGGAGTGAAGAATGTCAGAGACAAAGGGTTCCAGCACAAAGAGATTAATTACTCACTGCAGGCTGGATTCTACTGGCGACTGGACAGAGAACAGTGTATCTGTGACCTTGGAAGAATTCACAGTCAGATGATGCTGGAATGTGTTTGGAATATCCATGCTTCCCACTCACCTTAAAATATAACAAATGTAATTTGAGGGTTTATCTTCAGTAGTTTTAAATCCCCACATCAATTATACATATATTGATGGATTGTCTTTGTTTTCTGGGACATGTAAAGGAAACTGTAGCTGGCAGTGAAACTGTCAAGAAAGCAAAGTACACCGGAAATCTAAACCATAGTGGCTGCAGCAGTAAGGAGTAGTTTTTAAATAGACGACTAACAATCTCTGTTTCACGTTGAACTTTCTCAGGTTTCTCTACAGTTCAGCAAGTAGTTGGCAGGTGTTTTTACACATGTTGATTTTTTTAAAATGCCAAAATAGGTGGCTGTGGCAACCTGCTATAGACCACAGCAATCACGAAAAGGATTTTGGTGGGTTTGGATAAAGCACCCTCTTTTTAACTGGTTCCATCTATGTTGTAACTTACATTGTAACAGGAAAACCCTTTTAACATTATACTATGTACATTATATATTATATTGTGTAACTAAACATCCGATAAACAGAACCTGTAAGTATTGTTATTGGCCTTTTCAGGAACATTGATTCCTTCCATGCACTAACAATCATCGCCTCACCAAAAACATTCCTGTGTTTTTTTCTTTTAATTTGCTAGCACTGCATATAAAACATGAGACCACACTGTAATAGAAACATAAACACAACCATAAATGTGAGCAACAACTTTGGCCACTTAAGTCTCTGCAAAAGCCCCCCACAAAAATCTAAATCAGTCATAAAACCAGTGGTGAGATGGAGAGTTAATCGGTCAGTAGGATGTAAAGTGTTGATTTCTGATCTGTAATACAACATTAGGTTATTCTGCAGCATAAACGCCCTTTGGAATGTACCGTGGTATTATTTAAAACATGTTCATGAACCTGATATAAAGCATCCATACAGGATATACAATCCCAGCTAGTCTGGGAGCTCCCCATGATTCCCAGGACAAGCTGGAAGATTTTTGTAAAGACAACGATATCTGAGAAGTGGCAGAAGATGGACATTGACTGAATTAAGCTCCTGTTAGCAGCTCTGAAAAAGATGAGATGAGTTAGGATTGAAATAAGTGAAAGTATAACTTTCCCTAGATGTTCACCTCTTTCACTGGGATGTTCCTTGGCAGGAGAAACACATTGATGTTTTGCGTCTGTGTTCTGGGGTTTGGTGGACGAAGGAACAGCAAAACTTGGCCCAAAATGGTTTTCTCCTGGTGCCATAAGCTCATTAGCATGTCCAAAGGCCAGACGAGGCCAAAGGAAGAGAGGTGAGTAACTTCCACAATCACATGTGTGTCTGTGATGTTTAGGGGCTTGAGGATTTCCATCTCACCATCAGAGATATGGACGACAGACAAACCGTTGGAGTGCAGAGCTGTAAAAACAGAGCAGGCAGACATTTGTTTGACTCCCAAAACCTCATTACAATGACATTGCTAATCTAATTTGACATATAAAACACTGAGATGGTTTCCTGGGTTAGGCGATGAATCAAGCACTGCTGAAGAGAAGCCAAGCCAGTGGTGAAGTCTTGTTTTCTTATTTCTATCAGGCACAGCCTTTGTGTGGACATCATGGACTCATGAGATGCTGTTGTTTCTACATCATCATAACAATGTTTGTCCAGAATCAACATCGCAAGTGACCAATCACATTATGATTGAAGCATTTAAATAGCAGTAGCTATTAACAGCAATCACTAGCCAAGTGAAATAGGTAGTGATTGAGGTATGGCTAACAGGAACTCTAAATTATATATTTATTATACTCTACAAACGATTAAAGAAAAAACCTGGAATTCCTATCAATTTGCTATACGAGAGATTAATGTAAATACATTTCGTCTACTTTCCAAAGCTATAACATCACAAACAATGTGATTGGTCAGCTTCAATGCTGACCTCGGACAAACATTATTATGACGCAGGAACTCTAGGGATGATAGATGTTTCAACGACATACGACAGCTACAGTTTATGACAAGCACATGTGTGAAACAAAATAATAACCCCTCTTTTATGATTGCTGTGGTTTGTGAAAACCAATGTAGACTACTCAATCACTTAAACATTATATAGATACATAAATAATATAAAAATATCCGATTTGAATTATTAGTGGCCTAAAGATGAGAGAAAGAGAGAAACAGAGACTGCTGGGTGAGCTCCATTCATTCCTATTAGCAGAGAGAGAGCAGCACACAGTCTATGAAATTAACAAAAATATCTTTAATAAAAACTGCCTCTGTTTTAACGAGAAAATAAAACAGGAGCTTTCAGCTCTGATTCTTTTCTCGTTTTTCTACTTTCAACTTTCATCAAGTGACGTCATCCTAATCAATCTTCAAAGTCAAACAAACACATCCAAAGTTTGAGGGCTGTGAGTAAAAAGTGAACTGAACCCCAAAACAGCTGTAAAGATGTTATTACAGTAAACACAGCAGTGTTTCCTCTGCATGTTTTACTTTGTAAATGTATTTATTGTGAGCAACAGGAATCTTAACAGATGGAGAATTTTACTGAAGCACACTGATCACTACGCTCAAGGATTGCTATTAGATTGTTATGCTGTCTTCCTTCTTTCACCCCAACCAATCACAGCAGATGGCCCCGCCCCTCCCTGAGCCTGGTTCTGCCGGAGGTTTCTTCCTGTTAAAAGGGAGTTTTTCTTTCCCACTGTCGCCAAAGTGCTTGCTCATAGGGGGTCATTTGATTGGTGGGTTTTTCTCTGTATGTATTATTGTGGGGTCTACCTTACAATATAAAGCACCTGGAGGTGACTGTTGTTATGATTTGGCGCTATATAAATAAAATTTTATTGAATTGAAATGATCATTCTGAATATGTTTTTGCTTCGTTTGTGTGGGAATGTCTCCAAAACATGTGATTATCATAAATCTATGATCAAGTGATCTATGATCACATTGCTTCAATTTTAGCCAACTTACACTGGCTTTCTGTTAAATATCGTATAGAATTTAAAATTCTTTTGTGTACTTTTAAAATTCTTAACAATTTAGCACCCAGCTATCCATCTGAACTCCTTCACTTATACAAACCCAATAGAGCAATAAGATGGTAAATGGTCTGTATTTGTATAGCGCTTTACTTAGTCCCTAAGGACCCC
This sequence comes from Pelmatolapia mariae, assembly GCF_036321145.2. Taxonomy (NCBI): domain Eukaryota; kingdom Metazoa; phylum Chordata; class Actinopteri; order Cichliformes; family Cichlidae; genus Pelmatolapia; species Pelmatolapia mariae. The sequence goes on from NC_086229.1 coordinate 10,813,133, forward strand.
AAAGTGCTTTACCCATTCTGTCATCCACCCATTCACACACACATTCACACACTGGTGATGGCAAGCTACATTCCAAGCTTCTTATAAAATACACTGCTGCACGTCGTCTCCGCTCAGACTGTCTGTTGGTTGTTCCCTGTAAAAGGGGGGTGGAGCCTTTCAGTCTAATGCACCAAGGTTGTGGAATAGTTTACCACTACAATTACGTTTGCTTGACTCTGTGGATTCTTTTAAGGGGCTCATCTGCATCATTGTTTCACAGAACAGCATTATCAAGATGTGGCGATCGTCATATTAGCCAGCAGGTGTCACCGTGGACATGGTTTTAGATTGTTTTGGTAGCCTTGCTACAATTCTGGCACAAAGGCTTTGAATGTTTTAGTGTTTCACAAAGCCTCGCTTTGCTCATCACTATGGATCTGGACACATTGCTACATATAGAAAACATTTAAATGCAGAACCTACGGTGATCTGACCAAATCTGGGCCCTGCAGAGGTTGCACTGCAGGGTTTTTATATTTTAGGTTCTTTACCTTAAAATACAAAGCAGGCAACTGCTCTTGTCATTTGGTGCTGTATAAATAAAAATTAGTTGCTCGGATAGCATATTGACATGTCCGGATATTGTTTATTATTATTATTATCATTATCATTATTATCATTATTATTGTAGGAGCCATAATTAAATGTATTGAATTTTAATGATCACTGGGTTTTCATTCGTTTGGTTGTTATGGTGATGTGTAACGGGAGTCACATGGGTGCTAGCGGTGACATTAAGGGGGTGTTGTCAGTCTGTCATTCACTGGTTTGATTTTGACAGAGAGGAGGGCTGGTAGCCGTAGTTTTTGTTGACCGCAGCACAACGACTTTCCCCTTGTTGCATTAGAGCCTGTGAGGTTTTAAGAGTCTGAATCACGAGTCGATCACATTACTCTGAAAACTCTCAAAGAACTTTAATAAACAAGCAAGCAATTCCACCTCTCGCATTATTGTGTACAGTTGACAGTGCGTCAGGCAAATAGGCAGGCTCAGTCCCCAGCCTCTAGCAACTGTGGAAGTCGCTACAATTATTATCATCATCATAGTTAGACCAGTGGTTTGAAGCCATGTGGGGAAGCAAACACAAAATAAAGATCTTAGAATGGAAACAAATTCTATTGCTTTCTAATACTTGCTGGCTCGTGCCTTAAATGACTCTTAAATGACCTTGAAGTCTGGTAAAGCTGTGTAAATGAGGACTGAGTGTTCACTCCGGTTAACTATCATGGCTGACTGGAACAATTTAATGAACTGAAATATCTTGAATTCAGCTTTCCCTTTCTCTGCTGATTGAGTCTATCAGTGGACACCAAATAAATCCCTAAAATCTGCAGAAGTCCACATAAACTAACATAAACTATAAATAATAAACTAAACATCTCCTTTTGAACTCAGAAGGAAAATAAGCTCTGCAGTCTGTAGCGTGGCACTGTAAGGACTATGGGTTTATAGTTCCCTTATGAGGAGTGGTTTGCTCACCGTGTTTTGGTACACAATGTGGTAGGTGGAGCTGATGGATTGCATCCTCTGAACTCTCGATGTTGAACAGCGGGCCTGCAGCAATCTTACTGGCTTGTTGAAGGAGTCTTTCATCCCATTGGGCAGTTCTGTACAGAAGCTCTGCCCCCTGACTCATATCAAACATGAGTCCAGTCAAAGTACACTGGAACACACCTGGACCAGGACACCTGAAACTGAAACAATAAAGAGACGAATGATTATGTTAAAGCCTGAAAAAAGTATATTCCTTATGTGAACCATCTAGTGACAATCTCAAGGCCCGTCTGACTGAGCCCTCTGATTTTGCACCTGGAGTCACTCCCTCAGTTTCAAGGTTAAAGCGGTGGTCTCATATTTTGAAGCCAATATGATAACCCACCAACAGTGCAGATCCAGGTTCGGTTTTTTTTTCCCTTTTTTAAAGATACAATTAAAATACATACACTCAAAAAGATCCTCTGAAAAAGAGTAGAATTCTTGGTACAGAGTTAAATGCACTGAATCATATGAACAGCAACAGCCCAGAGTTTTACGTAGCAAAGTAAAACCCCGGGCTGTACAGCCTTAAGCACAGACAGCAGAGCTACACAGAGAAGGACAGAAAGTGGTTCCTCTGGCCCTTCCTTATAGAGCAGGTAACCCCACCTCCTGTTGCTAGGTAACTTTCCACTTGTCCTGCAGCCAAAAATAGCAGGTGCATGTTCAAGTCCTGGCCAAGGTCTGGCTAAGTGGCATCTCCTGCTTCCAACATCTCATTATTCCAGTATCTGATGACCAGTAGTGCATATCTATTGATATCCTACCATTCAGCTGTCTGTACCTGTCTTACTTTCTGGAGGTATTTGGCTGTGGCTGACCGTGCTGCATCTTTGTCATAGTTTGTATTACCTTGTGGTATACTTAAATACTTGTAGCTGCCCTGTAAATCTCTATTCTTCAGTCTGGATCACCTCCCCTGCCAGTAGTATTATACCTGCAGCTTTTTTGCCCCCCTCCCCTATCCCCCTCCGCGTTCATGTGTGCGCGTGAACGGACTTTTTTAGCGCTCTGAAACACACAGAGGCTAATAGTTTCAAAGAGAGTGTCACAAACAACAGGTATTCCTTTAGAAATAAACTGTGATACTTGTAAAAAAAAACACAAACAAACACATATTCTTTCCGCATCACTAGCCATTTCACCATTTTATTTAAATATCTGAATGTTAGGTTAAGGCTGTGTGCAGGCAGGAGTGGTGGTAAGGAGGACCCAAAGTGCAGACTATCGGAGGCAAAAAGGTGAACTCAAAAACAGCTTTAATGCTGAACTCAAAGTAACAAACTTCCAAAGTGCAAAATAAACTCAGGCAAGCAGACAGAAACACACAGCATAGTAAACGGTAGATCACGACAGAGAGCACAGGAAAACACAGGGCTTAAATACACAGAGGGAGCAATCAGGGAATGGGCAACAGGAGGGAAACACAGCTGGGGCAAATCAGGACTAACGAGACAAGGAGAGCAAAACCAGATACACTAACATGAGACATGGACTTTCAAAGTAAAACAGGAAACATAACAGACTCACAGGCAGGCATTATAACAAAGGGAACAAAGACGTGGGACCAGGGCAGACACTGACTGGACGTGGGGATACAGCAAACAGGGGAGACAGCAACTCAGAATCACAGACAGAAAACCAGAACACTAAAACTCTAACAGAACCCACCCAGAGAACCTAAACTAAGAGTAATCCAAAAACCCAAAAAGCAAAACTAGAATATAATGAAATAACAAACTCAAAAGACCAAAACAAACCACTGGGTCGATGACCCAGTGGTTTGTTTTGCTGTGTGTTTCTGTCTGCTTGCCTGAGTTTATTTTGCACTTTGGAAGTTTGTTACTTTGAGTTCAGCATTAAAGCTGTTTTTGAGTTCACCTTTTTGCCTCCGAGAGTCTGCACTTTGGGTCCTCCTTACCACCACTCCTGCCTGCACACAGCCTTAACCTAACATTCAGATATTTAAATAAAATGGTGAAATGGCTAGTGATGCGGAAAGAATATGTGTTTTTTTTTACAAGTATCACAGTTTATTTCTAAAGGAATACCTGTTGTTTGTGACACTCTCTTTGAAACTATTAGCCTCTGTGTGTTTCAGAGCGCTAAAGAAAAGTAAAATGCTCCTAAACTAGTTAAATTAAAAGTAAAATGCTCGTGCTGATGAACAAAGTGTTATGCTCTCAAGGGCCGATGTAAAGGGTTGGTGTGCCTGGTTAGGGTGTTTTTATATAGGTGGCCTTGGTTTCAGGTGACCTCTGAGCTGCAGAGATAAAGGTGTAAACAAAAGGTGAAACCTGTTTGGAGGATGGTCAGTAGAAAGTGTAATGGCATGATAAAAGGTGAAAAAGCTTTGGTGGCTCCAATGGACCTGGCACCGCCGGCCCTCTGCCATGAGATAAAGGAGACTGTTTGTATTAAACTATGGCGGTACAATTGAGATGCTCTTGATAAGGATGACCTCTTCTGCTGACTGTAGGGGGTCTAACTGTAACCCCCCTCTGTCTAGCTGTTGCAGAATTAAGAATCCCTGTTTATTTCTAAAGGAATGCCTGCTGTTTGTGGTATTCTGTTTGAAACTATTACCCCCTGTGTGTTTCAGAGCACTAAAGAAAAAAGCAAAATGCTCCTAAAACAGTTAAATTAAATGCTGTGTGTGAATATGTGTTTTTAGAAGGTGGAAAAACTTTCTGTTTGAAACTATTACCCCCTGTGTGTTTCAGAGCACTAAAGAAAAAAGCAAAATACCCCTAAAACAGTTAAATTAAATCATCTATGTCTAAATAACAGAACTCTGAGACCTATACAATCCTTTAAAAAGAGTTTAATTAAAACACATAATGGTTTCATTAAATAAAACGCTATTAAACACATGTAAACACATATGACCTCTGAACTCACAAGTCCGTTCACGCGCAAAGTCCGTTCACGCGCACACATGAACGCGGAGGGGATAGGGGAGGGGGGATGCGGGGGGGGGGGGGGGGGGGGCAAAAAAGCTGCAGGTATAATACTACTCCTGCCTTTACATCAATATGGCCACACGTATGAAGTCTGAATGAAAACCTGATCAATAAATCAGATCAATAAACTGGTTAGCCTCCCACACTTTAACACAAAGGATGAGAGGCCACATCTAACAGTGAACAAACTTTCTAATAACTCCTTAACTACAACAGAAGAAAAGTGTGAGGACAGAGGGGGGGACGATGTAGTTCACCACATGGACACAAGCAGAGGTCTGATGAGCTTCAGCTGTAACACAAACATATACATGCAGATTTAAATATTTTTACCTGTAGAAGAAGTGTGCAGATTCACTGTAGACTTCAGGTGTGAAACTTGACTGAAAACAGCAACATTAGAGGTTTTAGGACAAATACCTGAACATTATTTGGAGAAAAACTTGTGTTGTGCAGGTTGTTAATCACCTGTGCAATAAGTAGCAAGAATGGTAAACAACTGTCCAAAAATTCTATTTTACTATGAATGAGAACAAAACCTGAATGCACTCTGACAAAGCCTTCGTGTACAGTGATGAATGAGTTCATGATGAATGTGCTGACAGTTTGTTGTACAAGGGTTAAGAAAAAGTACCAATGCTTGTTCAAACTGTGCTTGAGAGTCTTCAAATATCTGAAAGCTCACCTTGATCATCTTTGTGTTGTCCTCTGACAAACTAGGCTGCGTGTCTGGTTTTACACTGGAAACACCTAATGAGAAGATCGGAAGAATTTGGCATTTTAAACAGCTAAGATCACTTTGCAGAAAAACTATTTTAAGCAACAGGATGTTTGAGTGCTTTCCTCCATATGATGTGTGCTCATAGTTCTGGGGATTGGTCCAAATAAATAATGTGATTTAAATTCTGATTCGCTCCCCTTCAAGCTTTTCATGATGTGCATACGAGGGGTGTATATTTTAGTGTTTCAGAGCTTTCCCCCTTGATTTCCTGTTTCCGAGCCAATTTTAAGAGGATTTGTTAGTCTGCTATAACCTGAAAACCGTCTCTGAAACTGTGCAGCTCACAAAAAACTAAAAAAACAATCACGATAGATAAACAGAAGTATAGAAGTGTGTGATACGGTGGAATGTCAACTCACAGGTGTGAGTACATGGTTTTTTTCCTTTTTTTACCAAGCTTCCACTACAATGTAATAACACATTTGACAGTAATGGATTATCACTGTTTCGACCACATTAACACTGGTCCATTTTAAGATCAGATTTTGTTCTTGATTGACGGATGGGAGGACAGTTTGAGTACTTACAGGAAGTTTTAATCATCTTGAACTCATCAACCCTGCAGAAACAAAAAGCAGTGTTTTCAAAGTAAATATTTAAGTTTATTCTGACTAAAGCAAACAATAATTGAGTCTGTGTCTGCAGATCCAGTTTATAGGTTAGTCTGCTACCTTGTACATCACACAAAAAGTACATCCTTTCTATGTTAAAAAGAACTGAACTTTAATCTGAAATCACATCATTTGTTACTTCATGTTCAGTTTTCTTTTTATTTAATAAGTTGGCTACCGGGATGAAGGACTTTCAGCCTCACTCATCATCTGTGTTTTTCTGGCATCCTGAAGCGAACAGGAAAAATATTAGCACGAAATTCCACACAGCTGATATGTTTCTATGACAGAAAGAGATACTCAACTGGATACAGGGACACTGAGGAACCAGGAGAATAGAATGTAAACGCAGGATAAAGAGTTTGAGTGAATGTGGTGTTGAAGGTGTGGAGGTGGATCAGAGTGTCAGAGGAGACTCTGTAGAAGGACAGAGTGCCAGCAGGACAGTCCACATACACTGCTGCTCTGTTAGAGACAGAGGAGGAGGAGGAGGAGGAGGAGGAGGAGATGGATGTTTCTCTGTTATTGTGCCTGACACAGCAACCAATCACAGAGCAGTGCAGACTCCAGGACTGATCATTGTATCCAAATACACAGTCTTCACCATTTCCTTTCCTTACGATTCCTCTGTAACTCACTGATATAGTAACCTCTCCTCTCCACTCGACCTCCCAGTAACAGCGACCAATCAGCCCATTTCTACACAGCAGCTGAGGAACATCAAATCTGTCTGGATGATCAGGATATGACTGAACCTCCTCCACACGTGTCACCTTCCTGTTGTTGTCAGACAGTTGGAGCTTTGTGTTCACTGTGTTTGTGTCGATTGTGAGTTGACAGGAATCTGATGGAGAGAACAAACACAATCCAGCTGCAGTTATTGATCCATCATCTGTTCATTGATTGACACTTTGATGATGACTCCTGACATGATGAAGATGGTTGAATGTGTGCTGCTTTGTTTTCATGAATCCCATTAAAAACACACTTACACTTCCTCAGACCTGGTGTCAACCATCGGACTCCAGCAGGCTCCGCCCTGAAAGGAGGAGGGGTCAGAGCAGTCAGCATGCACACATTGACATTACATGGCTCTCACACACACACTGTTACACACTGAGCTCAAAGCTCGGCTCCACTGTTTGATTCAAAGAAATCTACATTTATTTATCAGCACATTTAAAAACAGCTTGAGCCAAAGTGCTGCACAGAGTAGAGATAAAATAGGAAACATACACAGTAATTACTATAAAGACTCGTCACAATTGAAAGCTACAGAGTACAAATGTGTTTCCAACCGGGTTTTAAACATGTCGAGTGTTGGTGACGACCTGATGTGAAGGGCGACTGTTCCAGAGTTTGGCTGCAGCGATCGATAAAGCTCACCTCTGTTTTTACAGCTAGTTCTGGTCAGAAGCTGCTTATCTGCAGACCTGAGGGCTCTGCTTGGATTATTTTTGTTAAAGAGAGATAAGATGGAGCCAATCCATTCACAGATTTAAAGACAACAAGATCTGGAAGTGGATTCTACGACGTACTGGTAACCAGTGTAAAAAGCTGGAAAAAGCTGGTGATGGGTCGTCTAGCACAGAGCCACCGCTGGAACCAGACAATTGATGAGAGAGAGAACTGTGACAGCGCCGTTCCTTCACTTGACCTCAGTCGCTCTCGTCTGCTCCCTCGTAACACTGCTCTTTATTGAGCTTACATGAATATGCATAAGTTCATTAACATATGACGTCTTACACAGGTATGAACAAAGAGTACCAGTCTGTGCATAGTGTGTGTGTGTGTGTGTTCCAGATGTGACCCTGTGACCCCAAAGCTGGTGCTAAGAGTCCAGCGGTCCATCTAAACAAATGGCTCTTATACTTAACCAGACACAGAGTAGGTGTCCTCCTACACCATAAATCAGTAAGAGAAGGTTCGACCTCTCTCATGGCCCCAAGTTGTGTGTGCATGCCAGAGCACTCTGGAAGGCACACAGAGTCTTTACACACTACTAAGGATCAAACCTCCGTCGTTATGCAATCGATTATAAAACTCTAAGCATATATGGCTGGCCAGAGGGGCCGATGGCGCGATATGGCAGCCTCGCCTCTGTCAGTCTGCCCCAGCCCATACGGTAAAAAAATACATTTTTCCTGGCCAAAATATATTTAAAATATATGGTAAATATATTTTGTATTTGTGATGCTCCAAAAAAATATATTTTTGAAATTGAAAATATATTTCTTTCAAACCAAAATACATTTCAAAACATATTTTAGGGTGAATAAAATACATTTCCAACCTTTATTTAAAATGTATTTAGTGCAATAATGATAATAATACTAAAAGTAACATGTTTTATGCACAGCTGCAAAAAACAGTTGGATTCAAACAAAACAGAGTCAAAGGTCTATCACGAATTAGGTTGTTTATTTATTTGCTTACAGTATTTCACATTACACAATATCTCACTATAATGTAGCGTTCAGTGACTTTGAAATTATCTGTCAGTGATACAGTAAACAAGATACAACAACTGCTATGTACACTTTAGTTGTTGACAATATTTACAATAGAGTACTTAAAGGAACACACTCTACTTTTTTTGGAAATAGGCTCATTCTCCATCTCCGTCAGAGTTAAAAATGCAGCACGTTAATAGGACTCTGGAGCGTGATCTTATGGGATGGGGCGTAGCCAGGATTTTTGGTCGAGGCGCCATATTAGCAGGCCAAACAAATGCTTGCTGTGTGGCCGGTTGTAATGTTAGATTGCACTACCGGCAAAGGAATAAGCTTGAAAACAGGCTCTCTTTTCATTGTTTCCTCACCTGGAAGCATCATGAGGGAGCTTATATGTTGGATGTTACCAAAAGAAGGCGTCTAGCCTGGATAGCAGCTGTGAGACGAGCTGATATTCAGTTCTCTACCATCCCCAGATATCTGTTGGTGTGCTCCAGTATTTTCATTCAGGTAAGTTCTAAATAAGTTCATATTATTCTTTATATCCTGTTAGTTTCATTTTCAATGCGCTCTGAGATCATAGCACAAACTTAGAACAAACATGCAGAACTACCTTCTATTTATAGAGTTGCTAATTATTTGGCATTATTGCAGCAAACCAGCCTATGAAATGAATGAAACACATCCTGACTGGGTTCCAACACTACACATGGGGCACTACGAAATCCCTGCTTCAAACTACATGCCACATACCACCATGCCAATGAGATTACTTTTTCCATGTGAGGGTGAAAAGGTGAACCTCCTGGATAAGATGGCAAAGGTTTGCTGCGTTTTGGTGAACATGTGCCCCAGTGTGATAGTAAAACCAGGGAAAAATGCTCTTGTTAAATACTTTTAAGTCTTGTGCTGTTTATGTAGTGATACGTTTTCAAAAGAGACAGTAAATTACAGAATGCTAGTAGTGGGTGATATTATTTACATGCTGTCATTTTTTTATGTGAACATTTTGTCATTTGTAAACTATACATAACATTGATTCTACATTTTAACTGATTTGATGTTCTACAAAGTGCTTTTAATTAAAAATAGGCAAACGTGTCTTTGTTTCTTTATTCAACTTTTGAACAGTGGTACTTAGTAAGTACATATTCAGTAAATGCAAAGTATTTACATGGCCCCCTAAATTAAACATTATGGGTTATTCAGAACAGAACTATGCTTGGAAAAATATTGTCCCATCAGTTGATCCAACTCCTCCACAGTAGCAGGATGAACTTTTCTTTTTTGAGGACGGCTTCTTTTACCTGTCACAACGAATGGTCTGTTTATGTTTTGATCAAGAACCTTTTTTTGGGCAGCTGAAGAGGAGAAGTCTATCTTATGGCCAACCTCTGGCTGTATCTTGGTCATATTACCAGGCAAAACCCAGTATGCAGGTTCATCTGTAAAAGTCCTTGTGCCACAGATCCACACTGTTGCTTCTACATTAAACAGAAGAGCAGCGACATGGGTGCAGGTCTCCACGACTCCGGCCATACAGGTGCAGTGGGCGGCTTCAACCTTCCCTGTGATGCTCACAATGACCTGTGGCTGCAATGCTGCAATTCAGTCTTTAAGAGTGCAGTACCTGAAACACACACAGACAAAGTTCATTTAAAGACAAGAGCTTTAATAAGCCAAGGCCGACACAAATGTGTTTTATCTACTTTCAAATCCATTTATCATAAATGTAACAAATAAAGTGTTTTTATGTATCTATCTATAGAACGCTGCATGTTATATTCTAAATCTGCCTGTTTCTTTTTAGAAACCTAGCAGCAAAAAATGAGCCTAAAGTATGTAATGCAAGGATGTAATCACTTTCAAGAGGGAGAAAACATAATGTTCGACTTTAAATGACAATTATGGACACCTAATATGATAAGGAGATTCTGCAGGTCATTAATCAATGTATAAAACTAAAACAGAATGTATTTTTAGTGACACAGGACACAAACAAGGAAGCAAGATGTGTAATTAGGATTATTTATAATAAATATGAATTAATTAGGGCAATTTCTTTAACCATAAAGAATAAATAAATCCTTCAGGACAATGTCACATCAATGCACTGAACTCACTATGTTATCCCTCTAACAGAGCCTCCACATGTTCTCACTGTAATTTCCCACTCATGAATGAATTTATGCTAGCACTAATCTGAATGTTCAGGGGGAATCAAACACATTTTACTCGCAGTACTCAAGCTGACTTACCTTTGCTTGAATGACGGCGTACTCACAACGTGGAGGCTTAAAAATAGCCAAATCTTGAACCCAGTCCTTGGTGAATTGGATGTGCCTCCAGAGATTTATAATTGCAAAACTGGTGCGCCGTGTATGCGCTGACTCCACAGACAAGGTATGAGAGTAGATCATGCTAAGTCAATAGCGGTTTGGTCTTCAGGGTTTCTACTCCACGGCTATATTCCATACAGGTCCACATTTCACCAATCAAGTACCGTCTCTTTGCATCTGGACACAATCTGTCTCTATACTGTCCTTTTTCTTTTCAGCTACGTTTCAGAATGGTTCGTAGCAATCTTGTTTTGATTTGTGACCAGCCAAGATGGTGCTGTGCTCCCACAATGCATTGCGACATTACGTCAACGCCAAAGCCCTTTGCGTGCAGGAGAGTATGCGCATGCGCATTGCCATGGTGGTTTAAAAAATAAAGATATAATGAAAAGTAATTAATAAAAATTTAATATTTAAACATTCCCACAAATGTGCAATGAACGTGCAAAAACTCTCTTTATTAGTTGTTGCTGTTTCTTTCTTTCTTTCTTTCTTTTTTTTTTGAAAAATAACGACGTCTCTGAGGCGCGAATTCCGACAGTGAGAGGAACGGCCGGATACGGGAGACGGGAAGAAACAAGCCAATTATGTTCGCGTTAATTAGGTGGTTGGAAGATGTAAAATTCTCAATTCTGCCAACTGAACATATACGAGATTTTAATGAGGATGAATAATTAGCCGGCATGGAGGAAACGGACCTTTATTTGGTGGAGTGGCGACAAGGAGCCAAAAGGCGGGTGGCCGGTCTATGAAGCCTCCATCATCAAGCTAGCAGGTGCCTTTTCTCATATAATATTACTTTATTCTCGATTATTTGGCACGGAAGCGTAGAGCTGCCACCCAGGCAAAAGAGAAATATAAGTATATCACGTTATAACGTGAAAAGGTTATCGTTCTAACAATATACTATCATGTTAGTACAATATACTTTCCATGTTTGAACAACATGTTTGAACAACATTGTACGAACAATGTACATAATTATCACGTCCGTACAATATTGTGCGAACGTGAGGATTATGTATATTGTAATAACGTGATATTATATTATACAAACATGAAAAGCATAATGTTATAACAATAAACATTCAAGTTATAACGTGATATAGCTCTATTTTTCTTTTGCCTGGGTGGCAGCTCCACGCTTCCATAATTTGGTAATCAAAATATGTATGTATGTTAATTAATTTTAGTGTGATGTACTTTTGCCTTTTCTTATTATTCTACCTTCTCAGAAAGGGAAAAATTACAAAAAAAACTGTTTACACTTGTTATATACAATAACTATCAAAACCTATTCACATTTAATTTGGCTTTCACAGAAATCCCACCTCTCCTTCTGGCTACAGAGTACTTACCAAAGTTAGAAACAAAGCACAGTTATGCTTTATTAATGTTCGCTAATTACAATGTTCCACATTTCCTTGCTTTTTAAGTCATTTTTAGACTTTTTAGAGTTTTTGTTTTTTTAGTAGTAATGTTTCTGCCTATTTATTTCAGCCCATGAAATCGAACGCAGATCTTCCTGATGTGAGATTTACATAAATGTAAGTAATTTTGTTTGTCATTGTCATTAATGTTGTTGCTGTTGTTGTTTTTGTGCAGTTTGCAATCATATAAACCTAGCAAGCATCAGTCAGCACAGTGACTAACCTAAACAGATTCTTGCTTTATTCACATATATTATATGTAATTATATATACCTGCACATTGTACCTAGGGTTGCAGCCACTTGGCCCCACCCCATTGTTGTGACAGCCCTGATTGTACTTATACACTGCATCTGAACAGGGAACAGTCTGCCACATTATTGTATTTTTAAGTGACTTGTTTGTAATACATGAATTTGTTTCTTACAGATGTCAAAGTCTCAACCTCATGCTGCCCTCCCCCATCCTCCTAAAGTAAGTATTTGTTGTTGTAGTTTTTATGCAGTGTCTGTGTCACATGCTAATCATAATTATTGAAATAACTGTTTTCTAACAGATTTTCCAAAACACTAGTTATGTTTGTTGTCATTCAGACTAATACTACTGCTTAGACATTGCTTAGTGGTCATGCATGTTTGACAAGCTTGTTATGATACCAAAACAGTACGCCTATCACAATAATCAATATATCGACTTAACACACAATACATGTACATGATCTCAATAATTGTTGATGATGTAAATTATCTGTCATATTTACAAAAATAAAATATAATAATAGCAACACAATAACATTAAATAACATTGTTATCTATTTGTTAGACAATTTACTATTTATTCAAGTTTTTATTGTATCTAATATTTTGATACCTAATTTCCATGATCTAAATATTTTTAGAATTAGATGTTGGTTTGTCAATTGAAAGTGTGTAGATCTTTCATTATTATGGTGTTATATTATGATTATACATTCAAAGACATAAAATGGTCTTAAAATGACAATGACATAACTTGTCGCAATTGTTTATGGGGCAATATACAAACCAACAAAAAGTTGTTATCGTAACAGGCCTTCAAAACAGACGGTTTTATGATTGATAAATTCAAAAAATAAATACATGTAATTTCTCCGAGATTCTCTAATATTCAGTTACAGTTCACAACACAGATACCTGTACATGCTGTATTATACTGTAAATATAAATCTCTACATTTAGCATCCCACTAGAAGAGTCACAGTAACTGCCTCTTTTTTTTTTTTTTTTTTTTACAAATACCTGTACTATTACTAACACATTTACTGTTTTACTTTTAGCCTGTGGATACAAATGCAGATTTCCTTAATGTAGGTTGTGCATTTTAATTACATCATATTTATTTTATTTTACATTCAAATATGATTGCTAGTAGGTAAAGAATAGTTCACCTATAATTGATATTCCCAATTAATTTCTCACCTCTGATTGAATGCCTTTGTTTGTTTGCCTTTTTTGACTATAACAAAACATTTTTGCAGGATATATATGGTGAACTTATATGCATAGATACAGTCGTAGTGCTTGACACATGCACACAGCAGTAGATGTACTAAAAAGGAAATAATTACAATCATGATGTTGATTGCTGATGTCAGTATATATGTTTTAGAGGAATGTTTTGTTTTTCACCCAAAATGAACTATATTGTTTCAGAAGAGATTTATTACCTGACTCTTATATATTGTTCTGTTTTTTGTTTGTTTTTGTTATTTTCAGGTTCAATGGTGCGTGTTCTTCTAATGGCCGCCTTCCCACTGGAGGTTTTGATCCACAGCAATTTAAAAGGTAAACAGCTTTGAAAGTCAGTTCAAATGGTTAGCTAATAGTATTCTAAAAAGCCTACAACTCTGTCACCAGTTTCTTTACCAAAAAGTACCCATAAAAGTATCTCTCAATAGCATATCATTGTAGCTCAAATGTTTAGTTGTACAAATATCAGATTTTTGGAAATCTAAAACTAGTCAAACACTCAAATGTTCATGCTTTTTATAGGAGGACAAAGCAAAACGGACTTCGGCGCAGAGTGAAGAACTGCCCTTCATAAGGACACTATGACAGCCATATATAGTAAGTGAAGACTTTCTGTGTATCTAAAATTGCATACAGCACAAGTAACTTACTTTGCAACCATTACAATAGGTTGCAAAGTAAGTTACCAATACAAATAGGTGATGATGCATTGTAGTGGTTGGTCTCAGACAAAGAAGGTCAACAGATTTATGAATGCTGGAGGGTAAGGAGAGACGACCAAAAGGGGTGTTAGCATTACTGTAATGTGAACTGGATAGACTTTCCATCTAGGAAAAAAAAGAGGTAAAATTATGTGTAAAATATATCTGTATTAATATCTGTATCTATATAAACAGAAATATCTGTTTGCTAAATTAAGCTAGCTAACATAAATCATATTTTTATTTTAACTCTGATAAAAGTAATAGAACTGTGACTTTTGTTTGTTACAGTGGCGGTAAGGAAGAGGTTTCCCAATTTGTGCAGAAGGGCTTTGAGGATTGCAGTGAAAGCTGGGGGAACTGAGACTGCTGGAAAAGGAAAAGAAATTACATTTTAAGTATGTTGACTTATGTTCATACAATCACACACACATATACACACACATATGTGTGTGTATATGTGTATATATATATATATATATATATATATATATATATATATATATATATATATATACATATATATACACACACACATATATATGTGTATGTGTGTGTTTCTTTTAGAATGTTTAAGTATGTAATGAGAATAAAATTATAAAATGAATATTCCTTGCTTGATTTATATGCATGTTTTAAACATCAAATAAAGATTTCTTTCAGCTGTTACATGTGAATGTGGTTTCTTAGAAATATATGAAGGGTTAATTTTATATATTTTTGAATGATTTTAAATAAGTTTAAATTGTATTTTGAAATATATTTTATAAATATATTTCAAAATATAAAAAAAACAGCCAAAAAATATATGTGTTAAAACAGATTTCAAAATATATTATAAATATATTTTTTAAATATATTTTAAAATACATTTTGAAATATATTTCAAAATATACAAAAAATGGCCAAAAAATATATGTGCTAAAATATATTTCAAAATATAAATATATTTTAAAATATATTTTAGCACATATATTTTTTGGCCATTTTTTGTATATTTTGAAATATATTTCAAAATGTATTTTAAAATATATTTTTTTACCGTATGGGAGGGCAGCTGTGGCTACAACTGTAGCTGCCTCCACCAGTGTGTGAATGTGAGAGTGAATGAATAGTGGCATTGTAAACGCTTTGGGTGCCTTGAAAAGCACTATATGAAATCCAATCCATTATATGAGTAAATATTTCTAAGCATAAATGACAATCAACATTATAAACCTTACAGCTGGTTTTAATAACAAAATTCATTTGTTGCTCTTATTAACTAATGCTAATTTGATGTGAATTAGCATTATGCACTAATGCTAACACTTACTTTTCAACAATGTGAGTAGCTAATGCTAACACTATTTCCCTTAACTGTAATGCAATGTGAACGGCTAATGCTAACACTCTTTTCCCTAGCATTACAACAATCTGAGCTGCTAATGCTAAGTAGGCCACCATTAGCACCTACGTCTAATTTAAGGCAAATACGCCTAATGCTCATATCGTTTTCCTTTCCTTTACAACAATGTGAGCAGCTACTGCTAAATAGACTGCTGTTATTAGCTAATGCTAATTAAATGCAAGTTAGCATCATTTGCATTAAACCAATGTGAGGAGTTAATGCTAAGTATGCTGCCATTAGTGGCTAATTCTAATCAAGGGTGAATAATTATTACCAGCTAATGCTAATATCGTTTTCTCTTTCCTTATAACAATGTGAGCAGCTGAAGCTAATTTGAGCTGGATGAGCATTAGTAGCTAACGCTATTACCCTTTTCTCTTGTGTCATAATGATGTGAGAAGTTAATGCTAAATAGGCTGCCATGAGTGACACTTTTCTCTTGCGTTATAACGATGTGAAAACTTTATGCTAAGTAGGCTGCATTAGTAGCTAATGCTAATACTGTTTTGCCTTGCTTTCTACAACTTAAGCAGCTAATGCTAAGTAGGCCAATTTGCTCTGCTAAGGATTTGTGTGACCATGATGTATTCTGACAAACTCTACATTCACAGCTGAATTCACAATAAATGTGCACTCAAGTACATATTTTTCTGTTATTGTTGTCAGATAACAGAATGAGAATGAAATATTTCTGACTGTCTGAGGAAAAATTGAATCGAATGAAATGGATTACAGAAATCAGTGATGATACCCAGTCCTAATGAGCAATCTAGGCCTGACAGAAGTGGATGTAGCTGTGGGTAATAAGAAAAGAAAAGAACGATTGATAACTTTTTTGTTAAGGCCTGATCTGTGTGAAATTCATAGCCAGTGCTCTGACATGGAGCCATCAATCTGTGAACACAGTGTATCCAGAAACACATTATATGCTGCGATAAATGCACAGCCCAAGTGTCCCCTCTCCCCACTGCCTTTAAGCGGCAGGGAGCAGCAAACAGGTCGTCAGGGGAGGCCGAGATGATGATTAAGTTTAATATTTTCTACAATATTGACAAAGAGTGCAAAAGCACTTAACCCTTTAAGACCTACCATAGAACCAAGTCCGCCAGAGCTTATATTATATTTTTACATGCTGTAGTGCCAATTTTTGGAGCATTTCAAGTTGATATACATCAATACAACCATTATAGCCCAAATTTTAATAATATGTATGCATTAAGTGCATAGTGATTACATAAATTGCAAAAAAGTGCAACAAACTAGAAAAAAATTGAAAATCGTTTTTGTTTTTTTAACATATATTTCTAGTTAGAGAAATTTAAGAGGCTTATTCCTCAAAACGGTAAATACAAAAAAGTTGCACAAAATAGTTTCCAACAACAGGAAAGTTATTTTGAGTGTCTTCATAGTTGTATTTTTGAAATACACCAATTTTTATATACTGCAGGAAAAACAAAACTAAATATTATAGTGCAAATTTGCAAAAAAGCAGCATATGCATCAAAATAAACTATTTCCAGCAGTGCAATATGAGTCCCAAGCATCCCAGAAACTACACAGAAAGTCATAAAGTCAAACATAACTTTTAAAAACACCAGTATAGGCTCACGAGGCCCTGGCGGTAAAAAACTAGATTTCCGCGAAAATGACGTCACTTCCGGTTTCGGGCAGGTAATGGTGGACATGCGATAGTTCGTGCTGACGTCTATTCCAACGTAGGAAGTGTTATGAACAGCTGATCGGATCGGCAAAACGTGTTTCTGGAATATTATGTTTTTGTTGCTGCAAGCGCTTTTTATGCAGTTTTTGCAAAGCTATATGTGGAAAGAAACTGTGACCTAGGACAAGCTGATGGCACAAGATGTAAGTACAACTCCTCCAGTTTCATATGCAAAAAAAATTATTGCGCTAGCTTACGTGGTTGCAGAGCTACCGGGATTTAAAAATAGTTACGCAAAACGGAGCGTGCCCGCTCTGACCGGTTTTAAAGGGTTAAGCACAAGCACTTTTTCAGTAACTTGTCTTTCTTGTAGAAATGTGCTCCAAATAAAGAACTTCGTGTTGACAAGATTGTTTGTTAATCATTTGCAAATCAATATTGTCTGTATGGACAGCAATTTCCCCCACCAAAAAGTGCACATGTAAAACTGCGGTGTTAAGCGAATTTGGGTGCGACTAGAGCCGGGCCACATTCACGGTAATACCGGTCTAATGTTAGGCAACGATAAGAAAATGAAATATCGCGATAGAATATGGGTAACATTTCCAAATGTTAGCTGCTCCTGTCTGCCTCTTTTTCTCACACATAGACTGAAATGATTCACAGCCTTGTTTCATCCTTCTGTCAGTGTCACTGACTGTCACTGTGACTGTGGACATACAGCATGGGAAACATACACTTTGCTGACACTTCATTAGGTACACAGTGGCATCTATCTCAGGTACACCTGTGACCTAAATGTTCCTGCAAACAGACTCCTTGGAGACCCCCTACATAAATATCCATGTACTATCCAGCTAGACTAGTGTGTCTGTCCCTGAAAATATTCCTGAATGTGTGATTGTTCATGTGTCATCTGCAGGAAACAAACAGGAAGTGAGTGAGGGACACAGGAAATGTTTCTAGCTCTTCCTCCTCTATTAGACATTCTTCATACCTGAGAGTGTCCAGTCTCCAGCCTGGATCCTTCAGTCCAGCCGACAGCAGCTTCATTCCTGAGTTTCCTGGATGATTGTAGCTCAGGTCCAGCTCTCTCAGATGGGAGGGGTTGGAGCTCAGAGCTGAGGCCAGAGAAGTACAGCCTTCCTCTGTGATCAGACAGCCTGACAGACTGCAGACACACAAAACAACAATCCATCTGTCAACAATCATTTTCTCTTTGTCACAATAACATCTGTCCATTTATATCCGTTCAATGTAACTTTATTTATAAGTAACAATTCCCAACAGACACCAACAATCATCTCAAGCTGTTTAACAGAGTAAGGTAACAGCCTCCAATATTAGAGAGAAACCCCCAACCATCAGACAATCGACTGTGAGCAGCACTTGGTGATGGTGGGAAGAAGAACTTCCTTTGACACAAAGATCCTCCCAGTGAAAACAGGCTCCAGGAGGAGCATCTACCATGACTGGTTGCAGGGTGAGGGGAAAGAGAAGAGATGAGCTCAGAGAGACAAGAACAAAACACAAACTAAGGAGAGAGAAGACAAAAGTAGTGACATATAAAAGCATCAGGAGTGAAAAGAGGGGAGAAGAAAGCAGAGCATCATGGGAAGTCCACCAACAGCCTGAGCCTATAGCAGCATAACTAAGGGATGGTTCAGGGTCACCTGATCCAGCTCCAACTATAAGCTTTATCAAAAAGGAAAGTTTGAAGCTGATCTTCAAAGTAGAGAGGGTGTCTGTCTCCTGAACTCAAACTGGGAGCTGCTTCCACACCCAGTCCAACATAGCCAGGCTTTCTTTGCTGCTTTGACAAAACCTCAAATCCCAGTCAGAGATGAGTATCATCACAGTGATGATCATTTCTCTGTTAACCCAGGAACTTCAGGATCTGTGCACGCTCACAGAACAAGGAGACCTTTAAACATCATTTCACTAAATGGATGGACTGAGCTCAGCCTACAGATGAACTGGTGCCAGAGATCATAAAGAACATCAAATAAAACAGTCAAATTCAACACTTTAGATGGAAATATGAGATTAATGCTGCAGACAATCATGAACCTGCTGAATTCATGAACATCAAGAATGCAGCGAGTGGTAAAATAAAGATTTGACCTCAGTGTTTCTGTCTATTCCTAACATATTCCTAACATGATAGCTGCACTTTAGAGCTCTAAAACTGGAACTGACACATATTTAAACACTGAGTGTTACTCAGTACATTCAGTTCTGACACTCGCCCACAGTCCAACAAAGGAAACATGGAGATCACATCAGTTTGTCACCAAAGTCTAATTATTAGTGCAAGTTAACCTGTTATTACCTCGTTAACTCATTAATTGATTAACGTTAGCAATTATTTTAATCACAGTTTTTAAAATCATGATTATTGTGAAAGTGCTCACTGGCTTCTGAATACAAAAGCCACGAGCGGGGACAGAAACATGGAGACAGGTACAGATCTTTGACATGTTCATTTTAAACTGTTCCAGAGGGCAGTGTTGATACAACTAAAGTTCTCTGGAAGCAAAGTTGAGTTTTTATCATCGGAGTACTTCATGTCTGAAGTATCACTTAAATGCATTACACGCTGTTGATGGCAGCAAACAAACCCAAACAAACAGAGGTGGGAGGCTTGGGCAGACTACGTTGGATCAGCTTGTGGGAGGAGTCTAGATAAACCAAAGACAAGCTAACAAATGCCACAGTGAGGTGAGTAGCTACAAACTGCAGGCCGATTAGTGTTGATTGAAGAAGTCGGTCTGAGGAACGTTCTTAGGATCAACAAATGACGGCATGTATGAGCCTCAAGACGCACCATCACAAGAAGAACACATGAGCTGTAGAAAAAGGAGAGACTACGAAAGCCACAGCGTTACAACGTGAACCAACTGTTGGTCTCTCTGGAGAATACTGGGGGTAGTTGGGTAACCATGGTTACCTGGGAGCTACAGAAACGTGCAGAACATGTGATTCATGTTGCACAGCAGTGGGACATTTGAAATAAAGTCAGCACACTCAGTACAGATAGTGCATCAAATATGATGCTGCTGCCAGACGTCTGCCTTTGAACACGTCCCTGCATCGCGCACAACACCAAGGTTGCCATGGCAATCACAGCTAACAGGGACAACGTGCACAGCTGGAACCCTGCAGGTATATTTAACATGATGTATTTCTCAGTCCTGTCTGTGTGTGAGAGACAAACAGCCTCTGTATGTGTGTGTAAATACAGCATGAACATGTAGAAGACATGTTTGTGTATATAAGGACATGAATGCTCTGCGTCATCTGAATCTTTGATTCTTGTTTCTGTTGCAGGTCTGTGACTGAACCTCTGGGAGGAGAAAAGTTGGTTTTCATGCTCTGTGATTCTGTGTTTTGTCATCTCTCTCAGGTGATGGAGAGCTCAGATGATGACCCCGCCTACGTGGTCAAATTCAAGTCTACATTCAGAACAGACCTGGAGACACGCAAGCAAAATGCCAACATTGTATATGTGAAAACTGCTGCTGCACTGGAGCCAGATTCAAGGAGCTCAAGTGTTTACCCAGATCTTACTGAACTTACTGCAGGAACAGAGGGTTGTTGAAGGGAAACCTGTGGAAGCAACAACATCCGAGCCACCAGAGAAAAAGTTGGCCCTATTGGTGCTTCATCAGAGTGTGAACAGGAGGAAGACTCAGCTGAGAACAGTGTGGTGGATACAGAGCAGAGCCCACCATCAGTACAGAGGCCTGTCCATTAGAGTGCTGCTCCAAACATGCAGCACATGTACTTGGCCACAGCTGTAACATCTGTACCTGTGAAAGCTTGTTCTCTGTTGCTGCTCATATTGTACAGAAGAAGAGAGTTTCTTTATCATCAGCTTGTGAGTCTTAGCAGCTGGCTCGGTGCTGTTGGTCAAAGGTATGTTGGTGTCTCTGGACTCTGAGGGGAACTTTGGAACAAACTAGATCAAATGTTGACGTCCTGGCAGAGGCAAAGAACTTTGATTTGATATTTGATTAGATTCATATTTCAGCTCAGACTGACAGAAATATTTGAACTACTGCTGTGTTAAAGGGAATACTGCTGTTAGAAAGCACCTAATTTGTTTCTGCACACTGAATGTTGCACTTCTCATACTGCAGTACTATTAAAATAAGTACACAATACACTACTTTTGAACTCATGATTGAATGTTGCTGTAACAAAGCCATTAATGGTGATTCAAAGTGTTCATGGTTTCCCAGCACAACAAATGACTGTACACATGTGACTGATCCACTTTCTAATGTGTGTGTAGCCCACACTGTGTGTCACTGTGTCACAGGTGAGTCTGTGTATCCAGGTTCTATGAGGAGAACAGGATATAGTGACTGAGTCCAGCAGCTTAAAGTCTGACTCCATCCTCCATTTAAATAACTCACACCAACAACTGAATAGCTTTGCCTTTGTGTAGCTGACACTTCATTTTAATGTCCTTCTATTCTGGTTCATCTGGTTTCAGTTTCTATAAGCACACAGGTTTCATCAGTGACTCTGTGACCTCAGTAATCTTTGCTGGGCCTTAATGCTCTGAACAAAGCTGCACATCACAAGACTAAATAGAATTGAATCAGTCTTTCATTTCTTACTCCTGTTTGACTTCAGCTCTCAATGTCCCACCATAACCCATGGAAAGAATTACTGTCCATCCAGGCTCCTGAACATGAAGCTGATGAAGGTGGAGTATTGTGAGGGCTGATGGAGATGATGAGGAGGAATCCAGGAGCAGTGGGTGGATGGCAGCATCACCATGAAGGATCAGTGTGAGAATACATCATCATCCACAAAGAAAACCAGTCTGAATGTCTGACGCTCTTGTTAGAAAGATGCAGTTGCAGCTTGTGGCTGCAGTTAGCTGTTTTGCTAGTTAGCTGGTCTGCTACTTAGCTGGTTTGATAGTTAGCTTGGAGCTAACTCACTAGAACATTCAATGCTAGACTGTCTAAACCAGGGGTGTCAAACATATGGCCCGTGGGCCAAATCCACCCCTTGAGATAATTTCACATGTCAAATACTGATGACTCTTCAGGCTTGCTGATAATCAATGTGAGCACGGCTGAGATTTTATTCTGATGAGCAAACCATGTGGCCAAACACTTTAAGAGACAGACTGGGATCATACCATTATGTGAAAGAAGACAGAGATGTCCCATAGACAGCAAGGGTAGTGGTATAGACCAGGTACACAGAGAAATGGGAGCTGTATTAAAATGCAAGCGTGTCAGGAAAGAGTGAAAAGGCAAAATGAGCAGCATCTGGCTGGATTTCAGCGATATTGGAGACCACAAAGCTGAGTGCAAAATTTATATAGGAGATATATAGGAGACGCTGAGAGTAGAACTGATAAAATTAGGAGCTGGCTAAAGTGATACCCATTTTTATTTTCAGCCATTTTCCATTGTGGAACTACCCAGGAACTACTTCCTGTTTTAGAACTTTTCAACACAAGAGTATGTTGCACTTCAGAAGACCTCCACATCTCCTCTTATTAGAGGACTGCCTTATTGTTAATTTGCTAAATCTGTCAGTTGAAGAAAAAAAACAATGCTTGATCTCACCTGAGAGTTTCCAGTGTACAGTGTGGACTCTTCAGTCCTTCAGACAGAAGCTTCACACCTGAATCCTTCAGGTTATTGTTACTCAGGTCCAGCTCTCT
The DNA here is from genome assembly GCF_036321145.2 of Pelmatolapia mariae. NCBI lineage: Eukaryota > Metazoa > Chordata > Actinopteri > Cichliformes > Cichlidae > Pelmatolapia > Pelmatolapia mariae. The sequence goes on from NC_086229.1 coordinate 10,836,242, forward strand.
CAGATTAGAGGACTTAGAGCTGAGACCTGAGGACAGAGCTTCACAGCTTCTCTCTGACAGGTCACAGTGATTCAGTCTGAAAAATAACAGATAAACCATTAAAAAAAGACACTTATGGTGAAGTGTTATGAGATACTATTATATTTAGCAATATTTAATCTTAGTTTTTGTCAGGAAACTGAGCACTGATGCAGAGCAACATGCGGAGAGAATCAGAGGAGAAGAAATGAAGAGAGAAGAGCAGTAAAACAACACTGAATTGTTTAGCGTGCTTTTGGTATCAACACAATATGTCAAATTTCTTTATTTTATATTCGTTTTAGTAGAATTGATGACTATCACTTAGATAACAACCACAGGACAGGTCTAAATTGCACTTTGGTAACAGTTACACTCAGAAATATTTCAGAAATGTGGACAATTTCTGCTGCAATGTATTCAGTATTGAACAAAGTGAGTACTGATGATTACTTAGACTTTTCAGACGTCAGCAGTCATTACTTCTTTGGTTTAGTTTTTTTAATATTTTATGTTAGTTGTTCACACCTGATGTGTGTTAACTAGAATAAACATTTAAAAAGTAAAGGTATGATCACGTATGTACTTACAGAGCTTTGTTGGAGGCTTTGACCACTGGCAGCAGCCTCAGAAGAGCCTTTTTAAAGGCTCATGTTCTCATTTAGATCATCTATTTCTACTTACCTTTCTTTTTGGGAAAAATGGTGATTACCTTGAAAACACAAACTGCTTTCCCCAATAAGCATCCCTGTATTAGGTAATCACTCAAACGTGTTCTCAGGCAGAAGAAGCTGTCTTGCTATGAGGGAGAGAAGAAAAAGATCGAGCCACAGAAACTTGTTGAAAGAGAGATAAAGCAGCTAAAATCAGGTCTAAAAGTAAAGCAGAGCATAAGTTGAATAAAGGACACTGAAGACTGGCTTGGAAAGGAATGAAGTCCATGGTGGGGATGCAGAACAAGGACAAAAGATGAATGTGATGCTGAATCAGCAGAAGACTTGGACTCATTTGATTCCAGCTTTGATATCATTGATTTCAAAGAAGAGCTTTGTGATTTTAGGAAAGGGCTGGTAGCTCTGAGAGTGACACTGATGAGGTGTCTGTGAAGGTTCGCAGTCATCTAAAGAGCTTAGAAAAAAAGGCATCTGGACTTCTTTAAGTTTCTTGAAGACATTTCACCTCTAAGCCAAGTAGCTTATTTATTTCTGGGGTCAAATGGTGGAGAGTCCCAGATTTAAGCCCTATGGGAGAGTCTGCCAAGGGGGTCATTTTGAAGAGAATCCAAGATGGCGACACGTAAACTCTCGGCGTAGCGTCTCTCTCTGGACGGAAAATAGGGTTTTGGATTAAGCGGGCCGATTTAAATACTGACTTTGGGTAGGCAAACCTGTGTCCACCGTGTCCGTCTCCATCTGGACTTTGGATTGACGGGTCGGAGCCTGCCGGTGCTTACTGCGTCTATTAGACCTGGAGCTAACAGCTAACAGGCCGGGGTCTGTTAAGTTTCCCAAACTTGGAGCAATTTCAGGCCTGGAGCCCGCTGCATTTCCCGGTCTTGGAGCTGGCAGACCGGAGCCGGCTACACTAATTATGTTTTGAAGCTAACGAGGCCGGAGCTGGTTACATCGCCTGGCCTCTGAGCAAACAGGTCGAAGACTGCTATACTGCCTGGAAGCTATACTGCCTGGATGCAGAGGAAACAGGCTGGAAGCCACTATTTTTGTCCGGACACGCAGCAAACAGGCCGGGCTTGAGTCTGCTACGATGCACCTCCATCTGATCCCCGGATTGCTTAGTTCACCTCTGCACGTATTTGGAGCAAACAGGTTGGAGACTTTTGTATTCACCCCCGTTTTGGACTCTGGGCTATCATTATGAAGACGAGGACACTCATCGAAGCTTTATTGTGTGTACTCGTGGCTTGGGACTTTGGACATTGCGGTGCTCCTTGGGTGAGAACTGCAAAACACGAGTTGATTATGGGTGAAACTTATTTCAGTGGCACTAGGTCAACTGTAGCAGTGCATCTGGAATTACCAATGTTTCAACTGGCTCTGGTTGCTAGTTTAAATCGATATGAAGTATTACCCAAATTACAAGGTTCCCTTGTTTTGTATAAACTTTCACTTTCATTTAAGAAAAAGCAGTATTTGCTGTCAGCATCTGCAAAGTATGGTTATGCTTTTAAATGTAATATGAAACGAAGGTTAATGATGATTGTTTTACTTTTACTTATATCTGGAGATGTACAATCAAATCCAGGACCTGAATTGAAAAGTGTCCAGACCCCTGCTGATTTTAAATCTCAGCCAGGGTTAAAATGTGTTCACTTAAATGTACGCAGTTTATTACATAAGATGGACCTGGTCAGAATTTGGGTGAAATCAACAAACGCGGATATTGTGATTATTTCCGAAACTTGGTTGTCCAAATCTATTACAGATGATGACATTAACATAACGGGATACAATCTTTATCGCACAGATAGGCCTGGGAAAGGTGGAGGCGTAGCAATTTATGTTAAGTCAAGATATGAAGTATCCATTGTTTTATCTGTATCTATTCCTAAACAAATGGAATTCTTGGCTTTGGATATTAAAATAGTAGGGTCTCTATCTATAACAGCTGTTGGGTGCTATAGGCCTCCGTCTGCTGTAAAGGAAACCTTAGTAACTCTAAAACATCTTCTGTCTAAATTAAAATACAATGAACTTCTAATGGCAGGAGACTTGAACTGGGACTGGTTGAATATAGTATCTGATGATTTTAAATCCTTCTGTGACTCTGTTAATCTTACCCAGTTGGTCAACTTACCTACAAGGCCAAATATAAAGAGTCCTGATAAATCTACTTTGATTGACCTAATTCTAACAAACGTCCCTCATAAGTTTCTGTCGTTGGGAGTGTTTTGTAACGATTGAAGCGATCACTGTGTAGTTGCTACCTGTAGGAACACTAAAATCCCTAAATGTAAACCGCGTATTATTTATAAAAGAAATTTTAAAATATTTAATGAGCAAGCGTTTCATTATGATTTGTCTATGGCAAACTGGGAATACCTGAATCTGATACCAGAGATTCATTTGGCCTGGGATTATTTTAAAGAACTTTTTATGAAGATTTTAAATAAGCATGCACCTATCAGAAAATTTAGGGTTAAGGGACGGGTAAACCCTTGGTTCTCATCGGAACTATCAGAGTCTATCCACCAGCGTAATGTGGCATGGGCAAAAGCTAGAAAAAGTGATTCCCTGACTGATTGGTTAGACTTTAGGAAATTAAGAAATAAATGTACGACACTTATTAAGAAGGCTACATCAGAATATTATTTATCTGTTACTTCAGAAAATCTCAATAACCCTCAGAAATTTTGGAAAGTAATTAAGTCCTTATCTATAAATAAAACATCACAGGCTCTTCCAAAATTTATCCTGAAAGACTCTGTCCCAGTTTATGACAGGCATGAGGTCTTAAACAGTTTTAACAAGCACTTCGTAGATGCTGGGTTTCTATTTAATACTGTGGGAGCTACCCCCACGATTCCTTGCATAGAACCCCAAATATATTCTGGTGAGTTTTTTGAGTTTTCTCCTTTTTCTTTCCAGGAAGTGCATAAAGCTCTTAAAGCCTTAGATCAAAGGAAACCCCCAGGCCCTGACTTAATAGAGCCCTATTTTTTGAAAATAGCAGCTGATTATATTGCACAACCTCTTACGATCCTTTTTAATCTTTCAATTCAAAATAATGAAATCCCACTTGTCTGGAAGTCTGCTTTTGTTACGCCAATATTAAAAGGAGGCGACCCGGCCATTTTGACTAACTACAGGCCAATATCAAACTTGTGTGTTTTGGCAAAAGTCCTTGAATCTCTTGTTAGTGAGCAATTAAAAGAGTTCTTGTACTCTAACGAAATTCTTTCAAAACTACAATCTGGGTTTAGAAAACAGCATAGTGCTGTCACGGCTGCCACAAAAGTGATAAATGACATACTTGTTGCTGTCGATAAAAAACAGCACTGTGCTTCTCTTTTTATTGATCTATCAAAAGCCTTTGATACTGTGGATCACGCCATTTTAAAGCAGAGGCTGCTCTCGTTAGGGCTGTCTAGACATGTTGTTTCCTGGTTTACTAATTATTTGAGTGACAGGACTCAATGCACTAAATGTGAAAATCTGTGCTCAGAATTTCTGAATATTCACACTGGGGTGCCACAGGGTTCAATCTTAGGACCTCTGATGTTCATCATGTATATAAATGACTTGGGACAAAATGTGTCCAATGCCAGTATGCATTTTTATGCTGATGACACAGTTATTTATTCCTTTGGCTCAAACCTCGAAATAGCAATACAATCCTTGCAGAAAGCTTTTGACGTGGTTCAGCACACACTTCTGGAGCTGAAATTGGTTCTTAATGCTGATAAGACCAAGCTAATGTTGTTTTCAAACATGAAGAATTCTTCTCAAACTGTCCCTGTGGTGTCCACTCTTGAGGGTGACCTCATAGAAGTGGTCCATACGTATAAATATCTTGGCTTTCTAATCGATGATTCTTTGACCTTTAAACCTCACATAGACAATCTTGTGAAAAAACTCAAATTAAAATTGGGTTTTTTCTTTCGAAACAAATTTTGCTTTTCTTTTGAGACAAAAAAGCGTCTTGTAAATGCTACATTTTTATCTGTTTTAGATTATGGTGATCTGCTGTATATGAATGCTTCTGCCCAGTGTCTTCAAAAGATCGATTCAGTATATCATGCTTCTTTACGGTTTATTACAAACTGTAGGGCTTTGACCCATTGTTGTGATCTGTATGTTCATGTGGGGTGGCCTTCGTTGTCCTCCAGGAGATTTGCTCACTGGTGCATCTTTATTTATAAGGCCCTGCTTGGTCAAATGCCCACTTACATTTGTGATCTGCTCACATGGAAAAGCACTGTTTCCTATAGCTTGCGTTCTAGCGATCTTTTGTTGCGTAATGTTCCATTTGCCAGAACTGAACTGGGAAAGAGGGCTTTTATTTATGCTGCCCCATCCACATGGAACAAGATGCAAAAAGATTGGAAGATAGCAGATCTTATTTCATTAAATGCTTTTAAGTCTAGATTGAGAGAGTCAGAGAAAATTGTTGTTTAAAATGTAATTGTTATTTTACAATATGTATGTAACTTTGTAATTTTTAACGTGTTGTCGCCTCTTGGCCAAGACTCCCTTGAAAAAGAGGTTCTTAATCTCAATGGGATTATTTTTACTGGTTAAATAAAGGTTATAATAAAATAATAATGAACCCCCTGTTGATCCTCTACCTAATCACACGAGCCAAGGTGTGATTAGGTAGCCTCTGTACAAACAGACTTCAGCCATATGAGAGTGAGTGTGAGTGAATGAGAGCACACACAGGACACGTTGATTTCTTTAAACTCTTTGTCAATCACAGTATACTCATACAATCCTCTTTTTAACTAAGTTACACACATTCAGAGAAAGGTGTTTGGATTCATTTCTAGTAAGTGGCCCAGCCCCTCCTATATTTTTTAGCATGTGGCCCTCAGTGAAAAAAGTTTGGACACCCCTGTGATAATGAAACCTGAACTGAGTGAAATGTGAAGTGAAGATTATTCAGATGTGAAAGAGAGAGAGACTGACGATAAAGTGGGGCTGAAGATCAGTGAATATGATGTAAACACCTGATTGGTTGACCAGATATCAGACTAACAGTTTCAAGGTGGATTTTAACTTTAAGAAGATGTGACATTCATCAAGGAATCCTACTCTCTGGATTATTTCAATCAACACTGAGCTGGAACACATCTACAGTAGGGCTGGGTATCGTCACTGATTTCTAGAATCGATTCAATTCCGATTCACAAGGTCCCGAATCGATCCAATCCACGATTCGATTCAATTCGATTCGATTCAATTCGATTTGAATCTGGGAAATTTTGACAGTCAGAAATATTATAATTCAGATCAGTGCATTTACATATTTTTGTATCTATAAAAAGGAAGCTATAAAAATATTCTGCAGTAGATCAAAAACGAAAGAAAACCATTAATCAACATATGAACGTTACCTCTGACATTACAGCGGTTTTATTAGAGACACGGCTAAGCTTTTTTCATAATTTTAAAAAGTTTAAATTTGTTCAGTAGCCTATTGAGCGGCAGAAATGAGGTTTTCTTTTCGGAAGTATGTAAAAGGAAAAAAAACAGCCTCCGACAGCGCTGCAAACAACGGTAGATTTGTGCGTAACAAGCAAGCGAATCATGCAGAAAACAGATTTTTAGACAAGAAACTGTTCTTGAAGTACAGAGAGAGAGAGGGAGAGAGAGAGAGAGAGAGAGAGAGAGAGAGCTTTGCATGAAGTGTGATTTTTATCGTGGTGGAAGCAAAACAGCAAAAGTAAGATTCATGACGATGTTTATGTGAAGCGTAGTTTGGATCTTCTTTTGCTGCTGGTTCGGTCAATATTGTTTGGAGAGAGATAAAACTAACCGCTTTAGAATCAGCGCAAAAAGGGCGTGAACACAAAGCGCCGACCCGCCACAACATCAGAATCAGCGAGCTGTCGGCTTTCAGCCCCGACCGTGTCCGTGCCGTCAGGTGAGAAAGGCGACATCTCACTGATTCTGATGTTTTGGCGGCTCCGCGCTTTGTGTTTACGTCTCTGTGCGGAATCCGTGTTCCTGCTCTCATTTACTGTTTTAGCTGTTTGGTGGTTGTTGAAATTTTGTGAGGTTTCATCTGAGATTCTGGCATTTCAGGCAAAATAAATTTAGTCTTGATGCATTCTCAATCATCCAGGAAAGTAAATCTCCAAAAGTTGAATCTGTTCATCTGGACGTAGCGTTTTGTGGGAGAAACGTTTCGTCACTCATCCAAGTGACTTCTTCAGTCTCAGCTGACTGCAGGTTTCCCCAAACCTTATAAACAGTACATTTGCATAATGACTGAAACCAGCCGTTCCTTAATCATAATTATGCACATTCCCATGACCATTGATCAACAATTACTGACCAAAACCCACTGATCAAAGAACACTGATCAATGGCCATGAGTACCATTCACAGAGAGTTGGGGAATGGCTGCAATCACAGCGTTGTAAGATGGCGAAAGAATCCCCACTGACACAGCGGCCAGGCAAGCAGAAGAACATCACATCAAGAAGGCCCTGAGTAAATGTGGTTATCCCAGCTGGACTTTTGTCAAAGCGGGAAAGGCACCTAAAGAAAGCTCCAGTCGATCCAGGAGAGAAGGACAACCGCTGCCCAGGCGAAAACCTGTAGTGATCCCATATGTGTCAGGAGTATCGGAACAGTTGAGACGCATTTTTTCTAAACACCGCGTCTCTGTGGCTTATAAACCCCAAAACACGCTGCGCCAAAAACTGGTCCACCCCAAGGATCGGGTCCCCCGACACAAACAGAGTAACATAGTGTATGTTGTTAAGTGCCAGGAGGATTGCCAGGATTTATACATCGGGGAAACCAAACAACCTCTAGCGAAGGCCAGGACTCTGCAGTTTATTTACACCTACAGGCCAGTGGACACTCTTTCAACGATGAGGATGTACACATCCTGGACAGGGAGGAACGCTGGTTTGAGCGCGGAGTCAAGGAGGCCATTTACGTGAAAAGGGAAAGACCATCTCTGAATCGAGGAGGGGGCCTAAGGGTACATCTTTCGCCATCTTACAACGCTGTGATTGCAGCCATTCCCCAACTCTCTGTGAATGGTACTCATGGCCATTGATCAGTGTTCTTTGATCAGTGGGTTTTGGTCAGTGATTGTTGATCAATGGTCATGGGAATGTGCATAATTATGATTAAGGAACTGACCTCACAGCCCATTGTTCCTTCAGTGGGCTGGTTTCAGTCATTATGCAAATGTACTGTTTATAAGGTTTGGGGAAACCTGCAGTCAGCTGAGACTGAAGAAGTCACTTGGATGAGTGACGAAACGTTTCTCCCACAAAACGCTATGTCCAGATGAACAGAATCAACTTTTGGAGAAAATAAATTTAGATTAAAAAATCGATTCAGGATTTTAATGAATCGATTTCACGTTATCCAAGCCAGAATCGATTTTTGGCTTAAACCATCCTAGTTTAACAAGCATTACAAGAGAAGAGAAGAGAAGAAGAGAGCTTCACTAACAGGTGTGACTGATAACATTTCACCTGCAAAGGCTACTCATGTTTATTTGTATCAGGACAAGCAGGGAAGACATGGACATCAAGTGTGTCAGGCTGCCCGAGTCCCCTCACCCATATCAGCTCAGAACTCTGCATTACCTACTGAGTCAGAGGGTCAAGGATCAGAAGTTCTACAAAGAGTAGAACAAGACTTCCTGTATAGAGGTGTCTGTGGACCAGGGCTCTAGAGTGCGACCAATATGGTCGCAAATGCGACCAAATTTTTCCGTGGTGCGACTAAAAAAAAACATTTGGTCGCACCAGTGCGACCAACTGTTACCAACATTTGGTCGCACCTGTTTGGGTAACAAAAAAAAATCTCTGCAACTCTCCATGTTGTCAACAGCAGACACACATTATGCCCCTATCGTGGACTAAACCAATCAGAGATAGTCAGGGGCGGGACCTCTCTGATTGGCCGTGGTCCAGTGGAAAGTGCAGGTAGAAGAGGGAGGTGAGTAGCTTTAATAAACTATATCAATTCATTAACGAATTCCACACAAAGACGTAAACACAGAGCGACCCGACGTATCAGAATCAGCTTTGTCTTTCTCGGCTTTCTCACCGGACGGCCCGCAGACTTACACGCTGTCGGAGCTTAGCGATTCTGATGCGTCGGGTCCGCGCTGTGTTTACGGTTTTTTGCGCTGATTCTGAGCTGCAGGTTTTGTCTCTCCAACCAAAATTCGCCGAGCCAAAAAGAAGCAGCAAACTGCGCTTCACATTTGATCAATGTCGTCATGAATTCCCTCTGACTTTTGCTGTTTTGCTTCCCCACGATAAAAATTACACTTCCTACACAGCTCCCTGAGTGTACTTCAAGAACAGTTTCCCGTCTCAAATCTCTGTTTTCTGGATTATTCATTCGCTTATTACCCACCAGTCTACCGTTGTTTACAGCGCTGTCTTTTTCTTTTTTCATGTAAATGACGTCCGACAACAAAGCCTAATTTCTGCTGTTCAATACTGAAGAAATTTAAACTTCTTAAAATTATGCAAAATTGCAGAATATTGCAGAATATTTTTAAGGTTATCTGCTATAAAACGCCAGACCAGGAAAATCTCCTTCATGTTTTTCTGTGTTTTATTCTCAGTTACTTTTACACAAAGGCATCTGCTGTGATGTTCACAATTCTGATGAAGTCTCACAAGTGTCAATACTGATAAATGATCAGAATTATAATATTTCTGACTGTCTGAGGCTAAATTGAATCGAATCAGGACTTTGAGAACCGGAATCGAATGGATTATAGAAATCAGTGATGATACCCAGCCCTAGTGAGCAGCCTAGGCCTGACAGAAGTGGATGTAGCTGTGGGTAATAAGAAAAGATGAAAAGAACTATTGATAACTTTTTTGTTAAGTTAAGGACTGATCCATCTGAAATTCATAGCCAGTGCTCTGACACAGTGCCATCAATCTGTGAATGCTGAAAAAGCAGCAGTGTATCCAGAAAACACATTATATGCTGCAATAAATGCAGTGCCCAAGTGTCCCCTCTCCCCACTGCCTTTCAGCAGCATGCAACAGCAAACAGGTCGTCAGAGGAGGCCAAGATGATGATTAAGTTTAACATTTTCTACAATATTGACAAAGCACTTTAAGCACAACATTGTTAGTTAATAATTTAGAAATGAATATTGTCTGTATGGACCTCCCCCCAAAGAAGGTGCACATGTAAAACTGCGGTGTTAAGCAAAGCGGTTGAAAAATTTGAGTGCGCCTAACTTTTGTGCCGGTACGCCTAAATTTTTTAAGTTAGGCGTACCGGTGCGCCCATGTCAAAAAGTTAGTCTAGAGCCCTGCTGTGGACCTACAGACCCACATCATATCCATCTCAGCACAACTAAAACATGGTGACTGACCTCAGAGTTTCAAGTCCACATCCTGGACTCTCCAGGAAACCACACAGATGCTCCACTCCTGGATCCTGCAGGTTGAAGTTGATGCTCAGGTCCAGGTCTCTCAGATGGGAGGGGTTGGACTTCAGCGCTGCTGCCAGATAATCACAGCTGATCTCTGACAAACCACAGTCCCACAATCTGTATAAAGAATGAAAGATGTAAGTTTATTAGACAAAGTGTGAGCTTGAAATCATTCAGTGTTTCATCATCTGTTCAGAGCTGAAGAAGGTTCAGAATGTAGAAGTTTAGAAAATGGAAACTCCAAACAGCTGAAGCCAACAGGAAGCAGCTTCAAACAAACACAACAAGAGAAAAAACTCTGAATGTTTCACATTAAAGTCGTACATTTATCATAAAAACAGGACAAAGACTTGAAAAAGTCGTGTTTTTCCTTCCAGGAACCACATGGCTTCACTTTTAAAGGTGAAGTGTGAAAGAAACGGACATATTTGAAGTCCAAGACCTTTTTCCAGTCACATGATTAAAGCAGACAAACTACAAGCTCATTTTCATTCCAACAAGTCATCTTCTGACCTGGACTAACAACACTGGTCTCTATGTGCAGCTGGCTGTGAGACCAGTGCTCAGGGAGCGTCTACAAAGTGCAACACTGAAAGAACATCACACACTCATTTGCTTCCATCACACAAACATCTACTGTCATTATTTTCACCAAACTCTGTGGATCCTTTGTTGGAAATTCAAATGGGATCAAATGGTCAGACAAAAGAGGGTTATGAGGAAATATGATGAAATGTTGTGTATTAGCAGCAAGTTATTGAATCATTTTCCTCACAAACCAAACAAAATGATTGACAAACATGTTTTTACAAACTCAGTGTTGGACTTGGATCAGCAGGATAAGCTGATGTTTAAAGGCATTTTAGGCTACGTTCATACTGCAGGCGAAAGCGCATCAAATCCGACTTTTTTGACCCTATGCGACCCATATCCGATCATGGTATGACAGTGTGAACAGCACAAATCCGATATTTTCAAATCCGACTATTAAACCCGATTCTTTGATCCCCATGATAGAACAGAGAAAACCAGACTCAGAGTGGTCAAAACATTTCTATATTTTATTCAATCATCTTCCGGAAGAGAGAGAGCCCTGCACAGCCCAAAGCCAGTTGCAGAAACTCTAACATTAGAAGCTCAACATGAGTCTCATATAGGTGTTATTTAGGTACTTCAGACGTCACACACAGTTTCAATTTCGATACAAACAACTCTTTATATGTCAGTAGCTTCCTCGTTTTCTGTCTAGCTTCCTGTATTTATTAATATACTTATACAGCTGCACACGGACTTCCTGTTTTTCAGTCTGGCTGAGCACTTAGTTTGTAAGTCAAAAGTGGCCTTGGTTTACAAGCCTTCATTATTAAAGTACATAAAACAATATAATCAGCAAATAAGCATTAAGAATATATATTAAATACATGACAACTAACTGACAAGATTCATAACAAAGGCTTTATAGGGGTGAAGTAGTACAGCCTCCCTTTCCTGTTGCCAGGCAGATTCAATACAGCATACGTCAAATCAAAACCACAACTGTTCAGTTAACTTTTGACACAGTTTAAAAGAACATCGCGCCTCGTCTCCATCCAGGTGTTGTACCACAAACGATTCTTATCTCGATGACATATCTTGCGTCTTCCTGTCTCAACTGACAGCCTCGGCACACTTGTGGTTACAGCAAAAACACATCTCAACTTCTAACCTACTAAAATGATTCTACTCCTGTGGTTGTATATGGGTGTATGTGTGTGTGTGTGTGTGTGTGCTCTGTGTATGATGTCATGACCCCTTCTGCACCTCACACCCACAGACATCCTGAGACAGAAGGCCCCTGCACGTACACAGCTAAAACTATATGTGTAATTTCTAGACTAAATGTCACACTCAAATGATACTACTCAAACCATAAATGAAACTGCTTAACTCTTAAAACTTAAAACTTAACTCTAAAGAATATAAGTAATAAAGGATAATCAAATAACTGAAAAATATGACATGTAAGCAGGTGTATTGCAATTCCTTTCAGAGCTCCTGTCATCCTCACCATGTATTGGCCGATCATAACGTCTGCCAAGAATTTCTGACCCTCACTTGACCAGGAGCCACACCTCCTTTAATAAGCACAAATGCAATCATGTATAAAAGATCAAAATCATTTCCATTATAAAAGGGATTTTCCCCACTCTGCCAATATGTTTGCTCCTGTCACTTACAGTCAAACTGTTGCAAATTACAATGGTCTGCATGCTCTTTTGGAAGTTGCAAATTATATCCTGACCAGGGCATCTTTCCTGACCTGACAGGGGACAATTCTGAAGAAATTGATAGACAGCTGCAACAACACCTTCCAGCTCTGTAGCCCCATTTTTACTTCCGTAAACAAAATGCGTTGTGTGTGACATCTTCTTTTGCGCATTCGGGCCGTGAACCATTCACACTAGATCACATTTTGTTTGTAGTGTGAACAACCAGACAAAAAAAATTGATTTGATGAAAAAATCTGAATTGAGCATTAATACCTGCAGTGTGAACGTAGCCTTTGTCTCGCTGTATGAGAGTCGAGTTATTACTCAATATTTATGAAGGATGTTTTTAAATTAGGCTCAAATATGTGACAGACATTTAATCCCATTTCAGTTTGGCCTCATCCTGGCCGGATTATCCAACACACACTTTTTTACATTTTAGCTCTTCAAGGCAAACATAGTAAAAACATGAGCTGTTATGTTTCCTGATAAAATGATGTGACAGGTAGAATAAAGTGTTGGTGTTACAGCCTTTCTCCCCTCTGCTGCTGAGGCTGTCAGTCTCTCCCAAACTCAGCTACAGGACTTCAAAATGAATGAAAGCAGCAGAAGTGACTTTACAAATGAAAGAGGAAGAGGAGAAGAAGAGGAGAGGGAGGCCACCCTGACCATCACTCCAGCTGAAAACATCACACTTCCATTAAAGTTGGTGAGAAAATGTTGAGCAGGATGAGCTGCTGGCTAATCTGGAGGCTGTAGCAGCAGCTCACAGCCACAGTGGATTTCCACTCATGAAAAAGCTCTGGCTGCTTCATTTCTCATCTCATATCAGAGACTTTAAAGCAAACAGAGCTCATAAATGGAAACTGATTTCATTTTTTAAGCTGCAACTTTTTAGTTGTTCCTTTTTTAAGACTTATACATAATTGTATGTACAATAAGACATATCATTCCCCTTTTCCCTGCCAGGCACCACCACAGTTCACTTCACTCAGAAAAATAAAGGTGCCAACTGGAACCAAAAGTGGTTCTTTAGACTGATAGAAGAACCTTTTTTGGTGCCACAAAGAACCTTTCAAACAATGGTTCTTTGAAGAACCATTTCTTTCAGTGGTTCACTGAAGAACCTTTAAAGGTGCCCCAAAGAACCATCAAGAAATGGTTCTTTGGGGCACCTTTAATGGTTTTTCAAAGAACCTTTTTGAAAATGGTTCTTTAAAGAATCATTTTTAAAAAGGTCCTTCAAATGGTTCTTTAAAAAAACATTTTAAAGAACCTTTTTTGAAATGGTTCTTTAAAGAACCATTATAAATCTTTCAAAATAAAATGTATCATAAATTGAATTTGAGTAGGGTAAAATAAATACGAACACAGCATAGACATATATTAATGGTTTATTGACATTTCGTAATATACCAAAAGACAAAAAGGCATTTTAACCCTCAGCACAACATCACTACTAATACATGTCACATATTAGTCATTTAAACAATAATAATTAAACATTTTTGCTATACTATAAATAAATATATGTAAATACTATATATATAGATAACACAACAATTAATACATGTATTGTTTAATTAATAAAACATCAGAAAGTGATAAAACACATTAGAAATCGCAATAGCTTCATAACAGACCAATAAATCAAGACATTTTCATCAGCAGATGTTTGCATGTTCAGTAAAAATATAAGTTTTTGATTAAAATTATCAATGAACTTCAGCCTTACCTTATGCAAGGTAAGTTTCATGTTGGACTCATGGTTCTTTGTTTGTCCAGTTTGGGACAATGTCTCTGACGTATGTATCATATCAAATATGCGTCACATCAAAACAACCCCAACACCTGCAGTTGTTTCAGCTTTTCACAGGCGTTTCCTGTCAGCTGGTCAACCTCACTCAGGTGGACATACATATCAGCCAACCAAACAACAAGGTCCTCCCTTTGTGCTTCAAATCCCTCCCACTCTGAGACAAGGAGCTGAGAGAGAGAAAACAAGGGTCAATTATAAAGAAGAGAGAAAACTGAAACCCTCCTCAGAAGGTCTGACTCACATACCTGCAGTCGACCTGTGATGGACTCCTGTTTGGCGTTCACATCATCCCAGCGACGGCCGCACTCCCACGCTGTTGCCAGCAGCTGAGTCTGCAGGGTGCCCTGGAAGAGCAGAGTTAATTTTCAACGCCTCCTGATAAGGCTCTCCAGCTGGATGAGTCGAGGTCCCGCCTCTCGCCGCTGCCTCTGAACACACAAACATAAATTGCATGTGAAGCAGGAGGTGCAGATTTTTTTGCTGTTCTTTTCTAAATCCAGGCTTGATCACGTGGAGGTATTTGGAAAACCTTTTTAGCCAGCGGACGACTGTTGTCTCGCAGAAAGTCAAATCAAATGTATGCAATACACAAGTAATTCACAAGAACACATTATAAAAAAGTCCCATTCTTACGTGATTTCAACTGAATTCTGCATAAAAACAGGGTGACAGAATTAAAACGAGTGTTTGCAGCAAATGTGAGCACAAAGCCTCACTTTGTACAAGCCTGCTATTAAAGTTCTCCTCTATCCAGACGACTTTCCTGTTTTCAAGGCACAACTTGGATCTGCTGTACAAATCTTATAGATACACGCTAAATGAAACAGTAGTGTGCACGGCTATAGATTCTGATCCCTCATCCTAATATGGTCCCAAAAGGCTCACAAAAAACAACATAGCAATAAAGCAAATGTTGAGGCTTCAAAATACAAAGTCCATAAACCAATGACTGACATGGGTTTTATCATAAGGGTGATAAATATACAACATATGTTTTTAAGACTAAAAGTATAATACAGATTTTTAGTCTGAGAGATTTGATGTTCATTTACCTGCAGATGCACTATACGTGCCTGCTCTGTGGTTTTCCACAACGTTTTGCAAATAACTATTTAATACAGGAAGTAGGTGAAATTAAACAAGTCATCTTTCTTTGTGAGAGGACAATATTAATGAAACCAACCTCAATGACATCATAGAGATCCCTAAAGATGCTCCTGCTGCTTCTCTTCCTCCTCTTCCTAAGCTTCCTTCTCCTTGTCCTCGACTTCCATCCAATTGTAATTAAATCTAATTGTGTTTCTCCCTCCTCTTCCTCATTTTGTTGGAGCTGTGAACAGAATTAGTGAATGTGAATTAATTTGTGCAAACGAGAAAAATCAGCTTTTTGGTCAGAGGTGCTCTTGTGATTTAAGCCGGGTAGAGTAGATTTATGTGTTGATGCTACCTGCTTCAGCTCTGGCTGCTGAGTGATATTTACACCCCGGCTGGATTACAAACTTTAACCACGTGCTGAACTTTGGCCCAGTGGTGATACCTCGTTAGTATAATGGCCTCTTCTTGGCTTAATGTATGATGGTGGATAAATGAAATGTACAAAGAAAATTTTACTATATTACTAAAGGACATCCATCTTGGTAACATCAATGACCAGAGCATAACTTGTTGACTAGTCCGATAATAAGTAATACAGGAACAGTCACACCTTCTCATGTGTCACATTTCTATTCATTCAAAACACTTATGCATTGCTGTATTTTATACAGTTCTTACAGAATTCAGTACAGGCTCATGTGAGTATTTAATGTACGGCTCAGCTCTACTGAATTTCTGAGTTTCTAGAGCAGGCACACAGCTCACATCACAACAGGCTTCAGGCGCCATATTAGTGACTTTAACAATATTATAAATTTTAATATCGGTCTAGCTGACATTATGTTATGCACGCAGCACGCAATAGAACCACATATTTTAGAAGCCAAAGGTTCAAATTAGTTAGGAGCACCTTCACTTAATTATAACAGTGGTTTTGTTAGGAAAACAGTTCTGTATACTGGATACTAAATTGCGTTAACGTCAACGGCTAACGTATCTAACATAGCTAACCGTTATTGTTAGCACAACATTAACAGCAAGCTACAATGACGAGTAACAAAAATAAAACAGTAAAAAGGTTTTAATGAAAATGTTTGACCTTTTCCAACAGTCCCAGAATCCAGAGCTTCAAAGACCAGCAGGTACTGAAGACTGTTATCCGTTTCGCTGTCACCGTCCGTGAGAAAGAGTATTTTTTCCCTTAGAAAGTTCAAGGCCCACAGCTCGCGCGATCTCTCTGCACATGCGCATCCCAACGATTGACCCCCCTCCCCTCTCTTTCGGGAGGTTGCCATAGTTGCCGTGTTCTCTCTCTCTCTCTCTCTGTCATTAACACATATTAACAAATTGCTCAGTGATGAACAAGTACTCAGTTTTGACAAAGCACACTGCTTAGGTAAATGCTCTAAGTAAGTGTGTTCATTACATTGACATTCTGTTGTGCAATTGTTATTTATTAGTATATTATTATTTGACTTTACATACTGCTGGGTGGTTTGTAAAGTTTACAATAACTAGTATTATCATTATGCTATATTTTCTAATATATATAATAATCTCAAAAGTAATGCCTTGAAGCAGAAAATAGTAATACTTTATTAAAATTTAAAACTAGAGTACAGTATTTGAATGTGTGTATTGTGTCTACCACTACTACTCATCATATTCATAAACTTCTTAATAATAAATTCCATAGTCCATATAAATTCCATATTCTATTACCACATTATTTGTGATCAATGGGTTTGCGGGGTTAGGGGTGTTGGGGGTAGGGTCTTTAGGCTTCGGCCCCCATCCCTGCCACCAGTATATTTTTAAGCAAGTATTTCTAACTTTTATTTGAATATTCAGTTTCCTATAATCTGCCCTTAAAGGGTAACCTGCCCTCCCCCTTGGCACACACATGCACACAAACAAAACACACAGTATAATTCACAACCTCATTATAGTGAACAAATGTTTATGCCATTTTACACCATCAAACTTAGATAGCTAAGGATGAAGAACCTTTTGTTCTTTAAAGAACCATTTGTAATACCTAAAGAACCATCTACAAAATAAAAAGGTTCTTTGACGTATGATGGTTCTTTAAAGAACCATGAAGACATCTGAAGAACCATTTAAGAACCATAATTTTTCTGAGTGTTCAATAAAACTTTACTTCAGATTGTTTTCATGTTTTGATCCAGCGATGGGAGCGGTTTTCCCCATGTCCAGTCCTTGTACTAAGCTAGGCTAAACATGTCCAGTGCCTGTCTCTGTGCAGCTTTTAATATGATGTGAATAAGGTAGAAATGGAGGAAGAAGAAAATGACGGCACCAATAAACATGCAGCTACCAACCCAAATGGTGAGGTGGTGGTTAGTTATTATTGATGATCCCCTACATTACCTACATTCAAATATGCTCTCCAGCTACAATAGTGTTTGTGTTCCTAACAGGATTTCATGAATGTGTTATTGTTCATGTCACATCTTTATGAAACAAACAATCCTTCATTATCAATGTTCCAGCTTATCTGTGTGGAGCAGCTGACCTGTACGATGTGCACAACACAAACATTATTTACCATCAGTTACTGTGTGACTGAACCACGTGGGTGTAGGAAGCATGGCTCTGAGTTTGAATAGCAACATTCATTAACACTTTGATTTGTTACAGACTGAGCAGAGAGAAGTGGCTCACTGTGAGCGCAGTGATGAGATAAGAAGCTCAGCTCATTTCAAAAAAGTTAAACTGTAAATCTAGCAGAAACATAATTTCTGACTCATGATTGTAAATCTTCTCAGATCCATTTGTACATTTAGAGCCTGATACTGAAATATAGCAGCACGGACATTCACAGCAGCAAAGGGTTCTTGCTGATCTGAGCTGGCTTGGCCCTGGCTTATCAAAGACTAAAGAAAGTGGAATCTGCTGTTCAAACCCCACAAGGCTGCCCGCTGTGATTGAAACAGTGGGACGGGTCGTGACTTCTCAAAATGGGCTCACTGAATGCAGCACGGATAAGATCTTGAAGAAGCTTGATGCTGCCGTGAGCTTTGACTTTGCTCTTTGAGCACAAAATTGATAACCTCTCGGAGAAGCTCGCAGATCTCCAACGGGAGGTTAAGAGACGAGTGACGGACTGTTAGATCAGCTGTGAAATTGACAAGCAGTTGTTCACACTAAAGAAAACCACCATCACTTCATGCGGCTAACATACCGGTGCCAGCTGGCATCTCAAGGCTGGAGCTGAATATAACAAATCTCACCCTGATACCAGACGGTGTTTAGACTGTTCCTTCCCATCCTAACCAAGGACACCTGGAAGGCTGTTTACTTCACCTGGCAGGCGAAGGACACTCTCTCAGCTCCTGACCGGCCAGCTACCTAGCCTGACCTGTCTCCCCAATGTGATGTTTGTGTATTGTATGTACGGTTGGCAAGGTCAGGATCCTAATTGCAGAGAAGTGTGTAGGAAAGGCAGCTTTAAGAACATGCCCTGCTGGAGATGCAGCTCCACAGACACATTGATTAAACCTGCCTAATAACAAACATACGTGCAATGAAGATCAGCTTGTTATCTTTCATCAGTGTTAAAATAGTGTCAATTTAGCAGACACCTGTTATCAAATGCTGAATTTATCCAATGCTGACAGTTAACTCTCTATGTTGCAGGACAACAGTTTAACTTTTGTGGGAAAAAAAGATTCTGGTTTGAACAACCAGTGATCAGACAATAAATTTAGTTGTTAATATAGTAAATTGGGAGATGTTTTCTGCCTGATTGATGCAGCACAAAATATTTTACTGTATGAGGGAAATTATATTTTTGTGATAATATTTTGAACATGCATTTCTGTTGTCCTGTCATCTTAGTGGGTTAATAGCTGATATGCAAATTCGTTGATCGTTCTTAAATTAAGGAAGGATGATTGAATTCTAGCACGAGTGAATGGGAAGTGTTGGAGTTTGTTAGAGTGGAGACTCTAAAACACTGAGTTTCCTGTTGTGATGTGTGAGTGAATCCTGCACCCAGATACACAACTCTGAATACATAAGAACGAACTTCTTTTGTGAGATGCATGACAACATGTCACATGTTTTATTATGAAGGGGAAAAAAGGAAAACTAAATAAAATTTGTGGCCTAAATGAGTAAAAAGGTACAGATTAAAATCATAGCTAATAAGACATTAGGCTTATGTTGTGTGTTGTGCGGCTGATGGTTGGTTTGGAGTTTATCTAGCTGATGATTTTTCTTTTGTTGTGAAGTTGAGCCTGCCAATTAGTATGATGGTTTGATAAATCATGCTGATGGTATGATTTACCCTCCTGAGATGAGGAGTGTGTGTCATGACTGAACGAGGCCTTTTTATTTTGATACTTTCACAGTGCACTGAGAGTTTTGTTTGATAATCTCTGTTTGAGCAGATCTGCACGATTAGAACAGAAGCGCTATATGACACGTCGAGAAAATTGTTGCAAGTGAGTATCTCCACATTAAAATGGGCTCAGGAGAAAGTCACTTATCTGGGACAATTAAAATGAAAGTCCCTGTCAAAAAGGATTCAGCAAAATAATCCAGCCTAAATTCTTCTTTTGAAATTTTCTTCTTTTTCTTTTGAAATGACGTCATTTTGCTGAGGGTGGAAACTGAATGCGTCGATGGGTTCCACTTTTAGCAAAGAATGAATGAATGCATGAATGAGTGAATGACAAATGAGTAAGAGAAATAAAACTGACTGATTGACAACAGCTGACAAAAGCTGACACGATTTTTCAGATGTAACACGACTGTGCAGAGTTAACCCACACCTGACAAAGGTGCAGATAAATCTATGTGTGTTTCTTCTTACAAGGTGCAGGAAGATGACAGCAACATTCGAGGTTGTGTGACGATCTAACCTTTTAAATGCCATTTTCTGTGTTTGAGAATCTATCAGGGGTGTGTTATTTATTGGCTTGTGCGCAGCGTTAACATTTCTTTTCTACAGCAGAGAGTTAATCATGTGTTTGATTATGTGAGTTACAGTAGGGCACACTAATGGTTGATGTTTTTTTCTATTACAGGATTACTGGGTTTATGAGTGAAGGGAACCCACAGGCTATATGTTGATTATGCTGTTACACTGTGTTGTTGGGGAAATGTGAAGGTTACTTTGACGATGTGAATAACATGTGAAACATTTCCTGTGTTGAAACTAGTGTCACTTCTGTCCACAGCTATGGATGGCTAACTTTATGGTCTTTTTATGGCACCTCTGGACCCTGTCGATATGTGCCTGACCTCCGGGATTATCCATGTGTGTTGCTAATGTTTGTTTTTTCTAAGAGTGCATGTAGAGGATTCGGCAGAGACGGACAAGTAACATGAGAAAGCAAATGAGAGATGCAGTGTTTATGGAATAGTTTAATATGGGGCTCATTAGCTGGCCACTACTGAGCTCCTAGTGTTAAATACATGGAGTGACTTTGCTTAAGGGAAGTCACCGATTACATTGATGTTAACTGAGTACATGGGATGATCCACGTCTAAGGCAGATTATGACAATAATTGTAGTTTTCTAATTTGAGAAACCCTGCACATGATACTTGTCCTGTTGATGCCGAATGCTTTCTTACTCTAATGATACAATTGTTTATAAGTGTGAAGGTTGATTTTACTTCTAGATCTTGTTTTCCAGGCCATGATGGTGTGTATGCAGGCTCCAGACAGAGCCAGGTTTTGAGTAAACTTAATATGCAAAACACACTAACATCTTTTATTGCAGGATTATAGGTCCGGGGTGGTGCTGCTCCAGAGGGGGAGACACCCTGATGTTGCCTGGAACATGATCTAGCTAACTTTTTTCTTTCAGACCGGAATCTAGGTTTGATGAGTTGACTCATGGGAGTGTCCATGCGTCAAGAGGAGGGGTCCAGAATTACAGAGTTACATGAAACTATCTTTTTATGTTTTCGAAACTATGTTTTTAGGATTTTTGTGTGATTAACAGTTAATCAACGGGTATTAAACCTATGCAAGTGGTGCATCCATGTTCAGATGAGGCTTTGATGGTCCATAGATGAAGCTCACTGAACTAAAGAATGTGGTTTGATGATGATTGACATGCTTTCCAAGTAGAAGTTTTTCCTCCTAGCAAGGAAATACAGGTGCAGCAGTCAGAGAATTGCTGAAAGGAATCTTCTGAGGCCCAGTGAGAAGCAAGACCCATTCCAGGCATAGCTGACAGCCAAGGCAGTGGTTGAGGTCAAAGGTCGAGCTGTTTGGGGCCCATCATGAGATCAGACTTCAGAGCCACAGCAAGGACCACGAAGCTGCGTTGGAATGAGAGCTGTGCCAAGGGGGCTTTCCAGAGGCCAACAGAGGAGATTGTGGACGACAGACGGGCACCTGAAGGATGAGGGGAGCGTGCCAAGCTCCAATCGACAGCGCAGGCGGATTTCGAGGATGGCATCATGATTCTGTGAAAAGCACAGGAACCAGAAGCGATGGTGGTGATGACAGCAGTTTCCTATGACCATCACCTAATGCTGTGTCACTGTACTGTGCATACGATGGCACACTGAAGACTGCTGGGATCATAACAGCAGTAAGATAACTGGATCCAGCACCCTTTCCACAGAGGGTTTTTCCTGCAGAGAGAATGGACAATGGAGGAGTCATAAATATCCCCCACAGGACAGAGGATTGAAGTGAATTGATGGGGGTTGGCAGAGGCCGTAAAACTCGAGCGCTGACGAGGTCTGCAGCTTTCACGATAGCTGAGACCCATGGTGACAAACAACAAACTCAACTGGTATGTTTGAATGTCTATTCTACATACATTTGGACTCTGGTCCTATGGACAGTGATGGGAACAACTGGAAGAGACATTTATGACGCCCTGCAGAACTTAAACCACTCTGCAGAGAGACATGCGATTTACATGTCTTGCAGAGGAGCACCACCAAGCTGGAGTGTTTTTGAAACTGTTAATTTCTCTTTTGACCATTAACAATTCATTTGTTTGCTTGTAGGATACAGTTTACCATTGAATGAGATCAACGAGAACTTGGATAACTTCTAATACATTTGTCAAACTGTGCGTGTTACAGTAATTTAGAGTGATTGACATATGCTGAGTATAAAAATGGTTGCATTGACATTGTCAGACGTGAGGTATTCATAACTGGGTACTTTTCTAGCATAACTGCCAAAAAGGGGGGAATGTTAGGTTTTGTATTGTTGATTGTCATTTATGCTTAGAAATATCTACTCATATATGCTTAGAGTTTTATAATTAGTTGTAGATTAATAGAAGTTTGATCCTTAGTAGTCTGCAGACACACGTTGTGTGCATTCCAGAGCACTCTGGCTTTCACACCCACATCCTGGGAGCATGGGAGAGGTCGTACCTTGTCTTATTGTTTTATGGTAGGATAAACGTATCTATGCCTGTTTTAGGCTAAGTGCATTTTGTTTAGATGAACTGCTGGACTTCCAGGCCAGCAGGGTTAGGAAGTCATTTTATGGATGGACGGACACACACACACACACACACAGACACACACACACACACACACACACATGTATACCTGGGTACGCTGTTATATGTTAATGACCCTATGCATATTCATGGAACCACAATAAAAGAGCAGTGTTACGGGGGAGCGGACGAGAGCAACTGGGGTCAAGCGAAGGAACGGCGCCTGTCCAGTTCTCTCCCGTGCACGTGAAACATAAAGAACTTGCCTACTCGTGTCTTGCTTGCTGTGTAATTATATTGCCTTCAACGTTCCAGCGAATAGGTTCAAGCTACAAACTTATCAGCCACTTTAGTGTCCAAGTAGTACAAACACGAAAACCCCCACTAATATTTCCTAAAATGTAGTTTTTTGTTTGTTTTATTTAATTAAAAATATCGTGTAACAAGACAAAACTGCAAACAAGAATGTTTTTTTTTCTCACTCCCACTATCTGAAGCCGTTCATTGAACTACCAAATAAACAGCTCTTTCTGGCCAGACACGTGGCAGCACTTTTGCTATAATTTTGTTTGTATTTAACAAAATAAAAATGCAGGCATAAGCGTACACTAGGGCTGGGCGATATATCAAGTTTTTAAAAAAATATCGATATATTTTCATACAAGATATAAGATGTGACAATATCCTTTATATCGATATAGTCTATGTTACGTTATAATTATAGTTGTGGAGCCGCAAGTTTGCCTCTCTTTCGTCCACTTTTGTCTCTACGCAACGTTACTCGGCCTCGCCTCTCTCCTTCATTGAACACAACTCCCCCTCCTCCCCCATCACTTCAGCTGCAGGCAGTGACAAGATGGACACGGCAAATCTCCGTTAACAAGTTACTGTGCATCGCCCCGTGCGTGGGGCTGGACGGTGTCAACGTGTTAACGAGCTAACCACGCTAACGAGCTAACCGCGCTAACACTATGCAGCCCTGAGGGGCTGTACAGCCTAAAATCCTTTCATTTTCTCAAAAGTTGACAGCGCGCCTTATGTATGAATTCTGATAAAAAATGTTTTAGTACGACTTTGCTAAGCTATGAAGCTGCACCACTTGGTGGATTGTTGGAGCATTACGGCTACCGAGGAGCCTCGTGGAGTGATACCTACTGTGCTTCAACGTAATATTACCATATTGTGTGTATATAAGGACCATAAATGGCACCTGTTCAGAGACATGGTTATGAAGCGGATTTCAAACTCCAGGCTGTCAGTCACGCAGTAGAAGTTGGGAATAGAGCAGCTGTGAAATCTGTCTTTGTTATTATGCTCAGCGTCTTTTAGTTTACATTTTGACTGCACAATTGTGAGCTTTTTGTTACATTGTTTTCTTTTATTTATGGAGCATTATTATTTAATAAATGCTCATAATCTATTTTTGAGTAATTATTTTCATGTACATCTATGCTGTATGTTAATAAAAGTGCCTGTGTGACATCTGCGACACAGTGTGACTAAGAACGTGTTCTTACTTTATGGCTTAAAAAAATATCGAGATATATATCTTATATCGCCATCCAGCTAAAAAATATCGAGATATGAATTTTGGGTCATATCGCCCAGCCCTAGCGTACACATTAGTTAAAAACAGCTAAAAACTCTTTTCTTTCCAAATAAATCTCTCACTGAACACAGCCAATCCCTCAACACGTTTGCGAGGGATTACGAAACACTCATTTTATTTCTATTAGATCTGATAATGTTGTGTAATACTACAACCTGAAATAACAAATAGATTGCGTTGTCCTGTACAGGACACAAAGGGAAAATAACAACAGCTGTGAAATGGAATAGTCCAAATCACCAAAGTAAACTGGACCTGGGCTTGTTGCAGGGATCTGAAGTTACTAAACATTTTGTGAGTGTATGCACTAAAACTTAGGACCATAGAATAATAAATATGTGCGTGATGAAAGTTGGGCAGCACATCCTTACTCCACTCTGTATGCTCGTATGGGTCTGACCCTTTCACTCCTTTGATTTTTTCCTCGTCCTTTTTTTGCCTCTTCGTCAAGTCTGTCTTTGTACGGACCTGCTGTGTTCTCTGTTGTTTTGTACAGAACTGTTTTTGGGCAAATAAAATGCAAGTAGGGATTAAAACCACAGAATTAATGATTGCTGGTGCTGGAAATGCTAGTGTTTGCTGCAGTGTATTGACGTTGTTGCCACGGGTACCCACAAAGCAATGCGCAAAAGTCACGTGGTCTGTATATCTCTATAGATAATTTTTCTTGTTTGTTTAAATCATTAACCCAATTAGGGTTAATCCATTCATTCTACAATTGCACATGAATTATACTTCATACACAGACCCACAGTCTCTGATTGCCCTGAAATCTCACTGACAGCCAACAGGTAAAAAGTCCAGACTGACAGTCTCTGTGGGGTTGGGCAGTGAACTGCTCATGCTCCGTTCAAGTGCATCACAAACTATTGGAGTTGGATCCAACTTTGCGAAGCAAATTTCTTCTCAGCTGCTGTTTTGAACATTTCTCATTTCCTCATGAACTGTATTAAACTCTGTAAATGAACTGAGAACTATTTCTAAAATTGAAACTATGGATTCATTTTCCCATTCACTTCTGAACATTAGGGTATAACTGAATGTTAGACTGGGCTCCATGGAAACACTTGGACTGGTCTCAGCTGCCTTCTTTCTGTAGTCATTCCAACAGAGTCCTTTCTCTTCTCCAGCTTCTGTTTGAAATCCTCTCACAGAGCCTGAATCCTGCTTTGTTGTCATGTTTGGGCCTGTGTTAGGCTGCTCTGTGTTCCTCTGCTGTAACACACACCTCACCACAGCAGCTGTATGGGTCGTCTCTGTAGCAGCCAGATCAGCTTCTGATACATGAACATCATCACAGCTCCTAACTTCACCTTTATTAGCTTTGACACTCATGTCTTTCTTTTCTCCCTCTGTTTCCACAGAAGCTCAAAGTCTCTGCAGCCAGTTTTTATCTGCTATCATCAGATCTTCATCAGCCTCATTCACATCCTTCACACACTCTACAGCCTCATCAGTACTGACTGACTGAGGCTGAAACACTGTCCTGTCAAACATCTCCCCGTCACCACTCCACTTCTGTCAGCCTTTAATGAAACCTGCTCAAGTCTGTCACTTCTGTTTGGAGCCAAAAGGAAAAACTGTTGTTTAGTCGTTTGGAAAGACAACATTTCTGAAAGCACTCAAACTTCTTCACATTTGTCTTCAGACACATCCTGAACATTTAGGAACTAAAGAAAGTTTCAAACATCAAAGACCTGAAATATAGAAAAAAAAACAACAGCTGCAGTCAGTGAACTCACCTCAGAGTCTCCACTCGACAGTTTGGACTCTCCAGTCCAGCACACAGAAGCTTCACTGCTGAATCCTGCAGGTTGTTGTTACTCATGTCCAGCTCTGTCAGATGGGAAGGGTTGGACTTCAGAGCTGAGGCCACAACTTCACAGTGAGACTCTGAGAGTCCACACCAGGTCAGTCTGTGATGATAGAAAATATAAATGTGTTATTATGTGTTATTATAAAAGCAGAAAATATGAATTATAAACACAGACTGAATGTATATGAAGACAAAACATGGTGACGTCATAATCTGATCAACATCTGCTCTTAACATGATAACATTGATGATGTCATCAAGCTGCGCCTGTTTTGGTCGAAAGCATTGCAGCGGCTACAACGATTATCATCTGCAAATTATGCCGACAGTCACAGCAAAGAGATGAAGCACGTTTGAAATATGGGGAAAGCTAAAAACTGCGCTTCCTCCACTTCCGTAACATTGATTCATTAATGTTGAATTCTCTGCAGCTGCTCAGTTTGGCCCGTTTACAGCATCCTGCTATGCGATTGCATTTGTCCCTGACCACCAGAATCCCTCATGTTAACTTTTATCAAGTGGAAAAAAAGTTGGCGTTCATCCTCCAGCTTCACTGTGCTAATGTTATGCTAACATACAGTAGCTGTGTCGCTAGCAATCACGTAGCACAACATTATATACCAGCTAGCCCAACTTCAGTAACCCTGCAAACGTCACTGCTGTTTAGTTTTCTGTTTTCATTTGTGTTGGAAGTGATAGCAGAGCTGAACGTTTTAATTAGCTTCAAAAATCTCTCAGTCAGAACATGGTATGTCATGTTTAGGTGGAAACTAGCGAGCTAACTTCATATTAACTTTTAACTCCGTTAAATTTAATAAATTCTGTTTTCATGGATGCCTTGATGCTAAACTTAATTGTTAGACCTGCTAAAGCAGCAACGCTGATGATTTTATTAAAGATGAAAGAATTTAGACTGTTTTTAACTCTGTGTTCGTTTGACTTTGGGACCTGAAGCGGACGGAGTTTTGGACCCAGATTACTCCGCGAAGCTCCTCACTATGGCAGCCATAATGCTCCGACAATCCATCAAGCAGTGCGGCTTACAAGAGTTGTACTAAAACATTTCTTAACAGATTTCTGCACGCCAAAATCGGCTCGAGGTCAGTAAGCACAACCAGAATTCATACATAAGGCACACTCTCGGTTTTTGAGAAAATTAAAGGATTTTAAGCCTTATAGTCTGGAAAATACATTATACAGAAGAAAAGAATATATCGCGATATATATATTGTTACCGCTCGTGCTTCAAACTATTCCACGATATGAATTTTAGGCCATATCGCCCAGCCCTATGAATACGATGTTTGTGTGATTATGAGTGAAAGAAGCAGTGAGGAGGATGGAGAGAGAGAGAGGACAGAGGGTGAAGTTAGAAACACTAAAAGGATTTTTCATGGATTTCATGGATGATTTGAGTGATTTCCAGCAGGACACTTAAACATGTCAGTGGACGTCCTAAAGAACATATTCACTGATAGCTAATTATAGGCCAATCTCCAACCTTCCTTTCATATCAAACATCCTTGAAAGAGTAGTTGTCAAACAGCTAACAGATCATCTGCAGAGGAATGGCTTATTTGAAGAGTTTCAGTCAGGTTTCAGAGCTCATCACAGCACAGAAACAGCTTTAGTGAAGGTTACAAATGATCTTCTTATGGCCTCACCTTAGTACTGCATTTGATACTGTTGACCATAATATCCTATTAGAGCAATTGGAACATGCTGTAGGTATTACAGGTACTGCACTGCAGTGGTTTGTATCATATCTATCTAATAGACTCCAATTTGTTCAAGTAAATGGAGAGTCCTCTTCACCCACTAAGGTCAATTATGGTGTTCCACAGGGTTCAGTGCTAGGACCAATTCTATTTACATTATACATGCTTCCCCTAGGCAGCATCATTAGAAGACATAGCATAAATTTTCACTGCTATGCAGCTCTATCTATCCATGAAGCCAGGTAACACACACCAATTAGTTAAACTGCAGGAATTTCTTAAAGACATAAAGACCTGGATGGCCGCTAACTTCCTGCTTCTTAATTCAGATCAAACTGAGGTTATTGTACTCGGCCCTGAAAATCTTAGAAATATGGTATCTAACCAGATTCTTACTCTGGATGGCATTACCTTGGCCTCCAGTAATGCTGTTAGGAACCTTGGAGTCATTTCTGACCAGGACATCTCCTTCAAGGCACATATTAAACAAATATGTAAGACTGCTTTCTTCCATTTGCGCAACATCTCTAAAATTAGAAATATCCTGTCTCAGAGTGATGCTGAAAAAGTAGTTCATGCATTTATTACTTCCAGGCTGGACTACTGTAATTCACTATTATCAGGATGTCCTAAAAACTCACTGAAAGGTCTTCAGCTAATCCAAAATGCTGCAGCAAGAGTACTGACAGGGACTAGAAAGAGAGAGCAGATTTCTCCTGTTTTGGCTTTCCTTCATTGGCTTCCTGTTAAATCCAGAATTGAATTCAAAATCCTGCTCCTCACTTACAAGGTCTTAAATAATCAGGCCCCATCTTATCTTAATGACCTTGTAGTACCATATCACCCTATTAGAGCACTTCGCTCTCGCTCTGCAGGCCTACTTGCTGTTCCTAGAGTATTTAAAAGTAGAATGGGAGGCAGAGCCTTCAGTTTTCAGGCCCCTCTTCTGTGGAACCAGCTTCCAGTTTGGATTCGGGAGACAGACACTATCTCTACTTTCAAGATTAGGCTTAAAACTTTCCTTTTTGCTAAAGCATATAGTTAGGGCTGGACCAGGTGACCCTGAATCCTCCCTTAGTTATGTTGCAATAGACGTAGGCTGCCGGGGATTCCCATGATGCATTGAGTTTTCCTTTCCAGTCACCTTCTCACTCACTATGTGTTAATAGACCTCTGCATCGAATCATATCTATTGTTAATTTCTGTCTCTCTTCCACAGCATGTCTTTATCCTGTTTTCCTTCTTTCACCCCAACCGGTCGCAGCAGATGGCCCCGCCCCTCCCTGAGCCTGGTTCTGTTGGAGGTTTCTTCCTGTTAAAAGGGAGTTTTTCCTTCCCACTGTCGCCAAAGTGCTTGCTCATAGGGGGTCATATGATATGATTGTTGGGTTTTTCTCTGTATTCATTATTGTGCGATCTATTGTACAATATAAAGCACCTTGAGGCGACTTTTGTTGTGATTTGGCGCTATATAAATAAAATTGAATTGAATTGAAACGTGTCATTGAACAGGATTAATATCAGTGGAAACATGGTGGAAACAGCTGTGACTGCATGGATGTGACACACTTCAAATCTGTTCTCCACTCTTGGATTTGGGATCCATGGAGCTGCTGCTGAGTCTGTACAATAAAGGATGGTGTGGAAGGTTGCAGCGCACGGACACAAACACTGTGTGGTTACAACATGAACCTCCCACCATCTATAAAGCACTGATGACATCATGACGTTTGCCAGGAAGTCAGCTTAGGGATTGACAGGAGATCACCTTGCCGTTCTTCAGCTGAGACATCTGAGTTAGAAAACACAAACACTGCAGATTCTTTCACTCGCGAGGGCAGTCATGGATGCACACCTGCGTCTCATCACTGTCTGCGTGCTTTATTTATACCAGTCTGTGTGTGTGTGTACAGCGTTATTCTAAGAACTCAGAGCTGAGGTTCCCCTTTTCTAAATCTGTATGTTCTAGAATAGAAAGAGGAAGCTGTAAGTTGTTTATCACAGAAGAGTTCATGTCAAAAGTTATTAGGTGAAAAGTCACGTAGACATGTGGATTGCTTAGTGATCAATAAAAGAATACATTTCATGTAGCTGATCACATATACACGATTTTCCTTTGACAGGGATGTAAAAAGCATCCAGAAACAGAGCAGTGAATTCCATCAGCAGAAAACAGGGACGTACACAGCGTATGACTACCAATGCAGGATCATGCTAAGTGCACACACACATTTACTGATCAACACAAAATATCATTTTATCTGAATTAAAGATGTTAATGATCACATCTGGACTCACCGAGCCTTTCTGCAGTTCCTCACAGCTGGAATCAGTCTCAGTCGTCCCCACTCTGATGTGTTGTACTTCTGCAGGTCCAACTCATCCAGAACCTCCTCTGACATCTGCAGCATGAAGGCCAGAGCTGAGCACTGGATCTCAGAGAGTTCCTCCTCTGATCTGTTCTTTGACTTCAGGAACTCTTGGATCTCCTGATGTACTGAGAGGTGGTTCATCTCCATCAGACAGTGGAAGATGTTGATGCTTCTGTCAGGAGAGATTTTATCACTGTTCATCTCCTTCAGGTTGTTGATGACTCTCTGGATGGTTTCTGGACTGATCTCTGTCTGACCCAGCAGACCTAAGAGTCTCTGGTTGGACTCCAGACAGAGGCCATGAAGGAAGCGAACAAACAGGTCCAGGTGGCCATTTTTACTCTGGAGGGATTTATACGTGACTCTCTTTAGAAACTCATCCACAGAGGATTCACCCAGAGATGGTTTAATGTGGGGAAACGGATGAAGAATCAAATTATAATCATCGTCAGAGTCAGAATCAGAATATGTACAAAAATCCACCATCTCTGTGTTCCTGGTGCTCATGCCCACTTTATTTGACTTCATCATGTGCAAAACGTCCTCATCATGATAATTATCACTGTAACTGTCATCATCATTATCATACTCCTCATCCTCATTCCAGTCTATCCCCAGGAACTTGTTCAGCACTTCTGTCTTCCTGTTGGTGTGACAGTGGAACATGTAGACAGCAGCCAGAAACTCCTGAATGCTCAGATGAACAAAGCAGTAGACTGGTTTCTGGAAGATCACACACTCTCTTTTGAAGATCTCTGTACAAACTCCTGAGTACACTGAGGCCTCTGTCACATCCAGACCACACTGCTCCAGGTCTTCTTGGTAGAACATGATGGTTCCTTTCTCCAGATGTTCAAACGCCAGCCTCCCCAGCTTCAGAAGAACTTCCCTGTCAGCCTCCGTCAGCTCCTGTGGACTCGTCTCATGTCCCTCATGGTACTTGTTCTTCTTCCTCTTTGTCTGAACCAGCAGGAAGTATGAGTACATGTCAGTCAGGGTCTTGGGCAGCTCTCCTCTCTGCTCTGTAGTCAACATGTGCTCCAGAACTGTAGCAGTGATCCAGCAGAAGACTGGGATACTACACATGATGTGGAGGCTCCTGGATGTCTTCATGTGGGAGATGATTCTGCTGGACAGCTCTTCATCACTGAATCTCCTCCTGAAGTACTCCTCCTTCTGGGCGTCAGTGAAGCCTCGTACTTCTGTTAGCCTGTCAACACATGTAGGAGGGATCTGATTGGCTGCTGCAGGTCGGGAAGTTATCCAGACGAGAGCCGAGGGAAGCAGATTCCCCTGGATGAGTTTTGTCAGCAGCTGGCTGACTGATGACTTCTGTGTGACATCAGACAGCAGCTTCCTGTTGGTGAAATCCAATGAAAGTCTGCTTTCATCCAGGCCGTCAAAGATGAACAAAAGCTGAGAGACAGCCAGCTTCTCTGCTGTGACCTTCTGTAATGTTGGATGGAAAACATGGAGCAGCTCCAGAAGACTGTACTGCTCATCTCTGATCAGGTTCAGCTCCCTGAATGAAAGCAGAACCAGCACACTGACATGTTGGTTCTCCAAGCCCTCTGCCCAGTCCAGAGTGAACTTCTGCACTGAGAAGGTTTTTCCAACACCAGCAACGCCGTTGGTCAGCACCACTCTGATGGGTCTCTGTTGGTCAGGGAAGGCTTTAAAGATGTCCTGGCACCTGATTGGAGCGTCATGGAGGGCGTCCATCTTGGAAGCTGTCTCCAGCTGCCTCACCTCATGTTGGGTATGAACCTCTTCACTCTGTCCCTCTGTGATGTAGAGCTCAGTGTAGATCCTGTTGAGGAGGGTTCTACTTCCTGTTTCATCACTTCCTTCAGTCACACGTTCACATCTCCTCCTCAGACTGTTCTTATGTTCATCTAAAACCTCCTGCAGACCAACATCTGCTGAAAGAAAGAGAAAGAAAACTCTTCAATGTCTGAACAACAACAAGAAGTCCAGTTTTCAGAAATGAGTCCATCGGCAGACAGATGTTCAGTCTTACTTTGTACACAGCTGCTCTGACTGGCTGTCTGCAGTCCAGCTCTGGTTCTGGATCTTTCTCCACACTGGGGACAGGAGGAGTCTCCTGATGAAGCAGACTGGTCCCAGTATGAGGAGATGCACTGTCTGCAGAACCAGTGACCACAGCTGGTAGAGACTGGATCCTTCAGGACGTCCTGACACAAAGCACAGCAGGACAGCTGCTCCTCCTCACAAACACCACTCCTCTTCCTCCCTCTGTGGACACATTTCATCATCACTAAAACTGTTGCTAAAAACTATTCAAATTTAAATGATGGTGCAGAAGTTGTAAAAGTGTAAAAGTGTTCAGAGTAAAAGTGGAGATACTTTTCTGTTTGAAGGCAGCGTTCAGTCTGGAAACAAAGTGATGCTTCATTGATTTCATCAACACTAATGAGCTGCTTTTCCTGTCTGCCTGTCTTATTAAACACTCAGTGATCTGCCTGCAGTTTGCTATGAATATATACTTCCTGAAAAGACTTCACAATAAAAGCCTTCTATCAGAGGTCGCTGCTTATATTCTTCAGGTTTTCCAGTCAGTGTGCAGATTAGCTTGGTTTAGTACATTTTGATTACTTTACAGAAGTAACTGATTAGTTACAGAAACACATCCAAGGTGAGCAGGTTCCCCTCCAGCATCAACTCTAAGCAGCTAAAACATGAATGAATGTAAGAAGTGTCCCAGCTTTCAGTCAGACTGTTCTCAGTGCTACATTACAGATGTGGTTTCTGACAGCTGCTCCAGCTGCAGGATCAAACACACACAGGTCCAAACATCTTTGTCTTTGCTGCTTCTTTATTATTGAACTACACAACATGAGGCCGGCACAGGGAGAGGAGAAGTTATTACAATCAACCCACCACTGACGCGGTCAGAGTCAGGGGGTCATGCACTGGGTCAACCCACTCCACCTCAGTCTGAGAGGAACCCACTGAACAGTCTGTGGGTTCTCCTGGAGACGAGCCTTTGTGTCCACACTGGCTCCAGTAGCTACTCTTTATATATTTATTCATTTATTATTTATCCATCTGTACTTGCAGACTTCCTCTCCCTGCCTATATAAACATGGACCCTCCCCTGACGCCCCCTCTTTAATAACACAAACTAATATATATATAGAGAGAGAGTTATATAACTGTGTGTCATGTGTATCTTTATTTATGCAGACCCGCTCTGAACTGGACTAATATTTTGCAGGCTTTTCCCTCTGAGTTAAACTAATCAGACTTTTCTGTGTGCAGCAGCTGTGAGATGAAGGCTCCAGGACGTCTACAAAGAGCTTAAATATTTCACAATATTTCCTAAGTTCAGTCTCAGGAGTGAAGCTTCACCACGATCATTTTCACAGCTCTGGTCTCTGCTGATCAAACTACAACTCTTAAAGGAGATGAAGTTTGATTTAGTTTGGTGCTTCTCCCTTCTTCAATGTTTCCTCAGACTCAGTCCACATGCAGCTGTTCTGAACTGTTGGTGTAACTGAGGAGTCATTGCTCCATAAATGATGGAGACAGGCTGAAGCTCTACCACCACTGTGTTTCACAGATACAAAAACACTCTTTCTTCTTCTTTAAGACTCAGCTCTTATCATTTGGTAAATGGTAAATAGACTAGTTCTTATATCGTGCTTTTCTACTCTTCTGGGCACTCAAAGCACTTTGACTTATCTATATGACATTTAGCTAAAGGCAGTGTTTTTGGAGTTCAGCACTTTATGCTTGCAGCCGTGCCATGAACACCTCTGTGGTTCAGTGTTGTCCTGATGGAGTAACAGCAGCCAGTATGATCCAGGCTTTAGCTGCTGGGTCTCTGTGTGACTCTCAGACTGTTTAACAGATCAGACACAAAGAGAATCAGAGCAGCTCTTTAAAGACAAACATGAACCCACTCAGGTCACACTTTCCCCACAGATATGAGCATCACTGTCCTCAAACAGCAAAAGTCTAACATTTGGATCTTTTCTCTTTCATTGTTTTCTTTTAATGAATCTTTGTAACAATCTGAGGATGTTTCAGGTCAGATTTATCCAGGAAACACAAACATGTAAAACAGACTCTGACCTCGTTGGTCCAGGTTCACCACTGAAGACTGGAGGGTGATCTTTGGACTGGTCACTCCTCACAGACGGACAGCTGGACCCTGCAGACTCTGCTCTGTCCTCCTCTTCCTCCATCATCATCTTCTTGTGGATTTCAGTCAGTCTGAGAGGTAAACCACAAACACTCAGTGAGTTCACATTAACAGGAGTCACTGAGTTACAGTCGCTGACCTCTGACCTGTCATGTAACCTAGAAACCAGGTCACATGATCCAGATCAGGGATCACAGAAACCTGATCTCACCTGCTGACTCTGACATTTGAGACCTTCCAATAACAAAACACAAAAAGGAGAAACTGACAGAACATTAGGAACAGCTCTGAGTGTGATACAGTCAGCTCTCTGCAAACTCCGACCTCAGGATGAATTAAAGCTCTTTTATGGGCTCTCAGACACTTTAGGATCACGTGATGTTCACACATGATATCTGTGACTGTCCTAGTGAACTTCATGTTGATGCAGATCTCAGCTCCTCATCAGCTCTGCTGAATAATCTAAAGTTTCTTTGACATCAGGAGTCAGACGCTGTCATGAACACACCTCCATGTTTCTGTTTCTCTGACACACTGAATTCAAACAGGAAACAAGGATGAACTTAAAGCTCCTGCAGGCTCTGACTTTAATACTGGAGACGCATGAATCACATGGTTAATCCACATTTGGACTGTTTTATCTCCTCAGTTTAAATTCAAGTTGTTTAATCATGAGTGAAACTAACACATCAGCTGACAGCTGTAATCAGCACCAATCAGCTGTCATTTCACATGCAGCTCAAACTCTTCTTTGTTGAATTGGAGAACTTTGTTTCTATGACTGTGTGAAACTCTGATCCACAGCAGAAAACCTCACCTGCACTGATGTTCACATGAAGTGGATCCACAGTGAAGCTTCTCAGTGTAGAAACACTTTGGAGACCTGATCATTGTCTCCATGCTGTCCTGACTCAGATCATTTTCTTGTTGCTTAGTTTTAGCTGTTTCTCCATCGCACTGTCATTTGTGGCAAGTGGAATAATACCACATAAAAACTGTTACAACTGCACACATGTTTAAATCTTGGTTTGTAACAACACACACACTCATCACACTTTTTTCTGATCTAACCAATCAGATCATTGCATTTGGCAACCACTGTGGCACATGTGGCACTCAGAGCTCAAATCAAACACCTGTATTAAATGTACAACAAATAGTAAAAAATGCTGTTTTAATTGGACACACAGCTGGAGCTGCTATGGCTAACTCAGCTCTCTGAAAGGATTCCTCTGCCTCTTCAGATGTGATCCCAACTCTGCTAACAGGAGTTCAAACTAAAGTAAACTAAACTAAACTAAACTAAACTACTAACCAACATCCTGAAACAAGAGCCAAAGCTTCAACTCCTGGATCTAACCCTGATACTCTCCCTGCTGCTGCTCTGAGAACCAGAATCTCTCTTTCTTTCTTTTGTCCTTCAGGAACATGAGGAGCAGCTCATCATCGCTTCATTTTAGTTTTTTTCACAGTCCAATTTCTGAGGAGGACTTTTCCATAAAAACGTGTTTCTGTGTTTCTAGGTTACACGATCAGTTCAGATCTGTAAAATTCTGAATTTCATGTTGTTTCCATGCAACGTGCTGAGTGTGTAACTTTAACTTTCGATCCGAGGCTACCGAACAAACATCTGGGACAGAGCCTCAAACACCGAGACTAACGGGAAACTTGTTTTCTCTTTTCAAACCAAAGCGACAGCAGAGCAACAGATACAGAAACATCCTTACAAACCAAATATTCACAGCATATTTCTGTTTGTGGCAGAAACATCTGTTTCATGTGCAGCAGCCTCACTCAGGGCGCAGTCGGCCTCGTTAGTCCAGCTGTGAGTCGGTTAATGTGAACTATGGAGCGGCAGATTTGTGCTGTTTGTGCTCGAATAAGAAAGTAAAAGTAACTAATTTCTACCACCTGTTTTGGTTCAAAGCTCAGAATGAATGGAATTATATTTTGTAATGATTGTGAATGCACATGTTTGAAATAAAAATGAACTGAACATTAATATAATAAATATCAGTAGATGGGAACACAAACTTTTAATTCTGATTGTTTTCAGCTTGAATCAAACACAGTTTGTCTGACTTTTGCAGCACGTTTCACAATATGAAGAAACATAATGTCACATGTACAGACCCGATATATGATTTAAAAACATGTGTGAGATTTACATTTACAGTTTATCCAACACTAATGAGCAGTCTGTACCTTTAAATGTAAGCTCTCTTATTCCTGTCCATCCTGATCTTTCTTCAGCTCTCTTTCTTTTTTGTCTGTTAGTTTTTCAGCTGATAAAAATGCTGCATTTGAAATTACCTGGCAAAATAAATCCCTGTTCCACTTTTAACCCACGACTTTGGCATACGTCGTCTGTATTTATGCGACATCTCCTGGTGATAAATGAAGGAACAGAAGCCTTTCATGTGTTTCTATTGATGCTGAGATGTTTGACGGCTCGTAGTGATGTGAAGTAAGAACGCCCCAAAAATGTGTTACACAGAAAGTACCTGTCATGGTCCTGTGACCCAGTGTTTATGTGTTCTCTGGGTTCATTAATATTCTTTGATTTAGTGTTAATACTGGTTGTGTTTCCTCTCCTGTGTACAGTGGTGGTTTTTGATACAGGCGACATGAACCACTGCTCAGGGCGGCATCGTGGTGGGGGTGGAGTCAATGTTGGCAAAAAAAGGTTGCTCCCCAACATCATGCCAGCACATTTTTGTGATTACATGCGCACCGATCAGTTTCCTATTGGTCATTGCGGGGAGTAAAGGCGCCCTCCATTAGTGAAGTACGCCTGCTGCTTGCTGCACATGGGGGAGAGGGGCGGGGCGGCGGGGTTTCTCAGCATCTAATAACCAGCTCGCAAAATAAAACTGAATAAAAACAAACCAACAAACACAAAAACTGAAGACATCATGATAGAGACTGGTCATTTGCACCGATGTGTTTTCTAAATTCTATACGAGAAAAGTGAGCGAGGGCCTCAGTGTACCTGCTGCTGCTGAAGTCTCACAACCTGTCTAAAGGGGAGGGGTCTGCTTACAAAGAGAGCACATTTCATTCATAATGTTGTCAGTCCAAACATGT
Source organism: Pelmatolapia mariae (assembly GCF_036321145.2). Classification (NCBI taxonomy): domain Eukaryota; kingdom Metazoa; phylum Chordata; class Actinopteri; order Cichliformes; family Cichlidae; genus Pelmatolapia; species Pelmatolapia mariae. The sequence goes on from NC_086229.1 coordinate 10,873,765, forward strand.
TATGTATTAATGATTTTTCCTGGGTTGTGTGAAATCCCAGGAATAAAAAACCCTATACAAACTGACTCTGTGCACTAAGGTGTGGGTCTGTTAGGTTGTGTTGTGGTGATTCTCAGGTTGGGGGATTTGTGTTGATACTGGAGCGCAAATTTACAGCAACTGAAGATGGACAAGAAAAGGTCAAAGGTCAGATGTGTGATTGGATACTGGCAGCTATTATGTATCCTGAAACATTCATTAGTAGGAAAACTTCTGTTTACACTTGGCTGTGATAGTAAACAGCAGACAGACACTGATGTGGCTCATTGACTCTTTAGGATTGTGTTCAGCATAATATTTATTAGCCATTAACTGAAAGAAGAGCTGTATTGTTGATTTTTCTCCTCTACTTAAAAGAACAAACTAATATATGATATCGACTCATTACATGTAAAGTAAGACATTTCAATCCTTGGTTTTTTATAATTTTATTATAGTTTTTATTATTAGCTATGATTATAGCTTACAGTTTATGAAAACCCAACATTCAAAATCTCTGATGTAGCTTCATGTGTGTAACTATTGTCTCTGTGTCCCTCCCTCTCTCTCCTGTTTGTCTCCTGCATCTACTCAGTCTGTGTCTTTGTGTGTGTTTCAGTTTTATTCTGACAGTCTTGTGTCTCTACAGGATTTTGTTAAGTTGTGCGTTCTCCCTGTCTTGTTGTACCTGATTAGTTCCAGCTTTTTTTAAACTGAATTTCTCAGAAGAACCAACTCGAGGGATTAATAAAGTTCTCTCTCTGTTTCTCCTCTTTAGCCTTGTTACAAACACTACAGCTAACAAGTGGATTTTCCTGTTTTAACTCAGCCTGCAAACAAAGCAGAATCACTTCCTGCTGAAGAGACAGAGGGCGTTTCTCAATATGCGTACTTGTGCGTACTTGCGTTCTCGTGTACTCGTGATACGTCATCAGTCGGAGACCAAGTACTGTTCCAATTCGAAGTACGCATCAAGCCGAGAACACGGAAAAGTCCCGGATGTGTTCTCGATCCGCCCATTTTATCGAGCATGCATCGGTGTGGACTTGGGACAGCTATATATCCCAGAATGCATTTCGTCCAAAACTCAACAGCGGACTCCCGGCACATCGCCCCCCCCCGCTCGCGGTCTTCTCACTACTCAGGTTAAAGAAACCCCAGCAGCTGTCTAGTATTGAGTGTCCACTAGAATAGAAATAAAAGCGTTCTAACATCTCACCTGCTTGTTTTTATTAAGGTATGTACACGTATGTACATGTACACTATTTTTATTAATAGAGGTTTCACTACTGAGGTTAAAAATGATATATAAGTCACTTAGATCACTTCTAAATGTTAATGTTTGGTTTATTTCAGTGTTTTATTTGTTCCTGAGTAAACCGGTTTGGCTGTGATTAAAGTTAAGCTTCATAACATGTTACTCACAGTTAAATTAGGAGGGGACGGCAGTAAAAACTCCGGACCTGTGACATCATCACGTACGCAGGTGTTCCGACTGTACAAATCACAGGTCCGTGCTCGCGTACTTGAGAATTGAGAAACGGCCCAGGAGTCCGTGCTCGCGTTCTCGGCGGGTACGTACTCACCGAGCACGCGAGTACCTACTGGCGTACTTGGGCATTGATAAACGGCCAGAGAGTGAAAGTTTTTAAATAAGCTCGTTGCTGCAGCAAAGAGCAGCACAACAGTGAGACAGATTTTTAGCTTGTGTAACAACATAGCGCCACCCAGAGGTCATTTATACTGTGCAGGAATATTAATGGTCCCACTGTGAGCAGCAGGAGTTTAAATGTTGGACATGTTTTATAGAATAACTCAGTGACTTCCTTTGAGATGCACTTCAGAGACCATAAAACATCAAACATCATTTAAATGAGATAAACTGACATCAAAGAGTTCATGTTACTAACAGCTCACCTCTCTGCAGCAGACACAGGCTGGACTTTAAAATCAATGAGGAGATCTTTAGACGCATCACTCCTTAGGGACACACAGCTGGGTTCAGGTTTGTGTTTGCGTTTAGTTCCTCGTTGGTTCCTGTGAATAATGATGGAGCAGTGATGTGAGTGCTGAGCTGTGACATGGAGAAGAGTCATGGACAGTTAGAGATGGTCATCTCACCTCTGAGCTTTGGTCTGGCTCTCATGTTCCCCACACAGAGTGCTTTTAGAGGGAGGGACTCCCTCCTCTCTGTCCTCACACTGATCCATGCTGCTCAATTCAGCTCACACACACTTTCTACCTGCAGAGGAAACACAAATCATTCATGTGCACATCAACTGAGAGCTGCAGAGGTCACGTCTGATGTGTTGGACTAACATCCATCTGAGACACAGCTTTCATCGGTTCACTACAAAAAGTGTCACAGAGCCGAGTTCAGCCTCCAAATCCTCCATTACTGTAGTCGTCTTGATGCATTCTCAATCATCCAGGAAAGTAAATCTCCAAAAGTTGAATCTGTTCATCTGGACGTAGCGTTTTGTGTGAGAAACGTTTTGTCACTCATCCAGGTGACTTCTTCAGTCTCAGCTGACTGCAGGTTTCCCCAAACCTGCAGTCAGTTTTTTATATTTTTTTTTTATAAGGTTTAGGTCCACACAGATTAGCTTTATATCAGTAACAATGTCCAGGACCGAGCTGACTGCTTACAGAGTTCATGCTCTGACTGTTAGCTAAGCTAACTCATGTTAATGCTGATGTAAGCAATGAGAGCACTGAATTCTTCACCGGTGTTACAGTAGTGTTTTTAAGCCACAGAAAAAATCTTAAGGAAAAAAATGAAAATGTTGATGAATCTGTTTATCTGTAAGACAAAACTAGGCTTAGTTTGTGCTGCATGAAGCTGACAGCGTGACATTTGTCTCAAAACTGCTTGTGTGATAGATCCAGATGTTTTAGATATTTTAGCACAGGAAGGTTTTTGATTGGTGAAGCTGAACTTAATAAACTGAGTGTAAATGATGAGGATCTATTCAGGTTGGGATGTGTGGATTGAAGCACACGCTTGTGAGTCCTCAGATGAAACACACAAACACACAAATCTCTGCAGACGTGTAAATCTGTGGATCATATGGTTTCCAGTCGAGTTACTCTAGAGACACGTTTGTCTGTTAATGAGCTGAGATCTTTTATTGGGACTCTTCATCCAAGAGAAACCCTCCCTGTCACCTGTATCCATGGTTACTGACTGTCACCTGTGTGCACTGAGAGCAGAGAGAGGCAGCGCTGACGTCAGTGTTCTCCAGAATAACTCGTGACGTAATGACGCTCGGCATGCGTGTTTCTGTTTCTGTTCCTAATTACCCAGATAGCAAGGAAACATTGAAACAATGTTGAGTCAATATCAGGCGACGTCATTGAATCAACGTTGAAGTGTGACGTTGACCCAACGTCACTCTTGCACCCATTTTTAACGTTGAAACAACGTCAGGTTTTGATGTTGAATCAATGTTGAAACCTGACATTGATTCAACGTTATATTTTCTAACACTGTTGACATTGAAACAATGTCAGATTCTGATATTGAAACACTGTTGAGATATGGTATTGCTTTTCCACCTCTTTCACACAGTTGCTTTTTATTGAAAAAAACAAAAAAGGTCAATAGACATGTATCATTTGCAAAATACTTTTTTAAAAGACAAAGTTTCCTATTTACATTTCTATGTTTCACGTTACTTTTTATTATTTACTCCGGGATGGGGATGGATGATGTGCGTCCTGCGTGCCATCCGTACGATCTGGATCATATCTGAGCCATTTCTGGACTGCTTGAGCAAAGACCAACTCAGACATAGAGTTCGCCCCTACCTGCTGCGCCAGGCCATCTAGGACAAAAATAGACACACACACAAAAAAACAAAGACAAAAAAAGGGAATTAGAGCACATGAATAAGCTCTTGTTAATTGTCTTCAGCAGTGAGAAAGTATGTAAACTCCTAGGCTGATAAACATGAAAGTCACCAGGCGGAAATCAGCAAACTGCCGCATTTGATTCCCAAAGAGCTATAAGCTGAAAATGTGATATGTCTTAGCATGGTGTGCCGTGTATCCTTTAACAAAAAGAAAAAGAAAAAGAAAACATAGGGCCCTCAGGCTGTACAAAGTGTACAACCTGAGGACAAAACAAGCCGAAGACCAAAGACTCCATCTCCAGATTAACCGGACATGAAAGTCTTGTTATTAAGAAAGACAAAGTAATATAGCAAAAAACAGACATAGGAAATGTGAAACGCACCCAGCACATCAATTGATCCCTTTATTTTTCACTTTAGGCTCATAAAACTACAATAAATGTTAAAACTTACCAAATATGCATCTGCACAGCGCTGTCTCTTTAAATGCCCTTTTTTGCTTTGTCTGGTCCTTGGTTTTTTTTCCCCTGCCCAGTTGAGTACAGAGGCCAGCTCCTTTGTAATGGCATAAACCATTACACGGCGGACTCGCACCTCCAGTGTGGTTCAGCAGCACCAATCAACGCAAAGCGTCTCACCTATAGACACATTTTATGAGATGGAATTAGTGTGTCTCATGTCTTAAATGTGTATGCAAGTGCTTGTGTGTTTACTTCATGTAATTGATGATAGAAACATGTCTTTTAGTTTTCCCTAAAGCCTGATTTTCAAGTCATACAAAGAATAAACCAAAGTATTGGCAGTACAATGTATTTCTATTCCCTTTTGTTGGATATTCATTTGTTAGTTCTTCTAACTGCTAAAAGTGTTTACTAGTTTTTGCCTGTCACATATATTTGTTATACCATGTAAACTGTGAAATTCCAAGATTTTCAAACTTGCCTTGTAATAGTGGCCTCACAGAGTCTCTGGAATCTACAGAAAAAAAAATCACAACAAGATGACATTCAGGAGTATAAATTGTTTTGTTTTTTTTAGATAAGAGTACAATGACATTGTGATGCAGCTTTAAAGCTTTTTAAAAAGCATACCATCTATAGGGAAGACATCAGACTCTGCATGCTGGCGAGATCGCAAAGCTGTGTTGGTTTGTGCCGGAGTGGCGAAAGGTGCCGGGAGCTGGGTGGGGCATTATGATGGTTGCTATCAGTGGGCTGGGGGGCAGACTGCGGAGTGGTGAGGGCTGTTTAGAAAAAGATAATTTTTTAAGTATTTAAGAATACAGACAACTTGTCAAAAAAGTTTCCTTGTGTCAGACACAGATATGTACACAGACACTAGACAGTATTTTATTACCTGGTATTTTCACTCGAGGGGCCCGGGGAAACCGTTTTTTTGTAGGCTGCTCATCCTCTGAGTCCGTATATGTGTACAGGGGATTTGGTCTAAAGAAAAGAAATTAAAAACGGTCTTAAGTAATTGTAAATATGCTTTTGGCATATTGTTTCCGAAAGTTAGTTTGATTTCTAACAACACACACAGGAAACAGAGATGTGCAAGAAGGTGCAGTATACAATGAATTTTTGAAGTGCACAAGTGTACACGGCTTTGCATTTTTAAAAAGTCTACAAACTTCCACTTTTTGGACTATATTATGTGGTGATATTGCAGTATGCAAGCACCACAGATATGTATAAAAGACAAGATCATAAATTCTTAACAATCAAATATATGTTTGTGAATAAAAAAGTTTTACTTGTGCTTTCTTTTAAGACTGGTCTGAGTTTCAGCTTCGGACTGAAGGTCAGACGTATCACAGCGTTCACGTGGATATCTCTGAAGACTGCGTTCTGCTTCGTGAAATGTGCCTGGAAATACAAACACAATGTATGGCCAGACATACATTACGTGTGGACAAAAGGTGCAAACGCATAGAAAAATCAGCGGTTTCAAAAATACGCTGGTACGTGTGGACGTAGCCTTATTCATTATTTAAGGCACAAACGGAAAGTCATGTACGCGTGCAACGTAAAGTTAGGTCAGCGTGCAACGTACAGTCACATGGGCATGCTGCGTGAGCATTCAAACTGAGTCTAAAGTTTTCGTGTGCGAATTGAAGCGAGTGCTCTCCAATCATCAAAAGTAACAAAAAGTCATTGAACACGTTTATACAGTTAACTTTACGTTTATCAATCATGTATCATAGATTTAGAATTTTTTGTAGTACTAAGCAACTACAGAGCGAAAGTCTGGGTCAAGCGCCGAAGCGACGGCAAGAAGAAAGGAAACCTCGAAGCGTTAAAGCTAGCTTTGTAAGGGAATATAACAAAGAAATTATGAAACGAAAATGTTTTCTTTGTTTATATACTTTGTTCGCAGTGCAATTTATTTGTTGCCGGATTGTAAGAAGTAGACACAATTTCGGGCTCCCACATTTTGTGGGAGCAACGTAAATAACAGTAAAAAACTCGTTAATGTACAACATTAACGAGTTTTTTAATGTTATTCAAATGCAAACATGGAAATAATGAGTAGGGGAAAAAAATCATTCATTCTTACCTTATACTAATCGTGGTGCAGGCCAGTGCAGTGCATGAACTGATGCCTTCTCCGGTCAATTCCGCTGAGAGTAAATCAAATGTCCCGCTCTACTGTACAAGACAATGAATACCTGGGGGGATGTACCAATGTGAGAGGGGTGCTGCGGAATAGTCCAAGTGATCGCTGCTTCAATTTCCCGGTCAACTATACATAAATTGCACGTAGACACGATTTTTTAAAGCTGGTGAACTAGACCAAGTCATTGATAACAAATGAACAATAAATCTACGTTCTCTGGTACTTTATACCCGATCAGTTGCAATGCAATTTAATGCTCAACTACAAATCGATGGTTTTTGATGGTGACCGGAGCCGAATGATCGTCAACTATAAATAGACGTTTTCTCGATGTTGTTGTTGTCACCTGGTCGACTATAAATAGATCAAATATCAATGACAAAAAAACAACGGTGAATCAACATTGTTACAACGTCTCTATAGTAAGACCGTCGGTTTACCACAGTATTTCAACGTTGTTACAACATTGGCATTTCAACCCCGACCATATACGACGGTTCGGATGAAAAATCAACATAGATTCAATGTCGTCTTGCTATCTGGGAAATGTGCTGTAAAGTGCACTAAATCTGAAAGCAAAGAAAAGCCTGTCTTTGGCATGATATGGCTGTGATAGCAGCTTCTAGCAGTGTTTCTTTATTGAATAAGAGGGGGAGATGTTATCAGAACCAGTGATGAACCCAAACTTTCTGTCCTCAAACTCTTCATCAGTGCTCACGCTGAGTGTTACTTACTGCTCCTCAGTAATGCTGGATTAGACTGAAACACAGCATAATCAGCTGAACTCGGCTTCTTTCTCTCAGCAGTGCGCACACAGAGAGCCACTTCTCTCTGCTCAATCTGTGACCAATAAAAGCTCATGAATCTGTTAGTGTGTTAGATTCATACACAGATGCCTCTCATTGATGTGAACTGTTGCTGATTTCACGGAGAAGCATAGTCAGAGCTGCTCTTACTTTGGATCATTGTGGTTAGTACGTGACTCACTGGCTGTGTCTTTAGATGGAAGTTAACACGCTGTTAGTCCATCAGCCTGCATTGTGTTCATTGGCCAATGAAATGACAGCAGTGTGATTTTGTTCTCTGTTCCTGCTGCACAGATGATCCAGAGGAACTGTTTTCCCCTCCTTGTTTAGGATGACTGCAGTAAAATTCCGTCCATCCATCACTGATCCCAGCTGAGCCAAAGTCAACAAGAATCCACGAGAATCCTCCAACAGCAGACATTCCTGATGCACACTGATTCTACTCACTCTGATCACTTCATCTGGAGTTTCCTCACAGCTGCTGACATTATTTAGTATGAAGTCATCTTCATCACTTCAGCTTTTTCCAGGAAACAACAGCTGATCTGTGTCACTCTGTGTGTTGTGTGTCCTTCACTCAGTGAATCATCAGGCTGGAACCGAGCAGCCATATCAGTAGGCCAGCTAGATGCTGAAGTACCACGACTGCAACTTATGGACACCTGCAGTCATTCACTGTCCCACTTTTAACCTGCGACTTTGGCATACGTCATCTGTTTTTATGCGACATCTCCTGGTGATAAATAAAGGAGCAGAAGCCTTTCATATGTATCTATTTAGGCTTAGATGTTTGAAAGCTTGTAGTGGTGTGAAATAAGAACACCCCAAAATGTGTTAAACCGTGCCTTTGATGCCGCCCTGAGCAGCGGCCCATGTCGCCCATATCAAAAACCTCCACTGTACACAGGCAAGGAAACTGAACCATGATTACGAAAGAATATTAATGAACCCAGAAAACACATAAACACTGGGTCACAGGATTATAAAAGTTACTTTCTGGCAAAAAGAAAGTTGCTGGTACTCACGCTGCCCCGATGTCATGCCAGCGCAGTATAAAAGAGGAGCTGAGACGTCCTGAGGGTGGAGCGCTCATAACTTAGACCTGTGATGTTTTGATGTGTGTTCACTCTCCTGTATGCATGCAGTAATAAATAGCTTGAGCACAGCTCTTTCTGTGTTGCAGACTTTTATCAGAAAATTCCACAACAACATCATGATATAGACTTGTAGTTTGCACCGATGTGTTTTCTAAATTCTATCACACACATATATGTGAAAAGTGAGTGTGAGACACTGATGGAGCTCATAGACTATTGCACTTCTGTTTGCTGCTGTTTGTCCTACATTTCAACACTGAATGAACCCTGAAAACGTGATGGCAGGTGGCAGATTGGAGTCCACATGAAATATAGGCTGTATGACGACTGGAAAATATAGATGATACAAATATGCAGCCAAACATTTGTGGACATGGATAAACTATCTGATCCAAAAAGCAGGAAGTGACACAGCTAGAAAATGAAAGTGTGTAACAGCTGAAGTCAAATGTAATGCAGAGTTGAATCTGCACTTGGATCCATGTGTGAAAGGTCCACATGTAGGGATCACATGAGTCCTGATGTTTGTCAGTGCAGCTTGATAACTCCATCTACTGTGGGCTACATATACTGGGCTGGTAGCTCCATAGTGTTGCAAAGAAACTATTCAATGTGCAAAGTTTAAAATCAGAGGCTCTTCTAACACAGGAGCCATGTTGAGTTTAGATCACAGCGACCACCGGCAGTCTGAAATGGAATGAAGCCCATTGACAGCCAGCAGGTCTAAACAGGAACGCAGCCATTTGTATGCGTGGCAATGATGTGGCTGCAGCTGACACAGGATTGGTTCAAACTAAACATCATTTCACAGAGTTCACAAAGAAACTCACGTTTTTATCTTTGAAGATGATCATAAAGTAGAATTGATGGTCCAGCAGACAACAGCAGGAGGTTTGAGCCCTTCTGATGCAGCAGAAACAGGATTTGGAGGAAGATGTTAATAGATTAGAAAGAATTGTACACTGTGAATCAATGCAAGTCTTTCTAGATAGACAGATCTTTAATAATCCCTCAGGTAGGTTCCTCTGGGACAGTCACAGATAGAGACTCCAATTCTGACGTCCTTTGAAAGTTTTCATCACTCGTCATGTACACAGATGTTAATTCTACATATTCCTAGTACTGAACTCTAAATCAATATGACGAAAATGCTCCTACTAATCTGCATATATGTTGATATCAAATCCTTTTCCAGCACATGGATAAATCTCTATAAATCTTTCAGTCTGATCAGAATGGGCACAGTGTTGTTATTGCAGCACTCCCTGATGTTTGAAAAGCTAAATGTCCATTTTAAAGTGCTCGTGTGTAGGATTGTGTTTCCTTCCTTTGTGCAGTTCTTACAGTAAACATGTTTGAATGTTTCCTGTTCCCCTGATGCTTCTTCCTGTTGGGTAAAGTTGGTTTGAATAACATGTTCTTATAGGTTTCAATGAACTTCAAACTGGGATCCACTTACAAAACTGTCTCATTTTATTGGAACGATCCACATTTGCATCCATTCACGGTACATTTGACATCTGAACACGTTTGTACACATGATGAAAGGGCAGATGGTGTTTGTGTGTCCTTCTTAAACTTAGTGTGAATGTTTCATCATGTAGAACTACTTAGAACAAAGTCTTTGGGAACATTTGGAGAACACGTTTAGGAAAGTAACATCCTGGTAGAACATTTTCTTAAAGCAAAGCAGAGCTGCAACATGACTGTGAGGATTCACAATAATAAAGTCACAATACTTTATTATTATGAAGACTAAAGTGCACCTTAATGCTGCCAATGAATACACATGTTCTTTGTGACAGCATGAGTACAGCTGACATGCACCACACTGACCCCACTCGCCCCATTTCTTCATCCACTTCTTGCTCTTGTGCTTGAAATGAGACGCAGACGCAGCAAAAGTCAGAGGCTCTAAAATCCACAAAAAGGGGGCTTGTTAGATCAGGATATTGATGTGATCCATAGAAAACATGGATAATACACCACTTTATTTGAAGACATCTGTAGCACTGCCTCAGGATGTTTCCACAGACTCCTCTGTGCACCTAAAGAAAAGGTCAAAGGTCAGCAGCACATGTAGTTGGGACAATTCTTCAGTCACACAAACTACACAATTATTTTCCTCCAATTAGGACTTTTCACTTGCAGAAATGGTCCTGTGTGATTTGTAGGCTGTGATATAAAAACTAGTTCCTAATGGCAGCGATTCACTCAGTAAACATGTGTTTCCTTCACCAACCTCACACACAGATCCAATAAGATCAGGAAGTGGGCAGTATAGTACAATATGTGTTATTTTGTACTGTGCTGCCCAAACTAAAGATCTGCTGAAGTGTTGGAAATGATTCAGATGTTTATTTTGGACGATACAGCAGAAGATCAGACATGAAAGTGGAGAAAACACAGAAGACCTGCAGCAAAGGGTCAGAGGTCAGACTGGGCCACGTGATTCAACAATGAGCCAATGATCATCAAGTAGTGACTAAAGCAGAGCCCTGACGTTCTGACATTTATCACACAGTTAGAACAAATGTCTGCTGATGACTTCATCTCATGAAATGACTGATAGATGTCAATTCATTGATCAGCTGAGCTGCTGATCTTCATCGTGCACAGAAACATTCAGCTTGTTTCAATCAGTAAATAACTCCCACTACTCTCAGTTTGAACTGTTCCCACTCAAAATGCTGTCAGAACAATGATCATTGTAGAACTTCACAAACATCACGTGTTGTTTTCCACATGTAAGATCAGCAAACATACAGAAACTTCCTGTTGCCACACACGGCCTCTAAAATCTCTTCCACGCTTTCTGTCTGAAGTCCACTCTCTGTGTCGGATCCACAGGAAACATCTTATTAACATGGTTTTCAATGTGTCTCCTTCCAAAAAGTCCAACCAATGAACAAATGTGTATATTTGTGGAGGCCGAACAAAAGCATGACACATTTGTCTGTTTCTATAAACTGGTGTCAAACACAAATATGAAGAGTTTCATTGACAGACTCCAAAATGCCCCCGCAGTGAATCACAGGGAAATCCTACAGTGTGCAGAGAATCTTAATGGCTCCAACATCAACACATCCACAATGTTGGATCCAGTTCTACCTCACAGAGTTACTAAGACACACCCTCTGCCAGCATTACAACAGCTCCACCTGCTTCACCTGCCTCCTCAGCCTCTGTACACCTGAAGAGAAAAGAAAGGCTCCAAAAGCTCAAATCTACAAAGGATTCATGAAGTTTCATCCAACAAGAACATGTTTGCCTTCCACAGTGTGCTGTTAGACACCACTGTACCTCTGCCATTTCAAAAAGAGCAGCTTGGGAACATTTTGGCTCCAAACACTTTGTGTTTAACTTCCTAATCTTTGTTTTCTTTGTGAACAACATCTGGAGCTTTTTGACTCATAGAAACATCATTTTGTTCTTTAGATGACAGCAGATTGGGACTGAATAATCAATCACTATCAAACCAATAAAGATGCTGATTTTACAGGAACTTTGTTGGAGAAGCTGGAAAGACATGAAACTGGTGGAGATCCCAAACCAGTTGATAGTGCTGATTATTCCAAATAAAGCTGTTTTCCATTTGAGATGACTTTCTGTCCTGATATATAATAAAGATGTTGGTTGTTTTTGAGCCCCTGTATTAAAAGTAGATCCAGTTTAAAGTCAGCTTGAGTTTGATGTCTTTATGTCAAAGCTGCTCATGATGTTGAGCTGCTGATGGAATAAAAACAGTGAAAAATCTGCCTCAATATAAAAGCATGTAGTCCAGACTTAAATGTAGCCTATTGTTAGCTGAGGTCCACACACAGTGTTTGACAGTGTAAACTGTGTGAAAGGGCTGCTGGTGGAGCTCACTAGGATGAGCAGGTGACCATGTGCCACGAGGTGGAGAGCAGCTGGCCTGGCTTTGATTCTGACCACGCCCCCTTTCTCTCTCCCTCTGCTTTGCTGTCACTTATCTTCACTGCTCTGTCCAATAAAGCTGAAAAAGGCCCCAAATCAAAGAAATCTGCTGCAGCCTCTGAAATGTCTTCTGTTTCCTTCCCGACGGCTTTTTCACCGTCAGCCCATCAGACAGTCCAGCAGCATTTATGATGATGTCATGATGTTGAAGAGACTGCTATGGTGGCCTCCCATGACCCCCAGCCTCATCTACACTGAGATGCAGACATTTGAAAACAACTGAATAATAGTCCAACACAACAGTCTGTGTACAGACACACACTGAGCTTTCATAGAGTCAAAGGAGTCAATCAAACACAGCTAGTTGAGTCATTTCTTGTGTGAGTCTAAAGTGAATCTAATATTTGAAAGTCCACTTCCTGTATTTGTTGTTGAAGACTTCTTCAGCTTCTTCTCAAGGACATCAGCTGCTTGTTTGGCAGCAGAGGCAGTTAAGAAGCTTCCTGAAAAACACTGAACAGTGAGTTCACTGTGGCATATGACAAATTCAGCTTTCTATGTGCAAATGTGTCTGTGTCAACCTTTCAAATGCTGTTGAATCCAAAACATCAGCGGCTCCTTGGCTGCTCACTTCATGCACTTCTGTCTTTGTGACAGTCCAATGACATCACAGCTGTTTCCACCCCCAGTGTCTCAGGACTGGACACCTTTAAACATGTGGAGGATCAAACAGCCGTCCAGCTAAACATACATGAAACTATCAAAGCTGACAATCATTCCAATAACATCTAATGCTACATATATATAGACACAGGACTACAAGGAAATGGCTCTCAGCATCTGGCTGTGGGAACAAATGAGTCCCTGTTTGTCTTCAAATTGTGTGCATGTTTTAGACGTGTGTCACATGTAGAAACACAAAAATCCCACAATGACACAAAGATGTGTTTGACACAACTGTGCAGCTGCAGTTGTTTCTAATGATTCATTGAAGCTCTTCTAACATTCTGGAGACAATCAGTCCATGAATCTGTTCAACACCACAACAATTTGACTTCAATGTGAACGTTTGCCATTAAATAACCTTCTTCATCCAGCTGACAGCATCCTTCATTCTATGATATGAACAGTTCCTCCTGTTGATGACAAACCTCTGACATGATCTGCTTGAGGAGCTTTTTCATGTGAAGCTCTCTGAGCTCAGGGCTAAGTTGCTGTGTTTCATCTTTAAGAGCTGCTGCCTCCTCGCCGTTCTTCTTCTCCTAATGACACCATTTCTGCTTCAGATCTTTCACTGGGCCTAAAACAGATGAAGAGTAGATCTACTGCTGTTCACTGTTTGTGTCAATATGTAGAAATATGAAAGACAAACACAGCACATACAGAGAAATGTAGACAGGATGTGCAGCCAGTGCAGTAAATGGTCTAAATATCAGCTCTTTAGAAAATGATCCTGATGAACATGAAACTAACATCCAATGAGAAACACAGCTTCCTTGTTTCATGTCCAATAACAATAAATGAAGAGCTAATAAAGAGCTATTCTATTGTAAAATGCTGAGATGATTATTAGACAGAACCCAGCGGCTCACCAAAAGCCTGCATTGCAAATCTATATGAAAGTAATCTATGCTCATATATGGCAAAATCCTTCAAGTGTCACTGTGTTTTTCATCTGTGCTCTTGTTGGTTGGACAAGTTTGTAAATGACAAAGAGCTCAGTGGACTTTGCATCCATCAAATCCTGTTAGATGTTTGTTTTTCCTTCACAGCTTTGTGATGAAGGCTAAAGAACAGAGATATGAACTATTGCCAATATGAATCCTGATGCATGACGTGGGCACAGACCCACCAAAGCAACACTCAGCTCACCTCATTCCAGGCGCTTGTCTGCTGGAGACCATGAGCCTTGTTAGTCACACATTAGCACCGTGGTAGGAAACAGCCTCCATCATTTCATTAGATCTGAATTTGGACTGTTTCCCTCTGGATGAGAACCAAGTCTGTCAAATCTATTGATCCAACACAAACTATCAAACACATTGGCTCACAGTCAGATTGGCTTTGTATGGATGGTGTAACAGGGGCTGGGAAAGGATGCTGAAAGCTGAATATAATACAGAACAATAACAGGACATATAATCATGTAGAAACATGATCTTCAACAGGCACACTTCTATTATTCATGATCACAAAGAACTTGTGCAGCCCTGATATCAGCCCTAATATATGAGTGTGTTTGCCCAAAGATTGAAACAGCATCAACATGACAGCTGTAAGAAATCTTCTCTCAGCCTTGTTTGGCAGAAGATCCCTGCAACAAAGATTGTAGCTGAAAGATGACGTGTGTAAAGTTTGTCTTTGGGAGGGTTGAGGCTGTTTTTAGACCTTTGATAGTTTCAATCCAGTTCTGAAAGACAGAAATAAAAACAACATCATTAAGATCAGATCATGGAGCTGTTTCCTGCCTTGTTTCTAGCTTCACATTACAAGACTTTACTACAATAAAGATGCTAACATGTATCTGTAGGAACAACATCATTGAATCTAGAACAACTGGAGCCAAACCAGTGGCTCTGCTGGGATCACTGGTGAGCCAACACTTCCTTGTTGATGCAGATTTCAGGGCTTCCTGTTGCTCCTCCGTTATAACTGTTCTCTCTTCTCAACACATGATGACACAAAGGAATCAGCAGTGACGAAGATGATGCTGAAGCACACATTTCACACATATAACAGAGCAGTCCAGTTACACACACCTCTGCTTGACATTAGGCCTCAAACAAAGACACAAAACACTAACTTGACTCTAAATAGAAGAAACTGGCAGCTTTTTCTGTTCTGTGCTTATTTATATTTAGAAGAAAGAAGGAAGAAAGTGTACTTTATTGATCCCCGTGGGGAAATTCCTCTCTGCATTTAACCCATTCACTCAGTGAAGCAGTGGTCAGCCTTTGGGCGCCCGGGGAGCAGTGTGTAGGGACGGTACCTTGCTCAGGGGTACCTCAGGGTAGCTGTTCAGGGGAATCGAACCCCCGACCTTCCGATCATGGGGCCACCACTCTACCTACTGAGCTATCCCTCCCCACACATGACACACATGCTTCTCTTTGTGCAAACACACATCGCACTATAAGGGTAACCTAGCACACAATGATTGGACAGCACAGTGATGATGCTGGGAGATCCTATACGAAGCAACACAGAAACACTGAGAACTTTAAACATTGATTATATTGAGATAAGCAGCCGACCCAGTCTAGATAAAGGCGAGCAGCTGGGACCGCTGCTGCAGCAACAACAGGTTTCAGTGTTTCCATGTGTGTGTGTGTGATGTCTTTACTTATACTGGTCAATAGACTTTAGTCAACACATGATTGAAAGGTGTTACACATGAAATAAAAACAGTGTTTCATCTTTATTCCTCTGAAGCAGCTGCATTATAACCAATCTGCTCCTTTGTGGCCTTTAAAACAGCTTAAATAACTGTTGTTATATTTGTTTCTGCTCCTCTTGGACAGACGACTCTTGAAAAGACATTTTTGAATTTCAATGTGACTTTAACTGGATAAATACGGGATATATAAACGTCCCTCTGCAACAAACTGATTCCAGCTTCTACCTCATGATAGGAATGTTTTTGTGGCTCAAGATGACCTGATATCTTTCATGATGGAGACATTTGACACATGTTTCACATATTATAGACCAACAAGTTATTCATAGCAGTTTAAATACGGGGAGTCACTTTTGGGCCCAGCAGATAAAACAGAGCCAATATTTCCTTCTTTATTTAAGTGACGTGTGTCACAGATGTGACCTAGTAAAGTGTAACTGAACATTAGTAACGTTATTAACACTCTCAGCTCGTCCTTGTTCCAGACCTGAAGATCCTCTTCTTTCATTCAGCAGCAGCTTCAGGTCTCTGATGGTCCAGGGCTTGTTGCTGGGAAACAGCCCTGCTGGGATGATGGTGTCCTCACAGAAACAGTCAGTGATGCTGTTGATCTCCATCACAGAGCACGTCCCAGTCTGCAGTCTCAGTCCTGCAGGGCCTCGCTGGCTTCCTGACTCCACCCAGTCAACAACAGGAAGTGTTTGCAGGAACAAAGTGAGGCTGTGGTCAAACAGGAGTTTTTATCTCCTGGCTCTGACTCTCACTGCGGCCCCGCTGCTGTGTCAACATGTGTTTGTGCTAAACAATGATGGAAAGTGTTATAAATGACTTGTTGGCCTCTGATCTGTCACAAACAGCTGAAACGTGTCTCTCATGAGTCACATGAAGGTTTCTGACAGAAAGGACAAAAAGTAGCTGCAGTCAGTTTGTGTCATTTTTATATTTATTCATCTGGGAGAAAAATCTGAGGGACATTAAAATGTGTTTTTCAACAGAGACAAGAACATAAATATAATGTCACAGGTAAATGAACATATTTCAAGTAAACAGCTGGACTGATCAGGTCCAAACACAGAGTGATCAACAAACAGCTGTCATATCTTTATATATAAGCTCTTTATAAATTCTGTTCACTGCAGTCTGTTTACTAATAATGTCAAACTGTTAGAAACACAGAAACATCAGAATCGTCTTTGTTGACATAAACCTGTCTGGGATCCTTTGTTGCTCTTTTGATGCAGAGTTACATTATAAATATAAAGAGTTATTTCAGAGTCTCATCAGTTTTCCTGCATGTCTTTATTGAACACATCAGCAGGGCTGAAGCTCTCATGTTAAACACACACTGATCTATGGACACGTTCATGTGTTTCTAACAGCATCATAACCAGGCTGTTATCAGCTGCACTAACATGATGTCACACACACTGAATGTAACAGTGACATCATCACACAATCAGCTGTGATTGTTTCACTGTCATCAAACTAGTCAACAGGAAGTAGAATCAATAGAAACAATCATTGACTGACAGCATGTCTGATTGAAATAAGTGCAGATTATGTATGAAGTATAACTGCACACAGTAACTGTGTTACAATAAGGACTTAACAGCGCCCTCTGCTGGAGTGTTTCAGTACTGCGGTAACTAGAATACACCACCTCCTCCTCCTCCTCACACCACCTGCTACAGCTCTACTCTTCTATGACTACAGTCATCCACAGCACTGATGTGAGGTCACATGGTTCATATGTAAGGAGCACAGAGACGTCCTAGCAGCTGACCTCAGGTCAGTTTAATGACTGTGAGCAGCAGCTGTGTTCTTGTCACTGTGACAGGGAGACACTCTCAGACACAGCGCTCATGTCAGCTTGTTCTCATGCAGGAGGATCAGGAGCTCCATGTTTGTCTTTCTGTTTGAATCATGATGTGTTTGTGCCATCAGAGTCTGTCATGAGTACTCAGGGTTTCACAGCAGCTCTTCTGGATGCTGACGAGGACTCCAACCTCATGTTTCACCTCTCTGAGCTTCTGATGTCTGTGAACACTCGTGTTTCTTCTCTGGGCTCATCTGGACAAAAACACCTTTCTGTGTTTGGCTCCAGCCTCATTGTGACTGACAGGAAGTGTGTTATCCATGAGCTTCTTTGTTTCCTGCTGTGTTTCCTGTCTGTGGACAAACACGAGTGTTTCAGCTGAGGACTTGGTTCCTTCCACCTGTCCATACAGGACATCACGCTGTCTTTTCTCTTTAAATGCAGCTCCAGGTCCTTCCACGTGCTGCTCTGTATTTGTGCAGTTTGTAGTGTGTCCTGGGAAACGTAGCACACATGGTGTTCTTCTGCTGTTTCCTCCTTTCACTGAGTGTGAAACACTGACGCTGTGCTGTTGTTCACAGAGCTGATTCTAGCTGCAGCTGGACTCTGTCATCTAACTGAATGTGTTGGTGCTGATCACGGGGCTCTGAGGGGGGAGCAGCAGGAGGACTCTGGATGCTGACGTCAGTGTATCTGTGGAAGCTCACACAGCGTCTCTGTCATTCAATATTGTGCTATATATTGTATCTATGCAAAGATGAACAGACTGTGTGTTCACTGGTCTCTGTGCTGCTGACTGCTTTGCTGCAGCTCTGATGTCATCATCACTCCCTCCTCCACCCTCAGCAGTCCCAGCATGCTGCTGTGGTGCACCCCACCCTCACTCTACACCTGAGCCATAGACCACACCCTCCACCTCAATATCCACCACAGTTTTCTCTGCTATGGAAATGAGATCAGGAGGAAATCAATATTATTATTATTTAATAAATGCTCACATTAATGTGGGCTTATTTGTTTCATATTAGAAACATTAGTCGAGTGTTTTTAGTATAAAATGGTGAAAGTCCCTCTTTTTGCTCCTCCCCTCACCTGTGGATGGGCGGTGCTGTTACCGTGGTGACAGCTTGGATGTGTTTCAGTCCTGCCTGGTTATCACTGCAGGAATCTTTACTTTCACATTTATTACAGGTAATAACTCTGATTTTTCTGTGTATTATGAACTAAATGTATCCTGATACACACAGAGATGGATGAGCAGAGGTCACATGATGAAAGAACAAACATGGAGTCTTTGATTTATTTAGATATTTATTGGTGAATGCAAACAAACCCTGACACTGAACCATCGTCCAGCTTTCACAGAACAAACCTGATCACATGACCTGCTGACCCAAACAGTGAAAAGCTCCATGGCAACAACAACAAACAGCCTCACATATGTTAACAGAGGCTGTTAGAAGCACAGAGTCTTTAGAGTCTTTCTCCTGTTTGTACACAGATCTCTGCACATCTTCATCACAGTTACTCACAGACGTGCAGAGTGTGTGGATATCAAAGCTAAGTTTCCACCATGTTTGTAGTCTGTACTGGGACTCATGGAGCATCTCTCTGGCAGCACTTTGCTCTCCTTCCACATGTTTGAGGAGGAAGTGAAGAAGAGTGAGTGAGTCGTCTTCCTCTGTGGGCCCAACATCAGGCAGCAGCCACGGATTTTTAAAAACCCAGCACACTGCTTCAGAAACACTGAGTCCAGGTGACCAGAGTCATGTGATCAGTGAGGTCTTCACTCAGGACGTCACTGCTTCAGGACCTGATTCAGAGGTTTATAAGGACGTGGATCATTGGTGCTGATGTTGTGTGAGAGCTGGTGAACCATGGGGAACATAAATAACAACCAGGCCATCAGCAATTTACCCCCAGCTCTAAAAGCTACATAATACACTACACATATAGTTATATAGGTTATAGTATGTTATATATAAACGTAGCTGAAGGAGTTTAATTTGTAGCTTCACGCTGCACTTCATATGTTTGTCCACCAGATGGCACCACAGAGGCCTGTGTTGGAAAGCTTTGAGTAATGAAGCGTTTTCAATCCAAGCTTCAGAAAGTTTCATGTGGTCATCAAGGAACCCACCAGGAAATATCTGCTGTGTGTAAAAACACCAACACAAGAATCCAGAATGAAGACAAGAAACTCAAAGCTCACACACAAAACAGGTGGTGCTGTTTGTGACGTGTTTCTGTAAAAACACCACAGAAGTGAATCATCAAAGTTTCCATGTGAGCTGATGATGCTGCTGCAGGGTTTCTGTTAACCTCCTGTGACCCCGCCTCCTCATACAGAGACATCTTATTGGCTTTATTCATTCTGCTCAGCACAGACCTGCTGCACCCTGGATCCCAACAAGAGCTCCAGTTGGATCCAGTTTGATCCAGTTTCTGCAGTAAATCTAATGACAGACCTCCAGGTGCACCTGCAGAGTCTTCTTGTTGTTTCAGCCATGAACTCTGTTAAATGCAGTAATCAAACCATCATAGATCATAGATCCTGTTTGACAGATGAAGCTGTCTAATCTAACATAGCTCATTAAACTCACTGCAGTCTGTCCTACCTGGACATCAGGACAGACATCAGCTAGTTTTAGTGATCAGTGATAGAGTGTATAAGAAGATGGATGATGACATGTTTGTTACTGTGTCTAACTGTGAGGAACTGAAGCTCTCAAGGGCTGAGGACAGACCCTGGATTAATCTGAGGACTTTGGTGGTCCTGCTGATGTGTTCAGTCTGTGATTGGACAGAGAGCAGGGGTCCAGGACCTGATGGGATTCAAACCATCAACTGTCTTTATATCTGTCACCACAGCTTCACATTTATTTTCTCTTAAATGAGCTTCATGGTTGTTCTTGGCTGGTTTTGTTTCTACACATCCTTCCACAGACGACACCATCATAAACACCAAAGGTGGTTAAATAAGTCCAAACTCCTCTGACTGAATCAAACACTTCCTGTGTCTCTTTGGTGTCAGGCAGAACATCAGTCTAACACCTCATTATTTCACTCTGACCTCTATGTTGGTAGAACGTGTTAGTAGAAACATATTGAGCTGTGTGGATGGACTCAAACGTACTGATAAGCCATGTATTAGAAAAAGTTCTCTGTGTGAGTCTGTAGAGCTGAAGAAAGAAGACACAAAGACACCAACTGGGTGAAGTCCAGGTGTTTGACTTGTTCAGTGTAGAGCACTGTGACCTGGATGAACCTACGCACCACTATGATGTTCTAGATCATAGACTATGGTTTCATCATGTTAGAGACTTTCTCCCAGTTTAACCTACCAGTGATGGACACAGTGGAAGTGATCTTGGTCCTGCTGATGTTACAGATTGATGTCAGGCTGATCTTTATTATCACTGATGGACAGATTCATTTGGTTTTTGTGTTGTTCAGACTTCAGTATCACTGCTGCAGGTTGGATGAACTCTTATACTACAAAACAGGTTTGTGTTTCTTTTATTTGACATGATTCACCAGGAAGTTCTGACCAGTTTGTCTTTCCTGTCTCCTTTTAGTCTGAAAGAACTTTGTTTAAAGGTGTGTTTATTTTGGAGTCCCCTCTGACTATAATCATATATTTAATGTTAGGTATTGTTTGAGTGGACGCCTTTGAGTGGTTTATCTACACGGCTCTATATTCGTCAGGGGAGGAAAAATCCTCTCCTGATGACCTGACCTGTGGTGAGAGTATGCAATAATGCAATAATGCAATGTAAGATTTTTACATTGAACACTTCCAGTCATGGAAGTTGTTTGTTGGAAGGATCTGTTTGACATTGCTTTCTTCTAATGAGGCTATCGACCATTTTTCTCAGTCAGTTCTTTTGGAAGAATACATCGCCCTTTGCCATTGTTACTTTTCTTTGAATTCTTCAAATGCACCTGAACTCCAGCTGGTATTTTTGTTGGATTTTGCAGCTATTTATGGTCATCAATTCATTCCTGGAACCCACATAGCAAAGTTGGTATGGCCCAGATCTGGCCCACACAATGTGCTTATACATGGCCCACATACCGCAAAGAATGATGGCCCTTTGGTGGCCCAGATCAGGTTTGCCAAAGGTGGCCCACACATGGGCCAGCACAAGGCCAGTTGCAGACACACTGGTGGCCCTGTGCTGGCCTAGAACAGTTTCAGCTCTGGCCCCAGACATCGGCCTAATGTGTACCTTAATTAAACAAAGTAATAACAGAATGTGCATAATAGTGCAAAAGTAACATGGCGAAACTCTGTTCAGACATTGAAGGGACTGATTCTAATATAGCATTTTTCAACTCTCCCAGATTACTCCAAATGCTCTATACAACATGCTACAGTCACCCAATCACACACACTTTCTCTTAACTGAGTGCTTCCTAAATACACTCATGCAGATTAACACTCACAGTCTTGACATGCAGACCGGAGGAGTCAGGGATCGAACCACTAACCTTCCGAACAATAGGTGCCCTGCTCTACCGCCTGAGCTACAGCCACCAACTGGCAAAGATGAGTAAACCCTCACTAGATTTTTGATAAAGTGTACACTCACAAACCTGTCAAACCTGCATTTCGAAACGTTGGCTACCATAGCAGTATAGTATTGCAACATGGCATTTGGGTCTTCTAACTAAAATAGCAAAATAGGACCATAAATAGCGCATTATTGTCAGACCTGGCTCACATCTGGTTGACATACACTCTGCCATGACACCAGTCAGTCAGACGTGCCAGCTTGATGCCAGATCTGAGCCAGACCTGCTTGCTATGTGGGAAACCTATGAACCTGTACAACAATGATGCTGCATTGCTGGCTAATCCCATATGGATGATTCTGTTCATCTGGATATTTTCAGTGGAAGAAACGTTTGGTCACTGATCCAGGTGACTTCTTCAGTCTCAGCTTACTGCAGGTTTCCAACTTTATAAACAGCATATTTGCACAATGACTGAAACTAGCAGCAGTGACACCTAATATATATTATACTAATATAATACCAATACAAATATAATACATACTAATGATGAAGAAACTAGCTCACAGTTCATTGTTCATTCAGTGAACCACTACTCAATTTATTTTGGGCCTCAGAAATGCTCACTCTGTTTGTACATCACTTATTGTCAGCAATAGAGTTCATTCTGCTTAGACATAATGTCTAAGCTTCTAAAACTTTGAAATCAAAGCAAATCAAATGTCAGTCACCAAATTCCTGCAGATTCTTCACCAGGACCCTTTGTGATAGTTTTCATGTTTCATATAAACTAAAGTGACACACAACATATGCAGTGCCACATGCATTATGATCCCTCAATACAATCATATTCTACTTAGAACTGCATTCAAAACTATTGTGCTAACATTTTCAGCTTATATGGCTGAAAGATTTTCAAATGATGAGCTTCCAACAAACAGTAAGAGCATGTGGAGAGTTTGGTAACATCCCATTAAGAAAGAGAAATCAAACATTTGGATTCATTTTAATGATCTCAGACTTGTTGAAAATGCAGAGGAGCTGGTTGTGAACTGAGCTTCAAAGAAACACAACATACTGATATTCACTGTGAAGCTTTGAGTGGACAAAGGAAAAACAACATGTGGATCCTGGAATAATGGGAGCTTCCATCTTTAAAGGACTGAAGAGGAAGAAGTTTACAAGGAATCATTTAGAACAGTTTCAAACATCAACTGATTGAATCCATGAATCTGAAAACGTGTTTGTGAGTGAAAGAGACAGACATGTAAAGACTGAACTATCTGTTCAACAGTCAGAGTGTTTCTCTAACAGGAGACACTCTTTACACTCCACTCAGCACAGGGACACTGAGTCACCAGAAGACCTGAACCAAAATCCAGGATAAAGAGTTTCAGTGAAAGTGGTGTTGAAGGTGTGGAGGTGGATCAGAGTGTCAGAGGAGACTCTGTAGAAGGACAGAGTGCCAGCAGGACAGTCCACATACACTGCTACTCTGTTAGAGACAGAGGAGGAGGAGGAGGAGGAGGAGGATCCTTTGTTACTATTGTGCCAGACATAACGAGGACCATCATCATTAGAGCAACTCAGACTCCAGGACTGATCATTGTCTCCAAACAAGCAATCATCACTGTCTCCTTTTCTTCGGATTCGTCTGTAACTCACCGATATCTCAACCTTTCCTCTCCACTCGACCTCCCAGTAACAGCGACCAGTCAGACCATTTCTACACAGCAGCTGAGGATAAACATCAAATCTGTCTGGATGATCAGGATACGACTGAACCTCCTCCACACGTGTCACCTTCCTGTTGTTGTCAGACAGTTGGAGCTTTGTGTTCACTGTGTTTGTGTCAATTTTGAGTTGACAGAAATCTGATGGAGAGAACAAACACAATCCAGCTGCAGTTATTGATCCATCATCTGTTCATTGATTGACACTTTGATGATGACTTCTTACATCAGAGATGTGAATGAGTGATGTGACAGTTTGAAGATGGTTGAATGTGTGCTGCTTTGTTTTCATGAATCCCATTAAAAACACACTTACATTTCCTCAGACCTGGTGTCAACCATTGGACTCCAGCAGGCTCCACCCTGAAAGGAGGAGGGGGTCAGACCAGCACAGTCTCTTTCAGCATGCACACATGGACATTACATGGCTCTCATACAGATGTTGTTAGAAGCTGATAAAGGAACAGCCCAACATTTTCACAAATACACCTCACTCCATACGTGGACAAAGCCACTGATGATTTGGACTGATCCTGGATCTGTCCATTCTTTGCTGAAGTGTTTGGATTGGTCTGAACATCAACATCATAAACATCATGGCTTCACTATTTTAGTGCTTCAGTGTATAACTATTCAGGTGGTTAACCAAAGCTGTAATTTGTTGGTTGTAGTCAGGTGTGGGACGGTAATTATATCTGTGAAGGTTCTCAGTCATCCAGGTCATGGTAGTCAAAGGAGGTTGCAAAGAAAAGCATCTGGACTTCAACGTATCGATGTCTGTTTTAGTCTAAGTGCCTTTTGTTTAGATGAACTGCTGGACTTCCAGACCAGCAGGTTTAGGAAAGTCATTTATGGGGTCACCCCCCCCCCACACACACACACACACAATTACATAACGCACAGACAAAGTACTCTTTGTGTGTATGTATACGTCATATGTTAATGAACCTATGTATATTCACGTAACCTCAATAAAAAAGCAGTGTTACGGGGGAGCAGACGAGAGCAACTGGGGTCGAGCGAAGGAACGGCGTTTGTCCAGTTGGTCTCCCTCGTATACGAGAATCATAAAGAGCTCTGCTTGGTGTCTGATGCTTTTTGTTGTGTAGCTGAATTGTCTTGAACGTTCCAGTGAATAGGTTTATGCTACAAACTTATCACTAAGCAACAACTTAAACTGGGAAAACTAACAGAAACAAACCAGAAACAGAGATGCAGGGAGACACAGGGAAACGACGCAGGGGAGTACATAGGTAGATTGATGGAAATAACGCAGACGAACCAGCAATGTACACGAGAAAACACGGAGCTTAAATACACACAGGGCATGCAGGGAACAGGAAACAGAAAGGAGACACGGCTGGGAGTAATTGGACATAACAAGACAAGGGGAAGCGAAACCAGAAACACTGGCGAGAGACGCAGACCTACAAAATAAAACAGGAACTCACACATGCAAAGACACAGACTAAGAAACACGGACTTTACACAGAGGAAAACACAGGCAGAAATGACTAAACACTAAACTGAGGAAGAACAGAATCAAAAACCAAAATATAAGAAAACACAAAACGCCTGGTCAAAGATGCAGGATCATGACAATATTTCTTATGCAGCCCTGTCTTCATTGCAACTTTTTGAAGGAAACAGAACAGCATAATTTTTTAGAGAAATATGATTTTCTAAAAACGTATTGCTCAATTATAAAGAGATCTACCCAAATAGTCAAAGAAAGAAAATGTATTTATCATTGCTCCTAGAAAGATTACTGCAGTACACTTAGATAAATATCTCAGTATTAATTATTTAATCAAACAATTTCCTTGTGTTTTATATTTTCTTTTAAGTAGACTACTGTTCCCATTTGGAATTAACGCAAAATTGCATTTGTAATTTGTAACATAAAGTCAATTAGTAACTCAGTGATGGACACAGGAAATGTTTCCAGCTCTTCCTCCCCTATCAGACATTCTTTCCATACCTGAGAGTGTCCAGTCTCCAGCCTGGATCCTTCAGTCCAGCCAACAGCAGCTTCATTCCTGAGTCACCTGGATGATTGTAGCTCAGGTCCAGCTCTCTCAGATGGGAGGGGTTGGAGCTCAGAGCTGAGGCCAGAGAAGTAAAGCCTTCCTCTGTGATCAGACAGCCTGACAGACTGCACACATACAAAACAATCCATCTGTGAAACCCTTCACTGAACACTTTCATGATATATTTATTTTTTTGGAAATAGAATGGTATCCACCTATTACATCCATTAAGGTCATTTTAGCTTTAAGAACAACACATAATGTGACTATTCACACCTGATGACTCTACTTGTGTGAACTTGTTTAATAATACACATCTGGGTCATTTAATCTCAAATTAGCTAATGTTTAGAACATTTTCTGCTCAACTAGCTCCAATTTGCATAAAGATTTGATGGTCCAAAGTTTGAACATGTACAATGAGAGTTATGGAATTTTATCTAAAGAGATGTCTGGCAGTCGCTATTCTACATAGCTGTATCTGTACATACTGCTCAAATAAATGAATGAAAGCAACACTTTTTAATTAGAGTGTGGTATCAAGTGTGTTAAAGACCTAGCATATTGATCTGATCCTTTAAGAAGTGAAGGGGTAACTAGAGAGAAACAATCACACAAACCCCCTAA
The DNA here is from genome assembly GCF_036321145.2 of Pelmatolapia mariae. Lineage (NCBI taxonomy): Eukaryota > Metazoa > Chordata > Actinopteri > Cichliformes > Cichlidae > Pelmatolapia > Pelmatolapia mariae. The sequence goes on from NC_086229.1 coordinate 10,900,198, forward strand.
AAAGGAAAGGTTACTACCTATTTTTCCACTAGTTTTGCATTTTGGATATGGTCAGTGTCATTTCTGGTATCATGAGGCAATACCTGGACTCTAGAAGTATTGTACATGCAGTCCATCTGTTCTGATTTGGGATCAAACACTTTATTCCCTCAGTGAAATGTAAATTAAGTTATGACTTTTTATGAAGGTTTTTTTCTGAATTTTTGGTTAACATTCTGTCTCCATGAAAATTAAACTGCTAGAAGATTAGAAATGGCTGATTTACAAATATTTAAACAAACTCACCAATTCAAAAAGAAATTAAATAATTGTTTTCCCTTTGTATGCAATGACTTCCCTAAAAAAAGATGCCATCGTTTTGAAAGTTGGTTTGTAATATAAGATTTTATAAAGGCTTTTTCATCATTGGTGGTGTGGTGATTAGCAGTGTTGAGCCCCAAATCTCAGAATTGATCAGCATATGAAATGACCTTTTGTTATTGCTGTTAACCACAAATCCGAATACGAAATGATTTAGAGAGTAATTAAAAGTCCAATAATAAAGACAAACATCATTTGCAAATTACCTAAAGATTAGCTGTGTATGTAATAATAAAAAAATGCGTTGAAATCCGGACCTGAGAATTTCCAGTCTACAATGAGGACTTTCCAGTACTGCAGAGAACAGCTTCACTCCTGAATCCTGAAGGTCATTGTTACTCAGGTCCAGTTCTCTTAGAGTAGAGGACTGGGAGTTAAGTAGCGGGGATAGAGCTTTACAACTTCTGTTCGAGAGGTTACAGCCACTCAGTCTGAAAGACAATATCGTTAATCAGTAACTCACTTTAATTGTTGAACATAGACATGCAACAAAATATACTATAATGTTCTCAACAAGTTTAATTAACCATCTGGGGTCGACGGACGCACCGGCACGTCAAAATCACATGACCAATTTAAGACGACACAGCAACAATATGCTGCGACCCAGAGTCTCCATTCCAGCGTGGGTCAAAAGTGCAGACTTCAAACTATATACCACTTTTTAAATTGTGTAATAGGCCATGTAAAACCAGAGTTCTGATTAAAAAAAAAAACACGCAATGTTTTTTTCTGAATAAAACAATGGTGTTTACAGCGGGAAGAAATGGTAAGAACTGCATTTTCTACAGACAGCACTACCAAAAACTCTCTGCTTGCGAGTGAAAAAAGAAAAAACACCCCTTCCCTATCCGGTTGTTCAGTCTGACGTCACTGGCCGTGTCTGGGCCTAAACTCCGCTGCAGGTCCATATATCAAACGATCACTGTGGCATTACTGAGAGTTGAAAAACTGTCTAAAGTCATTCATCTTTAATAAAATGATCAGTGTTCTGCTCTACCAGGTGTAACAATTGAGTTTAACATCCAGGCATCCATGAAAATGGAATTTATGACATTTAACGGCGTTAAAAGTTAGCAGGAAGTTAGCTCGCTAGCTTCTATCTAAATACAATATAGCATGTCCTGACTGCGGGGTTTTGGAAAAAAATTCAAACGTACAGCTCTGCTACAACTTCCAACATAAATGAAGACAGAAAACTAAACAGCAGTGACGTTTGTAGGGTTACTGAAGTTTGGCTAGCTGGTATATATTGATGTGCTACGTGACCGCTAGCGACACAGCTATGTTAGCATAACATAAACAAGCTAACTTTCTTTCCACTCGATAAAAGTTAACGTGAGTGTTCTCGGTGGTCAGGAACAAATGTAATCGCATGGCAGGATGCTGTAAAAGGACTAAACTTCACCCAGGAGAACAAGTGAGATAATCCATCCACAATACGAGGTTAGTCATTCATATACTGCTGCATGGGCTGTGCTGTAGTTACATCGTAAGGTTTTAAAAACTGAGCTTAAATAAATGATTAGCGGTAATAAAAGCAGAGGGAGGTCAACAGTGATCACTGACTGTTTTAGGAGCTTTTTGAGATTAAATAGAAGAAAATACAAACATTAACCATGTTAATAACACAAAAGCCATATTAAACGCAGACTACTTTAGGCCCGGAAGTAGGATTCGTCACGTCATCACTGAACAACCGGATAGGTGTTAAAATGTACAATGGCAACCAATCAAAAAATGATATGGCAACATGTGGCATTTGGTTGTTTAGGAAGAGGGGGAAGTTTAAGGAGGGAGGCGGCGAGAGAAACCGGGTGAGCGAAAGAACGAGAGACAGCGGGTTTTCACATGTGAGAGATTAGTGACGTTTAGTGTGTTTGGAGGCTGTAGTTAGTGTGTAGCATAGTCATTGTTTTGTTTTGTGTTTCACTTATACTAGTGAAAGTCACAGTTGCTACAAAAAGCCACCAAAGGCAGATTCCAGTGTAAACGCTGTGTCAATATGGAAACCAGAGGTGAGCCAATGAAGAGAAGCCAATACAGGAGAAAATATGCTCTCTCTTTCTAGTCCCTGTCAGTACTCTTGCTGCAACATTTTGGATTAGCTGAAGGCTTTTCTGCGAGTTTTTAGGACATCCTGATAATAATGAATTACAGTAGTCCAGCCTGGAAGTAATAAATGCATGAACTAGTTTTTCAGCATCACTAACAGACAGGATATTTCTAACTTTAGAGATGTTGCGCAAATGGAAGATCACAGTCTTACATATTTGTTTAATATGTGCATTGAAGGACATGTCCTGGTCAAAAATGACTCCAGGGTTCCTCAGTGTTACTGGAGGCCAAGGTAATGCCATCCAGAGTAAGAATCTGGTTAGATACCATATTTCTAAGATGTTCAGGCCGAGTACAATAACCTCAGTTTTATCTGAATTAAGAAGCAGGAAGTTAGCGGCCATCCAGGTCTTTATGTCTTTAAGACATTCCTGCAGTTTAACTAAATGGTGTGTGTTACCTGGCTTCATGGACAGATAGAGCTGCGTGTCATCAGCATAGCAGTGAAAATGTATACCGTGTCTTTTGATGACACTGCCTAAGGGAAGCATGTATAATATAAACAGAATTGGTCCTAGCACTGAACCCTGTGGAACACCATAATTGACCTTAGTGTGTGAAGAGGACTCTCCATTTACATGTACAAATTGGAGTCTGTTAGATAGAAATGATACAAACAACTGCAGCGCAGTACCTGTAATACTTACAGCATGTTCTAATCGCTCTAATAGGATATTATGGTCGACAGTATCGAACATCGCAGCACTGAGGTCTAGCAGGACAAGCACAGAGATGAGTCCACTGTCAGAGGCCATAAGAAGATCATTTGTAACCTTCACTAAAGCTGTTTCTGTGCTGTGATGAGCTCTGAAACCTGACTGAAACTCTTCAAATAAACCGTTCCTCTGCAGATGATCTGTTAGTTGTTTGACAACTACTCTTTCAAGGATTTTTTATATGATAGGAAGGTTGGAGATTGGCCTATAATTAGCTAAGACAGCTGAGTCTAGAGATGGCTTTTTAAGTAAAGGTTTAACTACTGCCAGCTTGAAGGCCTGTGGTACATAGCCGATCATTAGAGATAGGTTGATCATATTTAAGATTGAAGAATTAATTAATGGCAGGACTTCTTTGAGCAGTTTTGTAGGAATGGGGTCTAAAAGACGTTGATGGTTTGGAGGAATTAATTATTGAAGTTAACTCAGAAAGATCAATTGGAGAAAAAGAGTCTAACTTAACATCAATGGTACTAAAAGTAGCTGTAGATAATATTACATCTGTGGGATGATTATTGGTAATTTTTTCTCTAATGATAAAAATTTTATTTGTGAAGAAGTTCATGAAGTCATTACTAGTTAACGTCAAAGGGATTGTTGGCTCAGTAGAGCTCTGACTTTTTGTCAGCCTGGCTACAGTGCTGAAGAGAAACCTGGGGTTGTTCTGATTTTCTTCAATCAGTGACAAATAGTAAGATGTTCTGGCTTTGCGGAGGGCTTTCTTATAAAGCAGCAAACTATTTCTCCAGGCTAAATGATGATCCTCTAAATTTGTGACACGCCATTTCCTCTCCAGCTTACGAGTTATCTGCTTTAGGCTACGTGTTTGAGAATTATACCACGGAGTCAGGTACTTCTGATTTGAGACCTTAGTTTTCACAGGAGCTACAGTATTCAGAGTCTTATTTTCTTCAATCAGTGATGAAGATGTTCTGGCTTTGCAGAGGCCTTTCTTATAAAGCAACAAACTATATCTCCATGCTTCCCACCTGTGTGTCATTACCTGGTCTCCTTGTGTGTGTATATATAGTGGGTGGCTGTCTGTGTTCCTTGTCGGCTCATCTGCGTTTCATGGTGTTCTGTTCCTTAGTCTGCATCTCTCTGCCACTCACCCCGTTTCGTATGATCTCAGGTTTGCTATTTAGTTTTCCCAGTTTAGATTTGTTCAGTAGCTTCTCTCTCCTCAATTACTGTTTTTGTCACTCTGCCACTTGTAAATAAACTCTCACTCATTTCATCAGTCATTGCCTGCATTTTGGGTCCTTTTCCTCCAACACCACACGGCTCACCTCAGCAGCCGTGACAACACCGCCCCCTCGGCCTGTGCTTCGAGATTTCTGGTAGTTGGAATGACTCGGGGGTGTTGATTCATTTAAACTAACATAATCATCATGCTGCAACCAGGTTTCTGTAAGGCAGAGTAAATCGATTTGTTGATCAGCTATTAAGGCATGTACTAACAGAGACTTGGAGGAGAGAGACCTAATATTTAATAATCCACATTTCACTGTTTTACTCTTTGGTTCACATGTGGATACTGGATTGTTCTTTCTTTGTGATTTTTTATGTTTAAGTTGTTTGGTGCTGGTTTTAGTTTTTTTGTCTGTTTGGAAGCTGACACAGTCTCTATTGAGATGGGGTTTTGGGGGGGGCAGGAGGAGAGAAGCTGGAGTGTGGCGTGTAAGACTGCAACTCCGCTTCCTGGTCCCAACTTTGGATAGTCATATTTTGGGGGATTTAATAAATTTGTCCATATTTCTAGAAATGAGAACTGCTCCATCCAAATTGGGATGGATGCCTTCTCTCCTAACAAGACCAGGTTTCCTCCAGAAAGTTTCATAATTATCTATGAAGCCCACATCGTTTCTTGAACACCCCTCAGAAAGCCAGCAATTTAAGAAGAACATGCAGCTAAACATGTCACTCCTGGTCTGATTGGTGAAGAGCAACAGAGAAAACTACAGAGTCCGACATTGCCAGAATCGCAGATTACTGGAGTTTGACCCCCAGCGAATGTGTCACAGAGTGGGGAAAAACGGTTAGACATATGAACAGGTTGTTGGTGTACCGGAGGCTTCTATTTAAGACTATGTTTCTTCCTCACCGTCATCCAGCTGCCCTCTTTCCTCAGCTGCTTTGGGTCTGCTGGGGAACGGCTAGCGGGGCCTACGCTACCTTTGGTGAGTGAATGAAGGGTGCGAAGCCGAGTCTGCAACTCAGTAATCCTGGCCTTCAGAGCTACAAATATGCTAGATTTGTTACAAGTATCATTACTGCTAAAGGAGGTCGAGGAGTAACTAAACATCTGACACAATGAGCAGGAAAGTGCAGGAGGGACAGGTGAAGAGGCCATGCTGCTAGCTAGTTGGCTATAAGCTAAGCTAGCGAAACAGTAAAGACACAGTGAGTAAATACTTTGGCTATAAATTAGGTAGTGAGTACACAGAGAGTGAGATTTAGATAAAGCAAGTGAAGATTATACTATGAAAAAAGAAGGTATCTAAAAGTTTTTAATTAAATTGCTAAGCAGATAAGCTACTCAAAAACTCTAATGTCTGTTGGAACAGGAGTGAGACTCTAACACAAAGAGAGCGAACACCAAGTGACAGCCACACCAAGCTTGATGCAGAATCCCTGACTGTTCTGTAAATATTTTTAAATGTTTATATAAAAACCGCCTGAGGCCTTGGCTGCATTTTCAGATAAATAGTACCATATAACTTTGTTGTTTGCAAAACTTGTGCATATTTTTTTTTTTAATGTACAATTTCTATTTGCATTTCAAGTTATGAAAATGATTTGTTAAACACCTTTGTTTTTTTACAGTAAAAAATATCACTTTTTTTCTAATCAGATTTTGAGTATTTCTGTCTGAATTTAGAACAATTGTGCTAAAACACTATGTCAAAATGGAAAAATTACTCGAATTTCAGATATTTGAGGTTGTACTTAAAATAATGATACCAAACAAGGCAAGATAAACAGTTCTTAAAGGTGAAATATAGAGATAAAGTCAAAAGTAGTCAAAAACGGCCAATAACACTCTAAAAGGTAATTTATCAGGTCGTTTACCACCACTTGATTAAATCCATGGCTGAAATATAAAAATTCTAATTTATTGATTAAGATAGACCTTCTAAGTTCCAAACTGTATTTTTTGGGTTGTGTTGAATTAATAATGTTTGTTTTACATTCAATTAATTTTTTACATAATTTGAAATTAAATCCCAATGTTAGTGGGTTCAAAATAAAATTCAAGTTGTAATTACTTAAAGAAATTAAAATAGATAACTTATTTTTTCTCCACTGCAACTTCTCGGCTTGACAAGACTCGGCTGTCCATCTGCATCTAAAGGACAAAGGTTGAGGATGCCAATGTTCACATTTTGGACAGAGAAGACTTTCTTCTGTGGTTTGAAAGAGGAGTTTAAGAAGCCATTAATGTCCACTGTGTACGGCCATCTTTGAACAGAGGCGGTGGGTTAAGATAAGATAAGATAAGATGACCTTTATTAGTCCCACAGGTGGGAAATTTGTTTTGTTACAGCAAAAGTGCAAAGTTATGTAGCAGAAATTAGAAAACACTGGAATGCAATAAAATACAATAGAATAAAATAAAATAAAATACTATATACAATAGAATAAAATAAAATAGAATAATATATACAATAGAATAAAATAGAAATACAAATACTATATACAACTGAGTAGGAAAATACAAAAATACAACTTCATCAGAAGAAGAATTGCACAAGAATTGCACATGAATTGCACCCATCCCTAGTTACAACTAGGGATGGGTATTGATAAGATTTTCACGATTCCGATTCCATTTTCGATTCTGTTTAACGATTCAATTCTTTATCGATTCTCTTATTGATTCTTTTTTTTTTTTTTTAAAAGGAGAACACTAAGGTCGATTAGCTTGGAACTTTGTTTTGTATCTTCTCATTGAACAAGATAGAAATTTAGGAGTAACATGGCATTACAAACCCAACAGTGAGATCTTAAGAGATCCTTAAGAGATCCAGCCTATGGCTCTTCAATGGGGTGTCACAGGGTCCCGGGGGAAAAAAATGTAAATGTAAAATAATAAAATAAATATTCTTCTGTAGCAATAACAAAGTGTAACATAAATTATTCTGTAGCAATTACACAAGAATATCCAGTAATGTCCTTGCCTACAATTAAACACATTCACTTACAGAAAATCGGGGGCATCTGCTGTGGCAAATGGGTGCAAGCCTTTTACCACAAACTTAGTCACTGCTCGGTGACATTCGTCTATCCTGGCCTGAAAGGAGACGCTACCGGTAGACTGCAGCGACAACTGCCAGCGAGCGCCAGCAAGACTCTGTCTGTCTCATCATGGTCCCCTAAATGAAGCGCACAGTAATGGCAGGTTTTGTAATAAGGCAGATCGCGCTAACATAATATGCACTGTTAGTTGATTATTCACCTGCCGCATTAAAGGGAGATGACGTACAAATGTTACCGCTGCTGCTGGGTTGAGATTCACGAGTCCGGAGCAGAATTAAAAACACGACAATCATTTAAGGTTATCGCGTGTTTTGTGAGCAAATGCTTTTGCATATTCGTAGTGTTTCCTCCCTTAAATGAAATATCTACTTTGCAAGTATTGCAAGTTGCCCTGTTGTCATCCGTTCTCGTAAAGTATGACCAAACTTTTTAGCATTTGAGCCACCATGTTTCCTGCCAGGTAAATGACACTCCGCAACATGGTGATGTAATTCAGGGTGACTGGAATCGATAAGGGAATCGTTTGGAAATATGGCAAACATATCCAAGGAATTAAAACAGTGGGAACCGGTTCTCAACAAGAACCGGTTTTTGATACCCATCCCTAGTTACAACACCAACTGTCTGCCATCTATAACCCAGGTTTGAGATTTTTAGATATTCATGTATCTTTCAAGGCTAAATTCTTCTCTGTTAGGAATATGAAAACAGTAAGCAGGTAAAAAGATGGTGAACTTCATTCACATACGTGACACAACTGATTTTTCTTTTTTTTTTTTGCCTAGTGTCAATTTAAATCAGCATTTCAACCAAGGGCGTAGATATGGTTTTGGCATTGGTGGGGACGGATGATTCAACCACTGAACCCTGCCCTGTTTTTTTTTCCCTTTTTGTCTTTCCTTCTTGATAAAAAAAAGGAGAAATATACTTGCCTACATATGCTATTCTACATGCTTTTAAACCATTTAAAATTACAATTCATAGTTTTCTATGTGAATTATATAATGTTAACCATTAAACAAATGACTGACTAAAGTATTTTAGACTTTAGTTTACTTCAGCCATATTCCATATAAATCAGGTGTCATACAAAAATGAAAAATAGCTTAAAATACAGTCATGACAATAAAAGAATATGACTTTAAGGACTTAACAACATTACTTCAGTTATAATACACCAACATCTCTTATACATTAGCACTAAGAGAACACTGAATGACCTGGTGGTTTTTGTCCATAAAACTACTCATCTAACATTACCACAAAATTATTACTATGTGCTTGATGTGCCTCACCTTTGGCCCTGGCTCTTCCCCTCTGACTGCACTAGGATATATTGCCATGATAAAATAACACATTGATTCAAGTCATAAAAAAAGTGAGACTTGTCAATTCAGATGCTTTGTCAAATATACACTAATGAATATATTTACATCAGCAGCCTAACAATTGTCATGATAATAAATACTCAGTAGCGGGTTTTGATACGGGCGACACGGGCGGTTGCCCGGGGCGGCATCATGGTGGGGGGCGGCATCACGGGCATCGGCAAAAAAAAAAAAAATTTTACTCGTATTCATGCTGCCCCGACATCATGCCAGCGCATATTGGGAATGGCATAGGCACCGATTGGTTTTCTATCGCCCATTTGCTGGGAGTAAGGGCACCCTTGTTTGCGAGGTGCGCCTGCTGCTTGCGGCACAGGGAAGAGAGGCCGTGTTCGCCCGGGGCGCCAAACAGGCTAGGACCGCCACTGTAAATACTAGTTAATCTATAGCACCAAATCACCAGTCAGTCATGATATTTTGTCTCAAAAATTAACCCTATGAATATGTCAGTACCATTAGGATGAAATTATTGTGTCACCAACATCTGAACATTAGACATATAATTTTAACAGCCTCTGTAAACTAATATCCTGGCTTACTCGAGGCTGCCGTTTTCTCTGACAGTTTCAATCAAAATTAGAAATGCTGCTCTGAGACTGAGATAACTAATAGTGCTGCCTGTTGTGCAGTTAGTTTCCAAAACACGTTATTCATGGTTACATACAATTTTAGACTGATGTGGGCCAAAGCCTAGCATAGCCTGTCCGTTATTGTGACGGACACATTTTATGAGTTTTCTTGACTTTAAGTGACTTACAGGTTTCTTTGAAAAATACTTTCTTATATCCAGGTTCTTCCTTTTTGCTGCCATCCTCCTCTCCTCCCTGCAGGTCCTTGCAACGCAGGCCTGCCGCTGTTAAAACTAAACAGAGCTCACTGAAAGGCACAGCCAATCACATTGGACATATTTGTCACATGACGTAGGACTCCAGTAGAGAACGTAATTTAACTCTTTCTGCACTGCTGGGTGAATGAGACATTGACAGATCGTTTTTTCTTTCTATTGGGTTTGTTTTTCTTTACGCGAAGAGATCAAATTATTGGTGGGGACAATTCAATAATCGCTGGATATTGGTGGGGACATGTCCCTTCCGTCCATGCCAAATCTACACCCTTGATTTGAACAAATGGTAGTATAGGAAATATATTTACTTACACAGCTTTGTTGGAGGCTTTGACCACTGGCAGCAGCCTCAGAAGAGCCTCCTCTGAAGCAGAGTATTTCTTCAGGTCAAACACATCCAGATCTTTTTCTGATGACAGTAAGATGAAGACCAGAGCTGACCACTGAGCAGGAGACAGTTTATCTGTGGAGAGACTTCCTGATCTCAGGGACTGTTGGATCTCCTCCACTAGAGAACGATCATTCAGTTCATTCAGACAGTGGAACAGATTGATGCTTTTCTCTACAGACAGATTCTCACTGAGCCTCTCCTTGATGTACTTGACTGTTTCCTGACTGGTCTCTGACCTACTTCCTGTCTGTGTCAGCAGACCCTGTAGAAGAGTCTGATTGGTCTGCAGTGAAAGACCCAGGAGGACGCAGAGGAACAAGTCCAGGTGTCCATTTGGACTCAGTAAGGCTTTGTCCACACCACTTTGGTAGAAGTGTTTCTCTGCAAATTCTCTTGTTTCAGACATCTTGGAGGTTGCTTGTTGTTCTTCGAGCAGATTGAGTCCAGAGTTGATGAAGGTCAGATGGACATGAAGAGCAGCCAGAAACTCCTGAACACTCAGATGGATGAAGCAGAACACCTTGTCCTGGTACAGTCCTCTCTCCTCTTTAAAGATCTGTGTGAACACTCCTGAGTACACTGAGGCTGCTCTGATATCGATGCCACCCTCTGTCAGGTCTGATTCATAGAAGATCAGGTTTCCTTTCTGCAGCTGATCAAAAGCCAGTTTTCCCAGAGACTCGATCATCTTCCTGCTCTCTGGACTCCAGTGTGGATCTGTCTCAGCTCCTCCATCATACTTGACCTTCGTCAGTTTGGCCTGAACCACGAGGAAGTGGATGTACATCTCAGTCAGGGTCTTGGGCAGCTGTCCTCCCTCTCTGGTTTTCAGCACATCCTCCAGAACTGTAGCAGTGATCCAGCAGAAGACTGGGATGTGGCACATGATGTGGAGGCTTCGTGATGTCTTGATGTGGGAGATGATCCTCCTGGCCTGCATCTTATCTCTGAATCTTGCCCAGAAGTACTCCTCCTTCTGTGGGTCAGTGAACCCTCTGACCTCTGTCACCACATCAACACAGTCAGGAGGGATCTGATTGGCTGCTGCAGGTCGTGTGGTTATCCAGAGGCGAGCAGAGGGAAGCAGTTTCCCCCTGATGAGGTTTATCAGCAGCACATCCACTGAGGTGGACTTTCTAGGGTCAGTTAGGATTGTAGTTTTGTGGAAGTCCAGAGGAAGTCGACACTCATCCAGACCATCAAAGATGAACACAACCTGGAAGTCTTCGAAGCTGCAGATTCCTGCTTCTTTGGTTTCAGTAAAGAAGTGATGAACAAGTCCCACCAAGCTGAACTTTTCCTCTTTCAGCACATTCAGCTCTCTGAAAGTGAATGGAAATATGAACTGGATGTCCTGGTTGGCTTTGTCTTCAGCCCAGTCCAGGGTGTATTTCTGTGTTAAGACTGTTTTCCCAATGCCAGCCACTCCCTTTGTCAGCACTGTTCTGATTGGTTCATCTCTTCCAGGTGAGGCTTTAAAGATGTCTTCTTGTCTGATTGTTGTTTCTGGTCTGTCTGGTTTCCTGGATGCTGTTTCAATCTGTCTGACCTCATGTTCATCATTGACCTCTGCAGTCCCTCCCTCTGTGATGTAGAGCTCTATGTAGATCTGATTCAGAAGGGTTGGGTTTCCTGCTTTAGCGATGCCCTCAAACACACACTGGAACTTCTTCTTCAGCTTAAACTTAAGATTATCATGACAAAATGCAGCTGGAAGTTCTGAATGAGAAGAAATATGTAGAATATCATTTGAAAGTGGAAATAAAAACTTAATTCCAAAATAATTAATCTTTGAAACATTCATGCTTCATCTCATAAGACATTAGAAAATGTCTAATTTAGCCAGCAGCTTAAATCTTTAGATAAATCCTCTTACTGCTCTGCAGATGGTCAGCCAGCTCTTCCTGCTTCATTCTCCTCAGAAAGTTTAGTGTAATCTTCAGAAATGCCTCTCTGCTGCTCCTCTGCTCATTATCCTCCCTCTCATTCTCTAAGCATTCTGGGTAATCTGGACTCAGAACCTTCTGGATCTTCTTCAGCTCATTCATCACAAAAGTGATGATGTTGTCCCCCAGCAGCTGGAACAGAATACTTTATGAATGAGCCAATCAGACTGAAATCATGGAGCCAAACATCAGATCCATGTTTGACACACTGACAATCCACTGGTCTACAAAGAGCAGCATTGAGATGACTGTGAACAGAATAGATGTAACAGTAGTTGTTGTACATGTACAGACCATAAATATGGAGTCCAGCTGTGTTTGATGCTGCTGGGCAGACTGACCACTGGGAACCTCTGAGCTCTGCTGGTCCACTCTGTGGTGGAATCACAGAGAATTAGATCAACACAGGATAAAGATCCAGTAGTTTCTGAGATTCTGGTGTTTCGGGCAAAATACATTTATATTTAAATTCAAGATTTAATGAATCGATAATGCTTTATTCAATAATGCTTTATAAGAAAACTTCCGGCGCCACTCCGAGCTGCCAGCCAGTATCAGCAGCTCCGACCTGACCGAGTCCTTTTTTCTCTTTAATACATGTTTCTCTGTTGTTTTGTGTTTATTGTTTTTGCTTTTCTATTGTGGACTGCTGTCCCCCACAATGGCGCTCAGAATTCTATGGACAATGGTGTTCATTATTACATTTTTTACGGCGTCTTTGTCTGTAGAGCGTGTGGAGGTCCGATCTCCCATTGTTTACAGCAGGGATCAGCTGTTAGCCCTCGGAGCCTCTGCTGTCCTGCCTACCGCCGAGCAAGCTAACATCCCCCGCGAGGTGAGGAGGAAAAGACGCGGTACTCGGGCTGGGATCGGGCGTCGCAGTAAAGTTAGGAGGTACCGGCCAGCGATTCCATCTGTTATTATGGGGAATGTGAGATCTCTCCCCAATACAGTAGACGAACTGGCGGCTCTTACCCGACATCAGAGGAGCTACAGGGAGTGCAGCCTGATGTGCTTCACAGAGTCGTGGCTAACTGCGTTAACTCCGGACTCAAACGTAAACATCGATGGTTTTCATCTGATCCGGGCCGACAGAACAACGGAGAGTGGTAAGAAGAGAGGAGGGGGTCTGGCTGTGTTTGTGAACGATAGAAGGTGTAACTCTGGACATTTATCTATCAAAGAGACGCTATGCTGTAAGGACATTGCTAGCGGTTAGCATGAGACCGTACTATCTACTCCAAGAGTTTACACACGCGATTATGATAGCTGTGTATGTCCCGTCCTCTGCTAACGCTGCAGCAGCCTGTGAGGTCCTGCACACTGTAACCAGCAGACTCCAAACACAGCACCCTCAGGCCCTTTTCCTGATCTCTGGGGACTTTAATCACATCTCCCTGTCCTCCACTCTCCCCACCTTCACCCAGTATGTTACCTGCCACACCAGAGACAATAAAACATTGGACTTATTGTATGCCAACACCAAGGAGGCATACAGCTCATCACCTCTTCCTCCCCTGGGGGGCTCAGATCACAATCTGGTTCATCTCCAGCCTGTGTATAAACCTCTGGTACACAGAGAATCAGTTGTGAATCGCACAGTAAGGAAATGGTCAGCAGAGACTGAAGAGGCCCTGAGGGACTGTTTCCATTCTACTGTGTGGGACAACCTCTGCAGCCCTCTGGAGGATGACCTCAACAGCATCACAGACTGCATTACGGATTACATGAACTTCTGTGTGGACAACACCGTACCCATCAAAAAGGTATGGTGTTTTTCTAACAACAAGCCATGGATAAATCCTGAAATTAAGGCTCTCCTCAAGGAGAAGAAGAGAGTCTTTACATCTGGAGACAAACAGGAGCTGAGAGTTGTTCAGAAGAAGCTGAAATGGAAGCTAAGGCAAGGAAAGGGAAACTACAGGAGGAAGATAGAAGAGCAACTGCAACAGGACAACATCAGAGGGGTTTGGAACAGCCTGAAGACAATCACAGGACAAAAACCAACCCCCCAGGCTGCAGGAGACTTGGGGTGGGTGAATGACCTAAATAAATATTTTAATAGGTTTGATCAAACACCCACCCCTCCCACAGCATCGTCCCCCCTGCTGCAATCTCCTTCATCTTCAGGGACTGCCTGTCCTTCATCTCAGGACTTCACAGCTCTCAGCTTCACACCTCCCAGCTCCCAGTCATCACACCCACCCCCGGCTTCTGTGGACTCCAACATACACACCCCTCCCCCAAAATCCACTCTTTCTGTCTCAGCACTTCGAGTGAGGAATGAGCTTCGCAAGATCAAGGTGCGGAAGGCTGCAGGTCCAGATGGCTGCAGGTCCAGACTCCTGAGGTGCTGCGCAGATGAACTGTGCGGCATCCTAGGTTATCTGTTCAACCTGAGCCTGTCACTGGGGAAAGTACCACAGCTGTGGAAGACCTCCTGTGTGGTACCGGTACCAAAGACCTCCCATCCCAAGGATCTCAGCAGCTACAGGCTGGTAGCCCTGACATCGCATCTGATGAAGACCCTCGAGAGGTTGGTTCTAAACCATCTGCGCCCCCTGGTAAGGTCTTCATTGGATCTGCTGCAGTTTGCTTACCAGCCTGGCATTGGGGTGGAGGACGCCATCATCTACCTCCTGCACCGAGCTCTGACTCACCTGGAGAAGCCTGGAAGCACTGTGAGGATCATGTTCTTTGATTTCTCCAGTGCTTTCAACACCATCCAGCCACGACTTCTGAGAGACAAGCTGGAGCTATCGGGAGTGGACCACCACATGTCCCAGTGGATACTGGACTACCTCACAGAACGTCCACAGTATGTGAGGTCACAGGGTTGTGTCTCTGACACGCTGGTCTGCAGTACGGGGGCCCCACAGGGAACTGTGCTGGCATCGTTCCTCTTCACCCTCTATACTGCAGACTTCTCCATCAACTCTCCACGCTGCCACCTACAGAAGTTCTCTGACGACTCTGCCATAGTCGGCCTCATCACAGGTGAGGACGACAGTGGACTCTGGACTTTGTTGACTGGTGTCAGCAGAACCACCTGCTGATCAACGCCGGGAAAACCAAAGAGTTGGTGGTGGACTTCCGGAGACGCAGACCCACCACACTGACACCGGTGAACATCCAGGGAGTGGACATTGAGATAGTGGACTCTTATAGGTACCTGGGTGTTCACCTGAATAATAAACTGGACTGGAGCCACAACACTGATGCTCTTTACAGGAAGGGTCAGAGCAGACTCTACCTGCTGAGGCGGCTGAGGTCATTTGGAGTACAGGGAGCGCTTTTAAAGACCTTCTATGACTCTGTGGTGGCATCTGTCATTTTTTACAGTGTGGTATGTTGGAGCAGCAGTTTATCGACAGCTGAGAGGAAGAGGTTGGATAAACTCATCAGGAAGGCCAGCTCTGTTCTGGGATGCACCCTGAACCCAGTGCAGGTGGTGGGAGACAGAAGGACTCTGGCCAAAATAACATCTCTGATGGACAGAGTCTCCCACCCCATTCATGTAAATGTTGCTGAACTGCAGAGCTCCTTCAGTGACAGCCTGCTGCATCCTAGATGCATGAAGGAGCGTTTCCGCAGGTCTTTCCTCCCTGCAGCTGTCAGACTGTACAATCAGAACGGCTCCCAACAAACATAGATGTTTACATCTGCGCTGTAACTGCCATAAGTTAATCAACCGATTCGCACTACAACCTGGTTTGCCTCTTATCTGTAGTTATTTTTATTTTATTTAATAACTGTACAGTACTCTCTGTATATAGTAACCATTGTCCTTATGTATATATGTAAGACAAATTGTGTATGTTTCTGTTCTGTGTCCTGTGTACTGTTTGTTTGTATATGTGTCTTTCTGGCTGCTGTTACAACCAAATTTCCCCTTGTGGGACAATTAAAGGATTATTCTATTCTATTCTATTCTAAGTCACTCACCTATCTCTCTACACTCTTGCACTTTCAAACGTCTACATGTGAAAGGCTATATCTGGAAGCATATCTGGACCAATCAGAGAGGTCCCACCCCTGACCACCTCTGATTGGTTTACACCAAGATATGGGCTATAATGTGTGTCTGTTGTTGACAATACGGACACTTTAAGCGAGGCTAAAGGTTTGTCAGCTGCAGTGAATCTATAACAACAGCAGAAGATGTTCCTGGAGTTTAAACACTCACAGATCAACTTTGGGACTGACCTCAAAGAACATGTAGTCATGGTGACAGCCTACACATTAACTGGCTCACAGTCAGTGCAGTTATGTGTGGGCAGAGTAAGAAGATGCTTCAGACAGGTGTTCCCACACACACAGCAGTAAAACATCAGCCGGTGTGGATAGATGGACGCTTGAAGCCTCCAAACATTTACATGGAAAAGCTTCGAATGTCTGTTTGTGTCAACAGTTCAGTGAGCAGAAGATGAACCAATCTCCAGAAGGCACAAAGTGTTCTCCATCTATTAGATACAAATGTGAAACTGCAGCAACTACAGGGGCGGATCTAGAAGGTTGACATGGGGTGGCAAGCACCACCCTAAAAGGATCCCTTGCCACCCTAAGTGCCACCCTAGTTTTGCATATGACAGTTTTGTTTATTAAAATAAGATAGCATTAAAACTTTGAGCGTAGTTACAGTCAACATGAATATAAATGATAAAACTGAATATATTGCATATTGTTACCCTCCCACCATTAACAAATGGTTCAGCCCATAGCACGGACAGGCTTTTTCATGTTTTCAGTAGCACGAGATGCTTATGATTGTGCCAGAGCACATTTTGAACAACACCAAGGGAATTTCAGATTTCACACAGGTGGTTGGTTCTTACATTCTGGAAATGGAATGAAGGTGAGTGTTATTAACCCACTGGGGTCCACGGACACGCTGCACCTCCAAATCACATGACTGATTTAAGACGATACAGCAACAAGGTGCAGCTGCGCTTTCAGCCCATATTGAAAGGTCAAACTTTAAAGTATACATACTTATGTTTTTTAAATTTTAATTACAGGACAGTAAATCCAGAGTTATGATAAAAAAAATATGCTTTTTTGTAAATACTGTTGTTGTTGTCATGTTTGTGTGTGTGTGTGTGTGTGTGTGTGTGTGTGTGTGTGCGCGTGTGTGTGTGTGTGTGGGGGGGGTAATCATTTTCTAAGGACAGCGCCAAAAAGTAAAGAAAGAAAAAAGCCATCTCTTTCCTATCTTTCCCATCCTTTCCTATTCGACCAATTAAAAAATAGTCAACACGTGGGATTTGGTTGTTTAGGAAGAGGGGAAAGTTTGGGGAGTGACGGTAATGGCAGCGAGACAGAGCGAGTGAGTGAGAGAGAGTTTTTAGATGTGGGAGATTTGTGACGTTTAGTGTGGAGTGTGTAGTTAGTGTTGTGTTGCCTTGTGTAGTTAATCTGTTGTGTAGTCGTTTTGTTTTGTGTGTCAGTGAGGGCACTAATGAATGACACAAAGGCACATTTGCAAGCCTGTTTTCCATGGGCGCTGCTCTTGTGGCGACCTGCAGCAGGTGTTTATTGGCGTTTTCTTTCCCTTTTTCTTTTTGTTTTTAACTTTAACTTAACTTTTAACTTTAACCCTCTGGGGTCGCCAGACATGCCAGTGTGTCAAAATCACATGACCAATTTAAGACAACACAGCTACAAGATGCAGCGCGTCAGAGTCTTCATTTCAACTTGGCTCGAAAGTGCGGACTTCAAACTATATACCAGTTTTTGAATTGTGTCGATGGGCCACGTAAAACCAAAGTTATGATAAAAAATACATGCGATTTTTTTCTGAACAAAACAGTAGCATTTACAGTGGGAAGAACGGTAAAAACGGCGTTTTCTACAGACGGCGTTAGCAAACACTCTCCGCTTGCGAGTGAAAAAAGAAAAGGAAAAATCATTCTTACACCGTTTTGTTCAGAAGACATGGGGGAATCTTGAAATGTTGACCATTTAAAATAAAAATATGAAATATTAGAGATATATGACATAGGTGATTGGTTGGCTTAGAAGCCACGAAGGTCCCAATATGCAAATTTGAATGTGCCAGGCCTCAGATATGATTGGTTGTCTTAGAAGCCATGAATGCCCCAATATGCAAATTTGAATGTGCCAGACCTCAGATATGATTGGCTGGCTGGGAAGCCGTCCAGGTCCTGATATGTAAATTTGAATATTACAGTCCTTACAGAGGACTGACTCCCTGGGGACCTGGCAGAAATATATAGAAATACAATGATTACCCAGAAATACTGCATTTAGTAGAAATACTACGTTTTAGCACAAATACTATAAAATGGCAGAAATACTATAATTAAGCAGAAATATTATATTAAGTACAAATCCTATAAAATAGCAGAAATAGTATGATTTAGCACAAATGATGTATTTAGCACAAATCTTATAAAATAGCAGAAATAGTATCATTTAGAAAAAACATCCCTTCCCTATTGGTGTTAGAGTTTACCATGTTAGCCAATCAAAAAATTGATATGGCAGCATGTGACATTTGGTTGCTTAGGGAGTAGGGGAAGTTTTTAGGAGTGACACCTGCGACGGAAAGCGGGCGAACGAAAGAAAGAGAGAGTTTTCATATGTGAGACATTAGTGACATTTAGTGTGTTTGGAGGCTGTAGTTAGTGGGTTGTGTAGTTATTGTTTTGTATTGTGTGTCAGTTATACTGCTGAATTTTATATTTGCTCTAAAAAAGCTGTCACAGGCAGATTACAGTGTAAACGCGGTTCCCACATGGAAAACTGGACTGATGCAACTCCTGCTGTCAGACCTGCAGGGTTTAGGCAATGTGCTGTTCTCCTCTATCTTATACTGAACACAAACTACATTTTTTGGACTTGCACAAATAATTTGTGTGCCTTCTTATTTGATGCAGCACACCTGATTGTTTTGTAAACAGATTTAAATGGTTGTATAAAAAACGCCTGAGGCCTTGGCTGCATTTTTAGGCCATATTATTTTGTTGTTTGCAAAACTTGTGCATAATTTTTAGAAATGTACAATTTCTATTTGCATTTCAAGTTATGAAAATGATTCGTTAAACATGTTTGTGGGTTTTACAGTAAAAAATATAACTTTTTTCCACTCGGATTTTGAATTTTTTATCCGAATTTCAATCAACTGTGCTAATATAGTATACCAAAATGAAAAGATAACTCAAATTTCAGATATTTGAGGTTGTGCCGAAAATAATGATACCAAACAAGGCAAGAAAATCATATTTTAAAGGTGAAATATAGAGGTAAAATCAAAAGTAGTCAAAAACGGCCAATTATACCCTGGACCCCAGAGGGTTAAGGAGGGGTATGTGTGTATATCAACCAGGGCTGGTGTAATAATTCTACTGTGCGGGAGCGGTTGTGTCTTCCTGACATCGAGCTCCTTTCAGTATCCGTCAGGCCATTTTACTTACCAAGGGAATTCCCTCAAATTTTTGTCACTGTTGTTTACAATCATCCTAAAGCTGACGTTAAAGTTGCTGCTTGTCTGGACAAAAGAAAGTTGTGTTGCCCTTCACCGTTGTTGAAGGCAGACAAAATAGGGAGTAGCCAAGGCCATAAGTCAGGCTTGCTAGGAGTTAGAAAGAATGTGAATGTTTAGGTTTTTACGACTAGGTGGGGGCCACTAGAGGCTATAAGAGCTTGAGTAACCCTCCACCAGTTAGAGATTGATGCTGTCTGCGTACAGTGTTCATCTCCCACACGTGTGTTTCATTAAAAATCATCGTTTGACGTGACCTTTCTGGACTATTGTTGTTGTTTGGATTTCCTCCTGTATTCCTCCTTAATATTTGAACCCTAACATTAGCCTCTTATGTCCTTGTCTAGTCTTGTGTTTTTTGTATTACTTTTCCCTGGAACAGTCTCTCACAGTATGTTCTCTAAAACCTAAAAGAGGAATTATGGATTGGATCAACTGGTCCCTGAATGCAATTGACACCCTTTTCTCAACGAGAAGTCTGGGCTCGGGTGAGCCTGAGTGCTGAAGATATCTACCTATTCGGAACCATGATAGCAGGGTTCTTGCTGATCGGAGCTGGCTTGGCCCTGACTTATCGAAGAATTAAGAAAGCGGAACCGGCTGTTCAAACCCCCACAAGGCTGCCCGCTGGAATTGAAACGATGGGAAGAGGCATGAGTTTCTCAAAATGGGCTCATTGAGTGCAGCACAGATAAGATCTTGGAAAGGCTTACGGCTGCTGTGAATACTGAGAATAAGACCTCTGAGTGCAAACTGGATTACATCTTGGAGGGGCTCGCTCGGAATAACATCTCTGAGTGCAAATTGGATGGCATCTCGGGGAGGCACACTGTCGTGAGTTCTCAGAATCGGCTCCTTGAGCACAAGAAATGAGAACATCACAGAACGCAAGTATGGCGAAGCTCGCGGCTCTCCAACGGGAGATTGAGAGACCAGTGTTGGACTGTAGAACTGCTTTGAAATTCATATGAGCTGTTCGCACTAAAGTAAAAAGCACCATCACTTCATGCGGATACCCTCTCTGCGCCAGCTACGGTCGCAAGGCTGGAGCCGTACAAAAACACCCTGATAACAGACTGTGTTTTGACTGTTCCTTCCCATTCCATGCAAGGCCACCTGGGTTGGCTGGAAGACTGTTTACTTAGCCTAGCAGGGCGAAGGACACTGTCTCAGCTGAACTCTGGAGACGCACACACTTACATATACACTGATATGCACACACTCATCCCCCCTCCCCCTCCAAACGCCTTTGACGCTTATTCCCTTCCGATGCTGACGGTGGATCAAGGAGACCAGCGCATAGGCTGCAGGCCCGGATGTACTGTCTAAATCGGCTGTCTCTCACCCTTTACCCACCCCTGTTGCTTGTTATGTGTTTCTTTGGTGTATTAAGAGTTTTTTTTCATGTGCTATGTGCAGAGGTGTTTTTTTCTGTTCTCAAACTGATCTCCCTGTTGGAGCTCAGTCTGGGGGGAGTTATTTTTTTTTCTCCTTATCTTTCCTCATGTGGTGCATTTTCCATTGTTATACCCCTCTGACCTGTCTTCCCCATGTGATGTTTTGTGTAATGTATGTATGGTCGGAGGGTAAGATGGCGCCGCCATTGCGTGCAATAGGTCGGCAGCCTTATGAAATTTCCCCTTGTGGGACTAATAAAGGTATATCAATCAATCAATCAATCAACAACCTCAAAAAAGCTTGGCTTGGTATGAAAACAATGGCAGGGCTACAGACAAAAGGTAAAAGTAATATTACCTTAGAGGGGTTTACCTCTGACAAACATCTGGCAGACAGTCTTAACAGTTTTTACCTTCGTTTTGAGAACTTTGACTGTTCTAGGCAGACCAGCACACTGAGGTGAAAGACCATCACTCCCCCATCAATTTGTATTGATGAGAGGGGGGTAGCTAATTTTTTTAGACACACTAAAAGCAAGAGTCCTGGACCTGACAACATCTGTGGACAGGTACTGAGAACTTGTGCTGATCAGCTGAGTGGGATTTTTCACCATATTTTCGCACTTTCTTTAGAGCTACAGACAGTACCTAAGATTTGGAAACATGCTATCATTGTTCCTGTTGCTAAGGGCAGTTCTCCTAAGATACTGGATGATTTTAGGCCTGTGGCTCTGACTTCTTTAGTGATGAAGTCTTTTGAGAAGATAATTAAGAAGGAGATTTTAATGGATGTTGAACACCATCTTGACCCCTTCCAGTTCACCTATAGAGCCGGGAAAGGTGTGGAGGATGCTGTTGTCACACTCCTACATCTCTTGTATAAGCATCTTGAGGCCCCTCACACCCATGCAAGATTATTATTTGCTGACTTTTCATCAGCATTCAATACAATTAAACCTTTCTTACTTGCTGACAGCCTTTACAATCATTTCGAGCTTGACACTAGTCTGCGTCTCAACTGCTCCGATACTCCTGACACATACGGGATCACTACAGGTTATTCAGACTATTAGGTCACAATGCGTGAGGGTGAATCATGTATTTTTTGATGTGCTCTCCTCCTCTACTGAATCACCCCAAGGGTGCTGCCTCTCTCCCCTTCTGTTCATTCTGTACACAAATGAGTGTCGCAGCAATTTCACGAACAGACACATCCTGAAGTTTGCTGACGACACAGTGATCGTTAGTCTTCTAGTGGGGGACGAGTGAGGCAATAGACAGGTTGTAGAGGATTTTGTGAATTGGTGTGATGAGTCCTTCCTGTCACTTAATGTGTCAAAAAGTAAAGACATGATTATTGATTTTAGGAAGTCCTCTTATAGCTCATCACCTACTATCATTAAAACTGCCGATATTGGGATAGTTGAGAGTTATGAATATCTAGGTGTGGTACTGTCAAGGTTCAAAATTATTGAGGAGGAATCCAAAAATAAGCACAGATCCGGGCGGGTGCAATTAGACGGCATTTTAATGAATTACACATGTGTGAGTTCAACAACCCAATCAGTATTGAACTGTCTTACAAAAGTCAAAACAAAGACTTTATAGAGGTGAGAATTGTACCGCCCCCTCTTCTGTTGCTAGGCAGATTTAATACAGCATACGTCAACTCAAAACCACAATGACTTTTAACATAGTTTAAAACAGAACATTGTCTTCGCGTCGAAGCCAGATGCTTCCTGTCTCCATCCTCGGACGCTTATCTTCTGGAACATCTGGTGTACTTCCTGGAACAGACTAACACGTACGCCTCGACTTTGCAGCCATAAGCAAAACATATTTCAACTCTTGCCTACTAAATGAGTCTATCTAATTTGTGTGTGCGTGCACGTGCGGGGGCGCGTGCGTGCTGTGTACTGCGTACGTGTCATGACCTCTCTCACTATATGTATCTGTATGTGTGTGTATGGGTGTCCCGCCCTTAAATGCTCTCTCATCTCACCCGTTGCACTTCTGACCTGTCACCAGAACAGAGGCTCATCCTTACATGTAATACCCTAACTGGAACTATATATGTAATATGTTGAGTAAATGTTTAATCAAGAGCCTCTACTAAAAGCTTAATACAGTTTCATAACCTACTCACAGTAGTTGCACTCAGCGTCTGCTTTCAGTTTCACTTCTGCAAAAGCATGTAACTTCCTGTCAGCCTGCACTCAGTCTCTCACCCACTGAAGTCTGAACTTCAGTGTAAGAATATAAAAACATTCAAAAGCCTTTAAAATTATAGATTCAACTCAACAGTTTAAAGTGGTTCTTCTTGGACCTGTAATAAAGACTGATATAATACCCATATATTTGAACACCTGAATGCATCTGAATGCAACATCACTATTAATACTGAAATGGTAATGATGATTATCCTAATAGCAGCAAATAATAGCAGTAAAATATTTCTCCTCTGGACAGTACTTGACCATAAACTGTGTTTTGAATCTCATGCTGATGCCACTACTAAAAAAGTTCAACAAAGACTGTTCTTTTAAAGGAAAATTAGATCTTTTAATGTCTCATCTGAGGAGATGTCTTTGTTTTATAGAGGTTTTATTGAATCTGTGATGTCTTTTTGTATCGCTGCCTGGTTTGGTAACCTGACAGTGAAAAATAAGAATCGGTTGGGACTTCTGGTAAAAACTGCTAGCAAAATTTCAGGGCGCTGGCAACAATGGACTTTTGGCCATCGACAATAAAAATGTGCTTAGAAAGGCTCATTCTATTATTAATTGTTTGAACCATCCACTTCACAGTGAGTTTGAGTTGTTGCCTTCCGGCCGCCGTTCCAGAGTACTTGTTTGGAAGACTAAAAGACTCCAGGTTTCTTTTATCTCTACTGCATCTTGTCTCCTTAATGGCAAATAACTGTCCTTGGACTTTCTATCACTATTATTGTCATTATTATTTTATAGTATTGTTCTGTTTATTTTTATCCTGCTGCCAAACTAATTTCCCCTTCTGGGACAATAATTTTGGTGGTCTAACAATTTTTTTACTGGCACACATTTGTTGGGCATCTTCTGGTGAAACCTGATTGTTCTCTCATATTAGTTTTAGTAATATTTTTAAATGGTTGTACAAAATGAAAAAAAAGCCAGCAGGTGTATTGACTGCATTTTTAGATAAGTAGCTGTATATCATTACAAAATGTGTGCATAAGTTTTCAAAATGTACAATTTATATTTGCATTTCAAGTTATAATTTTTTTTAAAAATACTACTAGGATTTTAAATTTTTTGTGTCAGATTGTTAATATTAATATGGTATGTCAATGAAAACACAACTAAATTCAGACACGTGAGGTTGAG
This sequence comes from Pelmatolapia mariae, assembly GCF_036321145.2. NCBI lineage: Eukaryota > Metazoa > Chordata > Actinopteri > Cichliformes > Cichlidae > Pelmatolapia > Pelmatolapia mariae. The sequence continues at coordinate 10,924,484 of NC_086229.1, forward strand.
CTGAAAAGAATGATACCAAGCAAGGCAAGGGGGAAAAAAATGAAACAATCTGAAGGTCAAATACAATTGTAAAATCAAAAGGAGTCAAAAGCAGCCAGTTATATTTTGGACCTCAGACGGTTAATCCAACAAATCTTGAAAAATTAGGTGTAAATTTTTGTTCATGGAAGTGCAGATTTCTGACATTTTGTGTAATTTAAGCAACAATTTGACATTTTTTTCCTATCAAAACAGTGCAAAACTTAAGTTAGATTTGTTTGTAAAAGAACCGCCCCATGTTGTGTAGCTTTCTAGATTTTGTACTTATTGGGCTACATATTTATTTATTATACAGGCTACACAGTACATAAGATCAAAAATCACATGTAACTAAAGTGTTTAATTATGTGGGCTACAGAAAATAATCAAGTTTATATGAAAAACTATATTTTTCTATATATTATATTATATTATATTATGGGCAGCACGGTGGCACTGTGGTTAGCCCTGTTGCCTCACAGCAAGAATTCCACCATCAGGCCTTGGCGGGGTCTTTCTGTGTAGAGTTTGCATGTTCTCCCCGTGTTTGGGTGGGTTCCCTCCGGGTACTCTGGCTTCATCCCACCATCCAAAGACATGCACTTTGTGGGGATAGGTTAATTGAAAACTCTATATTGCCCATAGGTGTGAATGCAGGAGTGAATGTGAGCGCGAATGGTTGTCTGTCCCTGTGTATTAGCCCTGCGACAGACTGCCTACCTGCCCTATGACAGCTGGGATTGGCTCCAGCACCACCCCCCCGTTACCCTGAAACGGATAAGCAGAAGTGAATGGATGGATGGATATTGATTGACTGATAATACTTTATTCATCCCGAGGGAAATTATATTATATAGAAAAATATATATACTAAATTTATAAGAAAAATGTGTATACTTACTGCATTTTAACCATATGTAACAACCTGCGTATGTGTTTGAAAAAAAATATTTACAGACTGACATATTAAGAATAATGGAATAAGCTCATATTTGATTTCTTGTCTTGAAAATGTATGCCTTTATTTTGATAGTCTGGCAGAGATAGGAAGTGAGGAGAATGGAGCCACATAGTTGTTTGACCTCTCCATCTCTGCATCAGTTTTAAGTCTTTGATAAATGTGGATTCAGGTATTCTGAACCCATCTTTGGACATTACTAAGTAAATATTAAAACTCCATCAAAGACTCCTGATGTGGATGCTTGGAGAAGGAAAAAGGGGACAAAGTGGAGTGTCGAGCTGAGGCTTCATTCACTGGAAACCTACAGTTATTTTTCCTTATTTCTAGTGTTTGCATGTTCACAGCTGAAATAAAGCTGCGTCTGTGACTTCATCCTGTTGTGTTTGTGTCCAGTCCTGCCTGCCACACAGCAGGACTGGACATACAGGACAAAGTCTAAGATTTTTATCTTTTTGTTTTTAATGAATCTTTGGGATGGCTGTAGCTCAGGAGGTAGAGCAGGTTATCTGCTGATTGGAAGGTTGGTGGTTCGATTCCTGGCTCCCTCAGTTTGCATACCAAAACTCCTTGGGCAAGATACTAACCCCTACTTGCTCTCCGATGCATCCATCAGATGCATAGTTAGTGTTAGTGTATGCATGTTAGTTAAAAATGTCATGATCCTGGGTCCTTTTGACCCAGCGTTTTGTGTTTTTCTATTGTGATTTTGGTTCTGTTCTTCCTCTGTTTAGTGTTTATTCAGTTCTGCCCATGTGTTCCTGTGTGTAGTCCGCGTTTCTTAGTCTGTGTCCTTGCTTGTGTAGTTCCTGTTTTATTGTGAAGGTCTGTGTCTGATGTCAGTGTGTTCTGTTTACGTTTTCCCCTGCCTCGTCAGTTGTGATGTCTTCCAGGTGTGTTCCCCTCCTGTTTCCCTTCCCCTGATTCCTGGCGTGTGTATTTATAATGTGTGTTAGCTTGTCCTCGTTGCTGTTTCGTCTGTGTTATTCCCCTCCATTTTCCTGTGTATTCTGGCCGCATTATTCTCCCTGCATCTCCGTTTCATGTTTCAAGGTTGCAGGTTTGTTTTTGCTTAGCTTTTCCCAGTTTAGTTCATTCTTAGGTTTGGGGTTTTCGCCCACCTCTTCTCCGTTTGTGTCACCCTTTGGTTATTAAAGCTCGCTCACCACTTAAGCAGTCTGCATCTTGGGTCCTTATCTACACTCCACACGTCTGCCACATCGGGCGTGACCGAACGAAACAGCCAACACATGGATCCAGCAGACTTGCCCGGGGAGAGCGATCTGATGCGAGTCCAACGCCTGGTCGAGTGGATAACCCACACCTCGAATATGAGAGCTAGGATCGTGGGGATAAATGGCATTGAGGAGATCTTCAAAGGAAATCCCTATCTCCGCCAGGTCAGAGGATGTTCGGACTTATTGGCCAACTTGTATGAAGCCCGGGAGGCGGCGGACGTCCAGCAGCTAACCCAGCAGCAACAGCCAACAGCCACCCCGGAGCAGCTGCGTCAGCCTCACCTGCCGGATGCGAGTTTACCCGGCCTGTCGGAGCCGGCTGCGGGGAAGAAACGTCGATCGCGCCGCCGGCACGCCACCCCACGGCCGGACATTCGGACTTCTACATCGTCGGCTGTGGTGGGTGAGGACTCTTTTTCCGTTGTGGATTGTGGAACTGTTTGTTCTGGGGCAGTGTTTTGTGCTGCAGATAGCAATGTAAACAGCTTATCGCCTGCTCAGCCATTCTCAGCTCAGTTAGCTGCTACGCAGCCGCTCTCCACTCAGTCTCCAGTGTCAGTCGCTCACTCACCGTCAACTCAGTCTCCGGTGCCGCACTCTGCTCAGTCTCCGGTGCCGCACTCTGCTCAGCTTCCGGTGCCACACTCTGCTCAGTCTCCAGTGCTCCCAGCTTCACCCTCAGTGCAGCCTCCAGAGCTCCCAGCTTCACCCTCAGTGCAGCCTCCAGAGCTCCCAGCTTCACCCTCAGTGCAGTCTCCAGAGCTCCCAGCTTCACCCTCAGTGCAGTTTCCAGTGCTCCCAGCTTCACCCTCAGTGCAGTCTTCAGTGCCCCTTTCGGCTCAGTTCCCCCCAGTGTCACCTGTAGTTCAGTCTCCAGTGCCTCCAGTGTCACCTGTAGTTCAGTCTCCAGTGCCTCCAGTGTCACCTGTAGTTCAGTCTCCAGTGCCTCCAGTGCCACCTGTAGTTCAGTCTCCAAAGCCTCCTGTAGTTCAGTCTCCGGTGCCTCCGGTGCCGCCTGTAGTCCAGGCCCCAGTGCCGCCTTTAGTCCAGGCCCCAGTGCCGCCTGTAGTCCAGGCCCCAGTGCCGCCTGTAGTCCAGGCCCCAGTGCCTCCAGTGTCACCGTTACTTGTAGTTCAGGCCCCAGGGCCACCTGGTTCACCCGTTCACTCCACGCAGGGAGGAAGTCTTACGTCTTCTCAGTGTACTTTTCAGGGGTTAGCCGCCGTTGGTACAGTTTGCCACTCCAGGGCTTCCCCAGAGGCTAGGTGTCAGGCCCCAGCTAATTCTGGACCCCTGCAGTTTAAGCAGCCCCCTGAGTACCACCTCATGTCAGCGTTGCCTGGGCAGGGCCAGTGCTCTGGGCAGTGCCAGTTGCTTTCATGTGTGCTAGTGGCCTCCATGGCTGCTGGCTTAGTGATGGCTTCTGCTGGAGGGTCCGTGGGACCGCTCCGGCCTTCATCTCGTGTCTCCGCTGGAGGGTCCGAGGGACCGCTCCGGCCTTCGTCTTGTGTCTCCGCTGGAGGGTCCGAGGGACCGCTCCGGCCTTCGTCTCTAGTCTCCGCTGGAGGGTCCGAGGGACCGCTCCGGCCTTCGTCATCAGTCTTCGCTGGAGGATCCAAGGGACCCGTCCAGCCTGCAGCGCCTCCGGCTTCCACGCCGCCGCCTGCTGCAGCGCCTCCGTCTCCGGCTTCCACGCCGCCGCCAGCTGCAGCGCCTCCGTCTCCGGCTTCCACGCCGCCGTCAGCTGCAGCGCCTCCGTCTCCGGCTTCCACGCCGCCGCCAGCTGCAGCGCCTCCGTCTCCGGCTTCCACGCCGCCGCCAGCTGCAGCGCCTCCGTCTCCGGCTTCCACGCCGCCGCCAGCTGCAGCGCCTCCGTCTCCGGCTTCCACGTCAGCTGCCGCCTCTTCATTCACGCCAGCTGCAGCGCCTCCGTCTCCGGCTTCCACGCCGCCGCCAGCTGCAGCCTCACCATCCTCGCCAGCGGCAGCCTCACCATCTATGCCGCTGCCTGCAGCGCCTCCGTCTCCTACGCCGTCGCCTGCAGTGCCTTCGTCTCCGGCGTCCACGCCGTCGCCTGCAGTGCCTTCGTCTCCGGCGTCCACGCCGTCGCCTGCAGTGCCTTCGTCTCCGGCGTCCACGCCGTCGCCTGCAGCCTCATCCGCTACGCCAGCTGCAGTCTCCGAGTCTTCAGCGTCGCCTGCTGCCGCCCCGTCTGGTCCAGCCTCCGAGTCTTCAGCCCCGTCTGGTCCAGCCTCCGAGTCTTCAGCCCCGTCTGGTCCAGCCTCCGTGTCTTCAGCCCCGTCTGGTCCAGCCTCCGTGTCTTCAGCCCCGTCTGGTCCAGCCTTCGTGTCTTCGCCTCCAGCTAACCGGCCACTTTCCAGGCCGCTGGCCAGGCGCCATCACCGTCGTGGGCGGCCCCCAGACTCCCTTCGCCTGGGTCCCCACCGTTGCCGTCCTCACGGCCGGCCCCCTGAACTGTCCGGGCTCCTGTGTTGTCGGCCACCGGGCCGGCCCCCTGAACGGTACCCACGTCGCCGCCGCTGCCGTCCTCATGGCCGACCCCCTGAACTGTGCCCACGTCGCCGCCGCTGCCGTCCGCACGGCCGGCCCCCTGAACTGTCTGGGCTCCGGTGCTGTCGGCCCCCTGGCCGTCCCCCTGAACTGTGTCCACGTTGCCGTCCTCACGGCCGGCCCCCTCAGGTGTTCTGGTTTGGACTGTTTTCTTGAGCTCTGGTGTGTTTCTTTTCTTTTGGTTTTGGGACTCGTGTTTTGTTTTTTGCTGTCTAGTGCACCTGTTTTGTTTTGCTCCGAGCCCTCCGTCCTGGACCCCCGCCGCCCGCCCTGGTCGGGTTTTCTGTTTTTCTGGCGGTTTTGTTTTTCTTGTTGGGCTGTCTGGGGCCAGCCTTCGAGGGGGGGGGTACTGTCATGATCCTGGGTCCTTTTGACCCAGCGTTTTGTGTTTTTCTATTGTGATTTTGGTTCTGTTCTTCCTCTGTTTAGTGTTTATTCAGTTCTGCCCATGTGTTCCTGTGTGTAGTCCGCGTTTCTTAGTCTGTGTCCTTGTTTGTGTAGTTCCTGTTTTATTGTGAAGGTCTGTGTCTGATGTCAGTGTGTTCTGTTTACGTTTTCCCCTGCCTCGTCAGTTGTGATGTCTTCCAGGTGTGTTTCCCTCCTGTTTCCCTTCCCCTGATTCCTGGCGTGTGTATTTATAATGTGTGTTAGCTTGTCCTCGTTGCTGTTTCATCTGTGTTATTCCCCTCCATTTTCCTGTGTATTCTGGCCGCATTATTCTCCCTGCATCTCCGTTTCATGTTTCAAGGTTGCAGGTTTGTTTTTGCTTAGCTTTTCCCAGTTTAGTTCATTCTTAGGTTTTGGGTTTTCGCCCACCTCTTCTCCGTTTGTGTCACCCTTTGGTTATTAAAGCTCGCTCACCACTTAAGCAGTCTGCATCTTGGGTCCTTATCTACACTCCACACGTCTGCCACATCGGGCGTGACAAAAAAGCACTGACAAAGCACATGAGTCCATTTAGCAGTCATATTTATCCAGGAAACATAAACACGTAAAGGAGCTCATCGCAGTTGTGGAATTACAGGGATTATTTTACATAACCATCATCTTTATCATTGCATTAATTATCATTTCATCCAAGCATTTATTGAAGTTGCTGGCATTATGTGATAATTTGTATTACAGGGGTTATCATAATCAAATATTAACATGTTTATTACAGGTGCAGTTATAACCACTTTAAATCGTTGAGTTAAATCTATAATCTTAAAAGCTTATATGCTGAGTATATTGTTACAGTAAAATAGTAGCTGAGCAAAGGCCTGAATGTATTCAGCTTCTTGTTGCATTTGAGTTTGCCTAGCAACAGGTGACAGAAGGAGGACAAGTCTATGGGGACCTCAAAGGCCTGACCTCATCACTATATTTGGAAGAGGATGCCAGAAACGGGAACTTCTGTGTCTGCATTTATCTCTTAGAATAGATCATTATCTGTAGAAGAGGCAAATAATGTTCTTAAGATGCAAATAATGTGCTTGTAAACGCAAGAGGGGGCGTTACAATACCCTGATATTATAAAAGCAATCTGAAGTGTATTTTTGGACGGGGATTTACAACTGATGTGTTGCAGTTTACATCTCCCCATGCTGCGTGTATTCATTAAAATCAATTGTTTGATCGACCTCTTCTGGACCATCATTGTTTTACTCTCGTCCTCAATTTCGGACCCGTAACATTTGGTGCATTGGCCGGGGTTGAGGGGGGAGACAGTTGGAGATTGAGACCGAGAGGGTCCGAGGCGCTCGAACGGGCAGACACGAGTCAGTGGTCGAAGTGAGTTGACATAAGCCGGCTTATTCAAAGGTAAGGCACTACCTGTTGAATTACTTCCAAAATGTGCCGGATTGGATATTGCAAAATTAAAAGTTTACTCACTGAAATTACTGGTAAATGTCTGTTTTGATTTGGTGAAAATCTCATGAGAATTGAAAGTGAAGTAATGATAATGAAACGTTAAGTGACAGTACTGATTAAAGAAAAGCAGTTGGACTGCTAAGTAAATTTAGTGTGATAGGTAATTGGTGAAGTGTTTGTGACATTAAAGTCTCAATTGAATATAAAGCCGGGCTTGGACATCAATAACATTGCTTGTGTAATTTTATGGGGTGTCTTCAAAAGTAATTAAATTTTTGTAGTACGGGATTCTGGGAATTCTAAGTGCATTGTCGGAAGGTGACGCTTCCAATTTGTCGGGGACGCTCGACATCTGACTCGGGGAGGGATAGTTCACTTGGCAAGTGTGGAGAACAACGACGCTCCAAAATAGCTACTGACTAGGTCAGTTTACCGTCCGGGGCGGTGGTTTGCACTTTTTTGGTCAGCAAAGTTCGGAACTTGGGCGTAGGACGCTTTTAAATTGTGTTAGGGTCTTAGATATGTGACCACGGTCCGGGGCCGAGACTGGTTAATTGATCGCAAAAAACTTGGAGTTTATCCCTTGGAGGCTTAATTTAAATTTGTCAAAATTCTGTAGGTTGTGCAATCTTAGGCCTGATATTTGTTGTTATTGTAATTATAAGACGTCTGTGTAAAATTGTGTGTGAGAGGAGTCTGTGAGTCAGGCTGGTATTATTTTTAGACTGTGTGTGTGTGTGTGTGAAAATGCAAATGAGGCAGCTGCGAAGTCCCTAGAGTTTTAGGAAGTTTATAGAGACTGTTACACATTGCTGAACGCCTGTATTTAAGACGCTGGTTTTGTTTATTACAATACTGTAAGTAAAGTTTTATTTTTTGCCATGACTGTATGACTTTTTGCTGGGTTTTGAGATAGGATACATAAAATGTTGATACTTAGGACCGTTATTTGGGGCCTGAAAACTGAAATTGACTTTGAAATAATTTCATTAATAAATATGTCTGTAAGTGATGTCTCTTTTGGTGTCTAGAAGTAAGATGTTTTAGGATTTTTAGATGGGTTTTGTTTCAGTTTGAGATACTATACACAGTTACATTTGGTGTTTCTCAGGTATTGTGGTTGACTTTGCGTGATACATATAGGTGTAAGTCGTTTGATGTTTGTTGGGCAAAGGAGGACTTTAGAAGATTGTAAGTGGTTTTTTAGTCCGATAATATATAAGTAGTTAGATTTGACAGACTTTTTACATTTTGGTTTTATGTTAATATAGGTTGCAACGGGCACAGAGGAAACACAGCACAACATCTTAAGGGTTTAAAATAATAATAAATAAATGAATAAATACAGGGAAGTTTCGTAAGGGTTTTTGTGTGTGTTGTTGGGGATAGTTTTTTGTGGGTTTTTAGGGGGAGTGTGTGTTTGTGTGTGTCAAACGGAGATAACATGAAAACAGAGGAATTAGAGACTAGAATGTCCTAGAAAGCAATAAAATGCAAATTAAGAAGCTGTGAACTGCTTAAACCACAGTTGGTTTCACAAGTACTGCTGCAAACATTGTTGAATACGTGTGTTTAAGACGCCATTTATGTTGATTAGAGGGTTATAAATAAAGTTTTGAGTTGCTGTAGTGGATGTATAGTAATTGACTGAGTTTTGAGTTATATATATATAAATATATATGTATATATATATATATATATATATATATACGGAGTGCATTGTATATACTTAAGACTAACATATTACTTTCAGTAGTAACCTCTCTTCAGAAATAAAGGCTGTGGTGTTTTATTTTTCCAGTTATGCGTGTGCTGTGAGAATGATTAGAGGTTTCAATTGTTCTTATTTCATTTGCTCCTTCTGAGTTTGAAAAGCATGCCTGTAAAATACTCTTAGGAAAGCGTATTTTGAGTGATTTTAACTGGGTGAATGATGTCACAAAAACTGACAAATGCAAAAAACTTGGAATATTTAAAAGTGTGCATGAAATAAGGGTGTATTGTTTTAGACCAAGACTTAGTAAAACTAAAGAGGGTTTGTAGACTGTAAATATGAAAAAACAAGTGTTTGATTAATTTGTAGAAACAGGAAAGAGAAACAGAAAATACTGTGGTGCTGTGTGTGTGACAGGAAGGTGTGTGTGTGACTGACTGTGTCAGGGGAGCTCCCAGAGAAATAGACAGACGAGTTAAATTCTAAGAAGATGAAGCGAATGCATGTTTTAAGAAAAAGTAATAAAATTATATTAATTACAGGTTTTAGAAAAGAGAAAGACAGAGGAAAATAAATACATGAACTAACAATTACATTAATGAAGTGAAAACGCACGTACACTAATTGTTACATGTGAAATTATTGTTGGAAAGTTAATACACACATGAAATAAAGAAAGCAGTTTACACTCCTTTAATTTACAGAACCAGTGTGTCCCCCAGACCTGATAACACCCTTGCCCAGTTGGCCCCCGTATCAGGCGAGCATGGAAGGCTGGACAGCCCATGACGGGTAAGATCCCACCTCGAAACCCTGGGACAACCTAAGGCAAGGCGCAGTCACGATTGCTTGAACCTAGGTCCCCAAGTGAGCCTGGAGTCACTGGAGGAGACGGGACTTCAAGGGTAAAGCCGCTGGGCACAGGCGGAATAAAGAAAGCAGTTTACAGGCGGATGGGAAATGTCATTAACAATGACCAGTGATGAGCCAAAGAGAGAAAACACACCCTGTCAAAAGGAGTCTGAAACACTGCAAAAGAAACATTTACAAGATCACAAAGATCACAAAGAAACATTTATAAAAATCACACATACAAACAGAAAATGCACTAACGTTACAGAGATAAGCTCATGAAGATTAATGCATAGATAGTGATTAAAACTTGGCTAAGAACACAAACATATGTAATTAAATCAGCTTGCTAATTTCATGAGTGTTAAAATGGTGTGAGTGTTGAAGAAAATACACTTAAAACACACTTGGATAAAATAGAGTTGTGGAATAACTCAAAAGAAGCTGTATGACAGGGGAGTGAGTTATGGAAAAACAAAAGAAAAGTGATTAAAGTAGTTTTTAAAAGAGTGACTTAGGAGTGCTCTCGTACTGAGTGATTAAAACCGGTGATTAGTATAGAAAGAAAATGAAAATAATTGAATAATGTGATAAGGTTTAAACATGTATTTCTCTTGCCAAGTTTACTTGTGGAGATATGATTCAGTATGTAAATTAGCTGGAGTGAGTGACGACAGAGGAGCTTCCTGTGTGTGTGATTGAGGCCTTAAGGAAGGGAAGCAAAGTAGACTGTTCAGAGGTGCAGATTTGGACAAGAAATTTATAATTTAGTGTTGACACATTGTTATAACGTGTTTATATTTTAGGCTGAATCTAAGTATGGTGAAGTGTCTATGGGGACATGGTTATGTGTAAAACGGTGCAGCTTTTGACGAGGTTTTCAGTGCATTGAATGGGTGAAATTTAAGATTGTTTAAGATTTTTTGGGGCTGTTGTTTTTCATTTTAATAGAGGGAGTTTTGATAAACATGGACATGTCTAAAAGGGCCCATAGTTTTTGTAATAGTGCACTTAAAGAACCTGTCAGGTGATTTTGTTTTGTGTTTTGATGAGCTAATAATCAGCTCTCTTTTTTCTCATTTTTGTTCTGAAGCAGGCCTGGAAGAGAGTGAACTAACAGCGCTGACAAAATTTCCGGACAAACAAATATGAGGTGACCTTTCCAGATTATAACTGGCTGAGGAAGGCTACCTGTGGGGGCCTGATCAGATTGAATGTCCCTGTCTAAAAGGATTGTAGCGAGCCAATCCAGACAAAAGCATAAAGAACTATTTTCTAAAAAAGAGAAAACAAAATAAAACAAATGAATGATCTCATTTTGCTGATGTGGAGAATCTGATTATTCGTGCGGGAGTCTCGAATATTGGAAATATGATGTGTGAATGCATGTGAGTGAGTGTGTGACTGGACCAAGGTGAGGATGAATAAAATGTTGACAAACAGGAGGAGTGGAAGACTTAATTCTGGGGATGCTGATGTTTGCTTGGAGGGAATTTTTGTTTTATTTACTGGGGTTGGATTATGTTATTACATTATAAAATGCTAAACGCTAAAAGGGAAACATTGTTTGATATAACTCATGTTACCATTAACTGAAGAAACACATGACTGATGACTGTTTTGTTTTAAGTTTTTTGTTATGACACAAATTGGATCATACAGGGGGAGAGTTGAGTATGAAATGTAAAGTACAGGTTTTGTTTCCAGGAAATTCCAAGGATCCAGACTTTTGCATGGAGCAAGGAGTTTGAGAAGATTTGACATGAAGATTAAATTGACTTTATTCCTTAAACACAGGTTTGCAGGGCTGGAGCAAAATACCTGAGAGGAGGATGGCTGAGGTGTTTGGAGAGATGATATGACTAACCGTTTTCCTTTAATTTCTTAAGCCCGGGTGATGCACTTTGAGTTTTGAGTTTTTATTTATTTGGACACATCTGATGTGTCCAAATATAAAGGGGAAATTTAAGAGGTAATTTGAAATGGGTTCTAGGATCATTTTATGACTTTTTGAGTTTTTGATCATTTAGATATGGTAAAACTGGGGCAGAAATTGTTATGTTTAAGTTAAAGGATTAAAATGAACTGAATCCTGGTTAGAAGATAAAATGCCGGTGTTCATGAGAAGCTGTACACCAAATTTAAAGGGAAATTGTGGGACATTTTTGAATAAAAGATATGCTTTGGGGAAAACTAGTGAAGATTTTAGGAGTAGAAAATGTTTGATTTCTTTTTCATCTTTAGAATAAGCGGTTATAATACAGGCTTACACATACAGATATTACATAGATTTATTTCTAAGGTAGAGGAGAGAGTTTCTTAAGAGAGTGTTAAAAGTGTCGCTGACTCAAATGAATAATATTGGAGATGATATATGTAGAAATGATTTTTTCTTACACATTACGATTGTGCTCATTAACAGAGTTGATGTTCGGTCCATTTAAGGTCATAAGCTTCGATGAGCGCGATGTCTCAGTCGATATATTGCGGGGGACTTGGAGCAACAGAAGGATAAACAGCATTCACGCTTACAAACACACATGATTTAAACATAGGCGAGGCCAAAGGCCAGGAATTCATTTAGCTTTTAACTGTATAGCTCCTAACTTGCAGGGATGGTGTGGAGTGTAATGAATGAATGCAAAACATGCTTACAGACACAAACATGACAGAGATTTATTTTGTAGGGTAAAGGTGGAACACATGTTGCTTTGTTTCTGCTTAGCAACTACTGAGGCGGTGAAACAAAATGTTGTAGATAATGGAAACTTGTCTAACTGGCATTAACGGTAACTTTTGCATGTTATGTATATGCTTGAAGTAAAAAAGAGGTGTAAATCCTGATAGAAAATTTTGAAGCGTGCTTTCTAGCGGAGATTTAGGTTGGCATGGGGATGGTGTATATTTTACCCGGGGTGTGTTTAATAGAACTAAAAGCGTTGCTCACACACATAAAGAGCATTGAGATTAAGTAAAGTTAATATAAAGGATAAAGCCCAGAACATGATATTGTGAACCAAGTTTGAATAATTAAAGGAACATTAGATGAACACAGTAGGTTAGTGAGGTGTAGCAGAGAGAGGCTGTTTGTTTTCTATCCCTTACAGGAGAAGATTTCCACTAGAGAGGGACCCAGAAAAGGAGCAGAGACCACTTAAGCATGAAGTGTTTTCAAGTAGGAGCTGGCGTTTTATTACTGGACCACCTAGATGACATGAGGTTATCGTCTGATTTGCTGAGTCAGGGGACGGCTAGAGAGGGTCAGAGCGAAGGCAGTGGACCTGGGAATGGTGGTTTCGGGGCCCATGATGCCATTAATGGATCCAGAGGTGACAGAGTGGGTCGAAGAGTGACACAAGAAAATGGTGTAGTGACGTCTCTGGAAGAGACGTCAAGAGAGGGAATTGTGGAATTACAGGGATTATTTTACATAACCATCATCTTTATCATTGCATTAATTATCATTTCATCCAAGCATTTATTGAAGTTGCTGGCATTATGTGATAATTTGTATTACAGGGGTTATCATAATCACATATTAACATGTTTATTACAGGTGCAGTTATAACCACTTTAAATCATTGAGTTAAATCTATAATCTTAAAAGCTTATATGCTGAGTATATTGTTACAGTAAAATAGTAGCTGAGCAAAGGCCTGAATGTATTCAGCTTCTTGTTGCATTTGAGTTTGCCTAGCAACAGGTGACAGAAGGAGTACAAGTCCATGGGGACCTCAAAGGCCTGACCTCATCACTATATTTGGAAGAGGGTGCCAGAAAGGGGAACTTCTGTGTCTGCATTTATCTCTTAGAATAGATCATTATCTGTAGAAGAGGCAAATAATGTTCTTAAGATGCAAATAATGTGCTTGTAAACGCAAGAGGGGGCGTTACAATACACTTACACTTACAATCAATTGTTTGACCGACCTCTTCTGGACCATCATTGTTTTACTCTCGTCCTCAATTTCGGACCCGTAACACAGTTCTCTGACCTCGTTGGTCCAGGTTCAGCACTGAAGAATGGAGGTTGATCTCTGGACTGGTCACTCCTCACAGACGGACAGCTGGATCCTGCAGACTTTGACCTCTGACCTCTGCAGACACAAACATGTTTTATTCTCTGATGAAACTGATTGAAGCAGCTGAGATCACACAGACTGCAGATAATGCAGCTGTTTCCTGTCAGTAACAGTCCTCTTAGATTAAAGTACAGATTTTTAGAGGAAAACAAAAGTCCCTGAATGCAACAGTGAGAAACAGTTTGGCTCTGTGGCTGTGATAGCTGCCGTTAGGAGCGTTCATGTGTTTATAGTTAGATGAGGAGATGTTACCATCATGGAAATGTTAAGAAATCCTGCAGCATCACGTGGCACAAACACTTTGTGTTCCTGTCATCAGCAAGCAACAGGAAGTTCATTAATAAAGGCAGGATTGAGACATAACTGTGATGGTTCTCCTTCATTCAGCTGTTACACACACCTGGGCTCACACGACGAGCCTTTGTCTAATAAAGCAACTGCTCTCTGGACTCTTTTCTGAAGAGGAGCTGCACAAACCTTGAGTTGCTTTCTAGAGCAGCGTATCATCCTCACAGAGCACAGCTGGCATGCTTGTTTCTGTTAGCTTACTAACCAGGCTAAAGTCAAACTACCCACAGCTAGCAGCTGTTTCTATCATATTTTAGGATCCAGATGTGTGAGCTCTAAATTTACACCTGTGATTAAAATAAATAGCTAAAAACAGCCAATTGCGTCCAAATATGTCTTAAAATCAGATAAACTGACAGTTACAGCTGAGCCTGTGTGTCCTTGGAGACACTGCTCTGCTACAGAAATGCATTTTAAAAACCAGGAAACATCAAAATCATTTGAATCAGAGAGTTCAGCTTACTAACAGCTCACCTCTCTGCAGCAGACAGAGGCTGGATTTTAAAATTAATGCCAAACTCTTTAGACGCGTCACTCCTTAACGACACACAGCTGGGTTCAGGTTCACGTTTGTGTTTAGTTCCTCGTTTCTTCCTGTGAATAACGATGGAGCAGTGATGTGAGTGCTGAGCTGTGACATGGAGAAGAGTCATGGACAGTTAGAGATGGTCATCTCACCTCTGAGCTTTGGTCTGGCTCTCATGTTCCCCACACAGAGTGCTTTTAGAGGGAGGGACTCCCTCCTCTCTGTCCTCACACTGATCCATGCTGCTCAATTCAGCTCACCCACACTTTCTACCTTCACCTGCAGAGGAAACACAAATCATTCATGTGCACATCAAATGAAATCCTCCTTTCCATCATGTGTGCTGTCCAAATATCAGCTGCTTCTTTCCTGCTTCATCTCAGTGTCAGCTGAATGCAGTCAGACAGCAGTGTGAGGCAGAGGAAGCTGCCATCAGCTGCTCTACTATCAGTCCACTAGATGGAGCCCTGAAGCACACACGATGCATTCACTGACATACACTGATTTAATGGTAATAAGAAAAATAAGAAGTGACAGTTTGGCTCTCTGAGTCAAGGGTGTAGATTTGGCATGGACGGAAGGGACATGTCCCCACCAATATCCAGCGATTATTGAATTGTCCCCACCAATAATTTGATCTCTTCGAGGGAAGAAAAACAAACCCAATAGAAAGAAAAAAACGATCCGTCAACGACTCATTCACCCAGCGGTGCAGAAAGAGTTAAATTACGTTCTCTAGTGGAGTCCTACATCATGTGACAAATATGTCCAATGTGATTGGCTGTGCCTTTCAGTGAGCTCTGTTTAGTTTTAGCAGCGGCAGGCCTGCGCTGCAAGGAGGAGAGGAGGATGGCAGCAAAAAGGAAGAACCTGGATATAAGAAAGTATTTTTCAAAGAAACCTGTAAGTCACTTAAAGTCAAGAAAACTCATAAAATGTGTCCGTCACAATAACGGACAGGCTATGCTAGGCTTTGGCCCACATCAGTCTAAAATTGTATGTAACCATGAATAACGTGTTTTGGAAACTAACTGCACAACAGGCAGCACTATTAGTTATCTCAGTCTCAGAGCAGCATTTCTAATTTTGATTGAAACTGTCAGAGAAAACGGCAGCCTCGAGTAAGCCAGGATATTAGTTTACAGGCTGTTAAAATTATATGTCTAACGTTCAGATGTTGGTGACACAATAATTTCATCCTAATGGCACTGACATATTCATAGGGTTAATTTTTGAGGCAAAATATCATGAGGTAGTCATGATTTTGCAAATATTCCACCTTGTAGTGCAGTTTGCACAATTTGTTTTAAAAATGCACTCACCCTACAAACATTACTGATGAGTCAAGATCTGCACAAATTGACAGAAACACTGAAGCAGCTACACATTTTATTCTTATTGTCATGTATGTCCTATTTGTCAGGTGACAGAAGAACCAACACAAAGCTCAGAGAGTAATGGTGATACAAGGTCACAGGTGAAATTGGATGATGACTTGTTGGTTCATTACTGTATTTAAAGCACATGTGTGACTGCATGTATTTGGAATGTCTCACTGTTATTTATCAGGTGTCAGAGGCAGCTCTGCCATGTTGTAGCTCAGACAGAGGTGAAGAGGCGAGGTCACAGGTGACTGACTGATGATTTGGTGCTATAGATTAACTAGTATTTATTATCATGACAATTGTTAGGCTGCTGATGTAAATTGATTCATTAGTGTATATTTGACAAAGCATCTGAATTGACAAGTCTCACTTTTTTTATGACTTGAATCAATGTGTTATTTTATCATGGCAATATATCCTAGTGCAGTCAGAGGGGAAGAGCCAGGACCAAAGGTGATCATTTTGTGGTAATCTTAGATGAGTAGTTTTATGGACAAAAACCACCAGGTCATTCAGTGTTCCCTTAGTGCTAATGTATCAGAGACTATAACTGAACTAATGTTGTTAAGTCCTTAAAGTCATATTCTTTTATTGTCATGACTGTATTTTAAGCTATTTTTTATTTTTGCATGATACTTGATTCATATGGAATGTGGCTGAAGTAAACTAAAGTCAAAAATACTTAGTCAGTAATTTGTTTAATAGTAATTTAACATTATATAATTCACATATAAACCAATGAATTGTAATTTTAAATGGTTTAAAAGCATGTAGAAAAGCATATGTAGGCAAGTATATTTCTCCTTTTTTTATCAAGAAGCAAAGACAAAAAGGGAAAAAAAAAAAGAAATGGCGCAGGGTTCAGTGGTTGAATCATCCGTCTCCACCAATGCCAAAACCAAATCTACGCCCTTGCTTTAAGTGTGTTAATGTGGACAGAAAACAAAAAAGTAAGGTGGACAAGGCAGATTTTAATAACACAAGGAGTTTGTTTTGATCTTCTGTTTTTGGTTGTTTTTTTCCCTTACAGTGTAGTTTTTAATTAAAAAGGAGGAGCATTTTTAAGAGTTACAGCTCTGTGTTCAGTACCCTCCGCCCCAAAAGCTGGAGGTGGCAGAGTTAAAGATCCTAAGATTCTTATTGGGAGTGGCCAACAGGGACACCATTAGAAATGAGTCTATTAGAGGGGCAGCTGAGGTCAAACACTTTGGGCACAGACAGTGAGACTGACATATGCTCTTTGAGTTAAATCATGTCTGTGTACAAACAGAATTTGATAACTATTATTTGGTAATATTTTATAGGAACATAGCATTTTAGAATACAAGTAATTATGAATTTTTATATTAAATCTGATTAAAACATATTTTGAAAATAAATACTACATTCATCAATGTTATTATTGTTTTATTTATTTCTAACACGATTCTTCTGTCTCAACCTCTCACTTTGCCTGAGACATACCTGATAACTAATATCTAATTATCTGTTAATGTTTTCACTAATTTAATATAAAAATTTTATTTGGTCTAATGAAGTCAGTGTGAATAAACAATGTATGTCTGTGAAGGTTCTCAGTCATCCAGGTCATTGTAGTCAAAGGAGTTTGCAAAGTAAAGCGTCTGGACTTCTTTACAACCTAAGATGCAGACAAAGCAGAGTTGTTCCTAAGAGCTTGCGCCTTGGATCCACTGTCAGGGGACACAGAGCAGACTTGATTCTACAGAGAGCACAAAATCACCTTTTAAGTGAAAGGATAAGACAGGTCCATTTCACTATAGATGCCCTCCAGATCAAGATCAGCCAGACTCTGCAGGAACTGGAAACCCTTCTACCCTCTCCAATCCTAGAAGAGGTTTACAAGTTTGTGGACAAGGCTCAGCGGGCCCAACACTCTAAAGGAAAAGAAAGACAACGCAGGAAATTTCACACCTTGCTTTCAAAAACCCACACTCCTCAGTCTGAACCCACACAACTCAGAGAAGAAAACACACCTGAAGACAGTCGGGAGAAATGGGTAAAGAACTTTTCAGACCGGAATCTCACTGAACCTGAAAAGAGGGTTTTAGCCAAAGGACTCAATTTTGCCATTTCTCCGCAACAGTTGCCCATAGTGGACCTCATCACAGCCACAGAAACCGCCATACGGATTAATAAATTATCACAGACAGAAGCAGAACAGATCAGGATGAAAGTCTCAGCCACCCTCTCCAGTGCCAAAGTCCCTCCGTCTAACCTCACATTACAAGAAAAGAAGGCCGTCGCTTCCCTGAGCAAAGACCACAACATCACTATATTACCAGCGGATAAGGGAAGGTGCACCGTGGTCCTAAACACAACAGATTACCACACAAAGATCACTACTCTCCTCAGTGACACCAATACCTACGAAGCTTTAAAGCGAGACCCCACAAGCAGCTACAAAAAGAAAGTTATAGCTCGCCTTCAAGACCTTGAAAATGACAAAATCATTGACCGCCTCACATATCACCGCCCTTATCCAGGGGATGCCATACCCTGCATTTATGGACTCCCTAAAATCCACAAGGAAAGGGTTCCACTCAGACCCATAGTCAGTAGCATAAACTCAGCCACTTATAACATTGCGAAACACCTTGCTACCTTCCTTGCACCTCTCGTGGGGAACACCCCACACCACATCAAGAACTCCACCGACTTCACCGACAAGGTCCAGAAACTTACCCTGGATCCAGATGAAACCATGGTGTCCTTTGATGTAGTCTCTCTCTTCACTTGCATACCCACCACGGAGGCAGTGGAGACTGTCAGAAAACGACTACAAGAAGACAGCTCCTTGGAAGACAGGACCAACTTCACACCCGATCAGATCTGCACACTGTTAGACCTCTGCCTTACCACAACATACTTCAAATACAACGAGGGTTTCTACAGACAAAAACATGGCTGCGCCATGGGCTCCCCCGTGTCACCTATTGTAGCCAACCTTTACATGGAGGAAGTGGAAAGAAAGGCTCTTGGCTCTTTCAAAGGAGGAGTACCCAGCCACTGGTACAGATATGTAGACGACACCTGGGTCAAAATCAAGACACAAGAAGTGGAATCCTTCACTGCGCACATTAACGCTGTGGATAAAGACATCAAGTTCACCAGGGAAGACACAAAGGATAACTGTTTGCCTTTCCTGGACTGCGCTGTGCACATTGAAGAAAATGGCAACCTCAACATCGAAGTTTACCGGAAGCCCACACACACGGACCAGTACCTCCTCTTTGACTCCCATCACCCTCTGGAACACAAACTTGGAGTAATTAGGACCCTACACCACCGGGCAGAACATGTTCCCTCTAAGCCCGAGGGAAAAAAGAAGGAACACACACATGTAAAGGAAGCACTCAAAACATGCGGTTATCCGAACTGGGGGTTCATAAAGTCAACAAAGAGGCACAGAAAAGAAGATCAGACACCAGCGAGGGAGGATAAGAAAGACAGACGTAACAACGTTGTCATCCCCTATGTAGCCGGTGTATCAGAGAAACTCGGGAGAGTTTTCTCCAAGCACGACATCCCAGTGTACTTCAGACCCAGCAACACACTCGGACAAAAACTGGTTCACCCGAAAGACAAAACTCCAAAACACAGACTTAACAACGTGGTGTATGCTGTACAGTGTAGCGAGGAATGCCCAGACCTCTACATTGGAGAGACCAAACAGCCACTTCACAAGCGCATGGCACAACATAGAAGAGCCACCTCCACAGGACAAGACTCAGCAGTCCATCTGCATCTTAAGGATAAAGGTCACTCTTTCGAGGATGCCAACGTTCACATATTGGACAGAGAGGACAGATGGTTTGAAAGAGGAGTGAAAGAGGCCATCTATGTCCACTGTGAGCGACCATCTTTGAACAGAGGCGGTGGTTTACGACACCAACTGTCTGCCATCTATAATCCAGTTTTGAGTTCCCACCCCAGACGCCTTAATGCCCACTCACATCCTGGGCCATCTAACCTCAGGAATTCAAATGACAAGGTGGGGCCAGGTTTCACAATGAGCTCACCCGAAACCCTGGCTGATTAGGTCCCACACCCGCTTTCACACCTTGGCTCATGTGATTAGAGGATCATCAGGGGATCCTTTGTCCCTCTTTGGGGGGAAACTCAGACTGGGTTTAAATCTGGGACTCTCGGCCATTTGACCTTAGAACTGAAGAAGCTTCTCGGATGAGAGGTGAAACGTCCTCAAGCAACTTAAAGAAGTCCAGACGCTTTACTTTGCAAACTCCTTTGACAATAAACAATGTAAAAACCTTTGTTTAGTTGTTGTTGTATTTACCTCCTGTTGAAGCATATTCAATATTTATAACAAAGGATTTTTAAACAGAGAAGCCAACAGGGTTAATTCAATTCTTTACTACATCTATACTACATCTATACATCCAAGTTCACTGTAATTATAAAGACCTCTAACCACCAACAGTAGTTGACACTATAACTGCTTATGGTCAAACAGATGCGTCAGTCTGACAGCAGTTACTGTGGAAAAGTGGCCAAGCTCAGGCTGCAGTTAGTGGGAGGATAGCAGAGGTGATAGAGCATTTTCAGTGGCGGCTCCTAATTTTTAACCTATTGTTGGGATGCAGAGATTCTTTTATTGCTACCATATAATCTGCCTTATGATGAATGCATTAATAACATGTTTTACAGTATTATTTTAGCAGTAATATTTCTTACAGGGTTCATATTGCATTGAATATGTTTGTCATCACATTGACCTTTCTATTCACAGGTTGAGTTCATTCTATACACAATGCATAACTGTGCTTGTTTAGAGTTGATGTTCCATCCAAGAGGGTTTTAAGCTTCACTGGTGAGAGTGTCCAGGTGATACATGTTGAGGGAAGATGAGAACATAGCAGGTTAATTGCATGCATGCTTACAATACACATATTAATCTAGTAGCAGGCCTGAGCGAAGGCCCAAGTGTCTTCTGCTCCTTCTTGAGACTTGCTGCAATTTAGTCTACTTAGTGATTGATGACGAGGGTCCATTATTAGCTCTTAGAGACCCTGGAGCTTGAAGTTTATTACCTTAAAAGGCAAGTGATATAGAAAAGAGAAGTTATATGTCTGTTTATAGTTATTAAGATGTACATGATGTACCCCTGTCTGTTAACAATGTATTTTTGACCTGTATTTGACGTGTACGTGGGGGCGTGATCAGAACCCAGTGTATTTCTGTCAGAGCAAACAAGCCATATGCTGATGGTTGTTCTCCTGTGTTAATAAACTCATCGTTTGATTGCATTTTTCTGGAGCCTCCATCGTTTGTTGTCTGGTCTGCAGTTGATCGATCTCGCTTCATTATAATAAAAAATATATTAACATCTTAATTACATAAGAGCGGCCCAATCTTGTTAAACACTCTAAACACTCTAATAATCAGCTTCTTGGCTGTAGTTGATATCTTTGGTCAATTGAGGTGTTTTAAATATGCTAGAGAAACAAACTTTTACTTGAGTTTTCCCATTCAGATAGGTTGTGACATCTGAATTTTAAAAACGTATTTTTATTCTGGGGCTACAGGAATCATTTTAAAATTTTATATGATTTTATGATTTCAAAATATTGATTCAAAATATGATTTTAAAATTTCAAAATAAGCCTCTCTATCCTCTCATTTAACCCACAGAACAAAGATCCCAGCAGGATATATCTGTTCGGGAAATACTCCACTCATTCCCCTGAACCTGAATCAGTGCTTTCTCCATCGATTCTTCAGATACTAACATAAAAACATGTTCAGCAGCTCTCTGTTCTCTGACATGGAAAACACACTTTAACATCAGCAGCTGATTTTAGATTCTTGTGTTTTTAATTTTAATGTAAGAGACAGACATGACACAGCACGCAGATCCGACAGCACACAAGCTGCTTTGAGGTAGCAGCCAAGAAAGGTGTAGTTTGTGTCTGTGACCACCTGTGTGGATGAGCGCATTTGTATTCAAAAGATTTCTTCATGTAACGATCTGCTAGAGCTGGGGTCTCAAACTCCAGGCCTCTAGAGCAGGTTTTAAATGTGTCCTTGATCTAACATGGCTGATTTAAAAGGCTAAATGACCTCCTCAACATGTCTTGAAGTTCTCCAGAGGCCTGGTAATGAACTACCGTATTTTCTGGACCATAAGCCGCTACTTTTTTCCTAGGTTTTGAGCCATGAGGCTTATACAAAGGTGTGGCTATTCTGTGGATTTTTCTTCCACCACTAGGGGCACTCTAACCAGAATTAGAATAAAAAACAAGACAGATGAAAAATCAATGCAAAGAAGAATACACTACTTTTTCTTTAGCAAATACAACACTCACAACAAATTACCAACTGGTAATTATTTTCAAATCCTCGCCCCTTCATCATGGAAACCACACGAAGAAGTTCGTATGATGCAAGTTTTAAGTTGAAGGCCATCGATCTTGCTATCCAGGAGGGAAACCGCACTGCTGCACGCAAGCTTAGCGTCAATGAGTCTATGGTGAGACGTTGGAGGCGGCAGCGGGAAGAGCTCATGCAATGCCAAAAGTCAAGAAAAGCTTTCAGAGGAGATAAAAGCAGGTGGCCTGAACTTGAAAATGTCCTGGAGGAATGGGTGAACACACAGAGAGCAGGTGGCCAAGGTGTATCCACTGTACAGATCCGACTGAAAGCCAAAACAATCGCCCGCGAAATGAATATTGAAGATTTCAAAGGTGGGCCGTCATGGTGTTTCAGATTTATGAGACGTAAAAACCTGTCCATCAAGGCACGGACCACTCTCTGTCAGCAACTCCCCCCTGACTATCAGGAAAAAGTTGAAAACTTCCACAAATTCGTTGAAAAAAAGATACAAGAAAACTCCATCGGACCAGACGACATAATCAATATGGATGAAGTACCTTTAACGTTTCATCTGCCTCTGACCAGGACCGTTAACCCTTTAAAACCGGTCGGAGCGGGCACGCTCTGTTTTGCGTAACTATTTTTAAATCCCGGTAGCTCGGCAACCACGTAAGCTAGCGCAATAATTTTTTTTGCATATGAAACCGGAGGAGTTGTACTTACATCTTATGCCATCAGCTTGTCCTAGGTCACAGTTTCCTTCCACATAAAGCTTTGCAAAAACTGCATAAAAAGCGCTTGCAGCAACAAAAACATAATATTCCAGAAACACACTTTGCCGATCCGATCAGCTGTTCAAAACACTTCCTAGGTTGGAATAGACGTCAGCCCGAACTTTCGCATGTCCGCCATTACCTGCCCGAAACCGGAAGTGACGTCATTTTCGCGGAAATGTAGTTTTTTACCATCAGGGCCTCATGAGCCTGTACTGGTGTTTTTAAAAGTTATCTTTGACTTTATGACTTTCTGTGTCGTTTCAGGGATGCTTTGGACTCATATTGCACTGCTGGAAATAGTTTATTTTGATGCATATGCTGCTTTTTTGCAAATTTGCACTATAATATTTATTTTCGTTTTTCCTGCAGTATATAAAAATTGGTGTATTTCAAAAATAAAACTATGAAGACACTCAAAATAAATTTCCTGTGGTGGGAAACTATTTTGTGCAACTTTTTTGTATTTACAGTTTTGAGGGATAAGCCTCCTAAATTTCTCTAACTAGAAATATGTTAAAAAAAAAAAATGTTGGCTCTTAGGTGACACTTTCCTCGTGGCTGCGTGCAGCGGAGCTAGAGGAGGGTCTGTGCTGACGGACGTGGGTTACTGACCTGGTAGCCTGGCTGCCCCTGGGTGGGTCCGGGACGGGCGTGAGGTTCTGGGGGCGCTCTGTCTCTGGGCTGGGACCCTAGCCGGGCCTCGGGGGCTTGGGTCCTGGTTGGTGTGTTGCCAGGGTTGTGGGCGGGTGGGTGTATGGGGGCCTGGCTCTGGCGCAGGGTGCCGCTGGTGCATCGAGCCACCTTGGGGGGCTCTTCAACTGGTGGGGGAGGTTGTTACACCTCGCAGGAGCTCTCCTCTCTTCAGGAACTCTCTGCAGGAGGGGGAGATACAGGAGAGGTGGACGAAGATCTCAGCCTGGACGTCTTTTGTCTTGTGTAGTCTGGAAGATGAGTGGATGATGGGGTGGGTGCAGTTTTCTCTGTGGTGGGGTCAGGTGGACTGTCCCGGGCTCTGTGGGGCCGGGCAGCGCTGCTGCACTGGGCCCCGGTCCGGATGTGCCTAGGCCCCCTTTCCCTGGCGGGTTGTGGAGCATGGGGGTGCCTACTGGGGTCAGCGGGGGAGCTGGCCCCAGGGAGGGGTCACTTGCCCCTCCCTTCCTTCCCTCCCCATCTCCAGCTGCCTCCCTCTTCCCGCTCCACCACAATCACCCACACATGCAGGGCCTTGGGGTGGGGGTGTGTCACCAGGGTGCAGAGGAGGCATCCCCCCCCCTCTGTCCCCTTCTGGCTGCCTCTACCTCAATTTTATCCCACAACTTAGACATTCACATTACTCACACTCTCATTACACATACATATAGGATCTTGGGGGTGGGCACGCTATATGGAATCCAAATTACCATCAGGGTGTACACCTCACCCCTGGCGTCGTTGCCCACCTTTCAATTTTAACTACACGTAGACATTGAGGGCTAGCAGGAGGGGCTATGCGCTTACCTGCTGCTCTCTGGCAGGTAGGTCCATGCCCTCCTGGGTTTTAAATGCACCTTAGAACAAACATACACCAACACTACATATGAGCAGGTAGAGGAAGGTTTGGAGTCTTCTCACACCCCCGTTCTCTGCGGCCTGTTGGACCGGGGGGGGGGGGGGCTAGGAGGAGGAGGAGTTGGCCGTCCGACTGGGGTCTGGTATGTGGGGCCTCCCTGCCGCTGTCGAGTCGGGGCGGTCTGCTTCTCCCCACCTCAGGGAAAAAGGTAACACCACCTGGGTCTGGGTGCAATTTCCTCCTCCAGGGGCAAGGGTACCTAGACCCGGTTCTTAGAGTACGCTTGGGGAGTGTGATTGTGTGTACAGCCTCTCTTTATGTCTGTCTCCACGTTGGTTGAGTGTGGAGTAATTGCTTATGAGAGCATGAGGGTGGGAATGGATGTTTGTATCTGTGTGTGCCTGTATGTCTGTGTCTATATGTCAGGTTGGGTATCAGACGCCACCTCTCTGGGGACATCTCAGGCCCTCCAAGGTTTGGAGGCCTATCTCACCCCACCACTTCCCCTGCCGGTGGCAGACGCCCTCAGACATCGGTGCGTTTAATGGTTCTTTGTGTCCGGGGATGGGCGCCCAGGTACACACCGGCTCACTCCTTGGCGGCTGCTTATCGGGGCCTGGAGCCTGGGGCTCGCTCAGGCCACTTCGGAGGTGGAGTGCCCTCGGCCTCTCGGCCTAGGGCTCGGTCACTCAGGCACAGCTGGCTGCCGGCGGAGCCCACGGGCGCGTCACTGCAACCCCCCTGGCTTCTGCTCCGTGGCTGCTGAGTGACGCGTTATCTGGGACTCTCCTCAGCTCTTTCGGGGATAGTGGCGCGGCTGCCCCTCTGTTGGTCTTCCTTGGTCTCTTGTGTTCTGGGGGCCTCTGGATGTCTGGAGTTTCGATCTCCTCCATACCTGCTTCATGCCCTGGAGGATGGGGCAGTGGCCCCCCACACCCTCTAGCAGATCATTACATGAAGGAACCTTTTAAAAAAAACAAGCGCGTCCATGCTCACAGGTGTACACACGGGTGATCACACACACAAACTACACCCTTTTTGGCTCCTACCTCAAAGCACACTGTGCGCTGTCGATCTTACGTGCTGCACAATAATGTTTAACATTTAGTATTTACTGTCATATTCCCATATATCGTTGTGATGTTGTTTATTCTATTACTCTCGTTTTCTTCTGCGTGTTTTCTTTTTTCTTTCTCAACAGGTGATCCAGGTGATCGATATATGTATTTTTTTGTCTGCTTGCTCTGTTGGTTTTTGTTTTTTGCCCTTTTTTCCCCGTCCCTCTTCTCAGCTGTTTTTCTTTCCCTCTTTCTTTCTCCCTGTCAGGGGAAAATTTCCCAAATAGAAAGCTGCCAAGGTAAAACAGAGACACAGTGAGACAATATAATCAATTACATGTACATGGGTGAACGTCTCGAGAGAGAGTCACACAGTACTCTTCTTTATTTCAGGTTATATAGGCATGTAGGTTACACAGCAGACGGAGGCAGTCTCCGCCTGTTCTCAGTATCATAGATTGCTTTACTGACAAATGCATATCTTACTAAACATTCTGTCTGTCCTATACTAAACGTCTGCTTAAGTGGCATTTTCCGTTGCTCTTTTGCACAGGAACTTGTCTTCACAGGCATTTGATAAGCATAGGCAAGGCTTCATGTTTATCAGAGTGAATCATCATTCAGAGGTTTACACAGTTACAAGCAAAGCATATTTGAACATAAAACAAAATCTTTTCACATTTCCCTCCTGTTGTTTAACTTTCACACTAGTTAAAACACCATTGGTTTATTATCTGTGCATGATTTCTTGCAGCGCATTTTTAATCAGCACGTCATACATTGGTGTATCACAGCATTTCAGTGTCAGGGGGATTTATCATCATCTTCGTTTTGTTGATTGTTGATTTTGCACGAGGCATTCAGGAACAGTCCAAAGCGGTAATCCAAAGTTTCAATTCTTAACATGTTGTACTCACCCATGGAAACAGTGAGTGGAGGACCTTTTGTCCGATGGTCCAAAGCTTAAATTCCTCTGGCACATCACTGCCATAGACGGGGTCATGTGGTTGTACTGTGGAGACGTCTCGTCGTCGTCTTGTAGTCTGAGAGCTATTTACAGCTGACATCCTGAAGGTGTGGTCTGAAATGAAGATTGGGGCACAGGTGCCCGTCCATCCGGGTGGTAGTATGAAGTAGGCATGTTGTCCGCACAGCCAGGCCATTCCCTGCACCCAGTAGGTGCCGTTGCTAGGCGCAGACGTGTTTACAGGTGCGCCCTCTCCGTTGGCTGTGGTTTGGTTACAGTTGGTGGTGTCGCCTAGGGGTCTGTTACCGTTGTCTTGTCGGTAGCACATGGAGTGGTTCTTCCCTGGGGCTTGGTCCAAGAACACTGGGAAGTGAACGGACGTGTTCCGATTCATCACGTTTGAAGTTGATCCAGAAGAGCCAGTCACACGTTCCGTTGTCGAGTCCAGCGTTTTTGACGGTGATTACCTCGTGTCGGGGTGGTCCCATGCGTTATTCATCCATGGGTGAATGTGGTCTTGTGTCATGTCACGGAGGTGTGAATTGTCATGCGTCCATCTCGTCCATAGATGGTGCTGTTCGTCTTTTGTACCATCCTCTAGAAACATGAGGAGTCCTGCTGAGAGTAGGGGGACAGCCACGAGGACAACAGGAGTCTTCATGGCGACCAAACACACCTAGGTCCCCAGGTGAGTAGACTACTGGCAAGAAGCAGAGGGCGGGATATACCCGATCAGCCCTCCCTTCACCAGTCAGATCACCTGAGGGTAGGAGGGCCGGCGCCTATGGGTCTGGGCTGTCACTCACTTTCTTGCAGTGGTTTTGGTGAATCCAAGATGGTCTCTCTGCTATCTTACAGGCAGTTGGTGTGGTGATAAGCACTTGGTATGGGCCTTCCCAGCGGGGCGAGCTCCAATTCTTTCTATGGAGAACTCGAATCAGGACCCAATCACCTGGCTTCAACCTGCAAGATACTGGAGAAGATTCGGAAGGCAATTTATTGTTTAGAACAATATCTTTGTTTTCCAGCAGTTTTGACATCCATTCTGCTAGTGTAGTTTCTCTGATTGACTTATCTAAAGGTTCACTTGTGATTGGCAGTGGAAATGGCCTGCCATGAATGATTTCAAAAGGTGTAAGTTTTTGTGAACCTTGTGTTAATCTCATCCACATTTTTACTAGGCCTATGCACTCTGGCCACGGCCTTCCTGTTTCTTCCATACATTTTCTAAGCCTCTGTTTTATTGTGCCGTTTGTCCTTTCTACTAGGCCGGCACTTTGAGGATGATAAGCACAGTGATATTTGATGCTGAATCCTAGTGCTTCAGAGACTTTGCTGATTACCTCATTGACAAAGTGTGTCCCATTATCTGATCTTATCAGAGTGGGGATGCCATATGTTGGAATAAAATGGTTACATAAGCATTTTGCTACTGAAATGGCATCTGCTTTCTTTACTGGATAGATTTCTGGCCATTTTGAGAATACGTCTATGATCACTAGAGCGTATTTTGAGCCTTGGCATTCATTTAGTTCAATAAAATCCATGTGGATTGTGTGAAAAGGATGAGATGGTGTGGGAAAATGACCTCTCTTTGGTCTAAGATTCCCTTGTATATTGTGTTTTTGGCAAATCATGCATGTTCTTACAAATTCTTTTGCTGAATTTTCGAAATTTAGAGTGTAAAAGTGTTTAGAGAGTATGTCTACCATCCCTCCGGTTGACACATGCGTGGAGCCGTGTGTCACTAGGGCCGCTGTTTTATGTAGGGATTTTGGTAGTATTGGTTTGCCATTGCAAGACATTAGGTCATTTTCAAGTGTTGCTCCATTTTTTAGCCACTTCTTTTGTTCTGTAGTTGGTGCGGCTTTTTGTTCGTCTTTAAGTACATCGAGTGGTATTTGCATTGAGGATTCAGACATTAATGTGTCTGTGGTTTGCTGTGCTGCTGCTTTTGCTGCTTGATCTGCAAAGTTATTACCTTTAGTGACCTCTGAGTTATCTTTCTGGTGTGCAGCACATTTACATAATGCTAACTTTTTTGGCAAGGTTATCACTTTCAACAATGTTTTTAAAAGATTAGCATGTTGTACTGGGTTCCCGGTGGAGGTGATCATCCCTCTGTTTTGCCATATTTTCGCAAAATGATGCACTGCTGCAAAAACATACTGGCTGTCGGTGTGTATGTTTATATTTTGTCCTTCATGCAGTTGGCACGCACGTATTACTGCTGTAAGTTCTGCGCTTTGTGCAGAATGTGAAGAAGTTAAGGCTTTTGCTTCTAAAACTGTATCTGCTGTGGTTACTGCATAACCTACACAGTTTCGCCCATAGTTATTTTTTGATGCTGAGCCGTCCACAAAGATGTTCAGGAAACCAGCTTGCGGGGTGCTGTAGATGTCAGCACGCGGTTTTGTTTCCTCATCTAATTTCCTTATGCAGCAGTGAGTGTCTCCGTCAGCTTGGGTAGGGAGAAGTGTGCTTGGGTTCAGCTGGCCACACTTCTCAATAGAGATGTGTGATTGTGACAGCAATATGCCTACGTAGGAGAGCTGTCTTGCATGTGTTAGATAAGAAAGATTAGCCTGTAGTAGTATTGAAGTTACTGCGTGTGGGACCTTGATAATCAGCTTGTGTCCCAAAACAATGTCGGCAGATTTTTTAACAGCCTCTGCTGCTGCTGCACAGGCTTGCACACATGTAGGTAGGCCTGAGGCTACTGAATCTAGTTTGCATGAATAAAATGCGAGTGGGCGTTGTTTTTCTCCGAAGGATTGGGTCAGAACTGCTTTCATGTAACCTGCTCCTCCGTCTACATGCAAGTAGAAAGGTTTGTCATAATCTGGCAATGCTAGAACCGTGTTAGTTTGTAATGCGAACTTTAAGTTAGTGAAAGCTGTTTCTGCTTCTGCAGTCCACTCTATTTGTTCTTTCAACGCGAGATTTTTACCATAGATTAGATTTTGTAGTGGTTGTGTAAGGTAAGCGTACTCGGGGATCCAACTTCTACAAAAATTAGAGAGACCCAGGAAACTCATCATTTGTTGTTTTGTGAGTGGTTTTGGGGCGTTTTGTACTGCCAGCTTTCTACTATCTAATAATGTTTTCCCTTCTCCTGAAAGTGTGTGCCCAAGATACGTGACTTTAGGGCTCCACAGTTGCAGTTTGTGTCGTGAAACTTTGTGACCTTGCATGGCCAAATGATGTAACACTGTCATAGTGTTTGTTTTACAGTCTGTCTGATTGTGGCCTGTGATGAGAATATCATCTACATAAAGAAGAAACTGTCCCGGTGCGGGAAGTGTGCATAGGGACATTGACTTCTTTAAGGCTTCCGCGTACAGTGTAGGACTGTTTTGAAAACCTTGTGGTAGGCGTGTATAGGTGTATTTTTGGCCTTCAAAGGTGAACCCAAACAGGTGTTGTGAATCAGGATGTAATGGCACTGAGAAGAAAGCGTTTGAGAGATCTATCACAGAAAACCATTGTTCTTTTGGAGTTATTTGATTCAGTATGGTGTGCGGGTTTGCCACTACTGGTGGGATTTGCTCTGTTACTTCATTTATTGCTCTTAGATCATGTACCAGCCGGTACTTTCCTGTGTTAGCTTTTTTCACGGGGAAGATTGGTGTGTTGCAGGTTACTTTGTTTGTTTTGACTAAGATTCCTGCCTTCTCCATGTCTGCAATGACGGGTTTTATTCCAGCTTTGGCTTCGGCTGTGAGAGGGTATTGTGGTTTCACTGGTCTATAGGTGGTGGTGGTTTTTACTACAACAGGGTCTGCTTCTTTGATTAATCCTACATCTATTGGTCCTGTAGACCACAGTCTTGCAGGTAACTCTGCCAATTCAGAGTTTTGTTC
The DNA here is from genome assembly GCF_036321145.2 of Pelmatolapia mariae. Taxonomy (NCBI): domain Eukaryota; kingdom Metazoa; phylum Chordata; class Actinopteri; order Cichliformes; family Cichlidae; genus Pelmatolapia; species Pelmatolapia mariae. The sequence goes on from NC_086229.1 coordinate 10,954,594, forward strand.
TAAAGAGAGTGTGTGTCAGTTCTCATTGTTTTCAGACATATATGCGTTTGCACAGTCAGTCATGTGGGTTGCTGGCTGTGCAGTGAACACCCACCCCAGAGTGTATCGCATACACCCTGTTCTACGGCCCTGTAACCACCCTTCATGAGTTTCTTCAGTTTTTTCATATCTATCCCTCTCCACCTGTGTGAGGATGTGACCTAGATCCTTCCACTGTGTGCTTTCGTTTCTTGCAACAGACACATGTGGTTTTGGCATTCTGTTTAAATCCTACACCTTCTCTGGCTGTATCACTGAACATACTGCGTTTCCACTTTGGGTGACGTGCAGGTGTTGCAGGGTGAGTTTTTGTGGACCTAGACGGTGTACTTGCTGATCATAACTGGGGTCAGGACCTGGACTTTGTTTGAATCTCAGGGTGTTGTGGTACTCAGAGAAGTTTAGCTTTCTGGAGTGGCCTGGTAGGTAGCGGTTAGCTATGTTTTGCAAAGGTTTTAATGGGGGTAGGTCCAGTGTCCAGTAGTAACTGGGTACACCTTCTCCTTCATGCACTACCAACTCGTTAACTTGATGGTCTAGTCCCTCGCACAGCATTGTTTTTGCATACATTCCTTCTGGCCCTGGAACTACTCCTATTTTAAGTTTTTCTAGAGCATCTCTCCCCAAAAGGTTGACTGGGCAGGATGGATCATTTATACATTGGTTTTTACAGCTCCTGCCGCTGTCTTTGTGCTCCAGTGTTAAACTTTCTGTTAATGATTTCACACTGGTGTGTCCTGATGCAGATTTGACTATCAGGGTATCATTTGAATACTTTAAGTTTTTGGGCTTTTTGTTTAATACTGTTTTGCATGCTCCAGTATCACAAAGCATGGTCATTGGTTGACCGTTTACATGGATGGTTACTGTGGGTTTGTGTTCGGATCCTAGGAGCAACTGTTCTATATTGAAGATTTCAGTTTCTCCCTCTTCTCGTACTAGTCACTTATCCTGATTGTCGTTTTTGTATCTGCAATCTCTGGCAAAGTGCCCTTCTTTCCCACAGTTATAGCAACGATTATCTCTGTCCTCTCTATCTCTCCTATCTCCTTTGTAGCCTGCATTTCTCTTCCTTCCTCTGTTGTTCTTCTGTCCCTGTCCACGCCTGGGTCCCTGATATCCACCTGCAAAGGCTATGAACCCTGTTTCTGGGTCTACAGTAAACACCTCTCCCTTTTCCTTTTTCTTTAGGACTCGAGTGGCGTGTTCTGCATATTGCAGGGCATCCGCGAGGTTGCCCGTGTTCATTGTTACCCAGTGTTTTTCTACATGAGCTCTGATTGAGGAAAGAAGGCCATTTAGGAATGCGTTTTTTAATTGCTGTTGATAAGGTCTTTCTGGGCCTTCCTCGTAATCTAACCCTGAGTTTTGTCTGAAGACCGGGCGCAGCCGGTCTAGGAAGTCTGACGCAGTTTCAGCTTCCTTCTGTTTTACTTCCCCTATTTTAGTATAATTTGCTCTGGGGGCCAGACGGACCCTTACCCGCTCATAAACATCTCTCATTGCTGCATTTAATTGTTCGGATTGTGGGGTGAGTGCATCGCCATCAGCATCTGATCCAGTAAAACCGTCTCGTACTGTTCCCATTTTTAAACCTAATAAGTCCTGTAGGACCTGAAGCATTTCGTGGCCGTTCAGAACCCACTGTTGTCTGATCAGCTCGACCGTTTCCATCCACTGTGTAAAACCTTGCTCTAAAGGCGGGACGTCCTTCAATACATTTTGCCTATCCGTTTGTGACCAAGGTTTGAAAACATAAAATGTTCTATCTTCGTCGCGTTCATTACCTTCACCGCCAGTTAGCTGACCAAATCTGGGGTTTGGGGTGGCTATCATCGGGAATAACCCAGATGAGCCGGGCGGGTCTGGTCCCCCCCACATATCTCTACCTGATGGATCTTTACCGATATCTTCTTGTGGGTTATGTTTTGTGGTTGCCGCCTTTAACATTTCTTGGGCTTGGCCATAATGGTTAGTGAACGGGTTTTTTGACTGTGGTTCTGGTGCTGATGGCGTTGGTACGTAAGGGGGTGGCTGAGGTTTCTGTAGTATTGTTTCTTTTTTATTTTGTCTTTTTTCCCTATTTTCACTTCTTCTTCCTTCCTCCTCTTTCCATGCATTAAAATATTGTAGCTCTTGAGAGCGTTTTATTTTCTTTTTTGGATTTCTTTCAATATTTATTTCTGCCTGTAAGGTTTCTTTTAGTTTTGTTAAAGCAGAGGGGCTGCATTTTCCTTCCCATGTCGGGGATTTAGTTTTCTTTGGATTTCTCCATCTAGATGCACTAATTTGTCCGGCGCCTGGACATTTCTTTTCTAGCCACTGCTCGTCAGCAGTGAGTTTTGTTGCTTTATTTCCCATTTTCTTATTTGTTTTATATGTTTATTTCTACTTATTTTGTTTACTTCTTTATGTATTTAGCGCTTAGTAATACACACACACCTGCGGCGCTTTCACTGGCACGAGAACAGAGAGAGGTGGCTGACACGCCCTTCTACTTTCAAGCTATTCTTGAAAGCGGTGTCACCTTTATGTGATAAAACACGACCTTCCTCTCAGTTCACCAGTACTTCAGCGACCAACAGTAAACAAATCAGTGGAATAGTTCAGCCTCCTTATTGTGCTGTAAAAATCAACTTATTCCACCAAAAAAATAGACAATAAAGACAGACAGTTTTAACGCGCGTTCACGCTACCAGCCTCTTAAGGCGAGCGTACTGCTTCCAGCCACTGTGGGCGAGCTAGGCCTATTTTACCCTTTCGGGGAGCTACCAATCACTTATGACGAGCTCAATCTTTATTTTACTGCTTCCAACCCTCTGCGGGCGAGCTGACTACCAGTCCTCAAGACGAGCTTAATGCTTCCAGTCTCTCTTGGACGAGTCTATTTCTTTTAAGTTTCGTTTTCGTTTTTGCGCAAACCTTTATTATCTCAAAGTAGTCTGTCTTACCTTGGCGCTGGTTTCTTCAGATGCACCTGATCAGCCCCCGACGGTGCGGACCGCTTTGTAAAACGTTGACCAAGACCCGAATTCACGCTCTTGGGTTTTATCACACACCTAGTATGTGAGCTGCCGGCAGACTTCAACGTGGGCTTCTCGCACCGACGGGACCTGGTGAGGCGCCTTCTGTGAGAGCTGCTTTAAAAAGGCTGTCTCATCCGGCTCGAAGGACCAAGAATTGTCAGGGGAAAATTTCCCAAATAGAAAGCTGCCAAGATAAAACAGAGACACAGTGAGACAATATAATCAATTACATGTACATGGGTGAACGTCTCGAGAGAGAGTCACACAGTACTCTTCTTTATTGCAGGTTATATAGGCATGTAGGTTACACAGCAGACGGAGGCAGTCTCCGCCTGTTCTCAGTATCATAGATTGCTTTACTGACAAATGCATATCTTACTAAACATTCTGTCTGTCCTATACTAAACGTCTGCTTAAGTGGCATTTTCCGTTGCTCTTTTGCACAGGAACTTGTCTTCACAGGCATTTGATAAGCATAGGCAAGGCTTCATGTTTATCAGAGTGAATCATCATTCAGAGGTTTACACAGTTACAAGCAAAGCATATTTGAATATAAAACAAAATCTTTTCACACTCCCCTTTTCTTTCTCCCAGTAAAGTCTGTCCCGTATTCAGCAAATGAAAATAAAATAAACAATAAAAGGTGAATCAAATGGACCATTACGGCAAGGCTGGGATGGTCAGTTTGGTAAAGTAAATCCGTTGGGCATCTTTCTTTGCCTTTAGACAATAATTCTGATGGCAAAAGAGCCAAACGGGACAGGCAAAAAACAAAAAAAAACAAAAAACGATTTTCAATTTTTTTTTAGTTTATTGCACTTTTTGGCAATTTATGTAATTACTATGCACTTAATGCATACATATTATTAAAAGTTCGGCTATAATGGTTGTATCGATGTATAGCAACTAGAAATGCTCCCAAAAATGGCACTGCAGCATGTAAAAATATAATATAAGCTCTGGCGGACTTGGTTCTATGGTAGGTCTTAAAGGGTTAACAAGACAGGTGCATCATCCGTGTTGTTGAAAACAACAGGCCACGAGAGGACCCACTTTACCTGCGTTCTGGCATGCACGGCATCCGGACAAAAACTTCCACCAATGGTGATTTTTAAGCGCATAACTATGCCGAAAGAATAACTCCCGAAAGGCATAGTGGTCAAAGTTGACACCAAAGGGTGGATGATAGAAGGCCTAATGAAGGAATGGTTAACGGAGTGCTATGGGAAGCGCCCAGGAGGATTTTTTCACCGGAAAAAAAGCACTGCTTGTTTTGGATAGCATGAGGTGATTAAAGTGACTTGTGGTTTCAAATACAGGAAAAATGAAGGTAAATAAATAGCGGTTATTTTCTCTTGGTTCTGTTCCATTTTAATCAGCAAAGTTGCTGCCGTGTTAAAAGGCATTGTTCGGAAAGAATCTGTTCAAGTACATACATGTACATTTACAGTACAAAATCATTCTGTACATGCAGTAAATATCTAATTTTTCATCATAGATATCTGCGGCTTATAGCCGGGTGTGGCTTGTATATCTTTTTTAAAAAATAGAGTGGATGCGGCTTATTTACAGGTGCGCTCTATTGTCCAGAAAGTACGGTAATCATGTGACTCAAGTGTGTTGACCCAGGGTGAGATCTAAAACCTGCAGGACACCGGCCCTCAAGGCCTGGAGTTTGAGACCCCTGTGCTACAGGGTGTGGGGAGCCATAGCCCCCTCCCCCAGGGCATGTAGCAGGCATGGAGGAGATCAAGGCTCCAGACATCCAGAGGCCCACCAGAGTGGGAGGGCCAAAGGAGGACCATCTGAGGGGCAACTGTGCCACCCTCCTGGGGTCACCCAGCAGCCACAGAACAGAAGCCAGGGATTTTAACTTAGCAAAGAAAAACTGTCACAATATGCAAAGTTTCAAGACTCATGTTTGATAATGATGAACATGCAGACATTAGATACAGAAGGACTGAGAACATAAAGGGATAAAATAATGCTTATTGAGGGGGACCGATGAAAGTAGAACACAAGCAGCTCTCTCGTTTGTCTCACATCATATTGATGAGAAACAAAGCTGCCGTGAATGATGGTGTTTTCAGCCAAGGAGACAGTCTTCATGGAAGTTCAGACTAGAAAAACTTTTAACTGCATAGGGCTGTTCGATATGACAATAAAGAAACGTCTGTTGTTTCATGTTATACGCTATTGTTTGTTTCACGTTGTGTCACAAAACACATTGTTTATGGTCACCATGTGGATGCTGACACAGAAAACCCCAGCATGGCCAGTAAAGATGAGGCAGAAGCAGGGACCTCCAAACAGAGGACCTTATTCCTAAACGAGTGGCTACCTCTGTAGCATGGATATGGTTTGGTTTTGAAAAATCTGACATGGACCAGAAAACTGTCATTTCCAAATTATGCCGTAAACGCCATGACAGACGTAAACATGACAAACCTCTTCTACAACCTATATCACAAAAGAGATTATGAGAATTTACAAATGAGAAATAAAAAAAAAGCATACTGAGTCATCAGGTGCTCAAAATAAACAACATAGTCAAACAGTACAACAGCTATCAACAGTTTTCTGAATCCCCTAAATTCCTGATCTTCATTCATGGTTGTTGCACTGTTCATGTGTCGTAACAAAGTTTGTTTTAATATATTACTTGTGAGTGATATGTACGCATCTTAAATGTAATGGTTAATTACCAGAGCACTTTAAATTAATCCAGTCATTTTAGTTCAGTCTGAGAAATCTGAAACCTGTTTTATCCTCCATCTTGTGTAAACAGTCTGTTGGAGCAGAGTCAAGGCCGACCTGCTGAATCGAAGCTAAGTCTGTTTTAAACAGCACTTTACAAAATTCTCTGCTTTCCCTCCACCTGCTGTCTCTGAACACAAAGACCTCGAGGGGGAGAACTTTAAATAAGCACTATGGCAGATATGTAACAAACTTTAAATGATCTCAGTGATTGACAGAAAAATGAAGGAAGGAAGACATCTGGGGTGGTTGAAACGCCATCCGAAACATAGCCACAGACAGTAGAGTTGTTATATGCAGATTTTATAATATAAACACTGAACTCTTTCAAAGCAGTGACTCACAGTCTCTGAGAAATCCAACATCTAAAAAAGTGTGTCTATCGAAGAATAATAAGGCAAGGTTTTTTTTGTTCTTTCTTTAGCCAAACTATAAAACATTAAAAGGACATATCCCATAAAATGTTATTTAGTTCTGACTTTTCCAAAATCATTTCACTGATCACTATAAATAATATAGTTTTAATTTTTGTGTGTAGTTTTTATTTATATTTTAGCTTTCTTTTGATCTAGTTTCATTTCTAGTTATTTCTAGTTTTATATCTAGTTTAATGAACTACAATAACTTTTGTGTGTTTTGTAACACTGCTTCCTGTTGGAGCGGAGCCAACAGTTTGTGACAGTATTTTTAATACCGACATGTTGAATCTGTATCTAACACACATTTATACCAAATATTCATTTACAAAGTCTGCTCTCTGTCTCCTGCTGTTCCTGTGAATATAAACACCCGGAGCTCAGAGTGTCTCCAGTCAAGCTCAGACCAGTTTGTTTGGTCTGATTCCCAGAGTCTGATCACACAGTAACAGATAATGGCGGAACCACTCAGCCTCGTTGGAGAACTTTACTCACCGACTTTAATGGAGAGACCGGGAATACAAACACACACAGTTTGTTGTGTGAAGAAATCAAACATGAGCTGAACAAACAGTAAAGTTCCTAAAGACAAACTGTTAAAGGAGGAAACAAAGCAAACTTACAGTTTCTTCACACACCAACAAAAAGCTCCACTGCACACCTGGACACTAAACACTGACACACAGGTGAGCTGCTTCCTGGAAGGAGGCGGGACTTCACCTGAAGCTCCGCACAGGTGGGGAAGGGAGAGGTGGCAGATTTTCACAATAAGAGCCCTTTGTTTTAGAATGAATATAACGTCACACTGATGGTTTGTTACTGTCTTACCATCAGTAACGTGGTCTCACTTCACCATGTTTCAAATTCAGGAAAATAATAAAATGTATTTTTATCAGTGATTGTGATGTTATCATCTCTGAAAACATCAGAGCACTTATGGAAATATGTGATGTCTTGATAAATCTAGCAGATATTAGAAGTTTACACAGAACCATTCTCACATGAAAATATCTTAAACGTTTATTTTGTGACCCAGAAAGAGTAATATTTCAAACTCCGCCACTGTGTTCCTCCGCCACTGCCTCGTTTGAGTTTTGGACAAAATGGATTCTGGGATATTGCATTTCGTCATTTTGAGCTGATTGGAGACGAAAACGGCCAATCAGATTTCTTTTGCATCCAAGTCTGTGATTGGCTAGTTTTGTGGCACAAATATAATGGTGTACAGAAAGAGTTGAGCGCGCACGGGCAGAAATGTTGAGAGCACAAGCAACACATTGCGAGCAAGTGTAAATGCAAGAACTGAGCAAGAGGGGCTGCTATTGTGTGTGTATGGATAATAGCAAACACTGAAATACATTTTTTGAACGCAGCAATGAATTTTGTTCACTCAAATTTAGCTTTTCTTTGCTCAAAATAAATTTCTCCTCAAAATGCAACACTTGCACCTGCAAAATTTTTTTTTTTTTTTTTTACATGCGCTCAGAATAGTGGCACAAAAATAACACCATACGAAGCCAGTCTCCCGCTACTTTTCCACCTTCCAGTACATAGACAGCCCCGTTGCGGTCGCAGGATTGCAGGAGCTTGGGTCACGGCACCAGTGGACCCAGTTCACCCCACCGCGACAGTTTTGCCCAGGGCTGGACTGGGACAAAAAATCGGCCCGGGCATTTTAACTAGACACCGGCCCATCAGGTATTATAAGAAAAACCACAAAACCTTTGAATGAAAACAAATGGTGCTGTGACAGTGATGTACACTGTCTTGTTATATATATGTATCAATCTAATAAACTTAAACCTACACCATCCTCCCTATTCTGGTATTCTAAACAGTACTTAGCCAAAACCCAAAGACTGCTTCGAGTTAACCTCCTGAACTATCTACAACACATGGTGGAAACCTGAAATTAAGACAGAGAAGACTAGAGGTGAGACATGATCATTACTGAATATTAAAAATAATAAATTAAAGATTTAGATATATTTTTATAAACTATTCATTTATTACATCAATAAACAGCATGGCAGGGCAAAATGGCAGACCGCATGGCAGACCGCAATATGTACGTCTCCCACAGTGTGTGTCTGACAAGGTAATCAGCAACATAGGGGCACCACAGGGGACTGTCCTCTCCCCCTTCCTCTTCACCCTCTACACCACAGACTTCAGCCACTGCACAGAGACCTGCCATCTTCAGAAGTTTTCTGATGACTCTGCGGTGGTTGGATGCATCAGCAGGGATGATGAGATAGGAGTCGACCACAGCCCGGTACTTTGTCAAGTGGTGTGAGCAGAATCATCTGCAGCTCAACGTGGCAAAGACCAAAGAATTGATAGTAGACTTCAGGAAGACCAGGAAACACTTGACCCCTGTTTCAATCCAGGGGGTCAGTGTTGACATTGTGGAGGACTATAAATACCTTGGAGTACATATAGACAATAAACTGAACTGGGCTACAAACACCACAGCACTTTACAGAAAGGGCCAGAGTCGTCTCTATTTTTTTGAGGCGACTGAGGTCCTTCAACATCTGCCAGAAAATGCTCAGGATTTTCTGTGAGTCTGTTGTGGCCAGTGCGATCCTCTATGCTGTTGCATGCTGGGGGAGCAGGCTGAGGGTCGCAGATGCAAACAGACTCGATAAACTGATCCATAAGGCCAGTAATGTTGTGGGGATGGAGCTGGACTCCCTCAAGGTGGTGTCGGAGAGGCGGATGTTGCCCAAGATAAAGACAATGTTGGATAACACCTCCCACCCACTCCATGACATGCTGGTCAGTCACAGGAGCACGTTGAGTGAGAGACTGAGAGCACCAAAAAGCACCACTGAACGACACAGGAAATCATTCCTGCCTGTGGCCATCTCCCTGTACAACTCATCCACTTAACACAGTATTTACTGCAACAGCTACACATGTTTCTTTTTTAGCTATTTATTAATAAATGACTTATGTATATATATACACCTATTCTTAGTTAGTGTATTGTCTGTCTTGTTAATGTCTGTTTATAATGGAGCACTGTAACAAAAAAATAATTTGCCCTAGGGATCAATAAAGTATTTCTCTCTCTCTCTCTCTCTCTCTCTCTCTCTCTCTCTCTCTGAGTGAATGGCGGAGTGCATGGAGCTGGGGACGGGAGTGTCGGAGTGAGTGGATTTCTGTTTTCGAGTTCCTCTTTTCTATTTTCACTGTCAGGTGTGTTTATTTTCTCGACACACGGTTGTTCGTGTGTTTTGTTTGTTGCCGGCTGGTTTGGTAGCTTTTGCTACTGGCTTGGCTTGGCACAATGCCCGCTGTTGAGGGTGGAGCAGAGTTTGAGAAGCTGACACACCGTCATGCTGTCAAACTTATACCGACTGTGAATTGCTCGGTGGAGGAAGCTGTTTTGGCTGTAGGAGAGCGTGAAATCTGCCTCCCGTATGAACAGTGCGATTGTTATTTTTCTTGATAAGGTACCTAAAGTTAATGAGTTGGTGGAAAGCGGCGTCGTCATTCACGACACCTTTACGCCCGTTCTCCCGTTGGTTAGCCCTGCTAAAAAGGTTACCATCTCAAATGCGCCTCCTTTTATTAAAAATGAAACTTTAGCCAAGGAGCTGTCACGGTATGGCCAATTAGTTTCGCCCATAAAGATGCTCTCTTTGGGGTGCAAATCTGTGCTCCGCAAACATGTTGTGTGTCACAGAAGGCAGGTTTTTATGATCCTCAAAAGACCCCGCTGGCGAGCTGAACCTGTCTTTCAGTTTCAACTACATGGTGTTTGCTTCATCTGAGAGCATGAAATGTTTTGGTTGTGGTGGAGAGGGGCATTTAATTCGCTCCTGTCCGGAGAGGCTAAGAAACGCACAGCCAGCGGATGATGCCGTTGGAGAGCAGGTCCCAGCCAGGGCTCCTGGTAGGGACACAGCGATCGCTCATGCGAAACCCGCTGAGACCGTGGGCGGCTCCGCTGGGACTGCGGGCGGCTCCGCCGTAGCTGAGGCGCCGGTGGAAAACCAGCTTTTTCCGAGCAGTGACGGGTCTGATGAAACTGGCATTTTGAAAAGTGTTGATGGTGTAGACACGGATCTGACTAATGACCAGTCTGCAGGTTTTTCTGACACCAGTCAGACAGCTGACACAACTCTTGAGTCTGTGTGTGATGATCTTTGTGAGGATGACAACATGCTTGATGAGGATTTGCTGAAGTTGTCTCAAAAGAGGAAGAGCTCTGAACCTGCCCACTGTAGTACAAAAACGTCAAAAGCTAAGAGAGGAAATAGAACAGGAGAGAGCAGTATGGAGTCTGAAAGTGATTTGTCCCTAAGCCAGGAACACCAGAATCTGTACTCTCCTGCTGAGATCAGGAAATTCTTGCAGAAAACCAAAGGCCTCAGGATGGTGAGAGTGGAGGATTATTTTCCAGACCTTAAGCTTTTTGTTGAGTCGTCTCGGGTCTTGACAAAAAAAAAATCAGGGAATTTTCTTGATGATGTGTTGACAGACCAAGAGATTTATCGTTTAAAGAAACTGATTTTGAAAGTGAGATCTCAAGCACTTACTGCTGATGATGACGATGAAGTTTAAGAACACACTCTATGTGTCCCTGTCTTTTTTCCTCTGTCTCGCTTCTCTCATGTCTGAATTCAAAATAGGCACATTAAATTTGAATGGTGCTAGAGATGAGGTGAAAAGAGCTGCTTTTTTCGAGCTTATGGACTTAAAGAAATTAGATATTATGTTGGTTCAAGAAACTCATAGTACTGGTGACAATGAGAGTGACTGGAGGAAGGGCTGTGGGGGTAATGTTTTTTTTAGTCATAAGTCCAGTTGTAGTGGAGGTGTGGGGATTGTGTTCTCTAAGAATTTTTTACCTGTTTCTTGCGAAGCAGAGGAAATAATCAAGGGGTGTTTGCTGAAAGTTAAAGTCAAATATGAACATGTGACTTTTGTTTTTCTCAATGTATATGCACCAACTAAAGGAGTGGACAGAATGGGTTTTTTAGATGTCCTGTGTGATACTGTTAAGGTTTCTAGTGATGATGAGTATTTGTTTTTGTGTGGAGATTTCAATTGTACTGACAACCCACCTTTGGATAGGAACCACATCGAACCTCATCCTGCGTATTCTCGCAGGCTTAGGCAGCTGGCTGCAGCTGTAGACCTGTCAGATGTGTGGAGGTTTTTCAACGGACATCTGCGACAGTACACATGGAGTCACTCTAAGGACAATCATTTATCTTTGGCAAGACTGGATCGTATATACTCATTTAAACATCATTTGAGTGTTTTTAAGGACTGTCAGATAACCCCTGTTGGTTTCTCTGATCATTGTCTGGTTCATTGTTCTGTTTTCATTAAAAATGTTCGTGTACGGAGTGCCTACTGGCATTTCAATACGGCCCTGTTATGTGAGAAAACTTTTAGGACAGCTTTTGAATTTTTTTGGCTCACTCACTGGAAATCTAAATCTGACTTTGCATGTATCCAGCAGTGGTGGGATTTTGGGAAGTGTCAGATCAAACAATTGTGTCAACAGTTCACTCGTAATGTTACTAGGGACATAACCAGATCTATGAGAGACCTAGAGACTCAGGTGGTAGAACTGCAGAGTTTAGCGGCGTCTACAGGAAACCGTGGGCTTTTAGATTCCCTCAAATCCAATGTTAGGTCCAATTGTTGAATGTTGCCATTGTGTTTCTTAAATTTGTACAGTCTTAGTTCAAGCAGTATTATCAAAGCCATTCCTTTGATCCTGAGCACCTGTAACCACTTTGTGTTGGGGGGAGGGTTTTATTGTAGATACATCCTATCTGAAAGATCTGTTTCTTGTGTTGTAAGCTTCCTGCTTTTACGACCCTTTGGTCAGCAGGAGGTCTCTCACACACACACACACACACACACACACACACACACACACACACACACACACACACACATTCCTACTTACATATAAAGGTTCACACACATATACATACAATGCCTTAGAACCATGTGGGCGTTGCTTTGCTGTGTTTTGTGTGAACTGTCTCTCAATAAAAGGCAGCGAGAGGAGGCCGGATTTGGGGTCATTTCCATGCTGGACATAGATGAGGCCTCCCTTGCGCAAGTAATCGATCGATCGCTGACTGTCTTGTTTTCATTCATGATGAATAAGTCTCTAGAATTAGCGGGGTTTGTGGGAACAGACCCAACATTTATTTGGTCCTTCGGAGCCGGAACCTAACACATCGCATCCACCGCGAGGAGAGGGAGAGGACGCCACCGCAACGTCTGGGATGATTGAGGGAAAGCCCTGGTGCCTTGATGCTTGTCACCAGGCCGGAAAGTTTGCGTCTGAACTCCCCTCGGGATGGATGGCGATTGACGGGATACAGAGACTCTTCCCATGAACGGAAACAACACGAACAGTAAGTACAGAAGGCCTTAGAGAGCGGCTACGTGACCCTGCGTTGATCGCAGGTACGGGAGCGCGCTAGCCGCATGAGAGAGACGCAGGCTTCTCCGCCGTGTGGGGCGTGGAGATAACCTAGGTTCGGTGACTCCGCCGTGAGGAGTGTTCGGAATCTCCGCCATTTGGGGCGTTTGGAGAGTGTCCGACGGTTGGAATCTCCGCCATTTGGGGCGTTTGGAGAGTGTCCGACGGTTGAATTCTCCGCCATATGGGGCGTTTGAGAGTTTTCAACAGAGCGCGCTAGCTGTGCGTGTAGACGCAAGAGATAGGCCTATGTTGTGTGTGTGCGGGCCAGACGTGGTCTGCGTGAGTGTGGCTGATTGTTGTCTTGTGTGAGAATAAAATGTGTAAGGCTGCCTTAGAAGGGGATGTAAAATTTATGGAGAAATATTCACCGGGTAGCATGCAGTATGTAGGTTGTTGGTGTAAGAAATATGGATTTGAAGGGATATTAGTGGAAGTTCAGTGTAAAATGCTTGTAGAAAGAATAACTGTAAGTGCAGCAGGTAAAACAGGGACAGCTAAGCAGAGGAAGGAATTGCAGTTAGCAGTCGCTAAGTTGTGGAACAACACCGTAGAAAAGCATTAGAAAGAGCAAGAATGTTAGCAGAAAGAAGAGCCAGAGAAGAGCGTGAGAGAGCAGAGGCAGAGGTGGAGGAGAGACTAAAGGCTGAGTATGGAGAGGCATTAGGAGCAGCAATGAGTCCAAAACAGACTAGGCAGGAGAGGAGACAGAAAGGAAAGAAAGTGAACATAAACGTTGCAACCACATATCCATCCCTGATACAACAGAAAAAAAAAACATATGGTGTTTAAGTCTGCCTTGAAAGAGGATGAAATACACTGCAAAGTTTTATTGGGCAGCACGTGGTGTGTGGATCGTTGATGAATGAAGTGAAATTGTGCTCTAAGCAGAAGCGAGCGTGAGCGTGTCTGACGTCATGGTGTGTGTGAAAAGGTATCCAGTTGGGGCAGACGTGATTCTGCAGGTCACCTGCCCAGTGGACAAAGAAATGACATAAGTTGTGTGGTGAATGATAACACGAAGAGTGTTTGGTGTTTCTCAGCCTGAAACAGCTGTAATGCTACTTTCTGTTTTGGAGAGAAGAACAGTTTAAAAAAGAGAGAGAGATGTGTGTGGTTTTAAGCAGTGATGAGAATAATGAAATGTGATGAGAGGAACACAAAAACATACAGAAAATACATCAACCATACTAACCCTACATGCATACACAATAAATGATACTCATGAAGACCAGACAGCATCTTAAGCATGAGATTCTGTTTGTCATCTTGTCCAAGTCACTAGTAAGATGAAAGTGATACATAGACTAGTGGACTGAATATTATAGGAGGACAGATGACTGCATCATAGAGGAAAATAGAATGCTGATGAGGGGTTTTAAATGAGTGAGCTGATTGTGAGTTTCTGGTGTGTGAAGAAGTTTTACCATGGCACACATTTGGATACATGAGAAGAAACTTATTATGTGATGAGACAACAGGGTTATGCTGTATGTTGTGTGTGGGTGATTGGATGAATGTTTGAGATTAAACTGGCTGTTGATTTGTCTTTTGTTACTAAGTTGAGCCTGCCAAATGGGTTGGTACGATTTATCCCCCTGGCATGAAAAACATGTGTCATGACTTAAACAAGGCCTTTCTTTCATTTGCTTTCCTTTATTTGCTTTCCTTTATTTGCTTTCCTTTCTTTTTATTTTGTTACTTTCATGGTGCACTGAAGGTTTCGTTTGAAGATCTCTGTTTGAGCAGATCTGCACGATTAGAACAGAAGCGTTATACGACTCGTCGTCGAGAAAACTGTTGCAAAAGTGAGTTTCTCCAAAAATTAAAATGGGCTTGGGAGAAAGCCACTTATTTGGGACAATCAGAAAACAAGTCCCTGCCAAAAAGGATTCAGCAAGGTAATCCAGTCTAAATTATTTTTCTTTTTTGAATTGACGTCATTGCTGGCAGTAGAAACATATTGCGTCACGAGAGCTTCTACTGTCAGCACATAAAAATGGGGAAAAACTGACTGACAAAAGCTGACAAGACTGACTGACTTAACACCATTGTGTGAAATTAACCCCCACCTGACAAAGGTGTGGATGCATCTCTGTGTGTCTGTTGCAGGAGCAGAAGGAGACCACAGGAGGAAACTTGGATCACATGACTATGTGAACTCTGCAGATTTAACCTTTTAGTTTAAAATTTTCTCTGTCTGTGAATTCACCATGGGTGTGTTATTAACTACTTTGTGTTGCTCACAGAGATCACTGTGAGAAAGAGTGTATACAAATGCGCAGCGCTAACATTTACATTCCTTTTTACAGCAGATGGTTAATCATGTGATTTGATCATGTGATTTATAGCAGGACACAACTTAATGTGTTTTTTCTACCACAGGATTACTGAGATTTTGTGTGAAGAAAACTGTAGTTACAGGCTGTGTGTTGATGATGAAATTACACTGTGTTGTGGAGAAAATATGAATGTTACAAGGGAGAAGTGAATACAGTGTGACACTGTTTGAAACCAGTGTTACTTCTTTTTACAGCGGAGTGTTAACTTTATGACCTTCTTGATCTCTGGAATCTGGATGGCTGGCACCTGACCACCAGGATGAACCGTGTGTTTGGCTAATGTTTGTTTTCCTTTAAGAGTACTTGTAAAGGATTCAGCACAGACAGACAAGTGACAATTGAACAAATGTGCAGTGGTTACAGAATAGTTGAATGTGGGGCTCATTAGCTGGCCACTGTTGAGCTCACAGTGATAAAATGAGTGGAGTGACATTGCTTAAGGAAAGTCACCGATTAAATTGTGGAATAAATTGGGATGATTCATGATTTGGGACAAATTATGATAATAATAGTGATTTAATGATTGGAGAAAACCTGCACATGATATTTGTCTTTTATGCTGAATACCTTATTACTCATATGATCTATAGCCGGTTGAAAATGTGAAGTTTGATTTAACAGATTTGTCTTCCAGGATACAGGCTCCAGGTGGAGCTGAGAGTTAGACAAGCTAAACATTTAATTGCTGACTAATGTTTTTACACAGGGTTACAGCTTGGAGTGAAGCTGCTCCAAGGGACAAACCCTGGAGATTGTTTTAGGGAGAATGTGCAACATTCTTGTACATGTCTCATTGGGGAGTTGACACGTGGCGGAAGCCATGTGGCAAGAGGAGTGTCATTTTAATTTGCAGATGTCGTGAGATGCCATGACAAGAGAAGTGACTGAGAGGATCGTCCACAAGACGGAAGCTGAGGCCAGGAGAGAGGCTTCAGGAGGATCAGAGATCGCCTTCAGCACAGAGAGCTGTGCTACTGAGCTTCCAGGAGATCGTCATGAGGAGACTCTGCACACAACGTTGAATCATGAGGATTTGAGGGAGCGTGCCAAGCTCCAAAAGTGACAGCGCAGAGGAGGTCCAGCGATGGACTTGTGGTTCTGTGAACAGCACAAATGCCAGGTGACTGTGAAATAACTAACAGCACGTTTTCCACAAGTGAAGCCAGTAACTTACTATCCTAAAAGATTAGCTCTAGTTGCTTGTGCTTTACCTCCATGCGTGAGATCAGTATGTGCAGCAGCTTCAGCTGTACAATGTTTCAGGATATAGTTTTTCACCTTTTTGACACTGTTAGTTCCACACGAGGTAGATGTCTACTACTGCAGGCTAAAATTACATTTCTGTCACCTACAAGACACTTGTCTTTAATGTTACTGTTACTCTCACAACCACATATTACCAAAAAGTGATGCACAATTCTGAATCCGTCAAACCTTTTGCCAACGAAAGAAGAGGGCACTTCTCATGAGTGTAGAGACCACGTAGAGAAGGAGTGTAAGCCGAGGGATGACTTAATAGATGTGCCACTTGGTGAGGGAAAGGTTTGGTTTGTTGGTGGTTGAGTTTTACAACAGTAGAGGGACAAACTAAAACGGGTTTACTGTAGTAGATAGTGAGAAAGTTATTTATGCAGGACAACTAGCATGTTTTATATTTGCTTGAGTAGCAGAGATGCTAGCTTTAACGGAAGTGTGTAAAGCTGCAGAGAAATAAGATGTGACAATATACACTGATAGCTAGCATGCATTTGCTACATTACATTTCTTTGTGGTACAGTGGGTGAGATGAGGTGTGACAGCCTCTACAGGGAAACCTGTAGAACATGCCAAACTCTTGCAAAATCTGCTGGAGGCAGTGTTATTACCCAGTAGGATTGCCGTTTGTAAATGTGTAGCACACATGTGAGGGAAAGATCCAGTTGCATTAGGGGATGCTTTTGCAGATGAGATCGCGAAAGAGGCAACTTTAGGAGAACATGGTGTTAACGTTTTAGCAGTGCAACACCAACAGACGTTGGCTATTATGCGGAATGCACTGGTAGACATGCAGGGCCACTCATCTACTGCAGGGAAACAGTTGTGATTTACAGTAGGAGCGAGCTTGTAGGATGGTGTTTGTTATCTGTGTGATAAACCAATACTGCCTTAGAATTTGTATAAGACTGCTGCTATTTTGCGCCATGGGCTTTGCCATGTCGCAACAGGAGGGAGATAATGAGTAGTTTATACTTAAAAATTAAATACCGTTAAAAAAAAAATAAAATTTGCAGGTCATGTATGATATGTTGCAAGCACAATTCTCGGGGTAATTTGAGACCTAAGAGAGGGAAATTCCCCAGATCCAGTCACCCATTACAAATCATTCACATGGATTATAGAACTGTCCAGCTGTAATAACTATAAGTACTGTTTAGTGATAGTGTGTCCTTTTCAAAGTGGGTAGAAATTGTACCAACTAGGGAAGTAGATGCCATTTCGGTTGCCAAAGCAATATGTAAGAATATCATTTGGAACACGGGATTCCCGAGACCATTTATAGTGATAATGGTCCACACTTTGTAAATGAAGTGATTAGATTAATGACACAACATCTAGGGATAACACTAAAAACATCATTGTTCATATCACCCACAAAGTGCAGGTTTGATAGAGAGAACTAATGGAACAGTAAAGTTAAGACTTTGGAAGAGACACGCAGGACATGGTTAGACTGTGTAGAATTAGTTAGGAGGTATACGAATGTACATGAGGATTACTCCAACAGAGAATGGTCTGACTCGTTGAGATTATATATGTTAGAGCATTTAGAGTTCTAGTCTTCTGTAGTGATGATAGAAGAGCAGAAGAGAGAGCATATTAGCAGATTAGATGCTTAAAATGTTTAAAAATAAAGAAGTCTTGAGAACAAATGATCTGCCAGATGATTCTGTTTCTCCGCAGGAGCAGAGTCTGAAGTCTGGAGATTGGATGTTGACAAGACCATGGAGAGGAAGTGCTGGTCCAGTCCACGGTGGGAAGGTCCATATCGGATGCTGCTGATGACGACCACAGCGGTGAAGTTGCTGGAAGGAACACTTGGATACATCAAGCGCACTGCAAGAAGGTGACACACATCCAGGCCAGCTCGGGGTAAGTGGCAGGAAGACCGGGTACAAAGGGGGGGGAAAGCCTCCAGGGCCCCTCGTCTCAATCCGGTGAAGAAACCAACTGAGCCACAGGTACTCATCAGAATGGCTGGGAATGTGCTGTGCGCCTTCTTGTGCCTGTGGACCCAGAGTGGGATGGCAGGAGCGCACTGGGACAGAGCAAACCACACCCAGTACCCGCATGGGGTTTTCAACCAACTATTGGTGGCAGTTTGTGAACACAACCGCTCACATAAAGAACAAGACCAATGGTTATGCTTGTGATGCCACTGTCTACACATTCTTCTGGACTGTGGCCATATAGCATCACTGAGAGCGAGACAGTTTGTTGGTTGCCGTAGCAACACATCCAGGAGTAAACATACTTGGAACATTGCCAACTTTTCAACTTCTGAACCTGAATGGACGGTTGATTCACCAGTAGCCGGGAAGGTGAACTGCTCTGGTACGACAGACCTGCTAGTCCGACTCCAAGTATCTGACTTGCTGCAGGACATTGAACAGCTAAATGAACTGGAAATAGGCCAGTTGCTTATGTGTATGAAGGGCAATGGATTAGTCCAAGTTGGAGATTTACCATGAAATCTGAGCAACGTCACCTATTCTTTGTGTCCTCTGCAAGAAGGATGCAAACAGAGAAGCCTTTTGTCTACATTTACATCATGAACACTTCTAAGCTGGTTGAGGTTGTGAGCCAAGAAGATCAAAACAGCTTGATCCAATTTCCTTTACAAAGCTTTTCCTGTGGTGACAACAGGACAGGAGAAGAGTTGTAAATGCAGATAATTCACCAGTTGACTCTAACCCCCACAGGATGCCTATAGTGAGAAGATCTGGGGGTGTTGATAGGAGTCATAAAGAAGGGTGTTGACCAGGCTACAGCTTTGATGTTAGCTGAGAGCCACATGGACAAACGATAAAGTCAACTGATGTGTTTGAATGTATGTCTGTATACAGTTGGATTGTAGTGACATATGATTTTTGAGTATGTTGATTATTCTTGTTTGACTGTGACAGTTGTTTATTTGCAGGAATACAATGAATCGCACGACAGGAATAGATGCACCACAAGGCTGGAGAGCTTGGTGAATGTCTGGTCCTTGGTGGCATCTTCTTTTGAAAATATTAATTCCTGTTTTTGGACTGTTGACACTGATTCGCTTACGTATAGGATGTAGTTTACTGTGTATGAGATCAATGAGAAGCAGGTTAACTGCTTACATGTATTAACTGTGAACTTTTGCATCGATAGAAGGTGAATGAAGAGGAGTTGTGTATGAATGAAATCTACACTGACACTGTCCAAACAAAGGGTGCATAAGTTGAAATTTAAGTATATACAATGACAAAAAGGGGGGAAATGTTAGGTCCAATTGTTGAATGTTGCCATTGTGTTTCTTAAATTTGTACAGTCTTAGTTCAAGCAGTATTATCAAAGCCATTCCTTTGATCCTGAGCACCTGTAACCACTTTGTGTTGGGGGAGGGTTTTATTGTAGATACATCCTATCTGAAAGATCTGTTTCTTGTGTTGTAAGCTTCCTGCTTTTACGACCCTTTGGTCAGCAGGAGGTCTCTCTCTCACACACACACACACACACACACACACACACACACACACACACATTCCTACTTACATATAAAGGTTCACACACATATACATACAATGCCTTAGAACCATGTGGGCGTTGCTTTGCTGTGTTTTGTGTGAACTGTCTCTCAATAAAAGGCAGCGAGAGGAGGCCGGATTTGGGGTCATTTCCATGCTGGACATAGATGAGGCCTCCCTTGCGCAAGTAATCGATCGATCGCTGACTGTCTTGTTTTCATTCATGATGAATAAGTCTCTAGAATTAGCGGGGTTTGTGGGAACAGACCCAACATCCAAAAAGGCTTTTTTAGCCGACCTGTTGGGCACGACAGCCAAAGGGGCTTTGGTCAGGTCACGTTTCCTCAGTGTTATGGAGATGGATGCTCCATCTCACTTTTTCTTTGGACTGGAAAAGAAGAATGGGCAAAGAAAGGTTATTCACTCTCTGTCTGACGGTGGCTCAATAATCTCGGATCCTTCTGAGATCAGAAAGTTTGCTGTCAGCTTTTATGAGGACCTTTTTAAGAGTGATTTTTCAGAAAATCCTAGTTTGTGCAGTAGATTCTTCAAGGGACTCCCTCAGGTGGCGGCTGAAACCAATCGAAAACTGGAGGTTCGGCCAACTTTGCATGAACTTCATGCTGCTCTGATGAGTTTTCAGAATAGTAGAGCTGCTGGCATGGATGGCCTTCCTGTTGAGTTCTACAAAGACTTTTGGTCTGTGATGGGTGAGGATTTACTGGAGGTTGTCACGGATAGTCTGCAGAGAGGCTTGCTGCCTCTGAGCTGTAGACGGGCGGTCATCACTCTGCTGCCAAAGAAGGGAGATCTATGCAATTTGAAGAACTGGAGACCAGTATCGTTGCTCTGTACAGACTATAAGATTTTCTCCAAAGTCCTGGCCACCAGGCTTCGTGACATGGGGACCAAACGTATTGCGTGCCCGGCAGGCTGATAAGTGATAATGTCACTTTGATTAGGGATGTTTTGGACCTCTCTAGGTCTTTGGGTATAGATGTTGGTCTCATTTCTCTAGACCAAGAAAAAGCTTTTGACTGGGTTGAACACCAATATTTGTGGCACACTTTAGCTGCTTTTGGCTTCAGCCCAGGTTTTGTAGCCATGATTCAGGTTCTGTACCGTGACATTACGAGTGTCCTGAAAATAAATGGGGTCTTGAGTGGTCCTTTCAGTGTTCTAAGGGGGGTGAGGCAGCGCTGTTCTTTGTCAGGGATGCTGTATTCCCTGGCAATTGAACCTTGCCTTCACAAATTAAGACGGGACTTGTGTGGTGTTTATATCCCTGGGTGCAATGTACCTCTGAAGTTGTCTGCTTATGCCGATGATTTAATTGACCTGATCAACTCACAGACAGATATCAAGGTTTTAGAGAACACAGTTTCTCTTTTTGGTTGTATTTCTTCTGCCAAAATAAACTGGGAAAAGAGTGAGGCTGGAACTGTGACAGGTCAGCTGGGGGATCAGCTTAGTCTGCCTGGAGGTTTGACCTGGAGAAAGGGTGGTCTTAAGTATTTAGGGGTGTTTTTAGGCAATGACACTTTTTTGCAGAAGAATTGGGAAAATGTGGTGGATAGGGTCAACGGTCGGCTTTCCAAATGGAGGTGGCTTTTACCTCACATGTCGTACAGAGGTTGGGTTCTTGTCATCAATAATCTGGTTTCTTCTGCTTTGTGGCACCGGTTGACCTGTGTTGATCCCCCAGTTACCCTCTTGTCTAACATTCAAAGAATCCTGGTGGACTTTTTTTTGGGATACATTGCACTGGATTCCTCAGAGTGTCCTTTTTCTCCCTAGAGAGGACGGCGGACAAGGTCTGGTCCATTTGGCCAGTAGAGGAGCTGCTTTTCGCTTTCAGTTTATTCAGAGGCTGCTTACAGGACCCCAAGATCTAGTATGGAGGAGTGTATCTTGCTGTATTCTTCAGCAGCTTGGTAATATGGGTTTGGATTTATCTCTGTTTCTGATGGACGCAAGCAAGCTGAACTCTTCACTTCTTCCACCTTTTTACAAGAGTGTTTTTTCTGTATGGGCTCTGCTGAGGAAAGAGAGGTGGCAGCAGGATGATTCTCTGTACTGGTTGCTGGAGGAACCTGTACTGTTTGGCAGCTTGCTGGATTGCCCTGTTGGGGGGAGGACTACTTTATCCAGACGGCTCCATGCTGCACAAGTCTGTTCTCTGAAGAGGGTGGTGGAGCTGGCTGGACCTCGGCTAGATGCTCCGGAGGGACTCGCTGCACAGCTTGGGATACGGTCTACTCGAGTTGTTGGTCAGCTTTTGGATCATTGGAAACGCAAGTTAGGTGGAGTTGGGTGTTCACTTTTGGGAAGTTATTGTGATGGCAGTATGTCTCCGAATCATTTAGATCCTTATCCTTCCATCAGACTGTTTCCTGGTTTTCAGAACTGCTTTGGTCCTTTACTGGATAATGTGGATGTTGCGGGGGTGTCCCTGGAAGGGGCCTCTGGAAAAACTCTGTATAGGCTGCTGGTAAAAACTCTCAATCAAGGCAAGCTGAATGGACGCAATGACACGGTGTGGAGGACCCATCTCTCCTTGTCACCTGACATCAAGCCAGCATGGAGGTCCCTTTATAAGCCTCTCCTCACGAAAAAACATGCAGACTTGCAGTGGAGGATTCTTCATGGCATTGTTGCTGTAAATTCTTTTGTTTCTGTTATTAACGCTGCTGTGGAAGACAAATGTCCATTCTGTGAGCAGAGGGAGACCCTGTTTCACTGTTTTTCTGAATGTGTTCGCCTCTCGGCTCTGTTTGTGCTTCTAAAAGCCATCTTTAGTAGATGTGGGGAAGATTTTACACTGACTATTTTCATTTGTGGTTTTAAATTTACTCGTCGTTGGAAGAACAAATGCCAGCAGTGTATATGAGCAGGAAGAGAAAGGTGACAGAAGGGCTGAATGTTGGGGTAGTCCCTGTGTTTGTCAGCATGGTGAAGTCTAGGCTGTTGCTAGAATTTAATTTCTATAAGACAGCCTCGGACCTACGTACTTTTTCTCAGGTCTGGGGTTACAGGGGGGCAATCTGTAGTGTGGTGGAGGGGCTCTCTCTCTCTCTCTCTCATTAATTCAGCCAGTTAATGCGAGACAAATCTAGCTGCTCATTAAAGATTTCTGGTTTGATCAGAAAAGAAAACATTGGTCCGTGTATTTCCACGGTGCTGATGCTGTGCTGAGCGGAAAGCTCCTGAAGCTTTTGAAGTGTCGGAATGTGGAACGCTAACAACGTCCCTCTCACCAGTAGGCTAAGTTATTTTTAGCCAATTACAAGTTGAATCTGGTAGTTGGGGTTGTTAGTTAAGATACTGTCATTAAGAAGAGGCACAACTAATGTGTCTATGCGAGCTGATTTGCGATGTGCACCGCTGGCGCGGCCATTTATTTTTTGATGCACCTTCTCAGATTAATTCACTGCGTGTCGTGCCCAGGGCTGGACTGGGACAAAAAAAACAGCCCGGGCATTTTGACTAGAGACTGGCCCCCCAGGTATTAAAGCCATAAAGCCTTTGAATGAAAACAAACGCTGTTGTGACAGTGATGTATACTGTCTTGTTGGTATATGTATGATTTCTATTCATTTTACATCAGATGAAAACTTTGGTTGTAAGCTTCAGATAATTATTTAATAACAGCCAGACATTTTAAATGAGAATAAGAAAGTATTTCTTTTTGCCCCCCTTTCTCTGTTAATGCCCTACCTGCCCCCCCTGGCTAAACTTTGCTAGACCCGCCCCTGCACAGTTACCAGCTGTCAGCTACATAGAAAAGGATCCTGGTGTTATTTGTCTCTCAGAAACAGTTCATAACTTCCCTTCAACTCATTCATGTCACCTAAAAGGTAAACCTGTTTCTCCATCACCTGTTCAGCTCTGATGATTCAGTAAGGACATCTCCTGGTTTCATCTTCATGTTTCCTTCTCACCACATAACCAAACATACATCATGACCAGCAGCTTTTACAGCTGTGGCTCCAGCAAACCTCAGCTGATACTATTAATTAATATTAAATAAATTCTAACAACAGCTGATCAAGTTTAAACGTGTTGCTGTTGTTTAGCGCGACATCCAGCGGTTTCCTCTTTCTGGCGCAGTGAGCGATAAACAAACAAGAGAGAAAAGCCGATCAGCTGATCATTGATCAGTTTCATGATTAAAGTAGCAACAGGAGAGGGAGGGGAGAGAATGAGAGAGAATGAGAATGAGAGAAGAGGCAGCTGACAGCGTAAAGACAGAATAACTCCAGCTTTGTGTCTTTTTCATTCTAGCTGAAGTCCGGGACAAACTGCGTCCCTTCTCACCTCAATATGAAACGCGTAATATTTTCTCTGAATGCGGGACGATTCCGTCTTTTTATGGGACGGTTGGCAACTCTACTAACTAAACTTACAAATAAAATAAAGTTCACTATCAGTAACATCACAGCACCCACCCAGCTGTATAGAAACTCCGTCATGCTAGCTAGCAGGCAGTACGAGTTATTGTAACTGACTGTAAAAAGTCAGCACAACGAAAATAAACTCCACCTAAACTTGGTTTATATCTGAGCCAGATAGACTGCAGGTCATAACTTCTTACCTGAAGTTCAGTTCACCTGACACTCGGACCGGCGGCCGCCTCGGGTCTCTCCTCCTACTGCCTCCCCTCTCCATCATCCACCTGCTGGCCTCCACCACTTGTTAATTTTACTAAATCTGTGGAAGCTCCGCCATAGCCACCACCAAACAACTGAGTTGTTTTTACACACCGGCCAGCATCTGGCACCACCACCTTTTAATTGTTTATACCGTTACAAAAACAAAATAAAAATCAGTCCAGCTATGGATATATAGTATATGTATATATATATGAGAGAGAGAGAGAGAGAGAGAGCCTGTTTTTGTTTAGCTTTTCCCAGTTTAGGTTACTCCCAGTTCTGTTTTTCACCACCCTCGCCTTTGTTTGTTATCTCACCGTCAATAAAGCTTCCTCACCTCAGTTGTGCTGCATCTTGGGTCCTTTAATAATTTACACACAGTTTGCCCGGCTAACCGTGACAACACGAACCAGCCACCATGTACCAAGCGGCGCTAAATCCTTTCGTGGAGCTCCAGGACGACATTACCTACAGTGTGGAGATTCTCCTCGGTCTGTGGCTGGAAAACCCTCCGAAAGATCTTCGCTGCGCAGTGGAAAGCCGGCTACAATGGCTTTTTTCCAGCCTTCCGTGGCTTTTTGGATCGCTTCCCCCGTCCATACAGGCCTTTCTCCAGAACACACCATACCTTCTCCCAGCCACTACTGCCTCGTTGCCCGAGGCAGTAGTGGCCCGACCCGCCGGAGCCATCTGCGGGGAGGAAGCGATGATCGCAACACAGAGACCTGTCCGTCTCTGTGTTGCTCTGCTGGCTGTGCTTAAGGCTGTACACCACAGGGTTTTGCTTTGCTTGCTTTCTGCTATGTAATTTTCTTGCTAAATGTCTGTATGTATTTTTCCTGCTGTTCATATGATTCCGTGTATTAAACTCTGTTCCAAGAATTCTACTCTTTTACAGAGCATCTTTTTGAGTGTCTTGGTTTTAATTGGATTTGGATCTCCACATCGTTGGTGGAAGAAGGTTATCAGAATGGCTTCAAAATTTGCGACCACAGTAGGAAGCTATCAAAGACGACGCTCTGTCCCCATTTTCCAAATATACTGATTTCCACAATACACACCATTCCCCCCGTTTATGGACAATAGCGCTTGGACATCTCTCATGGACATTCAGATAAAACTCACAGACTTTCTACTCTTCAGTGTGGATCAGTGTTTTGATGTTGAAGTGTTATTTGTGGGGAACATTTTTTGAGAAACTATATTGCTTGGTATAAGCCAGAATAATTGCTTAGTTGTCTTTGTGGACCCGCACTGGGTTTTTGATTAATTGAATAGCTGTAGCAGGAGTAATTACTTAAGTTTTCCTTTTCTTGTTATTTTTCTTTGGTTTTGGTTAAATACATGTTACCTGCAAAAGTATTTTGTGTGGTGTGTATCTATTAGTTGCTGCCTATCAGCTCGAGTAGCATTCCTAAATCTTCTGACTAATAATAACCTAATATTTCACTCAATACCTAGCCTGTATTAATTCATTAGCGCTTCATCAGTGTTACATAGCCTTATTGTAGGGTCAGCAAAAGCGGAAACGTTGGAGACGGGCGACGGTCCAGTCTGAGGTCTTCGATGGTAAAGAATCTTTGGGAGACCTCGAAGATTGGGAACTCGGGCGAGTCGTTGGAGTTGGACGCTGAGATGGTTTGGATTTCCGGGTTGCTACCCGGGGCTGGAGACATGTCTCAGAGTGATCCAGAGTGGAGCTCCGCCGTGAGCGTTTGTTGGAGGTAATAGCATTTGTTGGAACTAATAGCGTTTCGGAGGTCGTAGTTTCACTGGGATGAGGAGCGACCGGAGCCACTGTATAGCTGAAGTGAGCAGAGAGAGGAGTTCGGAGGAATGGATGCGGCGGACTTGACAGCTGAGCGACGAGGGCGGCCACTGGATTGCTCCCCAGACGGACCGGCTGTGGCTGCGGTGGCGGCGGCGACAACGACAGAGCTGGTCCTGAGGCTGGCCGTGCGTAAGGCACTGCCACAGGTGGTGGCGCAGCAGGCTGGACGCATCCGTCGGACCTCCAGTGGAGTCAGGAGACGAAGGCCGGAGCGGTCCCTCGGATCCTCTAGCGGAGACAGGAGACGAAGGCCGGACGGGCCCCTTACACACTCCAGCGGAGGTTATCACAAAGCCAGCAGGCACGGAGTCCTCTGGCAGACACGAAGGTGATTAAAGCTGCTCAGGGCATTGGTTCTGCCTTGGCAGCCCAAACACGGTTCAGTTCTCAGGGGGCTTCTTAGCCTTCAGGGATCCAGAGTCAGCTATGGACTGATACCCTGCCTCTGTGGAGGCCCTGAAGGAAGTTACTGTTTCTACGTTAGCCAGTTCATGAGAAACACCAAAGGTTATTATGAGACTGTCTCCCTGCATCGAATGCTGGTGACATAATTAGTGACTGAGCTAGTGGTGACATTGGAGCCTGAGCTACGGGTAGTGGGGACACTGGAGCCAGAGCTACGGGAAGCGCGGACACTGGAGCCTGGGCTATAGGTAGCGGGGACACTGGAGCCTGAGCTGAAAGCGAGTGAGCAGCTGACACTGGAGGCTGAGCTAAGAGCGAGTGAGCAGCTGACACTGGAAACTGAGCCGAGAGCGAGTGAGCAGCTGACACTGGAAACTGAGCCGAGAGCGAGTGAGCAGCTGACACTGGAAACTGAGCCGAGAGCAAGTGAGCAGCTGACACTGGAAACTGAGCCGAGAGCGAGTGAGCAGCTGACACTGGAAGCTGAGCTTGTGACTGCTGAGCAGCTAAACGAGCTTGTGGCTGGGCAGCTAAACGAGCTTGTGGCTGGGCAGCTAACTGAGGTAAAGACAGCTGAGCAGGAGAATAGCAGTTCACATTGGTATTCAAGAGAACTCTCCCCCTTACATTAACTGCCCTGTTACAGTACCAACTTAATAAACTTTGGTGAAGCAAAATGGCTTGTGCTTAAGACTCTACATGAAAGTTAAAATATATATTACCATCAGGGTGTACACCTCACCCCTGGCGCCGTTGCCCACCTCTCAATTTTAAATACACATAGACATTGAGGGCTAGCAGGAGGGGCTATGTGCTTACCTGCTGCTCTGGCAGGTAGCTCCATGCCCTCCTGGGTTTTAAATGCACCTTAGAACACACATACAGTGGCTTGCAAAAGTATTCGGCCCCCTTGAACTTTCCCACATTTTGTCACATTACAGCCACAAACATGAATCAATTTTATTGGAATTCCACGTGACAGACCAATACAAATTGGTGTACACGTGAGAAGTGGAACAAAAATCATACATGATTCCAAACATTTTTTACAAATAAATAACTGAAAAGTGGGGTGTGCGTAATTATTCAACCCCCTGAGTCAATACTTTGTAGAATCACCTTTTGCTGCAATTCCAGCTGCCAGTCTTTTAGGGTATGTTTCTACCAGCTTTGCACATCTAGAGACAATACAAACAGTCAATTAAAAGTTCAAACTCACCAATTCCGTTCTGTTCAGTGCACGACAACACTACGGCTCTGGCTCACAGTAATCAGCGTCTGCAACAGCTCTGTCACCTGGCTAGCCTCCACGCATCTGACGGGAGGAGGCCCGAACAGGCTTACTATGACCTACATGCCATCCGATTGGCTGAGCAAAGTCATGTGGTTGGAGTCATGTATTTGTGATGTGTTCAATGGCAGGAAATAAGTGCAGGAAATTACTAAAATCTAGTAAAACAGATTTTACTCTGGGTTACAGCTACATTATTCCACTACTTCTCAATGTCCCAGCGCTACCACTCTCATTTGCCGAACAGCGTTAATTCTCCTCCAGAAACAAACGAAGCCAACACCTCCATTAACGCTCCCTCCATGCTCCTCACAGCCTCACCCAGTCGGAATCGACCACACCTCCTCACTGCTCGGCACGCTCCTTCCTCAGCAGCTCTTCCCACTAGGCGCGGCACTCGGCGAGGGTTGCCAGTTCTGCACTCTCTATTCCCTCCTTCGCCACATGCCTCAGCAAACCCTCATCTAAAGTCCGCAGCTAACCTCGGCACCATGTTGCCTGGTCTTCAGTCACTCATTCCTCCTCCGTCAAACACTGCAGCTAACCTCGGCACCGGG
Source organism: Pelmatolapia mariae (assembly GCF_036321145.2). NCBI lineage: Eukaryota > Metazoa > Chordata > Actinopteri > Cichliformes > Cichlidae > Pelmatolapia > Pelmatolapia mariae. The sequence continues at coordinate 10,983,130 of NC_086229.1, forward strand.
TTGCCAGGTCCTCAGCATCTTATTCCTCCTCCATCGAACCCCGCAGGTAACCTCGGCACCGGGATGCCAGGTCCTCTCACATCAACTCTTCCTCCCTTTGCCGCAGCTTAAAGTAACCTCAGATCGAGCCTTTTAGCCCAGGCCCCACTTCTTCAAGCTAACACCGGCCAGTTTTCACTGGCCTCGGCTTATCTGAATTTCAGGAGCGGGACCACTCCTACTTCACGCCCCTTCCGACCTCAGTCTATAAATGCCCCTTTCTCCAATACCCACTGTTCTCATTTCCATGCCCCCCCCCCCCCCCCCCCCCCCCTTTCCCTGTCTTCTCCTCTTCCCTTCCTTCATTCACCTCTCATTAGTACATGGGGTTCTGCCCGGCCCGGCAGCTGTCGCCAGTCCTCTTCGAGGCCTTCCCCAATCCGCAGCACGAGTTCATACTCCCTCATCACTCTCCACTCATCGTTCAGAGGATGTGGTTCCAGCTAGTGAAAGTCCATTTAAAAGACTCGCTGCTTTTCCTTCAAATTTGCCGTGACGTTTCAAAGAGCCAGAAAGTAAATAAGAGGCAGACAGAAATGAGGCAGGTCGAATCTTCTTGTTTTTCACTCATGCGCAGTACTGGAACGTAAGAATTTTCGTCCGTTTCAGTGTGGACGCACAACTGTGTCAAAATGACTGAAAATGCTAGTGTGGACGCGGAGCGTTTTTAAATGAAAACCATGTTTTCAAATCTATCTGGGCTAGTGTGGACGAAGCCTCTGTTTGTCCTTGATGGTGGATCCAGCATACCACACGGTGATGGAGGAGTTTGTAGTTGGTGATCTTCCTAAAAGTTTTCCACACAGAAGCGAAGTCATTCTCTGAGATCATCTCAGAGAGCTGATGTTAATGTGGTGGCGGAAATGAGGGATAACCAGGGACAATGACTAAGATATTGACAACGAAACCTGGGGAGGGAGTTACACCCCAGGAAAGAGATCTATAGCCAATGTACAGGGTGGGCCATTTATATGGATACACCATAATAACATGGGAATGGTTGGTGATATTAAAGTCCTGTTTGTGGCACATTAGTATATGTGAGGGGGCAAACTCCTCAAGATGGGTGGTGACCATGGTGGCTATTTAGAAGTCAGCCATCTTGGATACAACTTGTCACGTTCCTGGGTATTTTGACCCAGTGTTTTGAGTTCTACTTCATTTTTGATGTTTATGGTTTATGTTTAAGTTCTTTAGGTCAGCGAAGTTCATTTGGTTATTAGATTCCTCTTGTATTTTCTTCCCCTGTATTTAAGTTTGCCTCACCTTTTGTTTCATGCTGTGTGTCTTATGTTATCAAGTTTATATTGTCATGTCTGCGTCTCATGTTTCCTGTTTTATTTTGAAGGTCTGTGTCCTATGTCAGTGTAGTCAGCTTTGCTTCCTTTGTCTCGTTATGTCAGACCAGTGTCAGCTGTTTCCCCATGCGTTTCCACTTCCCCTAATCACCCTTGTGTGTATTTAGTCTGTGTGTTTGTGGTCATTCTTCGTCAGGTCATCTTTTTTTTTTTTTTTTTTTTTTTTTTTTTTTTTTAACCTGTCCCGTTTGGTTCTTTTGCCATCAGAATTATTGTCTAAAGGCGAAGAAAGATGCCCAACGGATTTACTTTACCAAATGGACCATCCCAGCCTTGCCGTAATGGTCTATTTGATTCACCTTTTATTGTTTATTTTATTTTCACTTGCTGAATACGGGACAGACTTGACTGGTGGAAAGAAAGGGGAGAAAGACAGAGGGAAAGGAGAAAAAAAAAAAAAAAACCTGAGAAGAGGGACGGGGAAAAAGGGCAAAAAACAATAACCAACAGAATAAGCAGACAAAAAATACATATATCGATCACCTGGATCACCTGTTGAGAAAGAAAAAAGAAAGCAAGCAGAAGAAAACGACAGTAATAAACAAGATCACAATGATATATGGGAATATGACAGTAAATACTAAATATTAAATTATTGTGCAGCACGTGAGATCGACAGCGCAGTGTGTGCTTTGAGGTAGGAGCCAAAAAGGGTGTAGTTTGTGTGTGTGATCACCCGTGTGTGCACCTGTGAGCATGAACGCGCTTGTTTTTAAAAGGTTCCTTCATGTAATGATCTGCTAGAGGGTGTGGGGGGCCACTGCCCCGTCCTCCAGGGCATGAAGCAGGTATGGAGGAGATCAAAACTCCAGACATCCAGAGGCCCCCAGAACACAGGAGACCAAGGAAGACCAACAGAGGGGCAGCCGCGCCACTATCCCAGAAAGAGCTGAGGAGAGTCCCAGATGAGGGGTCACTCAGCAGCCGCGGAGCAGAAGCCAGGGGGGGGCTGCAGTGACGTGCCCGGGAGCTCCGCCGGCAGCCAGCTGTGCCTGAGTGACTGAGCCCTAGGCCGAGAGGCCAAGGGCACCCCATCCCCGAAGTGGCCCGAGCGAGCCCCAGGCTCCATGCCCCGATAAGCAGCCGCCAAGGAGTGAGCCGGTGGGTACCTGGGCGCCCACCCCCGGACACAAAGAACCACCAACGCACCGATGTCTGAGGGCGTCTGCCACCGGCAGGGGAAGTGGTGGGGGGAGATGGGCCTCCAAACCTTGGAGGGCCTGAGATGTCCCCAGAGAGGTGGCGTCTGATACCCAACCTGACATATAGACACAGACAAACAGGCACACACAGATACAAACATCTATTCCCACCCTCATGCTCTCATATACAATTACTCAACACTCACCCAACGTGGAGACAAACATAGAGAGACACTGTACACACAATCACACTCCCCAAGCGTACTCTAAGCCCCGGGTCTAGGTACCCTTGCCCCTGGAGGGGGAAACTGCGCCCAGACCCAGGTGGTGTTACCCTTTTCCCTGCGGTGGGGAGAAGCAGACTGCCCCGACTCCGCAGCAGCAGGGAGGCCCCACATTCCAGACCCCAGTCGGACGGCCAACTCCTCCTCCTAGCCCCCCCGCTCCAGCAGGCCGCAGAGAACGGGGGTGTAGGAAGACTCCAAACCTCCCTCCACCCGCTCATATGTAGTGTTGATGTATGTGTGTTCTAAGGTGCATTTAAAACCCAGGAGGGCATGGAGCTACCTGCCAGAGCAGCAGGTAAGCGTATAGCCCCTCCTGCTAGCCCTCAATGTCTACGTGTATTTAAAATTGAGAGGTGGGCAACGACGCCAGGGGTGAGGTGTACACCCTGATGGTAATTTGGAATCCGTGTAGCGTGCCCACCCCCAAGATCCTATATGTATGTGTTATGAGAGTGTGAGTAATGTGAATGTCTAAGTTGTGGGATAAAATTGAGGCAGAATCAGCCAGAAGGGGACAGAGGGGGGGGATGTCTCCTCTGCACCCTGGTGACACACCCCTACCCCAAGGCCCTGCATGTGTGGGTGATTGTGGTGGAGCGGGAAGAGGGAGGCAGCTGGAGATGGGGAGGGAAGGAAGGGAGGGGCAAGTAACCCCTCCCTGGGGCCAGCTCCCCCGCTGACCCCAGTAGGCACCCCCATACTCTGCAACCCACCAGGGAAAGGGGGGCCCAGGCCCATCCGGACCGGGGCCCAGTGCAGCAACGCCGCCCGGCCCCACAGAGCCCGGGACAGTCCACCCGACCCCACCACAGAGAAAACTGCACCCACCCCATCATCCACTCATCTTCCAGACTACACAAGACAATAGACGCCCAGGCTGAGATCTTCCTCCACCTCTCCTGTATCTCCCCCTCCTGCAGAGAGAGTTCCTGAAGAGAGGAAATCTCCTGCAGGATGTGACAACCTCCCCCACCAGTTGAAGAGCCCCCCAGGTGGTTCGATGCACAGGCGGCACCCTTCGTCAGGTCATCTGTTGTTCACGCCATGTGTTCCATGCCATGTTTCTGGAGTTCATGTCCAAGTTTTTCATGTTGTTTATTTAGTTCTTCCAGTTTAGGTTAATGTCAGTTTTACTTTAGTTTGCCCTGCCCTTTGTTGTACCTTTTTTTTTTTTTTTTTTTTTTTTTTTTTTTAAACCAGCCTCAATAAACGGCTCGCTTTTTGTTAAGTTTTGTTCCACGTTCCATTTTGTATTTTGTCTGCATTTTGGGTCCTCTATGTCACTCCATACAGTCTGCCTCTGCCAGACTGTGACACAACTTTTATTTTTTTCAATAGGAAGAGAGCCATGTGACACATCAAACTTATTGGTAATGTCACAAGAAAAACAATGGTGTGCTTGGTTTCAATGTAACTTTATTCTTTCATGAGTTATTTACAAGTTTCTCTTTCTTCACAGCCATTGACATGTCGAAGAGGTTAACACATGAGGTGCAGATAAAAAATTGTGTTGATATCTAGTGCTGCATTTGTGGACATCATGTAAAGTCCTACCCCAGAATCCACTTCACTACATTTAGCAGTGCTCTCTTCTTTAATGAACCTGTACTTGGACTCTCTGTAGCAGTCCCTGACTTCTGAATGCCTTTCTCTTTTCTAGCCACAACTGTTTGAGTTTAGGAGTAAACCAGGGTTTGTCATTATTATAACTCACCTGGGTGCATGATGGCACAAAGCTGGCCCTGCAGAAGTGGATATAGGAGATGACTGTTGGAGTGATTTTGCTAAATGTTGTCATTGTTGTGCTTCAATTTGTAAACTTTGTCTTAAACAGCATGTTTAGATATTCTTTTGTTCTCCTTTCTGGCCTGCTGAATGGTGGGGAGGCCGTAATCAAATCAAATCAAAATCAAATCACTTTTATTGTCACGTCACATGTGCAGGTACACTGGTACAGTACATGTGAGTGAAATTCTTGTGTGCGAGCTTCACAAGCAACAGAGTTGTGCAAAAATACAACGTAAAACAAGCAAAATATAAAAATGGCTAATCTAAAAAGTAATAAATATATGTAGAATATATAAAGGTATATACATTACTGAACGTGTGTACTAAATATGTTTTTCTACGTGTGTGTGTGTGTATATAGTGTGTGTATATACATGTTTTACAAATGAAATAAAGTAAACAATAAAATAAGATATATAAAATATACAGAGGTTGGTATGTGCAAAACAGTGGCATTAATGTACAGTATGGAGTGCATAATGTTGAAGTTCCAGTAGTGAGGGTGAGGTGTCTATGACGTGTTCAGCAGTCTGATGGCCTGGTGGAAAAAGCTGTCTCTCAGTCTGCTGGTACGGGACCGGATGCTGCAGAACCTCCTTCCTGATGGAAGTAGTCTGAACAGTTTGTGGCTGGGGTGACTGGAGTCCTTGATGATCCTCCCCGCTTTCCTCAGGCACCGCTTCCTGTAGATGTCTTGGAGGGAGGGAAGCTCACCTCCAATTATCCGTTCAGCACACCGCACTACTCTCTGGAGAGCTTTGCGGTTGTAGGCGGTGCTGTTGCCATACCAGGTGGTGATGCATCCAGTGAGGATGCTCTCAATGGCACAGCGATAGAAGGTCCTGAGGATGCGGGGGCTCATGCCGAAACTTTTCAGTCTCCTGAGAAAGAAGAGGCGCTGCTGCGCCTTCTTCACTGTTTTGTCTATGTGTACTGACCACGTAAGATCCTCAGCCAGATGTACACCAAGGAAGCGGAAGCTGCTCACTCTGTTTAACTGCAGGCACATTCTATGTGAGATTCTGGTTTCCTTCTCTGGTGAAGGATGTTCACTCCCGGCCATTTAGGGGCTCACCCTATGCTTGTATATGGTGAACCATTAAAGTTATGCCATATACGGTTGTGAGGAGATGACCTTTGGATAGCTAGGAAATGTGGTTAAACAGTTGTAAGCATATATTGTGTGGCAGGAAGTCAATGTATACAGAGTCAATACACACACACACACACACACATACACATTCATTAACATGCCCATGCATGCATGCACACACACACAGTGCCTTAGTTTTTTTGGCATGTCACAGGAGTTTTATGGTGGGGGGTTGTGTAACTGGGTTGAATAAAAGACTGTGAGAGGAGACTGAAGTTTGGAGTTGTTGGCTACAGGGGTGCTTGTGTTAGCAACCCTCAGCCTCATTGCTCCATTGTTTTTTTTAGTCCTCACGACAGATTTGGAGAGCTTCGGCCTCTGTCTGTACGCAGGGATCAGGTGGATCATGGCGTGGTCAGAAAGTCAAGGTGCAGCGTGGGGCACCGCGCATAGGCCCCACTAATCGTGCTGTAACAGTGGTCCAATGTCCTCTCCTCTATGGTCGGGCATTTAATATACTGTTTATATCTTGGAAGTTTCTGGCTCAGGTTGGCTTTGTTAAATTTCCCAAGAGCAATAATGAGAGAGTCCGGGTATTTCCACTCCATGTGCAGTATCTGCTCCACGAGGGCGCAGTGAGCTGCCTGCACATCCACATCTGGGGGGTTGTAAACAGTGGCCATAATGAATGAAGCAAAATCCAGTGGCAAATAAAACGGTTTGCAGTGAATAAATAGGTATCCTAGAGAGGAAGAGCAGTGCTAAGCAATCACTCTTACATCTGTGAACCAGCCACTATTAATGTAGAAGCAGATGGCTCCACCTGTGGTTTTACCAGAGAGAGTGGCCTGCCGGTCTGCGCGGAGCAGATGAAAACCCTTCAGCTTGAGCTTGCAGTCCGGGATCTCCTCGCAGTGCCACGACTCAGTAAAATATAAGAGACAGGAAGAGGCAAAGTCTCTGTTCATGCTTCTGATCAGGTCCAGCTCGTCCATTTTGTTCCAGAGTGAGCTCTGGAAAAGAAGTTGGAAAAGAAGATCCCAGGAAGAGCAGTTTGTAGTCTGTGTCCCCTCAGATGCATGAGTGAGCCGACTCGCTTTCTTTTCCTTCGGCATTGTCAGGATTTGTGTCGTGTGGAGGCGAGGAGGAAAAGAACCCAAATGCAGGACTTGCAGGTAGGTGAAGACTGGTGATTTTATGTAATGAGCGGATGAACAAGACATGAAACGGAGGACTGACTGAACTGAAATAGCTGGCTGAACTGAAAAGACTGAACTGGCTGGCTTGACTGGAAACATGTGGAATAGACGGCAGAGGCAACATCAATGACACGACGGTGAACGAGTGGAAACAGAGGACTTAAATACACAGACTGATGAGGATGATAATAAGAGACCGGTGAGTACACAGCTGAACATAATCTGGCTAATGACACAAGAGACGAGCTGACACAGGAAAAACAGGAAGTGAGAACATTGATGTGGCAACATAAACTAAACGTGACAAAACTGAAAACAGTGGGACAACGACCCAGGAAACCTGACAGACATCTCACTTTCCTGGTCAAAGTCTGTGGTAAATCCGCCGCAGATGCGACAAATATTGGAAATGAATCCACAAGCATTGTAGTCCTGTAGTTAACAAGCTCTTCTCTGTTAAAAACAAGACAGAAGTAGTAGACTGAAGCACCAGGGCATCCATTCGTGGCGCTATCTTGGATCTGATATTGTCATTACTTATTTTTTAACTGTATTTAATTGTTTTAGTTGGACTTTTTATTTTGTCTTTCCTTCTCAAATAATTGAGTACAAATATCAGAGTTACATTATTTTGAAGACCAATTTATTAACCAAGGTGAAATTTCCTCCAAGAGGAAGTCTTTCAGCGAAGGCAGCTTCATCACTTTCATCAGAAGGGAAGAATTCATGTCATGGGCGTTTATCAATATGCGTACTTGTGCGTACTTGCGTTCTCGTGTACTCGTGATACGTCATCAGTCGGAGACCAAGTACTGTTCCAATTCGAAGTACGCATCAAGCCGAGAACGCGAAAAAGTCCCGGATGTGTTCTCGATCCGCCCGTTTTATCGAGCAGGCACTGGACTTGCAGTGGACTTGGGACAGCTAAATATCCCAGAATGCATTTCGTCCAAAACTCAACAGCGGACTCCTGGCACACTCCCCCCGCTCGCGGTCTTCTCACTACTCAGGTTAAAGAAACCCCAGCAGCTGTCTATAGTATTGAGTGTCCACTAGAATAGAAATAAAAGCGTTCTAACATCTCACCTGCTTGTTTTTATTAAGGTATGTACACGTATGTACATGTACACTATTTTTATTAATAGAGGTTTCACTACTGAGGTTAAAAATGATATATAAGTCACTTAGGTCACTTCTAAATGTTAATGTTTGGTTTATTTCAGTGTTTTATTTGTTCCTGAGTAAACCGGTTTGGCTGTGATTAAAGTTAAGCTTCATAACATGTTACTCACAGTTAAATTAAGAGGGGACGGCAGTAAAAACTCCGGACCTGTGACATCATCACGTACGCAGGTGTTCCAATTGTACATATCGCGAGTCCGTGCTCGCGTTCTCGGCGGGTACGTACTCCCGTGCGTTCTCGGCGAGTACGTACTCACCGAGAACGCGAGTACGTACTCGCGTACTTGGGCATTGATAAACAGCCCATTAGTTGGTCTCAGGAAATGCTGATAACGCTGTAACACATTAAGCCTGATGTGACTAATCAGAGCTCTGGTTTCTCTGTAGCCTCAGCTCTGCAGTACGACTAAAAGACGAGCTCTATTGAATGAACAACTGGTTGGTTTAATAGTCTCCTTAGTTCACTAGATTGCTTGATGGTTACAGAGCTTTAGATGACATGTGAGGATGGTTCATATTCAGTTGAATTTTATACACCGCCAAATTATAACAATAGTTGCCTCAAGGTGCTTTTAAATAGTAAGGTGGACCCTACAATAATATATATAGAGAAAAATCCAACAATCATATGACCCCCTACATTTTTTACAGCGTCTTTGTCCGGAGAGCTCGTGGAGGTCCGACCTCCCATTGTTTACAGCAGGGATCAGCTGTTAGCCATCAGAGCCTCCGCTGCCCTGCCTACCACCGAGCAAGCTAACATCCCCCGCGAGGTGAGGAGGAAGAGACGCGGTACTCGGGCTGGGATCGGGCATCGCAGTAAAGTTAGCAGGTACCGGCCATCCATCTATTATTATGGGGAATGTGAGATCGCTCCCCAATAAAGTAGACGAACTGGCAGCTCTTACACGACATCAGAGGAGCTACAGGGAGTGCAGCCTGGTGTGCTTCACAGAGTTGTGGCTAACTGCGCTAACTCCGGACTCACACGTAAACATCGATGGTTTTCATCTGATCCGGGCCAACAGAACAACGGAGAGTGGTAAGAAGAGATGAGGGGGTCTGGCTGTGTTTGTGAACGATAGATGGTGTAACTCTGGGCATTTAACTATCAAAGAGACGCTATGCTGTAAGGACATTGCTAGCGGTTAGCATGAGACCGTACTATCTACTCCAAGAGTTTACACACGCGATTATGATAGCTGTGTATGTCCCGTCCTCTGCTAACGCTGCAGCAGCCTGTGAGGTCCTGCACACTGTAACCAGCAGACTCCAAACACAGCACCCTCAGGCCCTTTTCCTGATCTCTGGGGACTTTAATCACATCTCCCTGTCCTCCACTCTCCCCACCTTCACCCAGTATGTTACCTGCCACACCAGAGACAATAAAACATTGGACTTATTGTATGCCAACACCAAGGAGGCATACAGCTCATCACCTCTTCCTCCCCTGGGGGGCTCAGATCACAATCTGGTTCATCTCCAGCCTGTGTATAAACCTCTAGTACACAGAGAATCAGTTGTGAATCGCACAGTAAGGAAATGGTCGGCAGAGACTGAAGAGGCCCTGAGGGACTGTTTCCATTCTACTGTGTGGGACAACCTCTGCAGCCCTCTGGAGGATGACCTCAACAGCATCACAGACTGCATTACGGATTACATGAACTTCTGTGTGGACAACACCGTACCCATCAAAAAGGTACGGTGTTTTTCTAACAACAAGCCATGGACAAATCCTGAAATTAAGGCTCTCCTCAAGGAGAAGAAGAGAGTCTTTAGATCCGGAGACAAACAGGAGCTGAGAGTTGTTCAGAAGAAGCTGAAATGGAAGCTAAGGCAAGGAAAGGAAAACTACAGGAGGAAGATGGAAGAGCAGCTGACACAGGACATCATCAGAGGGGTTTGGAACAGCCTGAAGACAATCTCAGGACAAAAACCAACCCCCCAGGCTGCAGGAGACTTGGGGTGGGTGAATGACCTGAATAAATATTTTAATAGGTTTGATCAACCACCCACCCCTCCCACAGCATCGCCCCCCCTGCTACAATCTCCTTCATCTCAGGACTTCACACCTCTCAGCTTCACACCTCCCAGCTCCCAGTCATTACACCCAACCCCAGCTTCTGTGGACTCCAACATACACCCCCCTCCCCCAAAATCCACTCTTTCTATCTCAGCACTTCAAGTGAGGAACGAGTTTCGCAAGATCAAGGTGCGGAAGGCTGCAGGTCCAGATGGCTGCAGGTCCAGACTCCTGAGGTGCTGCGCAGATGAACTGTGCGGCATCCTAGGATATCTGTTCAACCTGAGCCTGTCACTGGAGAAAGTACCACAGCTGTGGGAGACCTCCTGTGTGGTACCGGTACCAAAGACCTCCCATCCCAAGGACCTCAGCAGCTACAGGCCGGTAGCCCTGACATCGCATCTGATGAAGACCCTCGAGAGGTTGGTTCTAAACCATCTGCGCCCCCTGGTGAGGTCTTCATGGGATCCACCTGAACAACAAACTGGACTGGACTCATAACACAGGAAAGGGCAGAGCAGGCTGTGCCTGCTGCGGAGACTCAGGTTGTTTGGAGTGGAGGGCCCACTCCTGAAGACCTTCTATGACTCTGTGGTGGCCTCAGCCATCTTCTATGGTGTGGTCTGCTGGGGCGGCAGCATCTCTGCTGGGGACAGGAAGAGACTGAACAGGCTGATCCGAAGGGCAACTCTGTTCTAGGATGCCCTCTGGACCCAGTGGAGGTGGTGAGTGACAGGAGAATGGCGGCTAAGCTGTCATCCCTGCTGGACAACATCTCCCACCCCATGCAAGAGACTCTGACAGCACTGAGCAGCTCCTTCAGTGGGAGACTGCAGCACCCACGGTGTGGGACGGAGAGATTTCGCAGGTCTTTCCTCCCCACTGCTGTCAGACTCCACAACGAAGACTTTTGCAGCTGATCAAACCCTCACACGTGCAATAAGACTGCTATATGTGCAATTCTTTCTATGACAAAGTTGTACTTTTGTATTTTTGTACTCAGTTGTATATAGTATTTGTATTCTATTTTATTCTATTGTATATATTATTCTATTTTTATTCTATTGTATATAGTATTTTATTTTATTTGATTGCATTTCAGTGTTTTCTAATTTCTACTACATAACTTTGCACTTTTGCTGTAACAAAACAAATTTCCCACCTGTGGGACTAATAAAGGTCATCTTTATCTTTATCTTTATCCACTACACTTTGCTTACCAGCCTGGCATTGGGGTGGAGGACGCCATCATCTACCTCCTGCACCGAGCTCTGACTCACCTGGAGAAGCCTGGAAGCATTGTGAGGATCATGTTCTTTGATTTCTCCAGTGCTTTTAACACTATCCAGCCACGACTTCTGAGAGACAAGCTGGAGCTATCGGGAGTGGGCCACCACCTGTCCCAGTGGATACTGGACTACATCACAGAACGTCCACGGTATGTAAGGTCACAGGGCTGTGTTTCTGATACACTGGTCTGCAGTACAGTGGACTGTGGACATGATTTACAAAACTGGACAGTATCCGAAAATTGCTGTGGCCAAAAAAAACGAGTTGCCATTCTGGAAAAGGTTTTAAGATGTCCTAAGTGGCCTGCCCAAGGAACTGAATGAGCCAACTGCAAGACTACAAGCCTTAAGCTTTTGGGAACAACCAACTGGTCACCGACTTTGCTACGGCGATACAGTCGTTCGTTTTTTACAATGAATACTTCTCGTACTCTGTCTGTAATCTGAGCTGATTCTTGGGTGCTATTAGCAAACAGGGGTGCTAAAGAGGGGTCCTCCCTTTGGAGTTGGACAATATTGCTCGGGACAACCAGAAGCTCATCAATCTCTGGTTCAGGAAGTGACTCAGCAATTTCTGTCCCCCTCACTTTTTCCTGTCTTCTCTGCATTTTACTTTTCTTTATATGTGGCCTATTTAGTCTGTCAATATCTGGAATTTCACTGTCTGCGTAGGGCAACTCACTCAAACCTAGCTCTGAATGAGAAGCGTTATTACCAGACCTAGTGACTACTAGCAGACCTTCGGACTGAACATGCAGATTCTTCTCTTCTCTGTCCTTCTCTGTCCTTGCTAATAACTCTCCCAGAATTGGCATGTCTCGGCCCAACACAATCTGGTAGGGAAGTTTATCCATTACTCCTACTGTAAGTGCGTACTCCTTTTCATTAACTTGAAGGCAAACATTGGCAATAGGATAATCAACATTATCACCATGAACACACCAGACTTTAACTTTACCACAAAATGTGGTGTCACTAGGGAGACAATCTTGCCTGACAAGTGTGCGGCTACTGCCTGAATCCAAGAGGGCAACACACGGCTTTCCTTCAATGAAAACACAGATGGTGTGCTCCTGATCACTGGAGGATACGAGAGACTCAGTTTCCTCCTCTACCAAGTCAACACACTGTGGTGAAAGACACATGTAAGTCTTACTGACTTGCTGACCTGGGCAATCTGCCTTAAAGTGACCTGCTTGACCACAAGCATGACATACCAACGGGCCTCTCTGCTTTACTTCTCTAGCGCGGCTACTGCTAGTGATTGGGGAACTTTGTTTAGGGCCTTTAGCTCTGTACCCATTCCCACTCCCTGACTTACCCACAAATACAGGGGCTGAACTAGGTTTTCCTACCATGTACCCTTTTTGTGGGCGTCGGGCTGCAAGAAAAGCCTCTGCCATCTCTGCAGCTTCTTTTGATGTGGTGGGGTTGCGCTCTTTCACCCAGGTCCTCAGCTCTGGATTAAGAACTCTGAGAAACTGCTCCATCACTATGACATCTCCTATTTGGTCCTTTGTCTTCTCCTTTGGAAGCATCCACTTTTCATATAGGTCTTTAAGAAGCGTTCGCAGCTCTTTGGGTGTCTCATCGTCCTTCACCGTCATGTTGCGGAATCTGATTCGGTAAGTCTCAGCACTTATTTCAAATTTTTCAAGAACGGCGGTTTTTACTTTATCATAGTCCATTGTCTCTTCAGTGTCCATAGCAACATATGCCGCACGTGCTTTACCACTAAGAAGTGGAGCCAGATGCAGTGCCCATTCTTCTTGTGGCCACTGACATCCTGTTGCAATCCTCTCAAAAGTGGTTAAATAATGTTCAATATCTTCATCCTCACCATAGGGATGCATCTTCGGGCCTTTCCAACCGCTTACTCTGCCCAGATTGGATGAATGTGGTGCTGTGGAAGACTCAGGGGGGTTTCCTCGCTGTTGAACAGGTTGCTGCACCTTTTGCCGCACTGAGGGGCTCAGAGGCACTCCGGAATCAGCTACTGCACCTTCCCACAGCATCTGATGCTCCCGGCGCTCCGACTGGACCTCCTGCTGCAGCTGGCTGAACTGGTGTTGCATTCTACGCCACCGTTCATCCTGGCGTTGTCTGTCCTGCTCCCATTTTGCCTCACGGTCAGCATGCTGTTGCATCAGGCCTTTTAATAAAGTTGAGAGCTCTGAGAGACTTTGTGCTTCCGTGCTGTGCTCACCCGTAGCTTCTGGTGGGTTGCCGTCATCTTGAGCCTCCTCTGTAGGTAAATCTGTTGGCCCTTGAGGTTTCCTTGACTTGGCTGATTTCTGCATTGCTATCATCTATTGGCCTGGAGCCACTGCTGCCACCATTTGTGAAGTAGCATAACATGAGCAGCATGTAAAATGATAGAAAGACAGCATCTGCAGCTAGTTCAAGTTTCTTTTAAGTCTTCTTTATTTTCTGGCGTCGCCTTTCAACAATTTGCATCACAAAACATAAGAACCTCTCAGTCAAAATCTCACCTGCTTTATACAGAATTGCACTCACACCTGGATCTCATTAACCCCTACCATTGGGAAAACAGGGTAGACTACATAACACAGTCTAGACAAAGAAACAGGAACAAAATCACTTTTCCACTTAACAAACTCATTCACCCAACTAAACAGTTTGAAAAGTCAATCTCTTTACTTAATCTGACTAATGAGGTTATTCTAAATTAAATAAACAATTTTACACAAAAGAAACACCCCTTCATTTGGTTACACCCAATTGACATGACCGGTGACATCATATCCTATAAAATCAGGAAGTACTGGGACGGCCCTTTCCACATACCTGGTTTACACATAGGACCTGCTCAAAGGAACACACAATGGTAAGTATAACCAAACTACATAAACAAATGCAAAATTAAATGAATTAGTGATGAAGTGACATTCAGCTTTAAGTAATTTGCACAGATGAAATGAATATAACCAATGCTACTACAAACAGACCCGGGATAGTATGTAGAGCCAACGTTACATGTGCTGTGTTTACATTAAAGCATTATGATAGACTATAGGATGACAGAACACAAAATAACAATATATGAAAGTGACAAATGGCAAAATGATTCCTGTCCTAGCCACTTTGTCACAGGGCCCCACAGGGAACTGTGCTGGCACCGTTCCTCTTCACCCTCTACACTGCAGACTTCTCCATCAACTCCCCACGCTGCCACCTACAGAAGTTCTCTGACGACTCTGCCATAGTCGGCCTCATCACAGGTGAGGACGACTCAGAGTACAGACAGTGGACTCTGGACTTTGTTGACTGGTGTCAGCAGAACCACCTGCTGATCAACGCCGGGAAAACCAAGGAGTTGGTGGTGGATTTCCTGAGACGCAGACCAACACCACTGACACCGGTGAACATCCAGGGAGTGGACATTGAGATAATGGACTTTTATAGGTACCTGGGTGTTCACCTGAATAATAAACTGGACTGGAGCCACAACACTGATGCTCTTTACAGGAAGGGTCAGAGCAGACTCTACCTGCTGAGGCGGCTGAGGTCATTTGGAGTCCAGGGAGCGCTTTTAAAGACCTTCTATGACTCTGTGGTGGCATCTGTCATTTTTTACAGTGTGGTATATTGGAGCAGCGGTTTATCAGCAGCTGAGAGGAAGAGGTTGGATAAACTCATCAGGAAGGCCAGCTCTGTTCTGGGATGCACCCTGGACCCAGAAGAAGGACAGAAGGACTCTGGCCAAAATAACATCTCTGATGGACAGTCTCCCACCCCATGCATGTAAATGTTGCTGAACTGCAGAGCTCCTTCAGTGACAGACTGCTGCATCCTAGATGCATGAAGGAGCGTTTCTGCAGGTCCTTCCTCCCTGCAGCTGTCAGACTGTACAATCAGAACTGCTCCCAACAAACATAGATGTTTACATCTACGCTGTGACTGCAATAAGTTAATCAACCGATTTGCACTACAACCTGGTTTGCCTCTTATCTGTAGTTAACTGTACAATACTCTGTATATAGTAACCATTGTCCTTAATGTAAATATGTAAGAAAAATTGTGTATGTTTCTGTTCTGTGTCCTGTGTACTGTTTGTTTCTATATGTGTCTTTCTGGCTGCTGTTACAACCGAATTTCCCCTTGTGGGACAATTAAATGATTATTCTATTCTATTCTATGACCAAGCACTTTGGCGACAGTGGGAAGGAAAAACTCCCTTTAACAGGAAGAAAACTCTGGCAGAACCAGCCTCAGGGAGGAGCAGGGCAGGAAGACAGGATAAAGACATGCTGTGGAAGTGAGCCAGAGATTAACAATAAGTACGATCCAATGCAGAGAGGTCCATTAACACATGGTGAATGAAGAAGAAACACCCTGTACATCATGGGAATCCCCCAGCAACCTACACCTATTTCAGCTAGGGCTGGGCGATATGACTTAAAATTCATATCACGGTATAATTTGAAGCACGTGCGGTTAAAATAGAATTTATTACATTTAACTGAGTTAGAAGTTAGCAGGAAGTTAGCTCGCTTGTTTCTACGTAAACATGACATACCACGGTCTGACTGAGAGATTTTTGAAACAAATTAAAACATATAGCTCTGCGACCACGTCCAACATAAATGAAGGCAGAAAACTAAACAGCAGTGACGTTTGTAGGGTTACTGAAGTTGGACTAGCTGGTATATAATGTTATGCTACGTGATCGCTAGCGACACAGCTATATTAGCATAACGTTAGCACAGTGAAGTTGTAGGATGAACGTAGGGCTGCACGATTTTGCATAAAATGAGAATCACGATTTTTTTGCTTAGAATTGAGATCACGATTCTCTCACGATTTTCTTTTCCAGTATAAATATTTATTGCACTTATTAACTGCACATCAACTTCGTAACAGTTGAGACTGAACATAAAAACAATAAATGTCTCACATTTTGTTGTTGCCGCAAAATGTTGTACTGCTTGTAATTCCGTCTCCACCGTTGCTCGACACTGCGTGTATAGAGCAGGTAGTGCAACATTTGAAAAATAGTTGCGGGACGGCACTGTGTAGCGTTTGTCTAGGGTGTTGATCATTTTCCTAAATCCCTCGTTTTGCACAGTGTTGATGGGAGCCATATCTTTAGCCAGGTGATAAGTGATAGCCTCCGTAATTTCTTTGTGCCTGCGGGAGTTCGACGGGTATGGGGAAGCGCTGTATAAGGTTCCCGTTATTGATGTGGTTGACCGGGACAGATTTTCTCCTGTCACTTTCTTGGCCTTTACAGCTTCGTCATCTCTCACGTGCTCTCCGTTGTTTTTTCCCTGCCAGTTGGCTTCGGTATTACGTGGTATAAGGCTCCGCCCTTGTCATTTGTTGAGCAGGAAGATTGAGCGCTTGTTTTCATGCAGATTATGTCCCGGATCAAAATGCGGTACAATCGTCATCTTTTTTTTTTCTTTTTTTAAAAAATCGTTGTCATTTGGAAATGAGATCGCACATAAGTATAAATTGAGATCGCGATTTTCTAACGATTAATTGTGCAGCCCTAGATGAACGCTAACTTTTTTCCACTCAATAAAAGTTAATGTGAGGGTTTCTGGTGGTTAGGGACAAATGCAATCACATGGCAGGATGCTGTAATCCAGTAGCGGTTTTAATGGCAGGTCATGTATCCTAAAACATTAAGAATCACAATACTTTCTTAATCCCTAAGGGAATTATGTAGGTTACAGTTGCTCCAAGAAGAAATGGTAAAAATAACAGTAACAGACTAAACTCCAAACAATATATACAATAATCATTAATTAGTCAGTGTCAATTGTTGATTTGTCCTGTTCTCATTGTATGACGAATTATGATGTCTGTTTAGTAGCCGTTTGCATACTATGCATACTCTCTCTCTCTTCATATGTGTGTGTATGTTTGTGTGTGTGTGTGTGTGGGGGGGGGGGGGGGTGGGGGGGGTGGGGGGGGGGGGGCTGGGGGTGTCAGAGGGAGTGTTCGCCCAGGGTTCCAAACAGGCTAGGACCGCCACTGCTGTAAACAGAAACACCTGTAAACACCTGGAGCAAAACAATCGCATGAGTGCTGCTGTTTGACTGAGGAAGAATAAAATAGTCGTGGTAAGACAATCACATGACCACTTCAATATGACAAAGCAGCAAGTGATATATAACAGTTTTTTAAATTGTGTTGATAGGCCACGTAAAACCAGAGTCATGATAAACAATATATATGTGGCGTTTTTCCCGAATAGTTTCGTCACGTTTACTGTCTAAGGACAGCGCTAGCAAGCACTCTCTGCTTTTGACCAAAAAACAAAACAAAACAAAAAACAGAAGTTTTAGGAGTGCCGGAGAGAGAGAGAGAGAGAGAAAGAAAGGCAGCACAAAAAGAGAGAGAGAGAGTTTTGAGATGTGAGAGATTTGTGATGTTTAGCGTTTGTAGTTAATGTTAATGTTATATATATATATATATATATATATATATATATATATATATATATATATATATATATATACATATATATATATGTAATGTAGTTAATGTTGTGGATAGTTTTGTGTTGTTTGTCAGAACAATAAGGTGACTGCTGTCTCCAGGTAGAGAACAGGTTTGTTGTTTGCAAAACTTGTGCATATGATTTTAAAACTGACAATTTATATTTGAATTAAATTTATAAAATATGATTCATTAAACATGTTTGTGGTTGTTACAGTAAAAAATATAATCTCTACTCTACTCAGACTTTTTTTTCTGGTTTTAGTATTGTGTTAGTACAGTATGTCAAAATGAAAACATAACATAATTCAAACACATTAAGTTGTGCTGAAAAGAATGATACCAAACAAGGCAAATAAACAGTTTTTAAAGGTGAAATGTGGAAGGAAAATCAAAAGTAGTTAAAAATGGCAATTATTCCCTGGACCTCAGAGGGTTAAACTTTTTTTTTTAAAGTAACGCAATAGTTACTTTTCAAGTAATTAATTACTTTTAGAATCTTGTTACCCAGTTACTAACTCAGTTACTTTTTTGAAGAAGTAACTAGTAACTATAACTAATTACTTTTGCCCAACAATGCCCAACACTGTTCTCCATATTCTCCATATTCCAAATTTGCTATTACTGTCGCCCAGCATAATTTGCAGATGATATTGCTTACAGCCGCTGCCATGCTTTCGACCAAAACAGGCACATCTTGATGACACCATCAACATGCGCTATCACGGTAGAGTGGTATAGTCAAAATCTCTACCGTTGGCCAAATTTATATCGTTTTTACCGTATACTGTTTATACCGCCCACCACTAATTACAGCATAACTAAGGGAGGATTCAGGGTCACCTGATCCAGCCCTAACTATATGCTTTAGGAAAAGGGAAAGTTTTAAGCCTAATCTTGAAAGTAGAGATAGTGTCTGTCTCCCAAATCCAAACGGGAAGCTGGTTCCACAGAAGAGGGGCCTGAAAACTGAAGGCTCTGCCTCCCATTCTACTTTTAAATACTCTAGGAACAACAAAAAGCCTGCAGTGCGAGAGCAAAGTGCTTTAATGGGGTGATATGGTACTACAAGGTCATTAAGATAAGATGGGGCCTGATTATTTAAGACCTTGTATGTGAGGAGCAGGATTTTGAATCCAACTCTGGATTGAAAAAGGAGCCAATCAAGGGAAGCCAAAACAGGAGAAATATGCTCTCTCTTTCTAGTCCCTGTCAGTACTCTTGCTGCAGCATTTTGGATGAACTGAAGGCTTTTCAGGGAATTTTTAGAACTCACTGCACCACCTGACTCTTGGAGGAGTTCTATTAATCTGCGCTCGATTACTCTTGAATCAGATGTAAGTCCCAAAAAACTGAATTTTAGAACTGAAATAGAATTGTAGAACTAAAACTGAATGGTGAGAAGTGAAACTGAAATTATTTGAGAGCTAAATTTTTAAAGGATAAAATACAGTTTCAAAGCAAATGGATTCATTTTCAAAATATAAAATTAAAATTTCAATTTAGCCATACTATTACTGCCATACTATTGCATTTGTCACTAACCATCGGGAAACCTCACGTTAAATTTTTTATCGAGTGGAAAAACGTTAGCGTTCATCTTCCAGCTTCACTGTAAAATAGCTGTGTCACTAGCGATCACGTAGCACATCATTATGAACCAGTGAGCCCAACTTCAGTAACCCTGCAAACGTCACTGCTGTTTAGCTTCCTGTCTTCATTTATGTTGGAAGTCACACGTTTGAATTTTTTCAGAAATCTCTCAGTTAGAACATGCTATATCATGTTTAGGTAACTAGCGAAACTAGCGAGCTAACTTCTGCTAACTTCTAACTCCTCTAAATGTAATAAATTCTTTTTTCATGGATGCCTGGATCCATCCATTCACTGCTGCTTATCCTTTTCAGGGTCGCGGGGAGCGCTGGAGCCTATCCCAGCTGTCATAGGGCGAGAGGCGAGGTACACCCTGGACAGGTCGCCAGTCTGTCGCAGGGCTAACACACAGAGACAGACAACCATTCGCACTCACATTCACTCGCACATTTAAACCTAGTGGCAATTTGGATTATCCAATTAACCTATCCCCACAAGTTGCATGTCTTTGAACCCACGCAAACACGGGGAGAACATGCAAACTCCACACAGAAAGACCCCGGCCTGATGGTGGAATTGAACTCAGGACCTTCTTGCTGTGCGGCAACAGTGCTAACCACCGTGCCACCGTGCTGCCTGGATGCCTGGATGTTAAACTTAATTGTTACACCTGGTAAAGTAGCAATGCTGATCGTTTTATTAAAGATGAAAGAATTTAGACAGTTTTCAACTCTCAGTGTGCAGCGGTGTTTGTTTGACTTTGGGACCTGAAGCGGATGGAGTTCTCGACCGGGACTGCATCGCGATGCTCCTGGCTACGCCAGCCGTAATGCGCCGACAATCCATCAAGCGGTGCGGCTTCGTAAAAGATTTTTTCACAAATTTTTGAGCACCGTGTATTACATAAAATCGCTTCGAGGTCACTAAGCACAACAAGAATTCCTACATAAAGCACACTGGATTATAAATTGCACTGTCAAGTTTTGAGAAAATTGAAAGCTTTTACGGGCACCTTATAGTCCGACAAATACGGTAATAATGACGGCCCGCTTGCATATTCTACAAAAAAATGTGCTTTGTTGTGTATCTGACGGACAAACACCAAACCAGTTCCACATCACTGAAGTGTTTTACAAACCAATTCTGGTTCATCCGTTTCACTCAACAATTCGCTTTCCCCCTTATCATTCTCTGTTGCTGCTATGCTTTTTTGGCCATGTGCGTATGAAAACAAAGTCACTGCGCATGCACATTTTACCCATATCCATATTCTATAGCAATATTTTCTTTTCTTATCATTGCATAAGAATATATCGGTATTACCGTGAATAATGAGCCTTCAGTATAAGTTATATAAGTTGTGGTAACTGGAACATATTTATGTTTAATATGTTGGGTTATATTTGATCAGTTTCAGATTTTATTAAGTCTCATTTCTCTTCATTAGGAAAACATCAATAATCAAGAGCACATGTTTATAAAGGCACATTCAGACCAATGACAACAGTCCATTCACACTGACCTCCACCTTTTTAAATGTGAGTAAACACATCATTGTTCTGGTGCTGATGTGGTATCTGGGACAGGTGATGATGATGATTTTGAACTCAGTCTGAGGTTTGATTACACTGAATCTGCACTGCTTTCTCCTGTTTATGACACATTTATACTCAAAGTCTCAGCTGGATAAAAAAGAATGAGGAAAAACAAATTTGATGAGAGAATTGCAAACAAATGTGGTGAGAGTGTTGTAATTGTTAAAGACAGAACTATAATTTTTATGTGTTTGACTGGTGTTAACACAGCTACACAAACACCCTTCTGACTGTGGCCATTGTTGGAGCAGGTTGGGCCCTGGGTTTGAGCCCCCCACTGTACCACAAATAAAACCAAATCCCAAAAAGCTTCAAGTCAAAAAACCACATCAAACTTTGAGGGTTTTTCCCAAGGATGAGGAAGCAGACAGTTACCACAGCAACCACAGCAGTGTGCTCTCAGTATATTTAGGAACGCTGGTTTGAGTGTGGAGTCAAGGAGGCCATTTACGTGAAGAGGGAAAGACCATCTCTGAATCGAGGAGGGGGCCTAAGGGTACATCTTTCGCCATCTTACAATGCTGTGATTGCAGCCATTCCCCAACTCTCTGTGAATGGTACTCATGGCCATTGATCAGTGTTCTTTGATCAGTGGGGTTTGGTCAGTGATTATTGATCAATGGTCATGAGAATTTGCATAATTAAGATTAAGGAACTGACCTCACAGCCCATTGTTCCTTCACTGGGCTGGTTTCAGTCATCATGCAAATGTACCGTTTATAAGATTGGGGAAACCTGCAGTCAGCTGAGACTGAAGAAGTCACTTGGATGAGTGACGAAACGTTTCTCCCACAAAATGCTACGTCCAGATGAACAGAATCAACTTTTTGGAGATTTACTTTCCTGGATGATTGAGAATGCATCAAGACTCTGTATATTTAGTTGTATAAAGTTGTTTGTGGTGTGTTGCACTGAATAACTAAGCAGCTGAAACAACCTCATGTATGTTGACACAGGGAGAGAATAGTGTGAGAACACTGTTCACAGCAGTCACAGCTCGCTGCCTTCAACAGTCTCTTCCTTCCATAGTTTATTTTCGTTGTGCTGACTTTTTACATATCATTACAATAACTTGTACTGCGAACTAGCTCTCATGGGACTTGAAGGGAAGTTATGAACTGTTTCGGAGAGACAAATAACACCAGGATCCTTTTCTAAGTAGCTGACAGCTGGTTAACTGTGCAGGGGCGGGTCTAGCAAAGTTTTGTCAGGGGGGCCAGGTAGGACATTAACAGGGAAAGAGGGGCACAAAGAAATACTTTTCTTCCTTATTCTCATTTAAAATGTCCTGTTTTTAACAAATAATTATCTGAATCTTACAACTAGTGATGGCCCGCTTGAAGCTGACGCTCCGGAGCGTGTGTCGAAAAAAACAACACACTGGTTCAGAAGCACTGTGTCGAGGCTTGCTTCGTTTGGCAAAAGTCACGTGACCAGTGACGTCCGAAGCTTCATTACGCACGTAACTGCTTCAGTACCTGATTCAAATGGATATGAGGAAGTGAATCATTCACGGGATTTGTGGAGTGTGTTGATGGTGACATATAGCGAAGAGGTGATCATTCCACTTTATCTATATATATATATATATATCCAGGTGTCCAGTGGTTAATTGCTAAGTACCTGGAGGCAGGACCTCACAGCAGAGGCATGCGCAATAATGTTTTGTATGTTATTATATGTATTTTGCATCTATTTTATTTACAAACATCAAGAAGTGACAGGCAAAGAAATACCACACCATGGTGCATGTTTACATAAGAACGGTTTATTGATTAAATCTATCCATTAGACTAATGCCCGCTTGAAGCTGGCGCTCCGGTGCGTACCCAAAAAACAACACACTGCAGAAGCACTGTGTGGTTTGGCCAGAGTCACGTGATCAGTGACGTCCGAAGCTTCATTTAGAACACTAGTGATTCAGTGGTTTATAAGGAAGTGAATCATTCACGGGATTTTGAGTTGATTTTGCTCAATTTATTTTATCTGCAGAAGTGAAAAACGTGAAATGTCCAAAATCATCTTTTCATAATGTAAATATCATTACAGCATATGACTTTAGAAATACTTCCATGTGAATTAAAGCTAATAAAGACTAAAAAAATGTATTTGACACTATACGTAAATTACATTGCTACACATTTTAGAAAATCATTTTGTTTATTGTTTTTAGGTGATAGTCTGCAGGACCCATAAGACCGCATACCTGCATATCTACCAACTTGCAGTGTAGCTTCTGCACTCCAGCCTCTTCTGTTCCATGCGAGAGGATTTTCTCTTGGGCAGGAGAAATTATTTCTAAGAAAAGAAACAGACTCGGCCAGCGCACAGTAAAACTAATCCTCTTTTTAAATGAAAATAACAAAAGGGCTACCTTACATAGATCATGTTTTTACTTTGCAAGTTCATGGTTAGGGGTGGGTTTTGATTATCGCTTTTCTGATTACAATCCATTCTAAACTGAATAAAGTGATATTGATTCATTAAAATCCTGAGTCGATTTGTAAATTAAACGTTATTTTGCCTGAAACGCCAGCATCTCAGGTTAAACCTCACAAAATTTCGTCAAACACCAAACAGCTAAAACATACAAACGTAAACACAGAGCGCGGACTCGACGCGTCAGAATCAAAATTTGATGTGTCGGCGGGTCCGCGCTGTCTTTATCTTTTTTTTCGCTGGCTTCTGCAGCTGCAGGTTTCATAACTCTCCGTTTACATCTCTAATTAAGTCTCACAAGTGTCAGCTTTCTTTTAATAGATACAAAAATATGGATATATACTGATAAATGATCAGAATTGTAATATTTCTGAGGCAAAACTTTCCAGATTCCAATCAAATTGAATCGGATCCTGTATCGAATCAAAATGATTCTACACATCAGTGACAATACCCAGCCGTACTCAGCCCCCTAAGCATTTTCCCTTTCCAGTTCACAATCAATGCTACCCCTAGGTCAAAAATATTTATAGGACAATTGGCCTAATCTAATATTTTGTATGAACATACCTGTCCAGCTGTCCAGTGATTAAATGCGCAAGTAGATGGAGGCAGGACTTCATAGCAGGAGCATACTCCAGTGTGCTGTACATTATCATATGTATATTATATATATTGCTCACTTATTGTATTTACCAACATCAAGGAGTCATAAGCAAAGAAAGGCCACACCATGGTGCATGTTTACATAAGGAAAGTTTATTGATCAAGATGTATTAAGCAAATAAGCATTACAAATTTTTCAGCCCCCCAATCGAGGAAAAAAAATTACATGTTCAAAGCAACGCAACGGTGGCCCAATATCAGAGAGAACTCCACTCTGTGGAGTGAGCAGTGATAATTAAGCAGTCCGTTTTATTTTGCAGATTCAAGCTGCTCTTCATAATTTTCGCCACCAGATGTCACCGGAGAGGACTGTGTTGAAAAGCTTCGAGTAATGAACCGTTTTTCAATACAAGCTTCAGTGCTTCAGAAAGCTTCATTTGGCCATCACTACTTTCAACAAATGTTTTCATCTGATGTAAAATGTATAGAAATCCATTATTGTACATAGTAAATTTTTTTTTCAGGGTCCCATCATAATTTCTTCAGAAGTAATTAGTGTATGTTATGCCAGTATTTTTCCACATTTTCATGTACCAGTACTGTGTGTAAAATGCCACCGAAAAGTCAATTAAGTTTTATTCTTTCTCACCTGTCTTTCTGTCTCTTTTTAATTTTTAAAGGTTGCCATGTTAGAAAAAATATTTTGCCCTGCCATGCTGTTTATTGATTGTCAGGGCTCTGTGTGCGGGCAGGTGGAGATGTGGATCCAAGTACAGGACTCTGAGACGGAAATGTAACTGAAAACCACAGCTTTATTGCTGGCACCAACAAAAAAAGAAACCAAACATGAGAACACTAACTGGAATTCACAGGCAGGATGTGAGGGTACGACGCAACACTGAGCAAGGGCAAACACATGGCTAATATACACAGGGAAGTAATCAGGGAATGGAAAACAGGAGGGAGACACAGCTGGGAGAGATCAGGGCTAACGAGACAGGGGAGCGAAGCTAGACACACTAACATAAGACAAAGACTTTCACAATAAAACAGGAAACATGAATCACTAAACCAGGACGCAGACTCGACACTGAGAGACAGACAGAATATTATGAGGTGCCGTAAGGGACATTATTACTGAAACGCTCTCACACACACTACTGAAATTTTACCTCTCACTGTTAGGATGCCTGGGTCGTTGACCCAGGGCTTTTGAGTTTATTATATTATTTATCATTTCTAGTGTTTGGTTTCTTTCTTAGAGTTCTGTCTTATGGTTTATGTCTCTGTGTTCTATAGTTGCTCCGTCTCCCCTGTCGGCTGTATCCCCTTGTTAAGTTTGCGTCTCTGTGTTATGTTTCCTGTTTTACTTTGAAAGTCCGTGTTTCATGTTAGTGTATCTGGCTTTGCTTCCCTTGTCTCGTTAGCCCTGATTTGCCCCAGCTGTGTTTCCCTCCTGTCTCCCATTTCCTGATTACTTCCCAGTGTACTTAAACCCTGTGTTTCTTTGAGTCAGTGTCGCGTCGTTCCTCATGCTGTGTGGATCTCCCTGTGTTTCCCGTGAGTTTATGTTAGTGATGGGTAGATGAGGCCTCGTGAAGTGTTTCAGCACGTTCCCCAAACTGTATCGATACTGCGTTGACACAGTGTTGCTGTTTTGCTCCATACTAACACCTGCTGGACCTTAAATATCATTGCAGGCAACTTACTTGAGACTCCCAACAGACACGGATTCGATAACCTAGTCATACTTGTATACATTGTAAGGTATTGTACTTTCCATGGAATCATTTTATATCTTTTACATTGCAAATATCATAGACATCTATAAATATATTGTGAATGACCTTAAGCGAAAATTAAAATGAAAGTATTGTGAATGTAATATTACCCCTTTAAATGTAATAGTTTATTATAAATTTCTATTCAGAAAAATAAGTTTATCCAATGTTTTTGCATTCAGTCTATTGCTTTTTTTTTTTTTTTTTTTTTTGTTTACACCATTTCTCGAGCTTTGGAAAAAAACACGCTCACAGGGCACAGATGAAGCTGGGGTACATAAAAACTGTAAAGCCAGGTGGAAAAGGTTCAGATAAGATGTCTTCCTATTCCCCCAGTACGTTAAAGTATCCTCTGATCTTGGAATGTTTCTCTCCGACACTCTCCACAATACTAAGGGGTTGGCAGTCCTTTATAATAAAATTCAGGACTGCCTGGTCCAGAACAGTTTTCCTAGATGCTTGATTTCAAAATAATAAAACACATATTAATAGAAAAAACGATGATAAAGCTGTTCAGTGTCAATATAGGCCTACCTGTGTTCATTCTCGGTGTGTTTGTCTCCTCATTTTCATGTTTGGCTCCTGAATGCCTAAACATTCAGGAGGTGCTTTTGTTTGTGTAAGAAGGTCTGCAGAACAGATGCGACATTTAACCTGCATAAAATGAAATAAATAATTTACACTGCAAATCACATTGCTGTTTTTCCTATTCTTATAGATTACACTGAAAGAAAGACAGACAAACAGTTACCTTATTTGCAGTTTAAAGATCAAAATGATCCCACACAACAGAAACATTTCTTTTTCTTTCGGGCTCCATTTTGTTATGGAGATATATATATATATATGTGTATATATATATATATATATATATATATATATATATATATATATATATATATATATATTTACCTTTGTGAGAGTAATTTTGTGTTTTTCCGTTGGCAGATGCGGATGCGGTACCTTTTAAACACAGTTTGGCGAGTTGGCAATGAGCGATACAGCAGCTGTTTCGATCATGTGACTTTTTCTTAAAGCGACGCACGCACCGATACAGGCATCGCTCTGTGAGCTTGATACATGTGTCGGTGCGTCAGTGTTGCAGGACCCATCACTAGTTTATGTTGTTTCCCAGTTTAGTTTAGTTTGCTTTGCTTTGTATGCTCGTTGTCCCGTGCCAGCAAATAAAGCTGAGTATTTTGAGTTCATCCCTTGAGTCTGAGTCCTGCATTTTGGGTCCACCACTCCTGCTTGCCTGCCTACCACACAGCCAACCGTAACAGAACGACGCGACCAGAACATGGACCCAGCAGACTCCGTATGGTATCGGCGACCCGCAGTTTCTGCCTTCCTCAAGGAGAGCGTGAGGCAGGAGGCTAAGCATGCCCAGGAGCTCCAGTCACTCTTCTATGGGTCTCGTTTGGCTTTCGGAGGGCCCCGCAGCCTCCAAACCGCCATGGCTACGGCAGAGCCGGCACCTATGCCTCGGAGGATCAGATTGAGCACGTGCTCATTCTCTCCGGTCGCTACACCTCCGCCTCCACCCCCGGATTTCCAGTCCAACAAGAGGGTTAAGCAGCGAAGAAAGAAGGATTATGTGACGCCAGACGCTAGACTCACTCCGCTGCAGTCCTTCACTCTGTTTTGGGGTCTGCAGGGTTCTGAGCTTCATAAACTCTCTGATTCCTCATTGCAGCCCGGTCCGTTGGAGGATTTGCAGCCCAGTTTGCCTGCTCCCACTTCCCGGAGGAGGCGGCGCTCACACCGTCACCACTCTTTCTCTGTGGAACAACTCCCAGTGGTGAGTTATGAAGACTGCTTTCGTTCCTCTGAGCTGGGAAAAGACAATCATATGAACACTGCTAAAACTGAGACTGTTAAGACTATTAGACATGGTGGTGGTAGGAAGCTAAAAAACATTTGAGGATTCTGTGTTTTCTGACCCTGCTCACAGGGCGGCTCGGGCCCAGCATTCCCCTGCACCTGTTTCAGTGCTTCAGGTGAGGGAGGCTGAGGTCCAGCTGGTCCCTGCTCCGGTGCCTGTCGCGGCACCCGTACCTTCTCCTCGGGTGGGAGAGGCCGGTATCCGGCAGGTACCTGCACCTGTTTCTGACCTCGCTGGAGGCTCAGGTGAGCCCGTCCAGTGGTTTTCGTCAGGTTCTGGAGGCTCAGGGGAACTAGCTCAGCTTACTGCTAATCCACCACCTAACCCACCATTACTACCATCGTTACAACAGTCAATAGAACTTAAACTTCTATCCATAGCTCGAACATTAGCTCACATCTCAGCTCAGTCGCCTGCTCAGTTACCACCTGCCTTGCCTGGAGGGTCCGAGGGGCCCGTCCAGCCTTCGTCTGCCTCCGCTGGAGGGTCCGAGGGGCCCGTCCAGCCTTCGTCTGTTCCCGCTGGGGGTTCTGGAGAACCGCACCAGCCTTCTGTTCCCGCTGGGGGTTCTGGAGAACCGCACCAGCCTTTGTTCGTCTCCGTTGGAGGGTCCGAGGGGCCCGTCCAGCCTTCTGTTCCCGCTGGGGGTTCTGGAGAACCACACCAGCCTTTGTTCGTCTCCGTTGGAGGGTCCGAGGGGCCCGTCCAGCCTTCTGCCTCCGCTGGAGGGTCCGAGGGGCCCGTCCAGCCTTCGTCGCCACCACCTGCGGCTCCCATGCCGTCGCCTGCAGTGCCACCACCTGCGGCTCCCACGCCGTCGCCTGCAGTGCCACCACCTGTTTTGTCTTCAGCTACGGCTTCGTACTCGCCTGGTCCGGCTTCGGCTACAGCTTCGCTTGGTCAAGCTCTGGCTTCGGCTTCGCCGTCGCCTGGTCCAGCTCTGGCTTCGGCTTCGCCATCGCCTGGTCCAGCTCTGGCTTGTGTGTGTGAGAGCGTTTCAGTAGTGTGTGTGTGAGAGCGTTTCAGTAGTGTGTGTGTGAGTGGCTTCTGAAACGCTCTCACACACACACTACTGAAACGCTCTCACACACACTACTGAAATTTTACCTCTCACACACACTACTGAAACGCTCTCACACACACTACTAAAACGCTCTCACACACACTACTGAAATTTTACCTCTCAAACACACTACTGAAATGCTCTCACACACACTACTGAAATTTTACCTCTCACACACACTACTGAAATGCTCTCACACACACTAGTGAAAAACCAAGGCATTTCAGTTGAACAGGAAGGCGTTTCAGTTGAACAGGAAGGCGTTTCTTGACAAGGAAACTGAAGGAAAAAGTGGTAGATTTCAAACAAACCACTACACAGATGTCTACTCAGCAACCTGCTACTAGCCTAAGTGAAGCAGCTGCATTACTTAACAATATATAAGCCTCAGCATAAGTCAAAATTTAGAATAGCAGACGGGCATTATCCTGGTTAATTTTTTTGGCATATGTGCTTTTTGTCTTTTTCAGCAAAGAAATAAATATCTTAAAATCATTAATAAAACCAGGGAGAGAAGGCTTAGTGTTCCTCCATTTAGCACAATGGATATGATATTTACTCAAAAGTATGATGATGACACCCAATGCTAGATGATCCATATAAAAAAAATTTATGATGTAATTCAAATAGTGGCACATCATTAATATTTAGGGAAATCCAATTTTTTAAGTTGCACCAAATGCATTGTGTGATAGGGCATAGAAAAAAAGATGTTCTAGGGTTTCATTTTCATCAGTACAAAAAGAACACTGATCCACCTCAAAACCAAATCTCTTTTTTAGTAATTCTGCCACAGGATTAATTTTCTTTATTGCTTTAAGTGTGTTTCTTTAACTTTAGGTAGAACAGTCTATTTTATAAATTTTTAATATGCTTTATCCAGTATATGAAATAACTAAATTAGAACCATGCAGTGTAACCATTCTGTTGTAACTATGAAATATTTTGTCTTTGAAGAAACTACTAATAAATCTATTATTGCATTTTTATCAAACAGCTGACATTGCCCTAGCAATAAATTTGGGAGCACTGATGGGAACTTATTGTATATCATAAATTTTTTAATCAAATGAAGAAGAGGCAGTGGGAGCAGTTCACAAAATTTCTTATATTCTCTTTGAGAACAGTTTAGACAATATTTTTCTGAAAAGTCTGTGTAACTTAGAATGACACCGTTATCATCCAACAAATCTGTTATGAATATCATCGAGATATGACCCCGTGGAGACTCCCCAAAGCTGGTGCCAGGAGTCTAGCGGTCCATCTAAACAAAAGGCTCTTAGACTAAAACAGATACAGAGTAGGTGTCCTCCTATACCATAAATCAGTAAGAGAAGGTACAACCTCTCTCATGCTCCCAGGATGTGTGTGTGAAAGTCAGAGAGCTCTGGAATGCACACAAAGCTTGCACAACGTAACTTCTCTAGTAAAAAAGAGCAAACACATCTAGAAAAGCTTAAACAAAATGTACTTCTAAACATAAACATAATAAAATCTTTCAACAAGGGTATTTATCGTTTTTTTTTATTTTTATATCGTTTATATTGTTAACTCTGTTTCCCTGGGTCTTTTCCCGTGTGTTATGAATAAATCTTCTTTTTTTGGAAGCGGTACTGGTTTTATTTTATTGTATTTATCCAAGACAACTTAAAGGCCGGTCCGTGAAATTATTGTCGGCCATAAATGGTACGTGGCACAAAAAAGGTTGGGGACCGCTGTACTAGCAGGTTGTTGAGTAGACATCCTTGTAGTGTTTTGCAATATACCACTTTTTCCATCAGTTTCCTTGTCAGGAAACAACTTCTTGTTCAGCGGAAAAGCCTCTGGTTTCAGTGGAGTGCGTGAGTGGATTTCAGTAGTGTGTGTGAGAGCGTTTCAGTAGTGTGTGTGAGAGGTAAAATTTCAGTAGTGTGTGTGAGAGCGTTTCAGTAATAATGTCCCTTACAGCACCTCATAGAATATAACACCAAACAGAGAAGACAGTGACTGAAACTAAAGGCCAGAACACAGAATAAAGAGAACAAAACCCAGAATAATCCAAATCAACCCAGCACAAGTCAAAACCCAAGCAAATCAAAATCCAGAGAAATACCAAACATAAGAACTAATCTCTTAACAAGAATAACTGAAACAGAGAAGACAGTGACTGAAACTAAAGGCCAGAACACAGAATAAAGAGAACAAAACCCAGAATAATCCAAATCAACCCAGCACAAGTCAAAACCCAAGCAAATCAAAATCCAGAGAAATACCAAACATAAGAACTAATCTCTTAACAAGAATAACTGAAACATAGATTTTAATAATAATCAATAAAGCACCAGAGAAACAATCCATAATGCAAAAACAAACCGAAACATGAGAACTTAAAATGGTGAGTCACAATGACCCAGAACCGTGACACTGATGTGGTAAATAAATATCCATCCATCCATCCATCCATCCATCTTCATCCGCTTTATCTGAGGTCGGGTCGCGGGGGCAGCAGCCTAAGCAGAGAAGCCCAGACCTCCCTCTCCCCAGCCACCTCCTCCAGCTTATCCGGGGGAACACCAAGGCGTTCCCAGGCCAGCCGAGAGATATAATCTCTCCAGCGTGTCCTGGGTCTGCCCCGGGGCCTCCTCCCGGTGGGACATGCCCGGAACACCTCACCCAGGAGGCGCCCAGGAGGCATCCTTGTCAGATGCCCGAACCACCTCAACTGGCTCCTTTCGATGTGGAGGAGCAGCGGCTCTACTCTGAGCCCCTCCCGGATGGCCGAACTTCTCACCCTATCTCTAAGGGAGAGGCCAGCCACCCTTCGGAGGAAGCTCATTTCTGCCGCTTGTATCCGCGATCTCGTTCTTTCGGTCACTACCCACAGCTTGTGGCCATAGGTGAGGGTAGGGACGTAGATCGACCGGTAAATTGAGAGCTTCGCTTTTACACTCAGCTCCCTCTTCACCACGACGGACCGGTGCAGCGTCCGCATCACTGCAGCCGCAGCACCAATCTGTCTGTCGATCTCCAGCTCCCTTCTCCCATCACTCGCGAACAAGACCCCGAGATACTTGAACTCCTCCACTTGAGGCAGGAACTCATCCCCGACCCGGAGTGGGCACTCCACCCTTTTCCGGCTGAGAACCATGGCCTCAGATTTGGAGGTGCTGATCCTCATTCCCGCTGCTTCACACTCGGCTGCGAACTGTTCCAGTGCGAGCTGGAGGCCTTCACCTGATGAAGCCAACAGAACCACATCATCCGCAAAAAGCAGAGATGAGATTCTGAGGCCACCGAAGCGAAAGCCCTCCGCCACTTGGCTGCGCCTAGAAATCCTGTCCATAAAAATTATGAACAGAACCGGTGACAAAGGGCAGCCCTGGCGGAGCCCATCACCCACCGGGAACGAGTCCGACTTATTGCCGGCAATGCGAACCAAACTCTTGCAACGGTTGTATAGGGATCGAATGGCCCGTAGCAATGGGCCAGACACCCCATACTCCCGTAACACCTCCCACAGGACACCCTGAGGGACACGGTCGAATGCCTTCTCCAGGTCCACAAAACACATGTAGACTGGTTGGGCAAACTCCCATGCACCCTCAAGTATCCTTGAGAGGATAAAGAGCTGGTCCAGTGTTCCGCGACCAGGACGAAAACCGCATTGTTCCTCCTGTATCCGAGGTTCGACTAGCGGACGAACTCTCCTTTCCAGCACCCTGGCATAGACTTTCCCAGGGAGGCTGAGGAGTGTGATCCCCCTATAGTTGGAACACACCCTCCGGTCTCCCTTCTTAAAGATGGGGACCACCACCCCGGTCTGCCAGTCCAGGGGTACTGCCCCTGATCTCCACGCAACATTGTAGAGGCGTGTCAACCAGGACAGCCCTACAACGTCCAGAGCCTTCAGGAACTCGGGGCGGACCTCATCAACACCAGGGGCTCTGCCACCAAGGAGTTGTTTAACTGCCTCAGTGACCTCGCCCCCGGAAATTGGCGGGTCATTCCCCTCATCCCCAGACTCTGCTTCCTCCTAGGAAGACGTGTCAGTGGGATTAAGGAGGTCCTCGAAGTATTCCTTCCACCGCCTGACAATTTTCTCAGTCGACGTCAGCAGCGCTCCGCCAGCACTATACACAGTGCAGGTAGAGCACCGCTTTCCCCTCCTGAGACGCCTGACGGTTTGCAAGAATCTCTTCGAGGCAGTCCAAAAGTCTTTTTCCATGGCTTCTCCGAACTCCTCCCACACCCGAGTTTTTGCTTCAGCCACTGCCCGAGCCGCATTCCGCTTGGCCTGTCGATACCTGTCGGCTGCCTCCGGAGTCCCACAGGCTAACCAAGCCCGATAGGACTCCTTCTTCAGCCTGGTGGCTCCCTTCACCTCTGGTGTCCACCATTTGGTTCGGGGATTACCACCACGGCAGGCACCAACCACCTTGCGACCGCAGCTCAATGCAGCAGCTTCGGCGATGGAGACGCTGAACATGGTCCATTCGGACTCAATGTCCCCAGTCTCCCTCGGAATGCTGTTGAAGCTCTGCCGGAGGTGTGCGTTGAAGATCTCGCGGACTGGGGCCTCTGCTAGACGTTCCCAGCACACCCTCACTATACGTTTAGGTGCACCGGGTCTGTCCAGCGTCCTCCCCCGCCACCTGATCCAACTCACCACCAGGTTGTGATCAGTTGACAGCTCAGCCCCTCTCTTTACCCGAGTGTCCAGAACATATGGTCGCAGGTCTGGTGATACGATTACAAAATCGATCATCGACCTGCGGCCTAGAGCGTCCTGGTGCCACGTGCACTTATGGACACTCTTATGTTCGAACAAGGTGTTTGTTATGGCCAAACTGTGAAAAATTTCAGTAGTGTGTGTGAGAGCGTTTCAGTAATAATGTCCCTTACAGCACCTCATAGAATATAACACCAAACAGAGAAGACAGTGACTGAAACTAAAGGCCAGAACACAGAATAGAGTAAAGAGAACAAAACCCAGAATAATCCAAATCAACCCAGCACAAGTCAAAACCCAAGCAAATCAAAATCCAGAGAAATACCAAACATAAGAACTAATCTCTTAACAAGAATAACTGAAACATAGATTTTAATAATAATCAATAAAGCACCAGAGAAACAATCCATAATGCAAAAATAAACCGAAACATGAGAACTTAAAATGGTGAGTCACAATGACCCAGAACCGTGACATTGATGTGGTAAATAAATAGTTAATGAAAATATCACCAAATCTGTCATTTATTATTTTTAATATTCAGTAATGGTCATATATCATCTCTAGTCTTCTCTGTCTTAATTTCAGGTTTCCATCATGTGGTTCAGGAGGTTAACTCAACCAAGCAGTCTTTGGGTTTCGGCTAAGTACTGTTTAGAATACCAGAACAGGGAGGATGGTGTAGGTTTAAGTTTATTAGATTGATACATATATATGACTGTGAAATTGTGATGGAAACTCCCATTCATGACATGAGACCAATAAAAGATGTTCTTGGCAGCACAAACACTGTTTTAAAAGCAATGATGGGCAAAGCCAGGCTTTGAAAAATTGGAAGCATTTGTACCGTCTTGAAGATGCTTTTCTGTGAAACGGGGACACAGACGAGCCCAGCACAGTTCACAACACAACTACAGACACACAATAAATCAGCTTAGTCAAATAGAACAGACTGCTGTCTTTACTGTAATAAGCACACAGGTCTACAGCCAGTGGCGGTCCTAACCTGTTTGGCCCCCTGGGCAAACAATCCCTCTGGCGCCCACACACACACACACACACACACACACACACACACACACACACACACATAAAACATATTAAGGATTGTACATTAACATAAAACTGTTGTCGGAACCATACTGAATTTCACCAGAGAAACATACACACACACACATATGAAGAGAGAGAGAGTGCCCACTCGGAAGCTTTCTTTGTCGTAGCTGGCAACTTCAACCATGCGAATCTCAAGACAGTTCTTCCCAAATTCCACCAACACATGAACTTTCCAACCAGAGGGGAGAACTGCCTGGATATAGCTTACACCAACTTGCATGGGGCCTACAAGGCAGCTGTGCGTCCGCACATCGGCTCATCTCACCATGCCACTGTGATGCTGCTGCCCACGTACACAACACTGCTGAAACACAAAAAAACAGCCAGAAAAACCATCAGAGTCTGGCCAAGTGGTGCTGTCTCAGCGCTTCAGGATTGCTTCGAGTGAACAGACTGAAACATGTTTAAAGAGGCAGCCACCCAAAATGGCTTCTTGGACCGGGACGAGTTCACTGTGACCTGTTACATCAGTAAGTTCACAGAAGATTTAACTGTCTCTAGAAACATCACCACGAGAGCCAATGAGAAGCCCTGGTTCACTGCAAAGTTACGTGCATGTCTGAGAGAGCGTGATGCTGCTTTCCGGTCTGGAGATAAAAAAGCTCTCAGAACAGCCAGAGCCAACCTCTCTCGCGCCATCCGACAAGCAAAGCACATGCATAAAAGATCCAAAGCCATTTCCACACCACAAAGGACTCTCGCAGTTTATGGCAGGGCCTTCAGGCCGTCACACAGTACAATCCTGTACCAAGCAGCTGTGATGAAGATGCCACACTTCCTGAAGAGCTGAACAAGTTCTACGCACGCACCAGACCATCTCTCTGCCTGCAGCCGATGTGAGGAGATCTGTCACCAAGGTCAACCCATGAAAAGCTGCTGGACCAGACAACATCCCAGGTTGCGTGCTGAGAGACTGTGCTGATCAGCTGGCTGATGTCTTCACAGACATTTTCAACTCATCACTGAGCCTGATGATTGTCCCAGCGTTCTTCAAGTCCACCACCATCATCCCAGTGCCAAAGAAATCCTCTGTATCCTGCCTGAATGATCCATCATCATGAAGTGCTTCGAGAGACTTGTCATGGCACACATGAAGAGCAACCTCCCCTGCTCACTGGATCCGCTTCAGTTTGCATACTGGCCGAACAGGTCGACCGAGGATGGTATTTCAAGTGCGCTTCACCTCTCCCTCTCCCACCTGGACAAGAAAGACACCTATGTCAGAATGCTGTTCATAGACTTTAGCTCAGCATTCAACACCATTATCCCCCCAAAACTATTTGACAAACTCAGCAATTTGGGACTGAGCACCTCTCTCCGCAACTGGATAATAGATTTCCTGTCAGAGAGGCCTCAGTCCGTCCGAATCAGCAACAACATGTCCAGCACCATCAGGTTGAGCACAGGAGCTCCTCAGGGCTGTGTTCTCTGCCCTCTATTGTTCACTCTCCTGACACACGACTGCACCGCCCTACACAGCTCTAACCACATCATCAAGTTCGCTGACGACACAATCGTGGTTGGACTCATCAGCAGCAAGGACTCATCAGCGTACAGAGATGAGGTTCAGCAGCTGGCGTTCTGGTGCAGTGAAAACAATCTGTCACTAAATGTGGACAAAACCAAGTAGATGATCATTGACTTCAGGGAGACTTATTCCACTCACACACCACTCAGCATCAATGGTAGAGAGAGGTAGAGACTGTTAACAGCATTAAGTTGTTGGGAGTTCACCTCTTAGACGACCTCACCTGGACCACCAACACTATCTCCATCACCAAAAAGGCCCAGCAGCCCCTCCAATTCCTGAGACGCCTGAAGAAGGCCAACCTCCCTCCTCCCACCCTCACCATGTTCTACAGGGGCACCATAGTAAGTGTTCTGAACAGCTGCATCCCCATGTGGTTTGGAAACTGCAAAGTTGGCGACCTCAGCCAGCTACATCGGATTGTCAAAGCAGCTGCCAAGATCATTGGAACATCTCTCCCTCTGCCATGGGACATCTTTCACAAACGCTGCATCAATAAGGCCTGCTGCATTGTGCGTCACCCCTCACACCCCTCACACGGACTCTTTTCCCTCCTCCCATCTGGCAGACAGTATTGGGCATTGGGGCCTGATCCTCCAGACTGCTGGATAGCTTTTTCCCACAAGCCATCAGGCTCCTGAACTCACTACCAGCTCCCACACTCCCCCCTCACCACACACACTCACACAAACCACTAACGAATTCTAATGGACTCCATATACCACTGTCTTTGTAAATACAGATGCTGCTCTATTGATAATCCAACTGTCAGGAAACCTGCTCATGTTGATTACTTTATTTCACATAGTAAACTGTAAAGCTGCTATGTTGGTAATTTTAAACCACTTCAAAGTCACTTTAAATCTCAATTGTAAATTGTGAGATGACAATAAAGTTGACTTTGACTAATGGCAGCCTACTTAGCATAAACTCTTCACATCATTATAACGCAAGAGAAAGAGTGTTGGCATTAGCTATTCAAATTGTTAAAAAGCAAGGAAAAACAGTGTTAGCATTAGTGATAATGCTAATTCACATCAAATTAGCATTAGCTGCTAACGGCAGCCTACTCACATTATTATACTGCAGGGAAAAAGAGTGTTAGCATTACCTACTCAAATTGCTAAAATTGAAGGGAAAACAGTGTTGGCATTAGCGGATAATACAAATTCACCTCAAATTAGTATTAGCTACTAATGGTTTTTCACCTTAAATTAGCATTAGCTGCTAACAGCAGCTTACTTATCAGTAGTGTTGGGATTTAGAGATTCTTTTATTGCTGCCATATACTCTGCCTTATGATAAATGCATTAATAACATGTTCTACAGTATTATTTTATCAGTAATATTGTTCACAGGGTTCATATTGCATTGAATATGTTTGTCATCACATTCATTCTATTCACAGGTTTAGTTCATTTTATACACAATGCATAACTGTGCTTGTTTAGAGTTGATGTTCCATCCAAGAGGGTTTTAAGCTTCACTGGTGAGAGTGTCCAGGTGATACATGTTGAGGGAAGATGAGAACATAGCAGGTTAATTGCATGCATGCTTACAATACACATAAATCTAGTAGCAGGCCTGAGCGAAGGCCCAAGTGTCTTCTGCTTTTGTTTGAGACCTGCGCCAATTCTGTCTACTTAGTGATTGGTGACGAGGGTCCATTATTAGCCCTTAGAGACCCTGAAGCTTGAAATTTATTACCTTAAAAGGCAAGTGTTATCAAAAAGAGAAGTTATATGTCTGTTTATAGTTATTAGAGATGTACCAGATGTACTCGTGTCTGTAAACAATGACTGTACACAATGTATTTTGACCTGTATTGACGTGTATGTGGGGGCGTGATCCTCTATGCTATAAAACCAGAACCCAGTGTATTTTTGTCAGAGCGAACAAGCCATATGCTGATGGTTGGTTGTTCTCATGTGCTAATAAACTCATCGTTTGATTGCACTTTTCTGGAGCCTCCGTCGTTTGTTGTCTGGTCTAAAGTTGATCGATCTCGCTTCAGTAGCTTCTAACATTGTTATAAAGCAAGGAAAACGGTATTAGCATTAGCTGCTTATAGTTTTAAGCCTTAAATTAGCATTAGCCATTAATAGCAGCCTATATAGCTTTAAATCCTCACATTGTAATAATGCAGGGGAAAAGTGTAGCATTAGCTACGTTTCACCTCTCATCTGAGAAGCTTCTTCAGTTCTAGGGCAAAATGGTGGAGAGTCCTAGATTTAAACGTTTGGGAGTATCCCCCCAAGGAGGGACAAAGGACCCCCTGATTATCCTCTACCTAATCATATGAGCCAAGGTGTGAAAATGGGTGTGGGTCACAATCAGCAAGGGTTTCAGGTGAGCTCATTGTGACACCTGAAACTGGGCTGATTGTGACCCACACCAAACATCTTCAAGCAACCTAAAGAAGTCCAGACGCTTTTCTTTCCAAGCTCCTTACAGTACAATGATCTTGATGACTGAGAACTTTCACAGAAATGGGACAAACACATCTCTACAGACCTTTCACATCATGGAGATACAGTGGCTTGCAAACGTAATCGGCCCCCTTGAACTTTTCCACATTTTGTCACATTACAGCCACAAACATGAATCAATTTTATTGGAATTCCATGTGAAAGACCAATACAAAGTGGTGTACACGTGAGAAGTGGAACGAAAATCATACATGAAGAAACATTTTTTTTTACAAATAAATAACTGAAAAGTGGGGTGTGCGTAATTATTCACAAACACAGTACACAAAAACCTCCAACTCTCTGACAACAACAGGAAGGTGACACATGTGGAGGAGGTTCAGTCATATCCTGATCATCCAGACAGATTTGATGTTGAGCCTCAGCTGCTGTGTAGATATTGTCTGACTGGTCGCTGGTACTGGGAGGTCGAGTGGAGAGGAAACGTTTATATATCAGTGAGTTACAGAAGAATCAGAAGGAAAGGAGGCAGTGGTGACTGTGGGTTTGGATTCAATGATCAGTCCTGGAGTCTGAGCTGCTCTGATAGATTTGGTTATTCTGTCAGGCACATTAGCATTCGAACATCCATCTCCTCCTCCTCCTCCTCCTCCTCCTCCTCTGTCTCTAACAGAGCAGCAGTGTATGTGGACTGTCCTGCTGGCACTCTGTCCTTCTACAGAGTCTCCTCTGACACTCTGATCCACCTCCACACCTTCAACACCACATTCACTCAAACTCTTTATCCTGGGTTTGGGTTCAATCCTGGTGCCTCAGTGTCCCTGTGCTGAGTGGAGTGTAAAGAGTTTTGTCCTGTTAGAGAAACACTCTGACTGTTGAACAGATAGTTCAGTCTGTACATGTCTGTCTCTTTCACTCACAAACATGTTTTCAGATTCATGGATTCAATCAGTTGATGTTTGAAACTCTTCTAAATGATTCCTTGTAAACTTCTTCCTCTTCAGTCCTTTAAAGATGGAAGCTCCCATTATTCCAGGATCCACATGTTGTTTTCTGTCTTTTTCCACTCAAAGCTTCACAGTGAATCTCAGTATGTTGTGTTTCTCTGAAGCTCAGTTCACAACCAGCTCCTCTGCATTTTCAACAAGTCTGAGCTCATTAAAATGAATCCAAATGTTTGATTTCCCTTTCTTAATGGGATCTCTCCACAGGCTCTTACTGTTTCACTCATTGTTGGAAGCTCAACATTTGAAAATGTTTCAGACATATAAGCTGAAAATATTGGCAAAATAGTTTTGAATTCAGTTCTAAACAGTATCTGATTTTATTGAGGGATCACAATGCATGTGGCTTATCTAATAAACAACAAAGGCTTCAATCCTTATTTGAAACTAGTCTTGTGTTTTTCAGAGATTTTCAACATGAATATTTTGCAATTTGTTGGTAACAGCTTTAATTTTCTTAGTAATGTGTAAAAATTCCTATATAGCATTGCATATGTTCTGTATCACATTGTTTGGTTAAAGAGTTTGTCCACTGTGCTGAATTTGTTAGCTAAATAATGAACATCGGCTTTTATTAATAATTTCTTTTATCTCTTATATGAAATAAACTTGGTTGCTTACTCACAATGTTGTTTTCATATGCTACACAAATATTGCACAGACCTGTTTTTTATTGTATTTTTTATATGAATGTTATTGTTTTTTCATGCTGTAATCTTGTCAGTGAGCCTCTGACAGTCTGTCCTGATATGAGTTGTGATCAAGTGACTAAAATATAGTAGTGGTGTGTTGATAGTGTAATAGCACAGTTGGCATGGTGTGAGAGTCCAGCTTCAACCTTTATGTTAGACACTAAAATCTTGTAAACAGAAACACTAATAAAGAATCGATAATGAATAATTGTTGTTCAGACAAGCTGTGAAAAAGATGGAGAAACTCCATCTTTTTCACAGCTCTGATGGGGCTACAGTTCACACTATTCAAGCTCTTTGTTTCAATTCAGTGATTCTTATTTAAAAATTTTCTGCCTGCTAAACCTTCTGGTGCTTTTTCTGTTACACCAACTCGACTGTGCAACAAGCGTTTTCCTAGATTTGTTTAAACAGCTGATTATTAAATGTGCTGTGACTGTTCCCTTACATTTACTCTGTGTCGAAACAATGAATGGACTATAAGTGGTGGTCCATAAGGGAGCACACTTATTCCTCCTCCTGAAGCAGTTTATTGAAACTTGACAAATGAAACACGAGCCCACACACTGAGACAAGTCTGCCTCTGTGAAGGAGGGGTTTGTGCAGCACAAACAGAGCTGTCACCATGGAGACAAAATCTATCCTACAGTTTGGGAAGTTAAGAAATCATCTTTCCTGTGGCTTCTGGCTCCTATATAACCCACCATCACATTGTTAACATCCTTGTTCAATGTTTGGTTATTCAGCTGAGTTTAACAGACACATGAAGCTGTTGGAATCATTCACAAGCCAGAGTTTTGAAGCATTTTCAAATATGTTGATATCCTCAATCACATGTCACAGCCTTGATTTGTGTCTGTAATATTTACAGTTAATGATTTAATTTAATGCTTCAGGTATTAAGCAGATACCTTCTTTTCAGTTTAAGGCTTTGGGCTTTTCCTTTGGTCACCTTTCTTAATAACTGCACATCATCAGTGATTTACAACTTGCTTTTTTGTCAGCAAATGTTTGTCATTCAAATGTAATGATCATCTTAATGTTTCCCCCCTCGTGAATATTTTTATCTACTTATTGAAACAATCTGTGAAATAATTCAATAAGGAGAGATTGTGTGGAAACGCTAAAGCTCTTTTATTTGGATACAGAAATTCATGAAGCTATTTGACGATTAGACACAGAGTCTGGATGCTGATGGTGGTGAAGTTGAAGACAGAGACTTGCTACATAGAAGGCAGCTGAGAAAATGATTGAACCATGGAAATGATTTGAAGTATTATTGAGTTTGACAGGCAGAGAAATTGAAGTGATGGCAAGAATAAGCAGCCAGGAAGCAGCAGATGTTTGTATTGACCATCCTTATTGAACTAATGCATCAGTTACATTTTCTCTGTCATCACAGTTTATGTGTGTTACATCTTTTTGTTTTGTATTTGTATTAAAACTGGGACATCTACAGCCCTTAATTTTAGAACAGAGATTTCGGGATGTCATCAGTCACTAATAGCTCTTTTTCCACTAGTGCCTACTTGGATTGGTTCATTGTGTGCGACACAAACACGACAACAAAGGTGGATGTTATTATTAATCTCGTCCACATTCTTTTCTATCTCTCCTTTTCTACTCCTGGCTAAAGTGGGGGAGAAGCTTCCGTGCAGCATGTTCTGTTCTACAATCAGAAAAGCAAGGCCATGATTCTCTGCAAACAGTATTACTTTTATAAAATCAGCAGTGTGAAGTACCATAAAACAGCCTAATTCATTCACAGTAAATCAGCAGTGTAATGAAAATAAAATCAGTCTAATAAACCTAATAATTTCACTTTCTTCTAAATCAGGAGTAGAATGTGACCTAAAACTATATAATGGTTTCACATTCTTTAATCAGAGGAATAATGTGGCCTATAGCGGTATAATGATTCAACAATTCATTGATTAGAAGTATAATGTAGCATAAAACAGTGTCATAATCTCACACTATCTTCAACAGGGTGTCTTTTGTCCTATTTTACTCTCCTTGCTCTCATAGGAATAATATTCTGTGGAAGATGATTAATCAAACAAACGTTTATGTTAGTCAGATGCTGCCAACACCACCCCCTTCATGTGAGCGCACAGGTGACATCCTGGATTAACTTCATGGGTTGGAAGCCAGCTTTGTGTGACAGTTTATTGTCGTTAACAGTGTTTTGGTAAGTGGAAAAATACCCCGGATATGTAACTGACTGGCTGTGGTGAACGTTGAACAGGATCTATTAGACTGTCAACAAGTTTCCTGGCTTTGAATGTTTGCTTTGTCCATATTCCAAAGGAAGAAAACAGTGTCAGAGCTGATCTGGGATTGGTGTGTTCAAACTGGCAGCTACAACACGGTTTCATTTTTAAAAGTGAACTTTACTCTGACCAGTCTGACCAGTTTAAAGGCAAATATAGACAGTGATGAGGGAAAGGAAGCTGAAATTAGATTAACATTAAATAACAAGCACAAAGACAGTAAAATGATCAGGATCCATTAAAAATTTCAGACTGATTTGATTTCTCTTCATTACACTTTTTCTCGATTGCTTAAACACTATAAGCACTATATAACCAATCGTTTGAACTAAAATGTCAAATCCCCTGCTTTACCACATGAGTTAGATTTGGTGAACTGTCACTGCAAAACTCTACACAAAAATCCCTGAATTTGTCAGTGCTTACACCATGTGGTCATTTAGAAAGCACTAGCATTCAATAGCTTAAGTCACCACAGCTGGAGCTCAACTAGCACACCATTAATAGAGTGGAAACACTAGAAGTCAAAACTTATCACACACAAAGAGAAACTTTGATGGATAGATAAAAGGACCAAAGTTAACTCATTCAGGTTTGAAACAATGGATCCAAAGACATGCAAAGGAAGAAGCTGAGTAGGGGGAGGAGGAGCAGGAGATCTAGGACACCAGGGAGGAGGTGGAACATAATTGGCCATCAGGTTATTGTAATGCCATCAGGGGTACTCCACCGCCATGCCATTCTAGGACCCTATAAATCTATGCTTCTTGCTTTTCTTGATGGTCAAAGACAACATATGTTCCAGCTGGACTACAGGGAACCAGCACATGAATAGACATTTATAAGAACCAGTTGAACACTGATGTGATTAATGTAAAACACTATGACCACTTCTTCTCCACTCATCATCAAAACAAAACAACAACAACAACAAACAACAACTGTGCTGCATCCTCTCTTCTGTTTCTATCTGGCCACGGCACCTCATGCACATCACAAGCAATGTTTTCCCTGGCCAAGCAGCGAGGGGAATATCACCTAGCATGGCGAATCCAGCCATGAATAGCATCAACTGCTATATCTCCACATGCATCTTCCAAAGCTTGGAGAAGAGGTACACATGTGTGTGGATTTCAGGCATACACTTTCCATTTCCTGGCAGAAAAAAAATCCTCAATAGGATTGAGCAACACGTTCTCACTCCCAGCTCGCCAAATGTGTGACGCATGATCAGGCTCCCTCTGCTTCATCCCCCTGGCATCGAGAATTGACGTGCAGGGTCCTCCTATTGAATACAGGGAGTGCAGAATTATTAGGCAAATGAGTATTTTGTCCACATCATCCTCTTCATGGATGCTGTCTTACTCCAAGCTGTATAGGCTCGAAAGCCTACTACCAATTAAGCATATTAGGTGATGTGCATCTCTGTAATGAGAAGGGGTGTGGTCTAATGACATCAACACCCTATATCAGGTGTGCATAATTATTAGGCAACTTCCTTTCCTTTGGCAAAATGGGTCAAAAGAAGGACTTGACAGGCTCAGAAAAGTCAAAAATAGTGAGATATCTTGCAGAGGGATGCAGCAGTCTTAAAACTGCAAAGCTTCTGAAGCGTGATCATCGAACAATCAAGCGTTTCATTCAAAATAGTCAACAGGGTCGCAAGAAGTGTGTGGAAAAACCAAGGCGCAAAATAACT
Organism: Pelmatolapia mariae; assembly: GCF_036321145.2. Taxonomy (NCBI): domain Eukaryota; kingdom Metazoa; phylum Chordata; class Actinopteri; order Cichliformes; family Cichlidae; genus Pelmatolapia; species Pelmatolapia mariae. Next base: position 11,027,412 of record NC_086229.1, read on the forward strand.
GCCCATGAACTGAGAAAAGTCAAGCGTGCAGCTGCCAAGATGCCACTTGCCACCAGTTTGGCCATATTTCAGAGCTGCAACATCACTGGAGTGCCCAAAAGCACAAGGTGTGCAATACTCAGAGACATGGCCAAGGTAAGAAAGGCTGAAAGACGACCACCACTGAACAAGACACAAAAGCTGAAACGTCAAGACTGGGCCAAGAAATATCTCAAGACTGATTTTTCTAAGGTTTTATGGACTGATGAAATGAGAGTGAGTCTTGATGGGCCAGATGGATGGGCCCGTGGCTGGATTGGTAAAGGGCAGAGAGCTCCAGTCCGACTCAGACGCCAGCAAGGTGGAGGTGGAGTACTGGTTTGGGCTGGTATCATCAAAGATGAGCTTGTGGAGCCTTTTCGGGTTGAGGATGGAGTCAAGCTCAACTCCCAGTCCTACTGCCAGTTTCTGGAAGACACCTTCTTCAAGCAGTGGTACAGGAAGAAGTCTGCATCCTTCAAGAAAAACATGATTTTCATGCAGGACAATGCTCCATCACACGCGTCCAAGTACTCCACAGCGTGGCTGGCAAGAAAGGGTATAAAAGAAGAAAAACTAATGACATGGCCTCCTTGTTCACCTGATCTGAACCCCATTGAGAACCTGTGGTCCATCATCAAATGTGAGATTTACAAGGAGGGAAAACAGTGCACCTCTCTGAACAGTGTCTGGGAGGCTGTGGTTGCTGCTGCACGCAATGTTGATGGTGAACAGATCAAAACACTGACAGAATCCATGGATGGCAGGCTTTTGAGTGTCCTTGCAAAGAAAGGTGGCTATATTGGTCGCTGATTTGTTTTTGTTTTGTTTTTGAATGTCAGAAATGTATATTTGTGAATGTGGAGATGTTATATTGGTTTCACTGGTAAAAATAAATAATTGAAATGGGTATATATTTGTTTTTTGTTAAGTTGCCTAATAATTATGCACAGTAATAGTCACCTGCACACACAGATATCCCCCTAAAATAGCTAAAACTGAAAACAAACTAAAAACTACTTCCAAAAACATTCAGCTTTGATATTAATGAGTTTTTTGGGTTCATTGAGAACATGGTTGTTGTTCAATAATAAAATTATTCCTCAAAAATACAACTTGCCTAATAATTCTGCACTCCCTGTATTTTCTCTCCTCCTTTTAGCATTTCCTGAAAATGGTGACGAAGGGGAAAATCCTCAAAGGAAACAAAAATCTCCATGGTGTCCCACAGAGATTGCAGCAGTGATGAGACATTTCTGTAGGCACATTGCTAATGGGAAACTATCCATTGTGATTGAAATCAAACAGTGTAAAAATGCTCACTGTCCTGTATGAGACATTCGCTCTGTTCAAAATGTAAGAGACTTTGTCCACTGTGAGCGACCATCTTTGAACAGAGGCGGTGGTTTACGACACCAACTGTCTGCCATCTATAATCCAGTTTTGAGTTCCCTCCCCAGACGCCTTAACGCCCACTCACATCCTGGGCCATCTGACCTCAGGAAATCATATGACAGGGTGGGGCCAGGTTTCACAATGAGCTCACCCGAAACCCTGGCTAATTAGGTCCCACACCCGCTTTCACACCTGGGCGCATGTGATTAGAGGATCACCAGGGGGTCCTTTGTCCCTCTTTGGGGGGAAACTCCCACTGGGTTTAAATCTGGGACTCTCGGCCATTTGACCTTAGAACTGAAGAAGCTTCTCGGATGAGAGGTGAAACGTCTTCAAGCAACTTAAAGAAGTCCAGATGCTTTTTTCTTTGCAAACTCCTTTGACTACGATGACCTGGATGACTGAGAACCTTCACAGACATAAGAGACTTTGTCATGAATCGTGGCTTAATGCTAAAAAAGAGGAATAGTTGCTAAATAATCAGGTTAAAAAAATCTATACACACATCTGAGGCAAATACATGTTTGCAAAAGTTATTTAGTTTGCACCACATGTTCGAAATAAACTTGACCTTTCACCAGCACGCTGGCTGTGATATTTTTTTTGTCTCCAAAGATTGTACTTAAAGGGAACATGATATGTGAAAAGTACTTTATCTGTGCTTGACAGCATATATTTGGGTATCTTAACTTATTACCAATTAAAAAACTGTAAAGATACACAACCCTGGAGCTTTTTTGGGCCCCCTAGATCTGAACATTTCATTTCTTTCAGTGAGGCTTTCTGATATGGAGGGTCCATATGAAGTTACTAAAAGCAAATTCTCATCAGCAGTTGTATAACTCAATTCAATTAAGGAAGATATGAGCTTAATGTCCTATATCCCAACAAGGCGAGCCAACCTGTAATTGCTAACCTTTAACATTTTCCAGAGAAGACTTGTAAATTCATGGTTGAAAAGTTACCTGTGGAACTCTTATCCCTGTACTACTTTGACTTAAGCAGGTTCTTAACCTTTGTCTTGACACAAACCTTCAAAGTAAAACAGGAAACACACAGACAACACAAACTCGGGGACACGAACACAGCACAGAGGAAAGACACAGGTTATTCCCCGGCAGCCTACGTCTATTGCAGCATAACTAAGGGAGGATTCAGGGTCACCTGGTCCAGCCCTAACTATATGCTTTAGCAAAAAGGAAAGTTTTAAGCCTAATCTTGAAAGTAGAGATAGTGTCTGTCTCCCGAATCCAAACTGGAAGCTGGTTCCACAGAAGAGGGGCCTGAAAACTGAAGGCTCTGCCTCCCATTCTACTTTTAAATACTGTAGGAACAACAAGTAGGCCTGCAGAGCGAGAGCAAAGTGCTCTAATAGGGTGATATGGTACTGCAAGGTCATTAAGACAAGATGGGACCTGATTATATATGTAATGTGACTCTTATGGTTTTGGGAGGTGTTTGTTCATCTGTTTGTCAACCTGATAAACTGGATTCTGCCATGGTAACAGCATTTGCATCATGAGCTTGCAGTCAAATGAGATGTACAGACTACTAGTTTATGAGTCAGATGCAATACAGACCCACCTGAGAGAGGACATCCAATCTCTTCTTCACACTTTCTTTCCATCGTTTTAAGGTGAAAGAACTACAACAGGTGAGTGAGAACAAACACAGCAGGTTTTATTCCTTGGTATGTGTTCTGGACAATGATGTTTTCCTCAGTTCTGACAGAAAAAAAAATTACAGGGTGAAAATATGAATGGAATTAGAATCGCTAAATTCAGAATCTTGTTAGTGTCAGAGGAAGGCATTCTCACAAAAGTACAAATACTGTTACTGTGTCTTTTTACTTCAGTAAGGGCCGATACCTGGCACGTTGTGATGAACGTTCAGTCCTTCTAATGTCATATGTTTGATATAACTTGATGTTAATGAAGAAAACTTGTGAGCTTGTGTCTGTGCCATGAAACTCTGAGGAAGACCACATCAGCTCAGCACTCTTCTCATGTCTCTACAAAGAAAGGAAACAAATTATTGTTCAGATTATCTGAATTTGACACAAACTGAATTATATTTCTTTATTTTTGGTGTTTAATATATTTATTATTTTTCACAATGAAATACAAAAGTACCAAGCATAAAAAAATACATATATATATAAAACAGGAGAGAAAGATTTAAATAAAAAACCCACGCTAACAAACAACACCCCTGTTAGCTGTCAAGTAATCAAAAGTTTGAAAGGAAAAACAATTCACATCAGTGCAAAATAACACCAGCCAAGGTATACAGAATAAGAAGGAAGAAAAATAAGTAAACAAATATATTTAAAGATAAATAAATAAAGGTCACACCTGAACCTGTGTAGATGGTTGGTCAAAAAATATCAAAAAGGGTTTCCAGACATTATTAAATTTATTTACAGAGCCTCTGAAAACGAACCTAATTTTCTCTAATTTAAGATGAAATAATAACCCAATGCGAAACCGTGGGTGGCGCCGCGTCCTTCCACTTCAAAAGTATTAGACGTCTTGCCAATAGTGTAGAGAAGGCAATGAGTCTTTGACCCCCTGCCAGACCATCGGAATTGACTCCAAATAAAAGTAAAAGTGGATTGAATGTTATTCTCATTCCAAATATGCATGACAAAGCCTCACAGACATCCACCCAGAACTTTTGTATTTTGGGACAGGACCAAGACATATGAATCAAGGTGGCCTCCGTCAATTTACATCTTTCGCACGTTGGGTCAATCTGAGGATACATCTTTGCCAATTTTGATTTGCTGAGATGCACTCTATGCACTATTTTAAACTGTAGAAGGCAATGTCTTGCACACATGGAGGACGAATGAATATTACTTAAAACATTGCCCCAGTCTGCTTCAGTAATACAGATTTTAAGATCCTCTTCCCAGGATCGCTTAATTGCAGACATAGAAGAAGAACCCAGGCGTAAAATCAGAACAAGTACTGATGATATGGCCTTTTTCTTAACCGGGTTAAAACACATAATGTCACCCATTACATCATTAGGGGGTTTATTCGGGAACCCTGGGATAGAGCCTGAAAGAAAGTGTCGTATTTGTAGATACCTAAAAAAATGAGAGGGAGGTAGGTTGTATTTATTAGTCAGCTGTTCAAATGAGGCAAACGTGCTGTCAATGAATAGCTCTTTAAAAGATCTCAGCCCTCGCCTCTGCCAGCCCTGAAATGTGGCATCATACAGTGAAGGAGAAAAAACATGGTTGGAAGCTACTGGGCTGCCTAAACACATATTTCTTTATTTTTAACTAATATAATTCAGTTTCCTGACTCAACATGTTTGTCATTTTTAACTGGACATATGCGAGGTCAGGCACAAGTCCGCTGAGTTTTTATTCATCATTATGAAAAGTAAACAAAGAAACACTTTCAGCCAAAACTGTTGTAAAGTCACATGATCTGTCATATGGTGGATGAAGCTACATCATTAAGCCTTTTTCATGTTTCATTAAGTTTCTTTCTGTGTGGATGAGTGGATCAGCCTCAGAAAGCTTTATTAATCTTTTCAGTGGAAAAGATTATGGCAGGAGCAATGAAATAGAGAGCTCTGGAGTTTGAGGTCTGTAGTCTCACCATTACTGAGTGAATGCAGTGATCTGTGGTTTCAGGCTTAGCAGAAGGACCAACAACAGCTTAGACAAAGATTGCTTTCCATTTAAACGAATTTCCATTATTGTTCAGTAATTCACTGGAACATGGAGATGAGTCATTGTCATGGTATTATTCTACCTGTTCATTTCCTGCTGTAACAGCTGAAACTCTTCCAGAGAAAGAGTTGTGACATTAAGCTGGCATAACAGCAGCTGGTCAAAAGGACAGTCATATTGGGAACCACACTAATAATTACATTTACTAAATCAACTCTCTTGCTCATATCTACAATATAAATGATGTGATGGTAAATTATACTGAGCAATCATTGTCATGCATTTTACTTATTTTACTTTCATTTTAGCTTGGAAAGCACTTTGTGCAGCATGGCCTGTTAAAAATGTGAAATACAAAGAAAACTTGACCTTCACAATAACTAACATACCTACAGTTATTGTGTGACAGTGAGTCCTGCAGACTGACAGTTACAGCTGGTTCTTTAGATGCTTTTAACCCCAGTAAGACTCTCAGTTATGTTAGTGAAATTTGTTTCTTGGTGTTTTTACAGTCCTCTCCACCCCTCTCCTCTGCAGTGGTGCCAGAGACTACACCTCCGTCACAGTGTTGTTCTGGTTCATCTGCGCCCCAGACTACAAATGTAAGTCTTTCAGGCTGATACGTGTCAGTCACTTTGTTTCTCAGCTCTTCCTTTAGATGGTGGTGTGATGTACTGTTGTTTGACATCTGCTCCACTTTGTTACACAGCTTCTATTGAAGTTATTTCGTAATCCAGCATGTCTGTAGTCAGGCCTGGGTGTGGCAGCGAAACTTGTGGTTAATCACAGTTAACTCATGATTTAGCAGCTCTGCATGTGAGGACCCAGGAGATGTGTCTCCCTCTCTCTGCTGTCCAACCTTAGCACAACATCATCCAGACTGAGCCTTCACAATGAAACCAAAGTGAAACACAAAAAATATCCTGCACTAAAACCCAGTGACTGAGACAATTAGACAGTTTTATTATGCTGTGTTATTGTGGGTATTCACCTTCAAGTGTAAAGCGTCTTGAGGTAACTGTTGTTGTGATTCAGAGCTATATGAATAAAACTCAATCAAATTTGCCAATCTGTTTTAAATTATTTATGAAATATTCCAACAAAACATAATAAAATATTACCTAAATATTTCACTTTGCATTAAAGTTTATTTTAAAAAAAATCACACTTTTTCATGATATTCAGATTTATTGAGATATCTAGTGTCTGTGAGTTCTATTTATACTCTTTGCATGATAGCTGTGAGGTGTTTGTGCTGCAGACTGAACCTGGACCAGGAAACTAAGAATAAGGCCAACAGCTTCTCAGGTGACAGACGAAGAGAGGACACTTTCCATCAGGACAAACCAGGATCAGAGAACCCGTGACTCCCGTCTCTCTTTGAAACTATGGCTGCTGCAGTTCTCTCGGCTGACTCTGTACTCCAGTATTTACGCTTAGCTAATCTGAATGTACGCAGTCTTAGCAAAAATCATTTTGCCGTTAAGAAAATATTAGCACATCATAAAATCCACGTGTTGGCCCTGACTGAAACTCATTTAGACAACAGCGTAAAAGACTCTGAACTGTGTATAAAGAATTTCAACTTTTACAGGAAGGATAGAAAGAGGAATGGAGGTGGTGTCGGTTTCTATATTCACAAAAATATTACAGTTAATGAGCGGTGTGACTTGGATGATGAAGATCTCGAGATGATCTGGGTTGAGATTTATCTGCCACGTACCAGATCACTGTTAGTGGGATGTTGTTACAGAACACCAAAGAGCAAAATAGAATGTTTTAATAAAATCTGCAGAACAATAGAAATGGTGTCAAATGAAGACAGAGACATTTGCCTTCTGGGAGACTTTAACATTGACTGGTTGAAAGCAACTACAAAAAAGACGAGAATTAATTTTGTCTCCTCTGTCTGTGGACTGACACAGATCATAAAAGAGCCTACCAGAGTCGATAAGTCACGATCCACATCAACATGTATTGATCACATCTACACAAATATTCCAGAGCTCTGCTCAAATATTAGGTTAGAAAAATCCATCAGTGATCATAAGCTCATCATTGCCAAGGTAGGAAGAAGAGTACTCAGACGCAGGAACAAAGAAACAGATCTTTCTGCTCGTTCTGAACTGTCAGAGTTTCTTCTTATAAACAACATCATGGAAAACAAACAGTGCTCTCTCCAGTTTAGGAGAGTTGAGGAGGAAGAGGTTGAGAGGTTGTCCCTCGCCAATGCTTATCTTCTACAAACTAAATCTCAGTCCATCGCTTCCATATGCCAGATCCTGAACTTGTGCATCGATCACGGCGAATTTCTATCAGAGGAAAATGAGGGCTGTACTTTCCGTCCGATCCTGGAGAAAGTTCTCCTCCAGCAGATGCAGGAGTACTTTAGTAACAATGACCTGCTCACTAATCATGAAACTCCTGCTAACATAACCGATAAGTGGCTCACAGACCTGAAAAAAAAAAGAAAAGTCGGAGTCGTGTTCATGGATTTCACTCCCTCCTCTGATGTCATCAGTCCTGATCTGCTGCTTCACAAACTGAAATCTTACCGTTTCTCAGATTCAGCCATTTCTATGATGAGAAGTTTTCTCTCTGATGGAAACAGCTGCTCATGTTGCTGGAAAGACACTCAGTGTGAGCTGCCACAAGGAAGCTGCATGACACAATTCCTGTTCTCTGTTTATACAAACGATCTAAAAGTCACTTTAAAAAGTGCTGATGTTATTGTGAGTGGTGGTCAGCTGATGATGTATCACTCAGAAAAAAGGTACCAGGAGTTACAGGAAGTCTTGAGAGATGAATCAGAAGTTGTGCGTGGCTGGCTCAGAGAAAATGGGATGGTTTTAAAGACGTTCACATCAACAGTGATCAAAAAGAACGAGCCGGTGATGAAAATACGAACGTGGCTCAATTTCAGAGTCAGCTCAGAGTTTAACTGGATCAGAGTGTTAGGAGTTTTACTGCACGATGGTCCTCAGCTGGTTTGGAAACATTAATGAAATCATTCACAAAGAAAAGCTTTGTGAATTGTAACAGGAAGGGCTGGGCAGTTTGCTCCTTCCCTTTTTCTCTGTAAATATTTAGGTTTTTCAGAACTTTGGTACTCCACCGGTCTGTACCAGGGAAGTCTGTCTGGTGATATATTTAGCAATGAGGTGATTTATGGAATTATTAAGAATTAGGAAAATGTTGAAAGGTTGTTTAGAGGATACTGTGTTTTAATTACGTTTGTCATATTTTAATCACTTTATAAGACAAGTTAATCCTTTATTAGTCCCACATGTGAAAAATTCTTTGGTCACGGCAGAAAGTACAAGTTAAGAGAAGCAAAAAGTTAAGAAAAAAATCCCCACAATAAAGTAGAGTAGACAATATATAATAACATACTACACAAAATAAAATAAAATACTTTGTCTGAGTGTTGTCATCTGTAAAGTCTTTGTTATGAAGTCTGACAGCAAAAGGAAAGACCTGTGAAATCTCTCCGTCTCACATCGTGGGTGCCCCAGCTGACACTGAAGGAGCTGCTCAGTGCTGTCAGTCTCCTGCATGGGGTGGGAGATGTTGTCCAACAGGGATGACAGGGATTTTTAATTAGTTTATCATGTTCTCTATTTATGGGTTTTACATAAAGAAGGTGTGTTTGAGGACCAGCAGAGAGACAGAGTATGGCTGTGTGTGTGTGTGCATTGTTACGATTTAATGTTGTCAGTGTTTTGTTTTATGTCATGTTTAAGGATTTGTTCTTGTTTCCTGTTTTATTGTGAAGGTCTGCGTCTCATGTGAGTGTGTTCAGTTTTACCTCTGTCTCGTCTTGTTGATTATTCCCAGCTGTGTTCCCCACCTGTGTGCAATCTCCCTGTGTTTCCCTGTGTGTATTTAAGTCGCGTCCTCTGTCTTTGGTTTTTTTTTTTGGGCCGGTCTGTCTGTGTATCCACTATGTCTCATCCGTGTGTTTCCCTGCTGCCCAACCGTCATCTGTTTTCTGCTCGCTGTTATTCATGTTAAGGTTTGTGTTTCTGTTCAGGGTCAGTAGTTTAGTTTTCCCAGTATAGTTTAGTTCTCCGTTTACCATTTTGTCCATCTCTTTTGTTGTGTTTGCCTTAGTGGCACCAGCCATTTTTTTAGCCGACCTGGTTGTCCATTTTAAGATAAAGCCTTTTCTCACCCACAATCTGGTATTCATCTTCTTTTATGTTGCGGCCTTGAGCCGGGTCGTAACAGAATTGGGGGCTCGTCCGGGATTCATTCATTCGTCTCCGCTGGAGGGGTCCAAGGGGGCCTGTCCAGCCAACATTCGTCTTCGTCTCCGCTGGAGGGTCCAAGGGGCCTGTCCAGCCAACATTCGTCTTCGTCTCCGCTGGAGGGGTCCAAGGGGCCTGTCCAGCCAACATTCGTCTTTGTCTCCGCTGGAGGGTCCAAGGGGCCTGTCCAGCCAACATTCGTCTTCGCTGGAGGGTCCGAGGGGCCTGTCCAGCCAACATTCGTCTCCGCTGGAGGGTCCGAGGGACCGCTTCAGCATTCGTCCGTCTTCGCTGGAGGGTCCGTGGGACCGCTTCAGCCTTCCGTTTCCGCTGGAGGGGTCCAAGGGGCCTGTCCAGCCAACATTCGTCTTCGCTGGAGGGTCCGAGGGGCCTGTCCAGCCTTCGTCCGTCTTCGCTGGAGGGTCCGAGGGACCGCTTCAGCATTCTGTTTCAGCTGGAGGGGTCCAAGGGGCCTGTCCAGCCAACATTCGTCTTCGTCTCCGCTGGAGGGGTCCAAGGGGCCTGTCCAGCCAACATTCGTCTTCGCTGGAGGGTCCGAGGGGCCTGTCCAGCCTTCGTCCGTCTTCGCTGGAGGGTCCGAGGGACCGCTTCAGCCTTCCGTTTCCGCTGGTGGGTCCAAGGGGCCTGTCCAGCCAACATTCGTCTTCGCTGGAGGGTCCGAGGGGCCTGTCCAGCCTTCGTCCGTCTCCGCTGGAGGGTCCGAGGGGCCTGTCCAGCCTTCGTCCGTCTTTGCTGGAGGGTCCGGAGGACCGCTTCAGCATTCCGTCTGCCTGCAGAATAGCGGCCAGTGCCTTGTGCGCTGGTCCTCCAGGACTACAGCATTCATGGCTCTCTAGGTCATGAATCAAACATTTTCATTTGGGGTTAAATGTTTGATTTTTGGGTGGGAGGAAATGTTACGATTTAATGTTGTCAGTGTTTTGTTTTATGTCATGTTTAAGGATTTGTTCTTGTTTCCTGTTTTATTGTGAAGGTCTGCGTCTCATGTGAGTGTGTTCAGTTTTACCTCTGTCTCGTCTTGTTGATTATTCCCAGCTGTGTTCCCCACCTGTGTGCAATCTCCCTGTGTTTCCCTGTGTGTATTTAAGTCGCGTCCTCTGTCTTTGGTTTTTTTTTTTTTTTTGGGCCGGTCTGTCTGTGTATCCACTATGTCTCATCCGTGTGTTTCCCTGCTGCCCAACCGTCATCTGTTTTCTGCTCGCTGTTATTAGTGTTAAGGTTTGTGTTTCTGTTCAGGGTCAGTAGTTTAGTTTTCCCAGTATAGTTTAGTTCTCCGTTTACCATTTTGTCCATCTCTTTTGTTGTGTTTGCCTTAGTGGCACCAGCCATTTTTTTTAGCCGACCTGGTTGTCCATTTTAAGATAAAGCCTTTTCTCACCCACAATCTGGTATTAATCTTCTTTTATGTTGCGGCCTTGAGCCGGGTCGTAACAGCATGGATGGATGTGAATTTAACTGCAGTAGCCTGTTGGGGTTAGGGATCGTTTCCTCTGTTGAATTATATTCCCTGTTTTGTAAACATAATCTTTGCTCATTAAAATAAAAACAAACAACTCCTCAAGACTTCTTATTGTTATTGTTGTTGTTCTTGTTGGGTCTTCACAATATAAGGCACCTTGACTAAGGTGACCATATTTTGATTTCCAAAAAACAACAAAACTTCGCCCAGTCATGCGAAGAAGAAGTTTAATAATACTGTTTGCTTAAAAAAACTTTAACCTATGTAAACAAAGGAAATTAAAATAAATGGTAAGCTTAAGGTAAGGTTTATTTATTAAGCACTTTTCGTAGACAGGCAGTCACAAAGCGCTGTACACAAAGGTTAAAATAAAGTAAACATTAAGTAATGAAATAGACAATATAAACAATGCAAACTCAAAACAATTCAAAAGTGTTGATTAAACAAAAAACTGCTTTTTAAAGGATTCCACAGAGTAAACCTGTCATGATCCTAGGTCATTTTTGACCCAGCGTTTTGTGTTTCCTTTTGGTATCACCTTGTGTTTTGTGTGTCCTTCTTAAACTTAGTGTGAATGTTTCATCATGTAGAACTACTTAGAACAAAGTCTTTGGGAACATTTGGAGAACACGTTTAGGAAAGTAACATCCTGGTAGAACATTTTCTTAAAGCAAAGCAGAGCTGCAACATGACTGTGAGGATTCACAATAATAAAGTCACAATACTTTATTATTATGAAGACTAAAGTGCACCTTAATGCTGCCAATGAATACACATGTTCTTTGTGAAAGCATGAGCACAGCTGACATGCACCACACTGACCCCACTCGCCCCATTTCTTCATCCACTTCTTGCTCTTGTGCTTGAAATGAGACGCAGACGCAGCAAAAGTCAGAGGCTCTAAAATCCACAAAAAGGGGGCTTGTTAGATCAGGATATTGATGTGATCCATAGAAAACATGGATAATACACCACTTTATTTGAAGACATCTGTAGCACTGCCTCAGTTCTGGATGTTTCCACAGACTCCTCTGTGCACCTGAAGAAAAGGTCAAAGGTCAGCAGCACATGTAGTTGGGACAATTCTTCAGTTGCACAAACTATACAATGATTTTCCTCCAATTAGGACTTTTCACTTGCAGAAATGGTCCTGTGTGATTTCTAGGCTGTGATATAAAAACTAGTTCCTAATGGCAGCGATTCACTCAGTAAACATGTGTTTCCTTCACCAACCTCACACACAGATCCAATAAGATCAGGAAGTGGGCAGTATAGTACAATATGTGTTATTTTGGACTGTACTGCCCAAACTAAAGATCTGCTGAAGTGTTGGAAATGATTCAGATGTTTATTTTGGACGATACAGCAGAAGATCAGACATGAAAGTGGAGATAACACAGAAGACCTGCAGCAAAGGGTCAGAGGTCAGACTGGGCCACTGGATTCAACAATGAGCTAATGATCATCAAGTAGTGACTAAAGCAGAGCCCTGACGTTCTGACATTTATCACACAGTTAGAACAAATGTCTGCTGATGACTTCATCTCATGAAATGACTGATAGATGTTAATTCATCAATTCAGCTTCAACAGACTCTGGCTTTCAAAATAAGACCTCAGTCTGAGTTTTTAAAAAAGCTCTTATTTTGGAGGGAGCTGACATTTAATCTTCATGTTATCAGTGTTATAAGCCCTGGAAGCCACTGGTCTGGGTCCTGGAAGCCACTGGTCTGGCTCCTGGAAGCCACTGGTGCTCACAGTCAGAGCCCTGCATGTATCAGTGAGTTACTACAACCATACGTAACGTCTGGCTCTCTGAGGTCAGCTGATCAGTGCTTGTTGGCTGTCAAAGCTGTGGATCTCACTTCCATTAGACCCACGATCTGTAATAATATACTGATGATGGGATTTCTATTTGTTATAAAGTGATAAAGGTTTATTACATTTAATAAAAGCATGTGAAGAGTGAAAGGAAGGAGGAACAGAGCAAAGTGTTGCAGTCTGTTTACATATTTAGGGATATATGAGGGATCAAATCCTCGAGTGTCTGTCATGTGTTATTTCTTGCTCTTCCTGTTGGAGTCACTCTGACATGTGTGACTGTAGATGTTGGCTGTGGGTTGGACAGCTGTCACTGTCTCACAGCAGGACTCCAGCTCGGAGGATCCAAGTGATGCTGCTCCGTCTGCACTCTGCTTCTCTGTCTCTCCTTCTCTTATGCAATCCCAATTGGCTCAACATCGGAGGGTGTCTTTACACTGTCACCACATCAGTATAATACATTCTACAGGCATGAAAATTTACTATGTTGTAGTCTGGAAGTTCCTGCCACTCACGGTGAAAGAATTTTTGCAATCGGACTTACAGTTTTCTCTTGGGAACCATTTGTTTTTGAGCTTAATTCCTGTTTGCCGCTCTCTGTTTCTGACCCCGACTGCAGAGGAGTGTGTGCCCCTCCCCTCATAGGAGTTACTATAGTAACCAGCCCTCACAGAAGTAAACTGATGACTCTCTGTTTAAAACTCATCAGTTTTTTGCTCCAACCACAGACATCCTGTCTTCTGACAGCTGACACGGCAGTAGCATTGGCACACTTAACATTTCTGCAGACATTTTGGCTGTCTAGTATTTCTATACAATTACAAGCTAAAATGTGAAAATTGAAACATCTTCAAATGATCTGTGCTTTGTACATGACAACATTGGAACAATTCATGTGAAATATTCTTTGATTGTCTTCAAATCACAAATTAAAGTGAAATCTAACGACAGCGTCCATCTGCTCATAAAATGACTAAACAGCTGATACATGAACAAAATCACTCACAAACTTTTTGATTTAGACTTGAAATCAGTTTGTGCTCACGTAAATGTGTTCATATACATTCATGCATGAAAGTGTTTTCTTCAAACACCTGACAAACAACAAATGTCATATTGAACAATATTGTCACATTTAACATCAGGTCCAGAGTAACTACAGTTAGAATCAGTGCTGTGCTTGTTTTGGCTCAGCCACACAGTTAAGTGTGCTTCACATCCATGTGTGTCCACTCATGATACAGCACACACATGTAGTCAGTTAGAGCCAAAAAGCCACCTTTGATTGCTGAATGACATTCACTTCATCAATGAATCCCAGTGAGAACTCTTTGGGCTCTTTACCTTACAATGTAACAAGCTTTGAGACTAAATGTGTTTGTTAAGTGGTGCTGTATAAATAAAGCTGAACACATCTAAAGAAGGTGTTCCTGAAATGTAGGTTTATTAGAACAGGACGGATGGATGAGCACAGCCCTCTCAGCACAGGGCTGACAGGACGTTTTTACACCAAACTTCAAGATCAAAGTACATTTACTGGATTTGTTGCTTTTCAAAGACAGTTAAGAGCAATGTCCAATTAGAAGAGCTTTTTCTGATGAAGACTTTGAACCTGTAAACAGCAGCTAAGTGAATAAAGATCTGTGTCCACCAATCCTGTATTTACTGTGTGTTGGATCAATAACTGAGATTCATCGTATCACACAGCTCTGCTGCTGCTGGGAACTGTGATGTCACCACATCTGGAACAATATGAGGTATCTGCTACCAGACTGAGCAGGATGTGAGACCTGTGGAGCATGACTGTTTAAACCTGTCCCTCCACAGGTCACTCAGACCTGATTCCCACCTCAGTGATATCCTCTGACTTCCTCAGTAGAGACAGAAACCATTCAGATCTGGGACGATCAGCTGACTGATGATGTCACACAGACTGGGATGTGTTTTTCAGGAACAGTGATTCTGATGTGAGCCTGCTAGCTGACAGCAGACCTGATGAAACCACATGTTGACATCTGTGAGGACAGACTGGACTCTTTGACTGCACCTTGGTTCTCCTCAGAGGTCTGTACAGGAGCATGTCCACCCCCCACTGAAGATCTCAGTCAGTCACTGTGAAACACAGAAACCTGCTTGTGTGGCCTCTGCCTCACATGTAGATACAGCTACAGGTTTCTCTGTCAGTCAGACTGAAACAGTGTCCTGATGCTGCATCATTCAGCTCTGTGCCCCAGTCAGCATCACTGTGTCTACCAGTGTCAGTGTTTCTGCCCTTTTCCTGTAACACTACACTCAGCACATGCTCAGTGTTGTACTTTTGCTTCAGGCAGGTACTGTGATAGATCATCTAACATAGATCAGGTCTGGTATATGTTGTTAGATAAGTGTAGCTGCCTGTCATGTCCTGATGTTTCTCTGGGTCAGCAGAATAATGCAATGTAGGATTTTTACATTGAACACTTCCAGTCATGGAAATTGTCTGTTGGAAGGGTCTGTTTGACATCGCTTTCTTGTTTTGGTTTGCTTTCTTGGTTAGAGTTCCTCACAAATGTCCAAATTATTCTTCTAATGAGGCTATTGACCAATTTTTTCAGTCAGTTGTTTTGGAAGAATACATCGCCCTTTGCCATCGTTACTTTCCTTTGAATTCTTCACTATTTATGTTCCTATGTTCCTATTTTGGTTAGAAGACCCAAATGCCATGTTGCAATACTATTGAAGCAGAAACTCTCAGCTTTGCCCTCAGTGGTAGTGACGTGTCACTTTAACTTGCTGCTAAATGAAAACAACACATTTGTGTCTATGATTCAAAGGCAGCTTTGCTTCCTGTGCTGCTGCTGCTCCTGGATGATGCACATGTGGATCTGAATGCTTCTCAAAGTAAAGCATTGCTCAGTTTGGATGACAGTTCAACCACTAGTCTGACAAATTCCTGTTGTGGCCAAGTGTCACAGTTACATCATCACTTTGTAAAGAGGGAACTTCATCTGACACATTTTCACAGCTTTGAAGTGGAAATGATGCTTTGAAGGAAACACAGGATGGATTTGCCTCCACTAAAGAAACAGCGGCAGACTGAGGATCTTGTTAGAGGAAGAAGGTTGGTGAAAAAAAGGAGATTTCATGTGATTTCCATGTGTTGCTGCTCTGGACTTTGCCCTGCAGAAGCTGCTGTGCTGCTGATACTACAAAGGTTTCTGTTTTTCTGTGTTTGATGAGCTCTGACTTCTGTAAATATGTAGACTGTATGTATGACGAGCAGTGTTGGGGAGTAACGGAATACATGTACCGCCGTTACGTATTTAGAATACAAAATATGAGTAACTGTATTCCGTTACAGTTACCGTTTAAAAAGGTGGTATTCAGAATACAGTTACTTTGTTGAAATAAATGGAATACACGGCGGTACTTTCCTGTTTCATATTGTGGCGGGTCAGGATTGTTTGGGTTTGTTTGACAGCTTTGTTCTGTTGTTCCAAGCGGCAGCGTTATGGTTGCCATGGTTACAGGGTGACGCGCTCTCTCTCTGCGTGTTTCCTGGGTGAGAGAGCGCTTTTTTGTTGTTGTTGTTGTTGTGCTAAGCTAAAAGGCAGAATGCTACAGGCATGGCCCTAAAGAATGTAGCTTCATAGGCAGTGTAGTCTGTGCTGCAGGGAGAATGGACTGCCATACACGTTATGTGTCTGTGAGCGAGGGAGGGAGAGAAAGGAAAAGTCCGAGCTGTCACGGAGCAAAAACGGCAGCTGGAAGCATGTAAATATAATAATAACCACTGCAGCCAAGAAGAGTGCCTGACGAGCCCATTTGTAAGTAAGCTATTAAGACTCAACTGTACACTGTGTTCGTGTTTTCCTCCGGAAAAAATAAGTTCCGTTGGAGCAGCCTTTCAACGCCTCTCTCTGTCTCTGGCAAGCAAAGTTGACCCAGACAACAAAGTAAAGCTATTTTTCGGCTACCAGCCCGACACGGAACCCACCGTATTAGCCAGAGGTCCCTTTACTACGGTTCGGAGCCGCGGACCTTCAGTAACAGTAATAAATCACAGCAATAGGACATTCACGTAGTTGTAAACAGCATGATAATATATTAAGTAATCCAAAGTATTCAGAATACGTTACTCTCATTGAGTAACGTAACGGAATACGTTACAGAATACATTTTGGGGCATGTATTCAGTATTCTGTAATGGAATACATTTTAAAAGTAACCTTCCCAACACTGATGACGAGGCAGATGGAGTTTGTGTGTCACTCATGTAGTGACTGTTGTTGTTAAACAGACACCGTGACAGAGATCATAAAGGTCTCCTGATGTTACAATTGAGACAAAGGCAGGAGGTGTGTGGACTGTGTGTAGAAGCATGTGTGTGTTACTGAAATGTTTGAAGTCTGTTCATGAATCCAGTCATGTTTAGTTCAATATAGTGATGTGCTGATCTTTACCATGTTGTTCTGTTGTTTTGGTCCCTCTGGATTCAAATGGTTAACAGATCAGTCCTGTGTTTGCTGCCATGGAGCTGACACGTGTCACTGTTACGGGTCCCAAGGATGAAGACCACGATGACAAATATGTTACCTGTAAAAGCAAGTGAAGAGCGGAGTAAGGAAGACACGATGCATCTCTGCTTTCCTCCAGAACGTGTCTGGTTCTGATTTATTTCACACACACACCGTGAATCGCTACCTTATCGTGGTGGAGGGGTTTGTGTGTCCCAGGGATCCCAGGGGCTATGTTGTCTGGGGGCTTTTGCCCCCTGGTAGGGTCTCCCATGGCAAATTGGTCTTGGGTGAGGGACCAGACAAAGAGCGATTCAGACGACCCTTATGAAGAGAATATCGAGCTAACAGTTTACCCTGCCCGGGATAGGGTTACCGGGGCCCCGCCCTGGAGCCAGGCCCGGGGAGGGTGCCCGAGGGCGAGCGTCTGGTGGCCGGGCCTTAGTCCATGGGGCTCGGCCGGGCACAGCCCGAAGAGGAGACATGGGCCCATCCTCCCGCAGGCCCACCACCCGCAGGAGGCGCCATAGGGGTCGGGTGCATTGTGTGCTGGGCGGCGGCCAGGAGCGGAGGCCCTGGCGGACTGATCCCCGGCTGCCAAGACTGGCAATAGGGACATGGAATGTCACCTCTCTGGTGGGGAAGGAGCCTGAGTTAGTGTGTGAGGTTGAGAGGTACCGGCTAGATATAGTCGGGCTCACCTCTACGCATGGCTTGGGCTCTGGAACCAGTCTCCTGGAGAGAGGCTGGACTCTGTCTCAGTCTGGAGTTGCCCCTGGTGAGAGGCGGCGGGCTGGGGTGGGTATTCTAATATCCCCTCGGCTTGCTGCCGGTACGTTGGGGTTTTTCCCGGTGGATGAGAGGGTTTGTTCCCTGCGCCTTAGGGTCGGGGAATGGGTCCTGACTGTCATCTGCGCTTATGCGCCGAGTGGCAGTTCAGAGTACCCAGCGACCAGAGACCTGCGACCATATGTTCTGGACACTCGGGTAAAGAGAGGGGCTGAGCTGTCAACTGATCACCACCTGGTGGTGAGTTGGATCAGGTGGCGGGGGAGGACGCTGGACAGACCCGGTGCACCTAAATGCGTAGTGAGGGTGTGCTGGGAACGTCTAGCAGAGGCCCCAGTCCGCGAGATCTTCAACGCACACCTCCGGCAGAGCTTCAACAGCATTCCGAGGGAGACTGGGGACATTGAGTCCGAATGGACCATGTTCAGCGTCTCCATCGCCGAAGCTGCTGCATTGAGCTGCGGCCGCAAGGTGGTTGGTGCCTGCCGTGGTGGTAATCCCCAAACCAAATGGTGGACACCAGAGGTGAAGGGAGCCACCAGGCTGAAGAAGGAGTCCTATCGGGCTTGGTTAGCCTGTGGGACTCCGGAGGCAGCCGACAGGTATCGACAGGCCAAGCGGAATGCGGCTCGGGCAGTGGCTGAAGCAAAAACTCGGGTGTGGGAGGAGTTCGGAGAGGCCATGGAAAAAGACTTTCGGACTGCCTCGAAGAGATTCTGGCAAACCGTCAGGCGTCTCGGGAGGGGAAAGCGGTGCTCTACCTGCACTGTGTATAGTGCTGGCGGAGCGCTGCTGACGTCGACTGAGAAAATTGTCAGGCGGTGGAAGGAATACTTCGAGGACCTCTTTAATCCCACTGACACGTCTTCCGAGGAGGAAGCAGAGTCTGGGGATGAGGGGAATGACCCGCCAATTTCCGGGGGCGAGGTCACTGAGGCAGTTAAACAACTCCTTTGTGGCAGAGCCCCTGGTGTTGATGAGGTCCGCCCCGAGTTCCTGAAGGCTCTGGACGTTGTAGGGCTGTCCTGGTTGACACGCCTCTACAATGTTGCGTGGAGATCAGGGGCAGTACCCCTGGATTGGCAGACCGGGGTGGTGGTCCCCATCTTTAAGAAGGGGGACCGGAGGGTGTGTTCCAACTACAGGGGGATCACACTCCTCAGCCTCCCTGGGAACGTCTATGCCAGGGTGCTGGAAAGGAGAGTTCGTCCGCTAGTCGAACCTCGGATACAGGAGGAACAATGCGGTTTTCGTCCTGGTCGCGGAACACTGGACCAGCTCTTTATCTTCTCAAGGATACTTGAGGGTGCATGGGAGTTTGCCCAACCAGTCTACATGTGTTTTGTGGATTTGGAGAAGGCATTCGACCGTGTCCCTCGGGGTGTCCTGTGGGAGGTGTTGCGGGAGTATGGGGTGTCTGGCCCATTGCTACGGGCCATTCGATCCCTATACAACCGTTGCAAGAGTTTGGTTCGCATTGCCGGCAATAAGTCGGACTCGTTCCCGGTGGGTGATGGGCTCCGCCAGGGCTGCCCTTTGTCACCGGTTCTGTTCATAATTTTTATGGACAGGAATTCTAGGCACAGCCAAGTGGCGGAGGGCTTTCGCTTCGGTGGCCTCAGAATCTCATCTCTGCTTTTTGTGGATGATGTGGTTCTGTTGGCTTCATCAGGTAAAGGCCTCCAGCTCGCACTGGAACGGTTCGCAGCGGAGTGTGAAGCAGCGGGAATGAGGATCAGCACCTCCAAATCTGAGGCCACAGTTCTCAGCCGGAAAAGGGTGGAGTGCCCACTCCGGGTCGGGGATGAGTTCCTGCCCCAAGTGGAGGAGTTCAAGTATCTCGGGGTCTTGTTCGCGAGTGATGGGAGAAGGGAGCCGGAGATCGACAGACGGATTGGTGCTGTGGCTGCAGTGATGCGGACGCTGCACCGGTCCGTCGTGGTGAAGAGGGAGCTGAGTGTAAAAGCGAAGCTCTCAATTTACCGGTCGATCTACGTCCCTACCCTCACCTATGGCCACGAGCTGTGGGTAGTGACCGAAAGAACGAGATCGTGGATACAAGCGGCAGAAATGAGCTTCCTCCGAAGGGTGGCTGGCCTCTCCCTTAGAGATAGGGTGAGAAGTTCGGCCATCCGGGAGGGGCTCAGAGTAGAGCCGCTGCTCCGGTGCAGCCGCGCGGGACACTCCTCTGGTTTCTCCCGTGTTTACATATAAATAACTCGGGCGGACCGCCTTAACTCACTCATTCACATTAACGTGGGTAACCATGGTAACAATAAACAACATTTTCGGTGCGAGCACCATATACCAACCTGTAAAAGCAGGTGAAGAGCGGAGTAAGGAAGACACGATGCGTCTCTGCTTTCCTCCAGAACGTGTCTGAGGAAGCAGCGGAAGGTGTGCTCCACTTACTGCACCCTGAAACCCCGGGGCAACCACCAAAGTTCCGCCCTCACTGCTTTCTAACAGGGATCCTTTTAAAGAAACTGAAAATAAATACATATAGTGATGTAAAATTGTCCCGTTACATTCGTTTTAAACAAAATAATATTGATGTGGTCATTCCCTCACAGGGGTGCCACACGCTCCCCTACAACAAAAGTTGCTCCTGACACTTGGAACGAATTTGCACTTACAGTCTCTGTATTCTTATCAAATCTCAAACAGTGAATAATCAAAACCCTTAAATTAAAACTTGAAGCACTTAGGAATGTTTGGTTCTCTAGGATTAGGTAACCACCATAGTTTATGGCTCCTTCCTAATAACTACATATGGGGTAAAGAAGAGATAGATATGGGAACTGGACGACCGGTGGGCCTTGGGACGAAGATAAGCTTGGTTGTGGGGGCCACAGGGCGGCCGAAGGCACGAGGTAAGTATCTACCACATTTACAGTGGTCCGTGACTGGTATGTTGGATGCTCTAAAGATGAATAGGTGAGCATTTGGCCTGGACGCCTCTGTCGGGTGGATCGCCTCAGTGGGGCAGGTGAGTTAGACGGAGAGTCTGCTGCCTGCTCATCACAACAGTCATGTCAAGGGGACTGGAGTTCTACCCCTGACTGAGGCAAGTTAAGGGCTGCCGAACCGTCACTCCCCTTGCGGTCACACTGGTGAGTCTCAACTTCATCTCCAGTCTCAGGTGCCATGGGACCCTGTCTTCCTAATCGACCTCCCTCATGGGCTCCAGCCATCTCTGGCAGGTTCTCAGCAATGTCCTCGGCATCTGTTACAGGTGTCCTTCGTTCTGGCTCTTCGTGATCCCCCGGAATCTGAACAGATTCTTCTTCGAACCGAGCCTGCGTCTGCCTCCCCAGTTCCATTCTGTCCTGGCTGACAGCCTGTTTCTCGGAAGGGATGGTTGTTCTGAACTCAGCCTGGGTGGGTGGTACCCTCAGCCAATAGCCACTGCCCGGGTCATCATCTGAATCAGAGGTCTCAGCATTTTCTATCCGTCCTTCCCTGTCTTTACCCCTCACTCGATCATCGGTCTGTTTGTGTGTCGATCTTAAGGTTAGTTTAGTTGGTTGTGGTGGGAACTCTACTGGCAAATCATTGACCAATAGGAGCAAGTTTCGGTCCTGACGAGGACCGGAGTACTGACGGAGAGGCTGGGGTCTTCACCCCCCGGTAAGTTGATCATGATGGGTACCCAGCCATCAAATGGTATGGTTTCCCCATTGACTGCGCACACTTTCAACTCATCAATTTCCTCAATGATCTCTGACAAACGTCGCATGACTAACTGAGGCAAGTATCTGTCTTTCCAATCTCGACTTATGATGCTAACATGAGTACCTGTGTCAAGTAGTGTTTTCACTGCTAAGCCATTCAAATTACACTGTATGAGACCTTTCTTACCGATTAGCTTAGCAACTGCCCCACGTTTAGTGTGGGGTGCCATAACACCAGACGTAGCGAGTGAGTGGATGTGAAGAGGACCCGCTGCTTCAACCCTATCACCCGGTAGAGAAACTGCTGTGGTGTCTCACTCTCGTCTTGTCTGGCACACATTAATTCCTGAAAGAGTTCTGTACTATTTTTCTCTCTCAGGTGGGCCTGGAGGAACCCCTTCAGTTCAACTACAGTCAAATCGTCTTTATTGATTAGCATATCTTTAAAAGTTCCAGGCTTTATTATCCTGAGCACTCCACGAACTATCTCTGCGTCAGGGAAGCCTTCTCTAATCCCCTCATCCATCTGTTTGCAAATGTTGTTGTAGCTAATGTCGGATGAATGGTCACCAACTTGACCCCCTTATACTCTAAATTCTCTTCTCTGGAGATAATAGAGGGCTCTCAGAGAGATCATCCCCTCACAAGTGGGCTGGGCCCTTGGCTGCCCGGGTGGGTTGGGTTGAAGTGGGTCGCTCTGTGTTAGGTTAGCTTGAACTAGCAAACCTGTTGGCTGTCGAGGTGACTGTTCAGTGGGGACCATTACACTTTGTCTTAGTCTTTTACCAAGCTCCTCATAGCTATTTAACATCTCCTGCAGTTCGGCGTTAGTGATATCAGGGATAGAGCTGGCTAGGCCAGTCGGACTAGTTGTACCTGCAACTGGCAGCCGGTTAACCATGTTAGCTATCGTGGTCACCAGAACAAGCTGTGTAGGACTATCGCCCATGCCACTTGAGGGGCGAGCTGGTTGCACAGTTTGTGTAACTGTCTGTGTAACAGGTGAATCTGGGATGGGAGATCAGATGCAGATGGGAAGCGTATCTGCAACCGAAAGGTCGCCGGTTCGATCCCCGGGCTCTCTGTCCTGGTCGTTGTGTCCTTGGGCACTTTACCCTACCGCCTACTGGTGTTGGCCAGAGGGGCAGATGGCGCGATATGGCAGCCTCGCCTCTGTCAGTCTGCCCCAGGGCAGCTGTGGCTACAACAGTAGCTTGCCTCCACCAGTGTATGAATGTGAGCGTGAATGAATAATGGCATTGTAAAGCGCTTTGGGTGCCTTGAAAAGCGCTATATGAAATCCAATCTATTACTGCATTGTACAGTAGACCCTACAATAAACCATACAGAGAAAAACCCAACAATCAGGCTACTAGTTACTGAAAACGTGCTTGTGCTTAAAGTGCTTTGGCACTCTTTGGTAATATTGAAGACAATGTTAAACTTAATCATCATCTCGGCCTCCTCTGACGACCTGTTTGCTGCTGCCTGTTGCTGAAAGGCAGTGGGGAGAGGGGACACTTGTGCATTTATCGCAGCATATAATGTGTTTTCTGGATACACTGTGCTTTTTCAGCATTCAGAGGTTGATGGCTCCGTGTCAGAGCACTGGCTATGAATTTTAGATGGATCAGGCATAACTTAACGAGTTATCAATCGTTCTTTTCATCTTTTCTTATTACCCACAGCTACATTCGCTTCTGTCGGGCCGGATATCATCACTGATTTCGGCCGCTGTTGCTGTGATGCTCACACCTCTGATGAAGTCTGACAGTGTTAGTACTAATAAATGATCAGAATTATAATATTTTTGAGGGTCTGAGGAAAAATTGAATCGAATCGGGACCTTGTGAATCAAATCGAATGGATTGCGCTGTACATGACTTAATGCGTAATGAAGATATGTTTAGCCTGTTTTAGAATTTAGAAATATGTTAGATAGGACGTAGAATTATTGTAGAGACACTGACACTGCCCTCGATGTAATAAAGGCCTGAGTGTGTCATAAACTTAGGAGTAGATTTCTAGGAGACCCTCCCCCACTTGAGCTGTGAAAGTAAGACAAAGAGAAGTTAATGCTGAGTGGAAATTCCCCAGGGGATACCTGGGTGGGGGTCTCAACATTTGTAACTGGATAACTGTGGTCTGGAAGGGGGATGGACTTTTATGACCCCCAGGAAGTCACGTACGCAGAGGTACATACACATATATACACATGCACTTACACACAGGAACGCGCACACGCAGGCATTCACGTGCTCGCACACACGCAAGCATGTAAACACAGTGCTTAGTTTTATGGCACCTCGTAGAGGGGTTAGAAGGGGGGTCATTGATACAAAACTGGGTGAAACAGACAAAGGAGTTGAGATCTGCAGAGGAATTCCGGGGTCCTGTACATCTCCCTTCTAGAAGGTATAATCAATGAGTGTGAAGTAATAAAGAGAGTTGTGAATTGACTACTGAGTCCCGGTACCGTCTCTGGATGCCCGAGGAATCAAAAGAATCGGGGTGAAACTGATTTTGTAACAGTAATAAATGAACAAATAATGCCGAAAACAGAAATTTGAGATGGAAAACGACAACAGATGATGATCTTTGGTACAAACTGTGTCTGCGATTGTTTCTGTCTCGTCCAGTTATCAAAGGACACACCATCAACCACAGAGATCATCCAGGAGCTCCCAGTGGACGACCTGAAGCCAGCCGTGGTCCAGATCTATGACGACTACCAACCAGGTCCAAGTCTAACTAAGCTTTACTCCAACAGCACACTGACACACTTCATAGGATTCATCAGACTCAACAGTTGATAAAAGCTGATGTTTCAATCAGTGACACAGAGAAATGACACTTTCACGAATCTGTTTTTAGTCACTTTGAGTGTAAACAAACTGCATCATTTGTGCTTCTTGCACCAGGATCCTCCTCGTCTCTCCCACAGCAGGAAGTTCAGTTCTGCTCTCATGAAGAAGCAGGAAGATGTGAGGCTCAGAGTGAGGACTGAGTACAGACTAATGGCACACACTCAGCCTTTTGCCACTGCATGCACAGCTGTGAGTCATGTGACACTCGTGCACTCGTGTTGATCACACCTCTCACTGCAGATAAGTGAACTCTCCCAGGGGCAACGATCACACACAGTGGTGTGAAAAAGTCTTTTCACTCAGTCATTTCTGACTGTTGTTATCACACAAATGTTCATGTTAGACAAAGACAACACAAGTAAATAAATGATGATGTCATTGATTGAGGCACAAAGATTATCCCAACCTACCTGAGCTGTGTGCAAAAGTAACTGCCCCTCTGCTTCAATCATGAATGAACTGTGATGAAGCACATTTGTTTCTAAAGCTGAGTTCAGTCTGACAAACACACTCAGCCTGATTACTAGAAGACCTGTTGGATCAACAGACTCATCAACTTCTACAGAACCCGTGTGAGAAAGTGAACAGGCTGAAAGATGTCAAACAGCAACACATAATGCCACCATCTACACAATCAGCTGACAGAGTCACAGCTGTCAGTCTGGACAGGGTTCAATACAAATACAACAACAAATACACAAGTGTGACAAATTTATAATAACAGGTCATTAAGTGTCACAGCGCCGTGCACATTAGTATATTTGACTTAAGCTTAATAATCAGAATAATGCTCTGATCTCTTCAAATAAATGAAATCATACCTTTCTACTAAAACTGTTTCTGTTGGTCTCCACCTTTTCCTGAACCAGACCCTGCAGGATCCACCTGAGTGTCCCAGTCCTGGACCCTGTTTGTAACCAGGAGGATCCCAGGTCTGATTATTGTTGATGGATTATAAATATTCTGGTTTTATTCTCATTACATAAATATGTGTATAAATATGTGGATTCATGTTTCAGTCCTGGACGTTGATGCTTGTTTGTTTGAAAGGACACAGATGGACCTTGTTTCCTTCTTTCCTTCCTTTTTGTGTCCTCTGTGCTTCATCTGCTGCTCTTCACTCTGGTACTTTGGACTGATTTCACTCACACTTTGTTTCCATGGTTTCTTTGCGTCACGCTGACAGCACGTGAACAACACGACATGTTTGATCTCAAAGAAGGAGCAGCATCCTCTCTCCAACCTGTTTCTCCATCTTCTACAACACCTGATTCATTCCAGTTTCTCTGCTTTCACTTTGATTCATGTCAACATAAAGCCTGAACGTCTGTGATGAACACAATATCGGCATCACTGACATATTTCATCATTTAAAAACACTTCCTGTCACTGTGGTGGTTACAGTGACATCATGCAGTTTGTGTTTCGACCTCCAGAGGGCGACAAATCAGCACAGACAGAGAGCTCCATTCAAACTTTGCTGCCATCAGTAATAATTCTTCAAATATAATCATCAGCGTTTGAGCAGTTATGATATCAGGGACAATCTAGACATGTGTGACAATACTGAACATGTCACATGACACACCTTAAACATCATGTGATCCACTCTCAGTCTACACTTTCAATCATGACTTCAACAGGTTGAAATGAGCATTGAAGACACATTCAGTGAAATTGTTCTGACTGTTGTCAAATTTGTACATGTTTTGTTTGGTTTGGGTAGTGCACTGGCCCTTTAAGAGAAAGGCATGGTCCGTGTGCGGACAGGGGAAGTGTAAGAAAGACTCAGACAATCTACTGAATGTGATCTATGCTGTGATCTTTGCTGTGAAAGGCTGATAAAAGGGCATTCCCTGTGAGTATGCATTATTGTTTGACCCTTTATGTTGATTAATAGCAGTTACTTAGATGCTGTATTACGCGTGCTAATTTATGGTTGTAGACAGTTGTTTTGGTGTTAGCATTAGCACTTGGTCACGCAGCTCCTCAAGTAATTATTTTAATTTGACAGTCATATATACTGTATTTTGTTGTTACAGTTTCACACCTGCCATACAAAGCAAAGTCTAAACCCACTCTGGCGTCAGTGACTTTTGTGTGGAGGTGTTTAACTCCTGGATAGTAGAAAGTGGTTCTACGAGGCCAGTACAGTGAAAAGGGACACCCTACAACGACGATGAAGACTGCATTGTTACACGCTGTATCCAGACCAGCACGACAGACGCAGTGACACCAAGTCAGCATAAATGCACATTCAATCAGCTTAAAGATGGAGAAAGAAGGATATGAAGTAAGATCCACGACGTCAAAGAAATCTAGTTGCTCTTCCACTGCAAGCGTAATGTTAGCCGCCGCTACTGCAAGTGCTAAAGCTGAAGGTGACCAAAAAAGAGCTGAGTTTGCAAAGAAGGAAGTTGAATTTAAAATAGAAAGAGCCAAATTAGATGCAAAGCTTGATGTTCTAGCAAAAGAAAGTGAAGCTGAGGCCGCAGCCGCTGAAGCAGCTGTCTTGGAGTCTGCTGTTGCAAGTTTTGACATGAGTGATGAGCACCTGAGCTTACCAAAGGAGACACAGAGATCTCATGAGCGAACTACAGACTATGTCAATATGCATCAGGCACGCAGTGATTCAGTCAAATCAAAGGACGTCAAAATAGAAAAAGGCGAGTATGCAAATCGACCTAAGCCACCGGACATGTCACCGGATGAACTGACCTCAGCACCAAAGGACTATGGCTCCCACAGAACCCCTGATCAAAGACATTACTCACCTGAAGGGCAAGGACAACAGTTACACTCTGTTGACTATCAGCAGTACATCAGCCATGTCTCACCAGGGTTTACGCCGCCCTCTGCTGGACGTTTTCAGTACTACCCTCCAGATCCAAATTCCTCTAGGGACTCTAATGAGCTTGCCAAATATTTAATGAGAGGTCAGTTGTTAACCTCTGAACTCGCCAAGTTTGATGACAAGCCGGAGAAGTATTTATCTTGGAAATCATCTTTCATCAACACCATTGACACTCTAGAGCTTAGGGCGTCCGAACAAATCGACCTCCTTGTAAAATCACTTGGCCCAGAATCTACCAAGCATGCACATCGCATTAAAGCTGTAAACATAACAAACCCAGCTGTGGCATTAGAGCTAATCTGGGAGAGGCTAGAAGAAATCTATGGGTCGCCAGAAGCCATTGAAAGTGCTCTTTTCACCAAACTTGATCAATTTCCTAAAATAGGGCCCAGAGACAATCAAAAACTAAGAGAGCTGAGTGATCTGTTGCAGGAGATAAATGCAGCAAAACAAAAAGGGTACTTGCATGGACTCTCCTATCTCGATACAGCGCGAGGTGTCGCTCCCATTGTGGATAAGCTGCCATATGGGATACAAGACAAGTGGATGATGGAAGGCTCACACTACAAGCAGCGGCACAAGGTGACCTTCCCTCCATTCACGTTATTCTTACAGTTCATACAGACACAAGCAAAGGCACGCAACGATCCAAGCTTCAATCTGCTGTCAACCTGCAACTCTGGAGTTAAAAGGGACAAGCTTGGAGATGGTTACAGCAACAACCGCAGGTCAGTTTCAGTGCATAAAACCAACGTTACGGCCATATCTGAGGAAGGACCGGACAAATGTTGTCCTGTGCACAACAAACCTCACGCCTTACAACAGTGCAGAAGTTTCAGAGAAAAGCCAATTCAGGAACGAAAGGCAAAATTAAAGCAACACAACATCTGTTTCAAGTGCTGCGCTTCTAACAAACATGTAGCTCGCGACTGTCAAGCAGAAATCAAATGCTCTGAATGTAACAGTGATAAGCACCCGACAGCTCTGCATTCAGATGTTCCTCACTTTCCCAAAGCTCTTCAGCCCCCAGCAAGTCACGGCGGGGAGAAACAAGAATTACAAGAGACTGCAGTTGTTTCAAGTTGCACTGAGGTATGTGGGGAAGGATTTTCTGGGAAATCTTGCTCAAAAATATGCCTGGTTAACGTTTATCCTGCCAACGATCCTAGTAAACGCCAGAGAATGTATGTCATGCTAGATGACCAGAGTAACGTTTCAGTAGCACGCTCTGAGTTTTTTGACATGTTCGAGGTTAATGGTAAGGCAGAGCCATACACCCTCCAGACATGCAGTGGCGTAGGTCTCACTTCTGGCAGAAGAGCCTCTGGGTATATGATAGAGGCAATCAATAGCTCCCTCGCTATTCAGCTGCCCATGTTAATTGAGTGCAACATGATTCCCAACAAAAGAGAGGAAATTCCCACTCCCTCCGCGGCTTACGCACACAGTCACCTCAAAGGCATAGCACACAAAGTACCACCCTTGGACAGTGGTGCAGACATTTTGCTGTTGCTTGGAAGAGACATTTTGAGAGTTCATAAAGTCCGCAGTCAGATCAATGGTCCGCACAATGCACCATACGCACAGAGACTGGACTTAGGCTGGGTGATAATAGGAGATGTGTGCTTAGGCAATACTCATAAGCCTTCCCAAGTCTCTACCTTTAAGACTCACGTTCTATCGGATGGAAGGCCAACTCATTTTTTCCCGTGCGAAAGCCACTTTACTGTCAAGCCAGACACCAGTCTCTTAAATCGACACTTAGTACTTGGTGGTTTAAACATAAAGGACAGAACACAAAACAGAACTATAGGAAACAATGTTTTCTGCCAGACCAAGAACGACAATAAGCTTGCACCCTCCATGGAAGATCTGCAGTTCCTGAATATCATGGACAATGAGTGTTTCCAGGATGAGTCACAAAGCTGGGTGGCTCCACTGCCGTTCCGCCAGCCCAGAGCATTGCTGCCTAACAATCGCCGCTACGCACTCAGCCGCCTCAAGTCACTTGAACAAAGTCTAGACAAAAACCCAAAAATGAAAGTTCACCTGATAGACTTTATGCAGAAAATGTTGGACAATGGGCACGCGGAGCTCGCACCCCCATTACAAGAGAACAAAGAGTGTTGGTACCTGCCCTATTTCGGAGTGTACCATCCTCAAAAGCCGTTACAAATCCGAGTGGTATTTGACTCCAGCGCACAGTTTGAAGGTATGTCGCTCAACACAGTGCTGTTATCAGGACCCAATCTGAACAACAGTCTATTAGGCGTGCTAGTGAGATTCAGGAAACATCCAGTCGCAGTAACCGCAGATATCCAGTAGATGTTCTATTGCTTCCTGGTGCGCGAGGACTGCAGAGATGTACTGAGGTTTGTCTGGCACAAAGACAATGATCCACAGAAAGAGTTCGTGGATTACAGAATGTGCGTGCATGTATTTGGAAACAGCCCCTCGCCTGCTGTGGCCACATATGGTTTGAGGAGGGCTGCGCAAAAGGGAGAAGCCAAATACGGGTCAGATGTTCGCCACTTCATTGAGCGTGATTTTTATGTGGATGATGCTTTAAAGTCTGTTCCCACCGAACATGATGCTATCGACCTCCTGAAACGGACACAAGACATGCTAGCAGACTCAAACCTTCGCCTCTTAAAAATAGCATCAAATAAGGTTGAAGTGATGGACGCATTCTCACCTCAAGACCAAGCCAAGGATCTCCAAAATCTGGATCTGTTCAAGGATGAACTCCCAGATCAGCGCAGTCTTGGAGTAAAGTGGAATATAATGGAGGACTATTTCACTTTTCACATTCCTCATGCTGAAAAGCCATACACACAAAGAGGAGTCCTTTCAACTGTGAACAGTGTGTTTGACCCGCTTGGGTTTTTGGCCCCAGTCACCGTTCGAGGACGTCTGCTTCTAAGAGAGTTGTCGCTACAGACAACAGAGTGGGACTCACCTCTCCCAGAGGATCTGAAAGGCAGATGGATAGAACGGCAACAGTCCCTCCAATGCCTCAGCAAAGTCAACGTTCCACGCACTTACACTAAGATGTCACTGTCACAGGCTAAATGTGTAGAACTTTGTGTCTTTTCAGATGCGTCCATGAAGGCAATATGTGCAGTTTCATACCTCAAGGTCACCACTGGTGATGGCAAGACAGAGGTTGGGTTTGCCCTAGATAAGGCACGACTTGCTCCACAGCCAGAGCTCACTGTACCTAGGCTCAAACTCTGCACCGCAGTAATGGCAGTTGAAATGGCAGAGGTCATATGTGAAGAGATTGATCACCCTATAGACAAAACTAGTTTCTATACAGACAGCAAGGTGGTTCTTGGTTATATTCACAACCAATCCAGACGCTTTTATGTCTATGTAAACAATCGTGTGTGTCGTATTAGAGAGTCAACTACTCCAGAGCAATGGCATTTCGTTACGACCGACCAGAATCCTGCTGACCACGGCTCACGATCAGTTCCAGCCACTGAGTTAGAACACACGACATGGTTCACAGGTCCAGCGTTTCTCCAGTGCCCTTCATACATCCATCTAGAGCAGACTGATTACAAACTACTGAACCCAGACAACGACACAGAGGTGCGCCCAGAGGTAAAAACACTTTGCACTAACATAACAAAGGAAGTTTTGGGCTCAGGACGTTGGGAGCGTTTCTCCACATGGCGCTCACTTCGGAAAACCATGTCAAACTTGATTCACATTGCACAATGCTTTTCACAATCAAACGTTGAGCCAAACTGTAAAGGATGGCACATCTGTAAAACGGCCATCACCCCAGAACTGTTAGATCAAGCAGAGACAATGATCATTAAAAATGTGCAGTTTGAAACATATGCAGACGAGATAAAGCTGATCTCTGAAAAACAGAACCTCCCAAAAAAAAGCCCGCTGGTAAAACTAAACCCTGTGATTGGAAGTGACAATCTGCTGAGAACTGGTGGTCGCATTAATCGCGCGGGGCTGGGAGTAAAAGACACCAACCCTATTATCTTGCCAGGCAGTCACTACATCACTACCCTCCTTGTGCGCTACCATCATGAGAAAGTAAGCCATCAAGGCAGGCATTTTACAGAGGGCGCTGTCCGAGAAAGTGGCTTATGGATTGTAGGAGGGAAAGGATGCATTAGCAGAGTCATAAGTAAATGTGTGACATGCAAGAAGCTGAGAGGGAAGTTTGAGGAGCAATTAATGAGTGATTTGCCCGTAGATCGCCTCCAAGTTGAGCCCCCGTTTTCTTACGTGGGCATGGACATGTTCAGCCCATGGGAAGTAACTACAAGGCGAAAAAGAGGGGGACAAGCAAACAGAAAGCGGTGGGCAATATTATTCACGTGCCTGTGTACTAGGGCTGTCCACATTGAAGTAGTGGAGGAGATGAGCTCTTCAAGTTTCATTAATGCACTGAGGCATTTCTTCGCCCTCCGAGGACCCGCAAAACAACTGCGCTCGGACTGCGGCACTAATTTCATTGGTGCTCACAAAGAGATGGCCACAAATGCACCAGAGAAAGACAAAGTGCAACACTTTCTGCAGGACCAGAAGTGTTCCTGGGTTTTCAATCCTCCCCATTCTTCCCACATGGGGGGAGTATGGGAACGGATGATTGGTTTAGCACGGCGAATACTTGATAACATGCTGCTGCAAACTGGTTGTGTTCAACTCACTCATGAGATCTTGACCACATTTCTTGCGGAAGTCACAGCTATACTGAATGCACGACCGTTGTTGCCAGTATCATCAGACCCAGAACATCCTCACATTCTCTCTCCGGCGATGCTGCTGACACAAAAGACTGGAGTTGTACCCACCATCTGCAATGATGTAGGACCCAAAGAAATGCTCAGAAGCCATTGGAAGCGGGTTCAGTTCCTTGCAGACACTTTCTGGAGCAGATGGCGCAAGGAATATTTGCACAGCCTCCAAATTCGTCAAAGGTGGCACCACAAGAACATTGACATTAAACAGGGAGATGTCGTTCTCCTCAAGGAAAAACAAACAAGAAGAAATGAGTGGCCAATGGGCGTAATCGAAAAGACAGTTGCGAGTGAAGATGGAATCATCAGAAAGGCCGAAGTTAGAGTTGCTTCCAAGGGGAATGTTAAGACTTATTATAGACCCATTTCTGAAATGGTTTTTCTGTTATCTAGTGATGTTTAGATGTCTGTTGTGGTATCCCTAAGATACCAGGCGGGGAGTGTTCTGACTGTTGTCAAATTTGTACATGTTTTGTTTGGTTTGGGTAGTGCACTGGCCCTTTAAGAGAAAGGCATGGTCCGTGTGCGGACAGGGGAAGTGTAAGAAAGACTCAGACAATCTACTGAATGTGATCTATGCTGTGATCTTTGCTGTGAAAGGCTGATAAAAGGGCATTCCCTGTGAG
The DNA here is from genome assembly GCF_036321145.2 of Pelmatolapia mariae. Classification (NCBI taxonomy): domain Eukaryota; kingdom Metazoa; phylum Chordata; class Actinopteri; order Cichliformes; family Cichlidae; genus Pelmatolapia; species Pelmatolapia mariae. The sequence goes on from NC_086229.1 coordinate 11,060,144, forward strand.
TATGCATTATTGTTTGACCCTTTATGTTGATTAATAGCAGTTACTTAGATGCTGTATTACGCGTGCTAATTTATGGTTGTAGACAGTTGTTTTGGTGTTAGCATTAGCACTTGGTCACGCAGCTCCTCAAGTAATTATTTTAATTTGACAGTCATATATACTGTATTTTGTTGTTACAGTTTCACACCTGCCATACAAAGCAAAGTCTAAACACACTCTGGCGTCAGTGACTTTTGTGTGGAGGTGTTTAACTCCTGGATAGTAGAAAGTGGTTCTACGAGGCCAGTACAGAAATAAAGCTTTCATCACAGGATTCATGTGAGCAGCAGATGAACTTTGTATTAACAACATCTTCAATAACAGAGTCTGAATGAAGCTCAGGTGTTGATGACTCTTGGTGGCGCTGTCACTTGGTGTTCGCTCTCTCTGCGGTAGAGTATCACTTCCTGTTCCTGCTCAAACACAGTGGTGTTTCTGAGTAGCTTATCTGCTTAGCAATTTCATTAAAAATCCATTCTTTTTTCATAGTATAATCTTCACTTGTTTCATCCAAAGCACACTTTCTGTGTACTCACTACCTAATTTATAGCCAAAGGAAAGCACTTTGGTCAACTTTGTTGTTTTTAAAAGTGCTAAATAAATAAAGTTGGATTGGATTGGATTGGATTACTGCTAAAGGAGGCCGAGGAGTAACCAAACATCTGACACAATGAGCAGGAAAGTGCAGGAGGGACAGGCGAAGTAGCCTCGGTGCTAGCGAGTCGGCTACGAGCTAAGCTAAGCTAGAGAAACCAATAATAAAACAGAGATAGCAGTTAAAAACCATACATTAAGCATACAATGAAATCAATAAACAAAATAAATACATAATTGAAAAAGAAGATAAAAATAAATCAGTGTATATATTAAATATTAAAACATGAGTAAAATAAACAATAAGATATACAATGAATAAGATTAACAAAGTAAAAAGATTAAGAATGACCAACAGCTGACTAAAAACTGACTACAAACTGACTCTGATAATACTCCTAGAAAGCCTTTGAAAAAAAAGTGTGTTTTTAAAAGTGATTTAAACATTTCAAGTGTTGGGGCCAACCTAATATGGAGGGGCAGTTTGTTCCATAGTTTGGGGGCCACAACAGCGAAAGCATAATCGAAAGTAATGATATTTGTAACAAATGTAGCATATTTGCTCTGGAGGCCAGGATTACTGAATTGGAGACTCGGCTTTGCACCCTTCATTCACCCGTAGCTAGCCAGGCCCCTGTAGCTGGTGCAGCCGAAGATAGCGTAGGCACCGCTAGCTGTCCCCCGGCAGACCCCAAGCAGCTGGGGAACGGTGAGGAGGAAGCATAGTCTTAAACAGAAGCCCCAGGTGCACCACCAACCTGTTCATGTGTCTAACCGTTTTTCCCCACTCGGCGACACACCCGCCTGGGGTCAAACTCTGGTAATTGGTGATTCTGTTCTCAGACATGTGAAGCTAGAGACACCGGCAACCATAGTCAATTGTCTTCCAGGGGCCGGAGCAGGCAACATTGAGGGAAATTTAAAACTGCTGGCTAAGGGTAAACATAAATTCATAATTAATAATTATAATTCACGTCGGCAGTAATGACACCCGGTTATGCCAATCAGAGGTCACTAAAATCAATATTGAATCGGTGTGTAACTTTGCCAAAACAATGTCGGACTCTGTGGTTTTCTCTGGTCCCCTCCCCAATCAGACCAGGAGTGACATGTTTAGCCGCATGTTCTCCTTAAATTGCTGGCTGTCTGAGTGGTGTCCAAAAAACGATGTGGGCTTCATAGATAATTGGCAAACCTTCTGGAGGAAACCTGGTCTTGTTAGGAGAGACGGCATCCATCCCACTTTGGATGGAGCAGCTCTGATTTCTAGAAATATGGACCAATTTATTAAACCCCCCAAAATATGACTATCCAGAGTTGGGACCAGGAGTTGCAGTCTTATGGTGTGTTCACACCGAGCGCGATTAACGTGAACAGAGCAGGAGCCTGGTGACGTGGCTCTGACCTAGGTCAAAGGGGCAGATCCAGCCAAAGCCCTTCATACTTCAATATGGAGGAAAGGCTAATCAACGCCATAGCAAACAACCCGGAGCTGTACGACACCAGCTGCTTTGTGTACCGAGACAGGAATATAAAGGACCGAGCTTGGAGGAAGATATGTGAAGAGATCGGGCAACCTGGTAAGTTCATTCATTTCTCTTTTGAAATTTTTCACTGACCCGGGGAAGCCACACAAAAGCTAGCAAGCCACCGCTATTGTCCCACTGATGTACAAATACCGTTCTGCTTTTATGCATGTTATCAATAAACAGCACACAGTGTTCATCCGTCACTGCCTCGCTTTTTCGCTGATTTTTTATTGCACAGTACAGCATTGCATTCTGCAGCCTGATTGACAAATCTCCTCCGTGCTGTGTCTCCTGCGCTTGCCAAATTTATCATGTTTGGTTTTGATAACCATCACGTCCAATAGAAAAAACAGCACAAAAACACCCATAACTATGACCTTCATTCGGAAATAGACACCTGCACCGGGAGGGAAAAAGGCCCACGAAAGTGGCAGGCAGATGAAGACAAAACGCGGCATAATAATACTTTTACGTTTTGCAATCTACAAATGTTTGCACTTTGAGAATCAGCTTGTGAGAACTGTGACTAATGTTCATGTGTGTGGGGAAAAAAGTGTATAAAGTGCGTGGCGAGGGGCTAGTTATTCTGAGAACTCCTGCTGCAATAAATGAGTGACCACTGTATATACTTTCTCTATGATTATTGTATTCAACCTGTTAACATTTAATATTGTCTTGACAGAACCAACTGATTCTACAGCAGAGCATCCCCTGTTGCTTCTCCTGGCTCCCCAGTCCCTCAGCTCCTGCTGCTGCACCCACAGGTATGTACAGCAAGCACTGATAGCTTTTTACTCGGTGGGATTCCCTTGTGATCACCTTTACTAAATGTCTACAACCAATCTGATTATATCCTGTTTTGTTTTTTTTCAATGTTGAAATGAAAATCTAGTAGCAGCCTTCTCATTTCTTTATGTTTTGTGCTGTTTTACGGGCCCAGAGAGGAGGACAGCTCCGAGGCAGATGAGGGACAGGTCCCAGGACAGTCCATCGGCGGTGGAGCTGGCCATCCTGGTGTCCCTGAAGAGGCCACGCCAGTCTCCAATGGAGCATTTCCTCCTCAGCCTTGTTCCTGCTCTGGAGAGCAGCTGGGTCCTTTTTATTCCTGTCTCTCTGTAAATACTTATATTTTATATATTTATGTTTAATGTTTTTCTGTTTGAGAATTTTAATATTATTTCAAATAAATTTTTATAATGACTAATGTCTCAGTTCTACTACACAGCAAATGTTGGCACACGACTTGACACATGTAGAATTTATTTCATATTATACTAATGACAGAATATACTAATACAGTGGGATGCAAAAGTTTGGGCAACCTTGTTAATAGCCATTATTTTCCTGTATAAATCGTTGGTTGTTACAATAAAAAAAATGTCAGTTAAATATATCATACAGGAGACACACACAGTGATATTTGAGAAGTGAAAAGAAGTTTACTGGAATTACAAAAAGTGTGCAATAATTGTTTAAACAAAATCAAGCAGGTGCATAAATTTGGGCACCACAAAAAAAGAAATGAAATAAATATTTAGTGTATATCAATGTGTGTGTCTCCTATATGATATATGGGGTGCCTTTGTCTGGACATGCTTCCCATCCAGAGCTCCACAGCAGAGAGGGAAGTTCCAGCGCTCCTGGAATCCCTCTGTGATGGACCGCCAGTAACCAGGTGAAGGCACAGCCATGAAGTTGTCCACTAGACAGTCCCAGATGGCCGTCGCTACCTGGGGGGTGATCTGGCACACCGTGCACACACCGACTCTGAAACTGAACGCGATGGTCCTGAAGGAGTCCCCGGTGGCAAGGGACCTGGACAAAATTGTTCAAAATTAGTATTATGTGTACTGCAGTTACAAAATACATTATTCAAATTCCAAAATACTTTTGTGATGTCAGACTTAAATTACAAAACAAATCTTACATAAAACATTTTGTAATTATGAGGATAATTACATAATATATATTAGATATGATGTAAAACAGTTGTTTTGTTTTAACTTTACCATATCATAATTTGATTGGTAGCAACCTTTACCACTAAAGTGTGCCAATCTCTCATAATTCCTAGACATGTCAATCAGGTAGGAATGAAGTAAGACATTAATAGAAATAAAGAGTTGTATGTTGACATGTAGCCCTTTCCTTGCTTAAATCATTGTTAATATTTTTGAAAAATTAACCTGTGATAAGACATAGCTTATCAAGATAGAATATGCTAGATAGAACCATATAACTAAAGATGAACCAAACTGTTCACAATTTTATCTAGCTCTCAGTTTTAAGAAAGGCTGGTAACCCCTGTTATAGAGCCTGACAGCTGCAAGGATTATATACAAATATTCAACTATACCAGAATTAAAACAGGTCTAAATAAAAAAAAAAAGAAAAGAATTGAGTATCACTACAAAGGTTAACTCACAGTGGTCCTCATACCACAGTTTGATATCAGCAAACACCGAGAGCATACATTGATATGACACCACAGCCATGCTATCATTGCAAACACTGATAACAGCATAAATCGAATTAAATCGGGACTTGATGAGACCTTTCGAGTATCACTAGAAATATTATAAGCAGTCGTCTCCATACCACAGTTTGCTTTCAGTAAACACCGACGGCATTCACTGTTAGCATACCACAGCCATGTTAGCAGTGTATAAACGGATGGTTTAGCATAGATTAGCACAGGTATCAATAAAGGACTACCGTATTAAACACTTTTACTAACCTCAGGCAGATGGACAGGCGCTCTGCAGGTGGGATTGAGTGCTTGTAGTTGGTGTCTAGGCGGGCGATTCTGGGACCGACGCGGGACAGCAGGTCCTCAAACTGGGCGACGGCGAGGACGTCCTTAATGCCGCTGCTCTGCTCTCCACAGTAAATAGAGAGGGGAGACTCTCTCTTCAAGCGCTAGCTCGACAGCTGCCATCTTGCAAAGATACCGTCTGGCACAACTTCCTCCCACATTTCCGGTTCACGCGCGTCAAAATATGCAATTTTGAGGCGCGATTTAATTTGTGTTGGACACGCGTCGAGGTGCGAATGTGCACGCGTCAAATTAGGGGCGTCTGAGCCGTTTTCGCTCGCGTCTATCGCGTTCGGTGTGAACACACCGTTACACGCCTCTCTGCAGCTTCTCTCCTCCTGTTACCCCCCCAAAAACCCATCTCCATTGAGACTGTATCAGCTCCCAAACAGACAAAAAACAAACTAAAAACCAGCAATAAACAACTTAAACATAAAAAATCACAAAGAAAGAACAATACAGTATCCACATCTGAACCAAAGAGCAAAACAGTGAAATGTTGATTATTAAATACTAGGTCTCTCTCCTCCAAGAAGTCTCTGTTCGTACATGACTTAATAATTGATCAACAAATCGAATTACTCTGCCTTACAGAAACCTGGTTGCAGCAGGATGATTATGTTAGTTTAAATGAATCAACACCCCCGAGTCATTCCAACTACCAGAAATCTCGAAGCACAGGCCGATGGGGTGGTGTGGCAGCAATTTTTCACACCAGCCTATTAATCAACCAAAGACCCAGACATACTTTTAATTCATTTGAAAGCCTGATGCTTAGCCTTGTCCACCCCAGCTGTAAAACTCAGAAACCAGTCTTACTTGTTATCATCTATCGTCCACCTGGGCCTTACACAGAGTTTCTCTCTGATTTCTCAGACTTTTTATCTGATTTAGTGCTCAGCTCAGATAAAATAACTATTGTGGGTGATTTTAACATCCATGTAGATGCTAAGAATGACAGCCTCAACATGGCATTTAATCTGTTATTAGACTCAGTTGGCTTCTCTCAAAATGTAAAAGAACCCACCCACCACTTTAATCACACTCTAGATCTTGTTTTAACATATGGAATAGAAACTGAACATTTAACAGTGTTTCCTGGAAACCCTCTGCTGTCTGATCATTTCCTGATAACATTTACATTTACAATAATTGATTACACAGCAGTGGGGAGTAGACTTTATTACAGTAGATGTCTTTCCGAAAGTGCTGTAACTAAGTTTAAGAATTTAATCCACCCACTGTTATCATCTTCAATGCCCTGTACCAACATAGAGCAGAGCAGCTACCTAAACACTACTGCAACAGAGGTCGATTATCTTGTTAATAATTTTACCTCCTCACTACGTACGACTCTGGATACTGTAGCTCCTGTGAAAACTAAGGCCTCAAATCAGAAGTACCTGACTCCGTGGTATAATTCTCAAACGCGTAGCCTAATGCAGATAACTCGTAAGCTGGAGAGGAAATGGCGTGTCACAAATTTAGAGGATCATCATATAGCCTGGAGAAATAGTTTGCTGCTTTATAAGAAAGCCCTCCGCAAAGCCAGAACATCTTACTACTCGTCGCTGATTGAAGAAAATAAGAACCTGAGGTTTCTCTTCAGCACTGTAGCCAGGCTGACAAAAAGTCAGAGCTCTACTGAGCCAACAATCCCTTTAACGTTAACTAGTAATGACTTCATGAACTTCTTCACAAATAAAATTTTTATCATTAGAGAGAAAATTACCAATAATCGTCCCACAGATGTAATATTATCTACAGCTCCTTTTAGTACCATTTATATTCATTTATACTCTTTTTCTCTAATTGATCTTTCTGAGTTAACTTCAATAATTACTTCTTCCAAACCATCAACGTGTCTTTTAGACCCCATTCCTACAACACTGCTCAAAGAAATCCTGCCAATAATTAATTCATCAATCTTAAATATGATCAACCTATCTCTAATAATCAGCTATGTACCACAGGCCTTCAAGGTGGCTGTAGTTAAACCTTTACTTAAAAACCCATCCCTAGAACCAACTGTCTTAGCTAATTATAGGCCAATCTCCAACCTTCCTTTCATATCAAAAATCTTTGAAAGAGTAGTTGTCAAACAGCTAACAGATCATCTGCAGAGGAATGGCTTATTTGAAGAGTTTCAGTCAGGTTTCAGAGCTCATCACAGCACAGAAACAGCTTTAGTGAAGGTTACAAATGATCTTCTTATGGCCTCTGACAGTGGACTCATCTCTGTGCTTGTCCTGCTAGACCTCAGTGCAGCGTTTGATACTGTTGACCATAATATCCTATTAGAGCGATTAGAACATGCTGTAGGTATTACAGGTACTGTGCTGCAGTGGTTTGTATCATATCTATCTAATAAACTCCAATTTGTGCATGTAAAAGGAGAGTCCTCTTCACACACTAAGGTCAATTATGGTGTTCCACAGGGTTCAGTGCTAGGACCAATTCTGTTTATATTATACATGCTTCCCCTAGGCAGCATCATTAGAAGACATAGTATACATTTTCACTGCTTTGCAGATGACACTCAGCTCTATCTATCCATGAAGCCAGGTAACACACACCAATTAGTTAAACTGCAGGAATGTCTTAAAGACATAAAGACCTGGATGGCCGCTAACTTTCAGCTCCTTAATTCAGATCAAACTGAGGTTATTTTACTTGGCCCTGAAAATCTTAGAAATATGGTATCTAACCAGACTCTTACTCTGGATGGCATTACCTTGGCCTCCAGTAATGCTGTGAGGAACCTTGGGGTCATTTTTGACCAGGACATGTCCTTCAACGCACATATTAAACAAATATGTAAGACTGCTTTCTTCCATTTGTGCAACATCTCTAAAGTTAGAAATATCCTGTCTCAGAGTGACGCTGAAAAACTAGTTCATGCATTTATTACTTCCAGGCTGGACTACTGTAATTCATTATTATCAAGATGTCCTAAAAACTCCCTGAAAAGCCTTCAGTTAATCCAACATGCTGCAGCAAGAGTACTGACAGGGACTAGAAAGAGAGAGCATATTTCTCCTGTTTTGGTTTCCCTTCATTGACTCCCTGTTAAATCCAGTATTGAATTCAAAATCCTGGTCCTCACATACAAGGTCTTAAATAATCAGGCCCCATCTTATCTTAATGACCTTGTAGTCATTAAGGCTTACTTGTTGTTCCTAGAGTATTTAAAAGTAGAATGGGAGCCAGAGGCTTCAGTTTTCAGGCCCCTCTTCTGTGGAACCAGCTTCCAGTTTGGATTCAGGAGACAGACACTATCTCTACTTTTAAGATTAGGCTTCAAACTTTCCTTTTTGCTAAAGCATATAGTTAGGGCTGGACCAATTGAACCTGAATCCTCCCTTAGTTATGCTGCAATAGGTGTAGGCTGCTGGGGATTCCCATGATGCATTGAGTTTTTCCTTTCCAGTCACCTTTCTCACTCACTATGTGTTAATAGACCTCTCTGCATTTAATCATATCTGTTATTAATCTCTTTCTCTCTTCCACAGCATGTCTTTATCCTTTTTTCCTTCTCTCACCCCAACCGTATGGAGGACCACAAGAGCCACGCGCATCGAAATAAAAATTTCTGTGCTTTAATAATGAATTGTAGAATAAATTCTGCAATTGTAAATTCATTTTTGAATTCCAATTTAATAAACTGCATTTCAAAATCCTTTTTCCAATTGCATTTCAAAATCCTTTTTCCAATTGCACTTTAATAAACTGCATTTTAAAATCCTTTTTTCAGTTGCAATTTAATAAACTGCAGTTCAAAATCCTTTTTCCACTTGCAGTTTAATAAACTGCAGTTCAAAATCCTTTTTCCACCTGCAATTTAATAAACTGCAGTTCAAAATCCTTTTTCCACTTGCAATTTAATAAACTGCAGTTCAAAATCCTTTTTCCACCTGCAATTTAATAAACTGCAGTTCAAAATCCTTTTTCCACTTGCAATTTAATAAACTGCAGTTCAAAATCCATTTCCCTTTCCTGTTCGCTCCGGGATTAGCTGCTGGATTAGCTCCTGGATTAGCTGTTGTTAGGGTTCAATGTTGAGAGAAGAATCCATAAATAACCACAGATCCAGGCGTGTGCAATTTAGACGGCATTTTAATGAACACATGTGTGAGTTCAACAACCCAATCAGTGTTGAACTGTCTTTATCATATTCAGACAACTGTTTTATAGGGTTAAGATAGTACAGCCCCCTTTCCTGTTACTAGGCAGATTTAAACAAAGCATACGTCAGCCTAAACCACAATGACTTTTAACATAGAACATCATCTTCGTGTCGACGGCTGATGCTTCCTGTCAGCCCGCCTTCGCTGTCGCTTTATCTGTTGCACTTCCTCTAAGTACGTCGGCACAATTCTGCCTTTGCAGCAAAACACATCTTCACTTCTGCCCTACCAAAATAGATCTGTTATGGTGTGTATGTGTGTGTGTGAGTGTGTGTGTATGTGTGGGCGCCTGCTGTGTAGGCTATGTATGTGTCATGACCCCGTCTGCACCTTTGCTAACCTCACACTTCTGTCATAGCCAGACATAAGGCCTGAGCTTTTACACAGCTAAACTATGAGTGACTCCTAGACTAAAGGTCACACTCGAATGATGATACTCAAACCATAAAGGAAACTTACTTAAACTGAACATAAATGAAACTTAAACTTACTTAAAAGGATATAAATGATAAATGATACAAACTTAACTCTTAGCTCTCAAGGATATAAGGATATAAGGATATAACTCCAGGCATCTGACATGTAAGCAGGTGTGTTGCAATTCCTTTCAGAGCTCCTGTTCTTCTCACCTTATATTGGCTGATCCTTAACGCCTGCCAAGAGTTTCTGACCTTCACGTGACCAGGAGCCACAGCTCTTTAATAAGCTCAAATGCAATCATGTGTAAAAGATTAAAATCATTTTCATAACAAAAGTTCTCTCTTCTCAGATCTACCAATATGTTTGCTCCTCCTAATATAGTCTAAAAGCCACCCCAAGCAAAACAATTTGAACTTTCCCCTATCAGTGATCCGTTCACTCGTTAAGCTGAAAGAAAGATGCTTTAATCACAGGAGTCACACATGTGTCCACTGGACCATCTGGGAACTCTTCTTGTTTAGCACTCGTAATAACACAAACACTAAATCCTCCTTCTCTTGTGCTGTTTTGTAGCAGTGTGTACACCTGAGACTGTCACCTGTCTGTCTGTCCTGCACTCTCTCTCTGTTTCTTTCTCTCTGATTGTGGAATAAAAGTATGAACATGTGTTTATAAGTTACACTTGTGTTTGAATCCTGCAGCTTATCACACATTTGATTTCCATGTGTGACAACTGCAAGTGTCCAGAGTGAGGACAGACTGAGGGACCCACTGCTGCACATCATCTGTGAGGCTTTGCACCCCTGATGATCCACCAGGACAAACTCAGCAGTGTGTGAGGAAGAGGAGGAGGAAGAGCCAGCAGCAGCTGACAGATGGAGAGAATAGACAGACTGTTCCCTGTTTGTGAAGGACTGCTAGGAAAGTTTAACATCACTAATGTCTGTCCTGAATCAGTCTTATTAGGTAATGTTCAAATAATGTTATCATCCCAGTGTTTTCAGTGTGGGAGAAAGTACTCAGGGCCTTCAAGTTACACACTATGAAAGGCAGAAACAAGTTTAATATTCAGAAACCTAAAGTATGTATCAGCAGCAGAATGGAGCTAAAAATAAATGTTTGTTTCAGTTCTATGAAGCTTTGAGTATTTTGGATTAGTAGTACTGCTGTGTTTGTTGCATCATATTGCTGTAATTGTTTATATGCTTTATATATTCTGAGGTAAGTTGATCTATAGTGTTACATCATATTCTATAAGGATGTTATGTGTTTGTATAGTTTCTGCCCAGTTTGACCCATTTAGCAGAAGTCAGCCTGTTTAAGGCTCTGATATCTATTCTGTATGACTTAAAGCAGTTATGACATGGTCTGATTTTCTCACCCAATAAAGGAATATTTCATATATCAGTCTGATCTTCATTCTATCAGAAACAGTTATCACAGCTCGTACATTTTTTTTTACACATATATGTAAGCATTGAGCCAAATTTAGTAATGCCAACATATTGAAAGAACAATGTTTGTCTCTTATATATAATACATCTGTATATACACTGTCAGAGATACTTGTCTTTGAGTGAAGATTTAAGGTGATAGGAAATATAAATAATTGCTACTTGCATCTTTGACCCAGAGTTCAAGCTCATATATATATATAATCTGACAATACATATAATATTGTCCATATTATATTAACATTACCACAGTGAGATGACTTTAGTCTCATGAACAACATTAGCTAATTATCATTTACTAACTAATCTTGAAATGACTGTTCAGTACAGAAATGAAGCCCAACTATCATGTTTTACAGTCCTGTGGTCTCAACTAATCAAAGTGATGTCATGACAAAAATGAATGACCAACAAAACATTTTTTCTCCTTCATTTCTGTCACACAAAGCTGTATGAAACATTTCTCGCGGTTAGTATCATGGTTGCTAGGCAACCTGAACAGCGTGACGAAGGCTAGACCGTCCCATTTCACAAGCCTCTCACTTCCGCACTTCCCGTACTTGTAGTACGCACCGTACGTAGTATGCGTAGTGTGCGTACTTCAAGCGTGCATACCCTGAATTGGGACACAGCCTAGGAAGCGTGTATGCTTGTACGAAGGCCGTTCAGCGTCGGGATTTACACTCGGCTCGACACGGATAAGTGAAGAATGAAGGGACCCTGCAGCGAAACAGAGAGCCAACCTCTGACTGAGTGCCTGTCTACACATTCTGACCACCTGTTGAAGGTAAGGTGCTAACGTGGCTAACGTTATTTTAAGATCATCTTAGCTAATGAAAGTTATACGTCGCAGCTGTACGAGCTCGCTACGTGTTTGTAAGCTGCTGTGCTCTTCACAAATAAAGCTGGAAGCAGCTCAGACTGTTAGAACCGGTGTTCCAGATCTACTGGCGTTTAGATTAACTGGCGTTGGTCGAACAGATGTGTGGCAGTCTTGCGTTTCAGGAGCTGCTACCGACAAACCAGCAAAAAAACGCCAAATATGTTATCCGTGACACTTGTGAGGTTACCTCAAACACACTCCGTCAGTCTTGATGCCATTGAACAACAAAATGTTTAAAAATGTCGCGAGTTTACCTGGTGATAGCCTCATGCTCGACACGATCGCGAAAACAGCAAACAATTAACACCACGCCGGTGTTGTTCACAGGACAGCGAGAATAAACGATCGGGAGACTCTTGTCGTCGTTATCGTTCCCCTCGCACGTCTTATTTCTCCGGTTTCAGCGTTTTATGCTCAAAACTAAAGCGTGCAGTTTACTTTGTGCACTAACATGGACTCGAGTCAACCAGCGCCACCTCTGGCGAAGTGCCACAGCCTACAGCCAGATCAACTTGTGACACACATCTGCACCACGTTTGAATTCGTTTCATGCACAATACATGTGTACCTTTCAGTTGTGTCTGTTTGTGCGTCATGCAAATAAACCTTTGAAATGAATGAAATTATATCATATATTTATTGTGGCCTACAGTTGTACAAAATGCCAAATTATATACACAAAGTCATAGAAATCACCACTCCAATTGGTCATCATGATTTTAATATTCTCTTTTTCCATAACAATGAAATACGCCTTGGACAAATATGACACATCAATAGTCATTAGTGTTGTCACATCACATCCTGTAAGCATCTTCTGTCTGTGTCCTTTCTCTGGAAATGAATATTTCCAGCCAATATAGGCAATCCATCAACATGGCTGGAGAGGTGGTTGTCATATACAGTGTGTATAAGTGTGGTTAATCTAATGAACATTTGTAAGGTGATGCCAGTTACTGTGAATTTACAGCAGTTACATAGTGATTAGTAACAAAGAGAGCCAGTGAGAGTGAGTGGATTTAAGAGTCAGTGACTCAGGTGTGTCGATTGGTTTGTCATCTGTTTTTGAGTCTGGAGGAGACGTAGAAATCTTTTGTCTTAAATCTAAGTTAGGAAGATTCCTGTTTTAAAACGAGAACATTTTGTGAGAAATGCAAGAAGTACATCTGCAGAAAGCACACAGTTACATTCTGTTCATCATGTGGACAAAACTGAAAATGTTGAACACTGAAAAACTGAGAACATTGGGCAAGTTCAAAGGAAATGTGTTTTAAAAACGAAAAACCTTTACCAAATTGTTCCTAAAAATAGTTATGGAAAGTCAAACTGTTGTATGTCTGTGTTCTACATGTTTATCTAATGGAAAATAAAGTTGCTATTGTTTTATTGCAGTTTCTTGACAGTTCTGAGTGGATTTACATTTACCTGCAACAAAATCAATGTCATTTTTTTGTTTTTCAACATACTATAAGGCTTAATTTCCAAAACGTGCATGTGATCTTCAATTTTTAGCAGATCCAATATCACATAGCAGCTGGAACAGTCTCAAATGGAGGTATGTCCACTGCTGCCACCTGTGGCCAAGTACCATAGCCTACTACTAGATTAACTTGTGACACATCTGCACCTGCTGCTATGATCACATTGAGTAGAGGCTGAGAGGCTGCACCTACCCCTGGTACAAGGGCGTAGATTTGGCATGGACGGAAGGGACATGTCCCCACCAATATCCAGCGATTATTGAATTGTCCCCACCAATAATTTGATCTCTTCGAGTAAAGAAAAACAAAACCCGATAGAAAGAAAAAAAACGATCTGTCAGCGTCACATTCACCCAGCGGCGCAGAAAGAGTTAAATTACGTTCTCTACTGGAGTCCTGCCTCATGTGACAAATATGGCCAATGTGATTGGCTGTGCCTTTCAGGGAGCTCTGTTTAGTTTTAGCAGCGGCAAACCTGCGCTGCGAGGACCTGCGAGGAGGAGAGGAGGATGGCAGCACAAAGGAAGAACCTGGATATAAGAAAGTATTTTTCAAAGAAACCTGTCAGTCACTTAAAGTCAAGTTCACTCATAAAATGTATCAGTCATAATAATGTTACAGACACTACGCCATACATGCCAACCCTCCCGATTTTTCCAGGGGAATCCCAAATTTCAGTGCCCCTCCCGAAAATCTCCCGGAGTCACCATTCTGCCGAATTTCTCCTGATTTTCCACCCGGACAACAAAATTGAAAAACCATATCCCAGATTGGCTCAGCCAATTCCAGCTTTCAACAATGGCTGCTACTACTGCAGCTACTTAGTTTTAATATTACTCTTATTACTCTTTCTGGCTCGCAAAATAAACTTTTAACATACTTTCAGGCGAGAATGTAGCTGTGTAAACTTCAAATATCTGTGTTATTGTACTTACATTATAATCAATCAACTCCCTTTTGTCCACCTAAAATATATTTACAGAACTATTTTTGCATTTGTTGCAATTTCAGCTGTCCTCTTGGCCATACTACTCTTAAGAGAAACTTTTTTAAAGTAAAAAAGAGTTTTTTTAACTGCATAAATAAGGGATACATAAAAATCACTGCCAAAAACTGCTTGCGGCTTCTACCTTGTTACAGGAATGTTGTTTGTTGCTCAAGATGACTTGACATAATTCATGAGGGATATATTTGACATATGTTTCACATATTATAGACCAACAAGTTATTTATAGCAGTTTAAATACAAGCAATCAGTTTTTGGCACAACACCGGGTCCTCAGGTGGACGCAGCCTCTGAATTTGGACACCCCCGGCCTGTTTCTGGCCGGACAATAATAACGGTGACATTTAACTTATTTTATCCGATAAATAAACATTGTAAAGTTTTACAATGCCCAACAGCCCTTTTGAATGTCTCCCTAATTCTGAGGTCTCAAGGTTGGCAAGTATGTGCTAGGCTTTGGGCCACATCAGTTTAAAATGGTATGTAACCATGAATAACGTGTTGCCATGTCCACCAGGAGAGACTGGACAGTATGAATGTAAAACAAATATGCCAGCAGTTCATCTCAGTTAATGAGAGGAGAAGGCATGTGTTTGGCTCCCTCACATAGTGGACATTGAGTTGTTGTGTGGGGCACCAGTAGTCCATGTCTGTTGCTGTAACAGTAGTTCATGTTTAGAATAAAACATCCCAGCTCACTGATTTGATCGGGGCAATAGTGCCTAAAATGTTGCATAATTTTGCTGAGAGATCTTTTACTTTGTGCTAATCTTAGATGAGTAGTTTTATGGACAAAAACCAGCAGGTCATTCAGTGTTCCCTTAGTGCTAATGTATCAGAGATGTTGGTGCACTATAACTGAAGTAATGTTGTTAAGTCCTTAAAGTCATATTCTTTTATTGTCATGACTGTATTTGAAGCTATTTTTATTTTTGTATGATACCTGATTTATATGGAATATGGCTGAAGTAAACTAAAGTCTAAAATACTTTAGTCATTTGTATAATAGTAATTTAACATTATATAAATCACATATAAAAATATGAATTGTAATTTTGAATGGTTTAAAAGCATGTAGAATAGCATATGTAGGCAAGTATATTTCTCCTTTTTTTTATCAAGAAGCAAAGACAAAAAGGAAAAAAGAAAAAAGAAACAGGGCAGGGTTCGGTGGTTGAATCATCCGTCCCCACCAATGCCAAAACCAAATCTACGCCCTTGCCCTGGTACATCCAAATCTACCCACAAACATGTTGAAAGATGCAATGCCAGCAATGTGGATTGTCAACACTAAAAACTATCAGTAAGCAAAGAGAACAGGGATCAATTTTTTCTGTTTATTTAGCACCCACAACATTTGTAGTCGCCTTCTGCACAGGGGAAGTCCACACACACTGTGTGGTACCACTTTCCGCAGAAGAGAGATTGTCAGAGTCATTGTCTGACTGTTTATTACCAATCATCACCTGCTGTACATTCACAGTAACTGCCATCTCCTTACAAATGTTCATTAGATTAACCACACTTATACACACTGTATATGACAACCACCTCTCCAGCCATGTTGATGGATTGCCTATATTGGCTGGAAATATTCATTTCCAGAGAAAGGACACAGACAGAAGATGCTTACAGGATGTGATGTGACAACACTAATGACTATTGATGTGTCATATTTGTCCAAGGCGTATTTCATTGTTATGGAAAAAGAGAATATTAAAATCATGATGACCAATTGGAGTGGTGATTTCTATGACTTTGTGTATATAATTTGGCATTTTGTACAACTGTAGGCCAATAATAACTATATGATCATTTCAATATCATTTCAAAGGTTTATTTGCATGACGCACAAACAGACACAACTGAAAGGTACAAATGTGTTGTGCATGAAACGAATTCAAACGTGGTGCAGATGTGTGTCACAAGTTGATCTGGCTGTAGGCTGTGGCACTCGGCCAGAGGTGGCGCTGGTTGATTCGAGTCCATGTTAGTGCACACAAAGTAAACTGCACGCTTTAGTTTTGAGCATAAAACGCTGAAACCGGAGAAATAAGACATGTGAGGGGAACGATAACGACGACAAGAGTCTCCCGATCGTTTATTCTCGCTGTCCTGTGAACAACACCGGCGTGGTGTTAATTGTTTGCTGTTTTCGCGATCGTGTCGAGCATGAGGCTATCACCAGGTAAACTCGCGACATTTTTAAACATTTTGTTGTTCAATGGCATCAAGACTGACGGAGTGTGTTTGAGGTAACCTCACAAGTGTCACGGATGACATATTTGGCGTTTTTTTGCTGTTTTGCCGGTAGCAGCTCCTGAAACGCAAGACTGCCACACATCTGTTCGACCAACGCCAGTTAATCTAAACGCCAGTAGATCTGGAACACCAGCACTGAGCCCTGTTACATTTATACGGTGTTAGAGCAATGGCTGCAACCTACAGCCTTTAAACTAGCGATTAAAATGCTGACAGTAAACTCGTCAGTCCAGATGTTACCACATTACTTTATGATGCTTCGAGTTAAAATGACTGAGACAGGCTGATTAAAATAACAGCTGTCAGTTCTCTCATTCCTTATATCAAGACTGGAGATCACACTACTGATTTCAGTTCATTTAATATGTGAGTGCACAGATTCATTCTCAACTGGACATAAATGATGATCAAAGGTTGTATATATGATGAATTCATCAAATCCCAGCCTCTAACACAGTGCGCTGAATCTTAGCTTTGGATGTCCAGTATATTCTAATCAGTGCAATGTAAGCATTCACTGAACCTATAGTATCTACACCTGTGTGGCAAATGTGTGGTAAAGATACAGATAATGAAATTTAATTATTAATACAATATACATCATGAAAAATGAAAGCTGAAATTGATTCAGTTTAGTACTTTTCTCTGTATGCTCTGTGATTATAAAGGCCTTAAATTCTGTGATATATACTGTAAATGATTTTCACAGAGGTCTTAAAGTACTTAAATCACTGCTGATAGTCTGGTTGTTTATATTTTCACATGTTTTTGTGTCTGTAGGGCTGTTTGATGACGATTTGGACTCCTCTGGGAGATGAGGACACACCCACATCTGTTCCATACTGCAGCCATTGATGGTGTTACAGCTCTGAGTCAGCTTTGGGCCATCAGACGCACACACTGGAAAACCAGCACCTGGACTTCATGCAGGAGAGACGGCCTCAGTGATGGACTCTGCATCCTCTACTTTACCTCTAATCTTTCTTCTTTAACACACAATTAAAATCACTCCAAAAGAGTGTAAACTTACTGAGGAAGTCTCTAACTTGTACACATTTGTACTTTTACTTGTTTTATGAGTTATTTTTAAGAAGAGTAAAGTTATTCACATAAAGTTATTCTTCTGTATTTATTCTTTTGTATCATGTACCACAGTCATACTGAACTTTACAGACCTGGTGAATTGGAGAAAACAAAGATCACACACACACACACACACACACACACACACACACACACACACATACATATATATCATTCAGCTTCAACAGTATTTCTATTCATCTTATGAATTCCAGTCTAATGTCAATTCACTGAGTTCAGTTTTGGTCTTAAAGTCCAGAGAATACCACCTGGTTCAACAATCTTTTTATCTGATTATTGGCAAAATGTTTTCTTCTTTCAGAAGAAAACATTTTGGGCTCAATTTCAGCCTCAGGCAAAATTGAGCCCAAAGAAACAACAGCAAAGTTTAGTTCCTCTGGATTTTCCATGGAAAATTGTTTTATCACTCATCCAGGTGACTTCTCCAGTGTCACGGATGAGTGATGAATGTATCTCCCACTGGAAACCATTGTGTCCAGTTAAAGTCAATCGACTTTTTTAAGCAGAGTTGTTAAATGCTGTGCTCATGAGGACAATGGGTTTTAACTTGCAGCACAACACAAAGCTGCCATACTGGATCAACGATCAAAACACTTAATTGAGCAGAATTAAGGCAAAATGTAATATCCTCATATGATGACACATCACACATGATCCAGCATTGTTCTAAGAATGCAAACTTTCTTATTGGAAGTTTCCATAGCTGCCAGAAAGGGACAGATTTCTGGCTGGTCTTAATGAGTGGTCGTTGCTCTCTCGTTTTCTCTGGAATTGCTGCACAGAGGATGTAACACCCATGATAAGCACTGAGGTTTGTGTCCTTGTCAGGAATCAGCCATCCTCAGCTTCCAGGTAAGGAAAGGTGGAACCAGAAGATATTCAAATGCATTTCTCCACAGCTGCTGATGAATTCTACAAAAAACAAAGTTTGTTAAAAACATTTGCAGGTGAATCACCACTGATTTATCAGTGACATCCATTTACTCAAAAAGTACTGACAAGTGGATAACTAGGATATATATATATATATATATATATATATATATATATATACACATAATTTCAAAAATGTCCTGTACAAAATGGAACTGTATATGACAAATGTGGTGTGGTGCTTGTGGAATTTTTAACAAGGACCCTACAAAACTTTACAGTACTCATGCTGCCAAACTTTTGACAGCTAGGTGAGCAGTAGGGCTGGGTATCGTCACTGATTTCTAGAATCGATTCATTTCCGATTCACAAGGTCCCGAATCGATTCGATTAAATTCAATTTGAATCTGGGAAATTTTGACAGAAATATTATAATTCAGATTTCATTGACATATTTTTGTATCTATAAAAAGGAAGCTGACACACGCAAGACTTAATCAAAGGTGTGAGCGTCACAGCAGATGCCTTTGTGTCAAAGTAGCTGAAGATAAAACAGAAAAACATGAAGGTGGTTTTCCTGGCCTGGGATTTTATAAAAATATGTATCTGCAGTACATCAAAAACGAAAGAAAACCATTAATCAACATATGAACGTTACCTCTGACGTTACAGCGGTTTTATTAGAGACACGGCTAAGCGTTGTGCATTTTGCATAATTTTAAAAAGTTTAAATTTGTTCAGTATTGAACGGCAGAAATTAGGTTTTCTTTTCGGAAGTATGTAAAACGAAAAAAAACCCCAAAAAAAACCAGCGGCCGACAGCGCTGTAAACAACAGTAGAGTTGCGCGTAACAAGCAAGCGAATAATGCAGAAAACAGTACAGAGAGAGAGAGAGAGCTGTGCATCAAGTGTGATTTTATCGTGGGTGAAGCAAAACAGTAAAAGTCAGAGGGAATTCATGACGATGTTTACGTGAAGCGTAGTTTGGATCTTCTTTTGCTGCTGGTTCAGTCAATATTGTCTGGAGAGAGATAAAACTAACAGCTTTAGAATCAGCGCAAAAAGGGCGTGAACACAAAGCGCGGACCCGCCGAAACATCAGAATCAGCGTGCTGTCGGCTTTCAGCACCGACCGTGTCCGTGCAGTTGTTGTGCCAGAAAGTGATTGCCGTCCGCGGGAACGCGCGCAGACGCTTAAAGCTGCAGCGCCCGTCGGGTGAGAAAGGCGACATCTCACTGATTCTGATCCGCGGGTCCGCGCTGTGTGTTTACGTCCTTGTGCAGAATCCGTGTACCTGCTCTCATTTACTGTCTTAGCTGTTTGGTGGTTGTTGAAATTTTGTGAGGTTTCACCTGAGATTCTGGCGTTTCGGGCAAAATAAATTTATATTAAAAAATCGATTCAGGATTTTAATGAATCGATTTCACGTTATCCAAGCCAGGCGATTTTAATCGATGAATCGATTATTAAAACCCACCCCTAATGTGCAGTTCCTGCTTTAAATGCATTCAAAATCTAAGTGATGAGAGGCCAGAAATGTTTGAACTCGCTTATGAACCTACATCACTGAGGCCGTCTCTCCTGCATGAAATCCAAGTGCTGGTTTTCCAGTGTGTGCATCTGATGGCCCAAAGCTGACTCAGAGCTGTAACACCATCAATGGCTGCAGTATGGAACAGATGTGGGTGTGTCCTCATCTCCCAGAGGAGTCCAAATCGTCATCAAACAGCCCTACAGACACAAAAACATGTGAAAATATAAACAACCAGACTATCAGCAGTGATTTAAGTACTTTAAGACCTCTGTGAAAATCATTTACAGTATATATCACAGAATTTAAGGCCTTTATAATCACAGAGCATACAGAGAAAAGTACTAAACTGAATCAATTTCAGCTTTCATTTTTCATGATGTATATTGTATTAATAATTAAATTTCATTATCTGTATTACCACACATTTGCCACACAGGTGTAGATACTATAGGTTCAGTGAATGCTTACATTGCACTGATTAGAATATACTGGACATTCAAAGCTAAGATTCAGCGCACTGTGTTAGAGGCTGGGATTTGATGAATTCATCATATATACAACCTTTGATCATCATTTATGTCCAGTTGAGAATGAATCTGTGCACTCACATATTAAATGAACTGAAATCAGTAGTGTGATCTCCAGTCTTGATATAAGGAATGAGAGAACTGACAGCTGTTATTTTAATCAGCCTGTCTCAGTTGTTTTAACTAAGTACCATAGAGTAATGTGGTAACATCTGGACTGACGAGTTTACTGTCAGCATTGTAATCGCTAGTTTAAAGGCTGTAGGTTGCAGCCATTGCTCTAACACCGTATAAATGTAACAGGCCTCAGTGCTGGTTCTAACAGTCTGAGCTGCTTCCAGCTTTATTTGTGAAGCACACAGCAGCTTACAAACACGTAGCGAGCTCGTACAGCTGCGACGTAAAACTTTCATTAGCTAAGATGATCTTAAAATAACGGGGCTACGTGCGGTGACGCTAGCGTTAGCCACGTTAGCACCTTACCTTCAACAGGTGGTCAGACTGTGTAGACAGGCACTCAGTCAGAGGTTGGCTCTCCGTTTCGCTGCAGGGTCCCTTCATTCTTCACATATCCGTGTCGAGCCGAGTGTAAATCCCGACGCTGAACGGCCTTTGTACAAGCACACACGCTTCGTAGCAGGGAGAAGCTATGAGCTAGAAAAATCCAGGCTGGCAGACAGCCTGTGTCCGACCAACCAATCAGAGAGCTCCTTACATCCCACGGTGTGGCTAATTTGAATAGCCTCCAGCAAGTTGTTAATCCAGCAGCTAATCCAGGAGCTAATCCAGCAGCTAATCCCGGAGCGAACAGGAAAGGGAAATGGATTTTGAACTGCAGTTTATTAAATTGCAAGTGGAAAAAGGATTTTGAACTGCAGTTTATTAAATTGCAACTGAAAAAAGGATTTTAAAATGCAGTTTATTAAAGTGCAATTGGAAAAAGGATTTTGAAATGCAATTGGAAAAAGGATTTTGAAATGCAATTGGAAAAAGGATTTTGAAATGCAGTTTATTAAATTGGAATTCAAAAATGAATTTACAATTGCAGAATTTATTCTACAATTCATTATTAAAGCACAGAAATTTTTATTTCGATGCGCGTGGCTCTTGTGGTCCTCCATACAACCGGTCACAGCAGATGGCCCCGCCCCTCCCTGAGCCTGGTTCTGCCGGAGGTTTATTCCTGTTAAAAGTCGCCAAAGTGCTTGCTCATAGGGGGTCATATGATTGTTGGGTTTTTCTCTGTATCTATTATTATAGGACATACTGTACAATATAAAGCGCCTTGAGGCGACTTTTGTTGTGATTTGGCGATATAAATAATAATTGAATTGAATTGAATTGATGCTGTGGTGGATTTTTGTGTGATATGTATAACTATGTAACTATATACACTATATATCTATGCGCACTGAACATATATATTTTAACTTTCATGTAGAGTCTTAAGCACAAGACATTTTTGCTTCACCGAGGTTTATTAAGTTGGTACTGTAACAGGGCAGTTAATGTAGGGGGAGAGTTCTCTTGAATAATTTACTTAATAATTAATTAATTTAACATCTTTAATGCAGCACAACCAAAACAGTAACATTGTAACGGAGATCCTGAACACATAACAATAAAATATCATACGATATAAACACACACACACACACACACACACGCGCACACAATAAATGTTCAGAGATACTGAAAACAACATAATGAGATCACTGTCATGTACACACACACACTATAAACCTACACTGGAGTGCTTATTTTTATGTAATGCATTTAACTCATATATTTGATGTAGTTAGGCCAAGTATTATTCACATTAATATCATAAGATTATCACAAAAACTATGCTATTTGCTGTACTAATGTGTGACCTTTGACCATGTTGTGACCTATTGTCAGAGGGTAAAGCAAAGGGTTAACCTATTGGTGTCACTTTGGACCGGGCCCTCAGCCAGCGCCAGGTGTGAACTCTGGCCGGTATTTGACCCTGCACCTGCTGTTCCTGGGTGCGTGGGAAAGTTACCCAGCAGCAGGGGGCGGGGATACTGGTCCCTATATTAGGGGACCAGAGGACGCCCCCAGAGCTCTTTTCCTCCTGCTGCTGCTACCTGTCCGTCTCCGTGTTGCTCTGCTGTCTGTGCTTAAGGCTGTACACCCCGGGGTTTTGCTTTGCTTGCTTTCTGCTTTGTAATTTTCTTGCTAAATGTCTGTATGTATTGTTCCTGCTGTTCATATGATTCAGTGTATTAAACTCTGTTCCAAGAATTCTACTCTTTTACAGAGCATCTTTTTGAGTGTCTTGGTTTTAATTGGATTTGGATCTCCACATCGTTGGTGGAAGAAGGTTATCAGAATGGCTTCAAAATTTGCGACCACAATTGGCGACCACAAAGGGACAAGGAATTAAGGTGATTGCTGGGAGCCTTGGGGAATGCCAAAGCCTTGCACATCAGAGAACACCAAGCGGCCGCTACAATAAGGTAAGCAGAGTTTTTTTCTGCTCAATGTAGGTGTTGTCTGAGTGCAGAAGGGGGGTTCCACCTTGGCTCCAAGTAGATTTCACCTAACCTTGAAAAGGACTTTAATCAAATGGTCGCTGTTATTCTAAGTAATAAAGTGTTACACTGTAAAAATAATGTTAGTTGCAGATGCTGAAGGAGTGGAGTTTAATACTGCATCGTATGTCTGTGTGTTATTCCTGTAACTTGTGTGACCCGCGGGGGGTAGTGTGAGTGAGCGCTGTGTGTGTGCGTATTTGGGGTTTGTGTGTGTGAAAGGCTGCACTGCCCTGTGCTGGAGTATGACTCCAGGGCTGTGTTGGGGGAGTTTGGGTTTATCTTTCCGCTATTCTTTAGTGCATCTGAAGAATAGGCGTAAGTTGCGCAGAAGTAAAAAAGTGATGAAAAGTGATAAAAGTGATGAAAAGTGAAATATATGTCGGCACCCTCAAGGTGGTTACCGCTGGAAACCTAGTTATCCATTTAAGTAGATAAGGTGATATAGGCTAACTAGGTTAACCATTTAATTGGTTAACCTGGTTAACCCAAGTGAATTGCTAGGTAGTCAGGACTGCTCGGGCTTTGGGGGATTTTTGGAGATAAATTCCTAGCCAGTAACGCGGGGACTTGGGGCTCACAGTAGGGATCTGAGGGCTTTCGAGTCCACCGGTCTGGACGGGCTAGATGAAATGCGCGCGTCGCGGAATGAAAGGCGACACCTTCGGCCCAAGTGTAAATATGTAAATAGCTGTTACTAACCTTTAAGTATAATCGCTGCTGTAAATATTGCTAAGTAGTAGTCTAGAGTATAACCATGTATTGCTGTAAATATTGCTTAAAATAACTCTTGCCGTAAATAAGAGGAATACGCGTAAGGGGTGGGTTTTGATAAATAAATACGGAAAAGGGAAGTTAGTAGGTAGATAAGTAAAAGTTGTAGAGGGACTGATTTGAGAGACTAAAAAACTGAGCTCTCTGTGCTGCAGAGCGCTGTGTCTGCAGGCAGTTTGTGAATCATCCCTAAGGTATGTGGAGGAGTGAGAGGAGCATCAGAGCAGTGAAGAGAGATAAGTCTGCAAAAATTAAGAGTTGTTGAATATAAAGAGGAAAATAGACACTGCTGCTGAAATATAATGTTGTTGTTTAAGGAATTTAAACAGAAAGATCTGTAGAAATAATATTTGTCAAGCAGCAACATGAACTAAGTTGGAAAATTTGTGGATAAATTTGAGTAAAAGAAAATATTAATTACCAAAATAGGGATAATGAGTAAATAGGGATTGCAGGCACTTTTTTGGATTATTAGCTTAATAAAAGTATGACCAAAAGTTAAATAAATTGGAAATAGAGCTGCTTGACTAAGGTAAAAAGAAGGATAACCTAACCTAGAGCTAAATTATAACATATCCAAACTAATAACAGTAAGAATGAGAACTATAAACTAATTCTAATAATAAAACATAGCTGGGATAAAACCCAGGCCTAAAATAATTAGAGGGAAAGTAAATAAATCACACAAACAAATAATAAATGAAATAGGGAGGTTTGTGTTGTGTTTGGAGAAATATAGAAGGTAGTGGTGATGATCTAAGAACATCTGAACATCTTAGTAAAGAGGGAGAGATAGAGACTAAATAAAAAGAACATGCTTGGGCTACAACGGAGATAAGAGAGTCAAAAGAGCTTCCATAAATCGATCTCAGTAAAATGCAGGAGTTGTAAAAGAATCTAATAATGTCTCAGAGTTTGCATGTGAAATGTATATTGAGGGTTTGTTATCACTCACCAAAGAATAGTAAATAATGAAGTTTTGCTTGTTGTAGAGAGTTCTGCCGAGAGGTCATTAACTCACCCAAAATGGTAATGATGACGAATAATGAACAAATTAACAAAAAGAGACACCTGCTAGAGATCTGTTTAAAATGCTGCCATCACAAATAAGTAGTTGGGAAGAGAAAAAAAGGTAGACAGGGTTTAAATGCAACTAACTGATATATCAAACCCAGAGCATAAGAGCTAAAATCACTGGATGGAAAATAGTGAAGTGAAATAAAAGAGTTTTGTTGGAAATGGTGGTTTAATAAGTCAGAGATTGTGACTTAACAGTTTCAAGTAAAGTTTAGCGCCTGTTGAGTGTGGCAGAGGGAGACAGTAGCAAAAAAAAAAAGGAAAAGTGTTGTACTGAGAGAGCTCACATCAGCTCACTGCTGCAGGAGGCGGCCTGTAAACAGCGTCACAGGGTGTAGCTGGCTCAAGTTGCTCTGACTGTGGAGTGTGTGGGGTGGGCCCTGACATCCTGCCAAGAGTGTCCTTGACCAGTGCACAGGCTTTCAAGTGATCTAAGCCAAATGCGAGTGTGTGAGAAGAAGAGTAAAAGACTGACCTGCATGTCTCAAAGAGGTTATTGTTATGGTGAGCTTGTGCGAAGCTCAGAGGAGTCACCTGAGAGAGGAAGCAAAATTGTTTGCTTAAAAAAGAAAAAAGATGTAACTTGTTTGTAAAGTTTGCGGCCCACATCAGTGAAGATGCTTAAACAAGTGATCAAATGCTGAGAACAAAAAACAACAAAAATGTATAAAAGAATAGTGCCCAACAGAGTGAAGAACAGGAAGAAAGAAGCTCTAAATTTGAGAATAAAATATTAGAAGAAACACCTGGGAGGAAAATGATAAGGCCAGTAAACTGGTTCTCGGGTAAATTAAAATAAATATAACAAACTATTAAAATAAGAACAGGGAAGTAAGACAGAACTGAATGGGAGAGGGGCATAAGACATAACAGTAGAGAAGCAGTGAAAAAAATTGAGAATAATAATAATTCAGTGAGTAAACAAAAAGCCTAAATACAATGACAGCTGATTAGAGTGTAATGGTAACAATAACAAGACAGTAATTAGAAAGATGTAATAAATAATGCCATTAAGTGTAATAGTAAAGTAAGAGGAAGAGTAGGTAAAAATGAAAAGTGATCACAGTCAAGCACTTTAGAAAAAAGAATAAAAAATTTAAAGGAAAAGAATATTTGGCTGGGAAAAGAAACAACAGAAATAAAGTTGTGGGATGCATGGCTGGTTAACCTGCAGCTGTGGATCATTAGAAATGCTGATCAATAAAATAAAAGCATGATTAGATATTGTATGGGGGAAGGGATTAATAAAGGGATCATTGGTATCTAAAACACTCGCCTTGATGCTGGTCAGACTGTGTGTAATTCTTCTTCTATAGCTATAAGAGAAATAATATTTAGAAAAGTATCAGAGGTGCGTGACATAAGAGGGCTTTAACCCTTTAAGGCCTCGAGTGTCAGGCTTGAATCAGGAAGTATTTAAAGTTTTAAGAGTCCCAAAACATCAGAGTGATTTTTACCATCCAAGAAAGTAAATAAATAAATAAATTGCACTTTATACATTTAAGGAATAACTTGCAAAATGCTGTGTTTAGCAAATGCAATATGGTAATTCTTACATATGCAAGATTACTATTGCTTTTAATTTGTCAAGTTTAGTAGGTATTGTGACAAAATTTGGGGGTAATTATTTCAGGAATCAGGGTTTTGAATAGTGACAGGGTTAATCCCACAGCTGCATCTTGTCACTTACAGGAAAGTTGGGCAGAAAAACATAAAACTGTTGTATATGATAATAAAGCCCCTATGATCTTGTTTTAGTTTTACAAGAAAAATAAAAGCAAATATAGATAAATCTCTGCTGCCAATAGGAAACAGAAAGCTCCCTGAATAAGCAGTGTGCATCATGCAGGTGGAGATACACAGGAGCAGGGTTTGGAGGGGATGACAGAGCCTTTGTTCCAGCAAAAGCTGGTAATTAGAAAGAAAACACATTAACCTAAAATGCAATAAGGAGAAATCAAAAGTTGAGCCTTTGTACTAAAAAAAACTAAACAAAAAAACAAAAACCATGACAAAAGTGATTATGGCTTAGAAGAGGAGAAGTAAACATGAGAAAGTCTGAGATGTAGGAAGTCAGATAAAGGAGCTGAAGAGTGAAGAGTGATTAGACAGGTGGGACAAAGACAGTTGTGAGTCAGAGGAAAGGAAGCTAAATAGGAGAATTCAAAGACCAGGAGTAAGATAACAAAGAGTAACATGAGGTCGAGCTCACAGGCAAAAGAAAAAAAAAAGTGGAGCAAATGAAAACAGTTACTAACTAACTGATGTATGCACATACTCGAAACAACGACTCTCCTGCTATGAAAAAAAAAAAAAAGGAAATAACTCCTTACAGATGAAGGAGCTCACCAACTAAAGGGGAGAAACACAGGTCACCAGTGAAAGACTGTGGAGAAGAGCAACACTGGCACTGCGAAGGCCTACGTCACTAATGAGGCCTGCACAAGGGTGGAGAGGAGGAGTCAGCTGGATGACGACATCCAATGGCTGGCACATGTGAAAGCCCAGGAACTCCAGAGAGGAGTGTCCAAGTGAAGATCCACAATTCATGAAACCGAGTCTCCTCGAGTCCAATGAAAGACTGTATCTGCAGAGGGCTGGAAAAGTGTATTAAAACACACTTTTAGTCAGCTGACATTCTCATCAATCTGCTGAGGACTGACAATCGATGGCCTCTAAGAGCCAACTTCGTCTGCATCTGGGATGTTCTCTGTGTGGATGTTCCTGGAGAACTCCAAGAGGAATGTGGGCAGCACCATAACAACAAGGAATTTACTGCCAAGAGAAATCTTCAGTACATGGACTGTGACTGATACCAGAGTACCTAACTATCCATGATATCTACAGTGAACAACATGAAGCAGCTGCATCAGTAATGCTCCCAACAAACTAATAAGTTTAAAGCCCTGGGCTCCACCCCTTGTGTTACTCTCCCAGTAGAAAAAGAACACAAATAATAAGAACTAGGCCACATGAAAGCATTAGATAGGAGATTATTAGAAATATATTCATTACTAACACTCTTACATTAGAATATTATTTAAGATTAGGAAAGTTTAATACATAAAGGGTGCAGACATGACTCTCATTGACACTAGAACAGATACACACAGAGCATTAGAACCCCAGTAGGGCATGGGACAGATGAGTAAACTTAGAGAAGTTATTAATCACCTTATGAGCATTGCATTATTGAAGGGAGGAAACGTACACATGGGGATTTACTAAAAGTTGGGGTAATGATGAAACTCAGGATCCCTGGTAACATGAAATGAGAAATTTAAACATCTGCTGTTTCTGACCCTGGTACACTGCTCTTGGGTATCCTCCTGACATGTATGTAACTGTGTGGGTGCAAATATGTGTGAATCTGTATGCAGATATGACAAATAATCTGTCTTTTATCTTTTTCAGTGCGGGTACATATAGACCAGTGGCAGCTACCTCAGTTCATGTGTTGAAGCTAATAGTAAGATGCTAGCTCTAAACGTGCAACACTAAATCATCCATAGTGCGATAATTCAGTGTGAGCAATTTGTAGTTCCTTTCAAACAGAAGAAAGATAAAAATGAATGCAGTGTGGAGGAGAAAGCAGCGAAGGATTCTGTCATAATCTTAACTGCATTGGGAAAAGGGGGGAACATATAGCTTAGTAGAGCTAAATTGCTAACTCTCCCAAAGAATGAACCCCCTCAAAAAAGAAAAAATCTAAATTATCAGATATTTTGGAGGGAAAGAGGCTAAAGCCTGATCCCCTGTAAAAAATGAGCAAACCTCAAATTAGAAAAATGGGGCATAAATTGTCTTTCCTGTGTGTGGCAGGGTCCAGTTGTCTGTGGATTGACATATTTAAATTACTCAAATGCATACTCTAGCAAAAACTGCAGAACTAAATGACTCTATTCTAGTTACAGTGTGCAAAGGTAGAGTTTGAAGCACTGAGGAGGGACATGCAGTCTGACCGGGCGCTTGGCAACCAAAAGGAAAGAGAAGAACATTTCATTGGTATGGGGCAAACTGAGAAGATTAAGGTAAGGCAGAGTTGAGTCAGCATGATTAAACCTTCATAGTTGAGCAACTATTGACCTAGTACAATCCAAATTTACAAAAGTTGAAGTAGACCTTTAACCCTGCAATTAAAACTGTTTGTTTTTCAGGAGGTCTCAGTGTTCATCATGGCCATCCAGGTGTATTGTAAATATAATGCCAATTACATGTATTATTTACGGTCCACAATTTACTATCACTCAGGTTAAGGAAAATGGGGTGTGAAGTAATTGTCTGCCACCAAAATGTGTAACAAGATCCAATTAGAGAATTTCTTATGATTACTGTCTATGAACAACCCATGCATGAAAATTTGTATGAATAGTCTAATACAGCTGTTTTAGCTTTTCAATGGCTATTTTTATATAAGAACAAAGACTGTCAACTCAAGGTTGAACAGGTATGAAATTGCGATGCCAGTCATTTAAGGGCACTTTATTATCTAAGGATAAACTGCAAAATTAAAACATTACAAAACGATTATTTATCTGACCCCCTTTTAGCAAGAAATTTGGAGAGGAGGAACTCCCTTTTTAACAGGAATAAATGCCCAGTAGAACTGGGCACAGGGGGGAGTGGTCATCTGCTGCGACCAGCTGAGTAAGGAGAAGGAGACAGGACTAAAAACATGCTGTGTAGGAGAGCCAGAGATTGATAATAACTAATAATAACTCAAAAGAGAGACCTAAAAACTGGAGGCCTGGCTTCCCATTCTACTTTTAAATATTCTAGTAAGCTTAAAGTTTGGGAGTGAAGTGGGGAGATACAGTACTATAGGAGCGGTATGGTAATTTAAAAAAAACAGATTTAACAAGGAGCCTATGAAGAAAAGTCAATGAAAGAAATATACTCTGTCGTTCTAGTCCCTTTCAGTATTCATGTGCAACATTTTGATGTAGTTGAATGCTTTTTAAGGAGTTTTTACCAAAACCTGATAATAATAATAGCTCAGCCTAGAAGTAATAAATGCATGAATTTGTCTTCCAGCATCACTCTGGGACAGGACTTTAGAGATATTGCAGAAATTGAAGAAAGCAGTCCTTAATATTCGCATATTAGCACATATTGGGATTTTAAAAAATGACTCCAAGAAACCTCACAGTGTTAATGGAGACCAAGGTAATGCCATTCAGAGCATTCCTTTAGGTTGACTGACAGGTGTGGTGTTACCTAAAGGAGGCATGTGTTATGTAAATAGAAATAGATCCTGGTGTGAAACCTTGTGAAGCTCAATGGTTAGTCTTGTGTATGTGGGAGGATTATGTTATGGTCAACAGTGTCGAACATAGAGATCAATCCACTGTCAGAGGCCTTAAGAAGATCATTTTTTAAACTTTCATCAAAGCTGTTTCTGTGCTGTGATGTGCTCTGAAACCTGACTGAAACTCTTTAAATAAGGCATTCCTCTGTGGCTATTTTACAGCATCTCTTGTGGGGATTTTTGACATAAAGGAAAGTTGGAGATTGGCCTATAATTGGCTAGGACAGCTGGGTCAAGTGATGGTTTTTGAGTGATGGTTTAACTACTGCCAACATGAAGAACTGTGTGGTCAATGTTGCATTGTCTAACTTAGCTTTGAAAATTCCAATTCTGTGGCTATAGAGGTGTGGGAAGTTTGATCAGCCATATAGCCAGCAACACTAAGTAGAGGGCTAAAAGTGTTAATGATGAAATGTGAATTGGCTGGTGACAGAGTTAATGTTTATCCAAATTCAGCATATAAATTTGACATGTGCTCAAATAGTGTTTAAGAACAAAGAGGATCTTAGAGAAGCCAACAGAGCCCCAATACTGTATGAAGAGGCAGTAACTCAGCTACTAGTCGCCCTAAAGCTCCCTGGTGCTTTGGCTGTGATTAGATGTCTTGATCACCAGAAAACAGACACATTAACACCTAAATGAAACAACATGTTAGAGCTTTACTATGCACTTCTTAAATTGATAGCTAGGTAAAGATAAGTAAAGCTTTCTCTTTATAACAGCATTTGAGACAAACATTTCAAAGTACTCCACAAAATAAAGCAATGAATTGGAATTTGTTAAGGAAGAGGTCAACTGGGTACAAATATTAACTTTAGTACTAAGGTGCATGTAGTTGGAATTAACAAGACTAAAACAACTAACATTGCATGGCATACTCACAAAGGTCCATAGATAAGTCCTCATAAAGGGCCTGTAGAGGTAACTGTGAACACAACTAATGCAGTCTGCAAAGCTATCTTTCTGCAGGTGGAGATGGCATCTGGATAACAGACGGAGATGCAGAGGTCCTGGAGCAGGTGCTGGTGATCTGATCACCAGCAAGGGGACAACGGAGTGAAACAGGCTGCTCCAGAAAGCTGAACCATGACCCATCCAGTAGCTGGTGAATCTGCTGCAGAGCCTACAGCCCAGGTGGAGCTGTACAGTGCCCAAACCAGCTTCCAAATGATGGATGTGCAAGATCAACTACTACCCATTGCCGACCCTGACTTTAATCAAGAGTAGGACCAAGTCGTCTCAAGTAAGCTATGCGAGATCCAGCAGTCAAGAAGTACCAAGAGAGACTTTTCTCGGACTCATAAATTGGTTGAAATATGGGACTGAAAAAGGGACACAAGTTGAGTAAAGTCTGAAGCTGACTGCAGAGAAATATCAGCCTTGAACTAACAAGGGACGTTTCAAAGCCCACACTGAGAAGTTGTTCAGAAGAAGAAGCTGCACCTGATCAAGATGAAATCCAAAATTGGGAAAATTGTTTAATTGTATTATTTTTAATGTCACTTATGGTGTTGTGTAATCCTCTACTGATGTGTTTTATGCCTTACTTTCACTTTCCTGTAATTAGGCAGGTTTTTAAGTTTCTTGAGTATTCTGTTAGGGATACTGTGTAGCATGATTTGCAAATTAAGAGGAATCACTTTGTCTTAAATTAATTGACTAAAAGAAATGGAATGTTGGGAAAATGTTGACTATGAGGTTTTTGGTGGAAGGAAGGGCCTATTCAACTGAGCAACAACTGTGTGGGATCTTTATACAAATTTTTATGTTCTATTTAGAGCTTGCTTTTACGTATGTTAGCAAAAAAACAGCGCACGCATTAGTTTTCACGTTTTTTGTTCTTCTTTAGTTATGGGGTCTTTTAGGTGGTACCTCCAGGTACCACAGGGGGGAATGTGGTGGATTTTTGTGTGATATGTATAACTATGTAACTATATACACTATATATCTATGTGCACTGAACATATATATTTTAATTTTCATGTAGAGTCTTAAGCACAAGACATCTTTGCTTCATCGAGGTTTATTAAGTTGGTACTGTAACAGGGCAGTTAATGCTGTTGAGAGTTCGCCTGAATAACTCACTCTCCAGCTCTGGTAACTAACCTCCTCCAATACACACTCAACGTCTTTCATGCAGCACAACCAAAACAGTAACATTGTAACAGAGATCCTGAACACATCACAATAAAATATCATACGATATAAACACACACACACACACACACACACACAATAAATGTTACATGGTAGCAGAGATACTGAAAACAACATAATGAGATCACTGTCATGTACACACACACACTATAAACCTACACTGGAGTGCTTATTTTTATGTAATGCATTTAACTCATATGTTTGATGTAGTTAGGCCAAGTATTTTTCACATTAATATCATAAGATTATCATAAAAACTATGCTATTTGCTGTACTAATGTGTGACCTTTGACCGTGTCATGACCTATTGTGATAAGCCAGAGCAAGGGGTACTCAGAGTCCTGACTGGCCTTTGGCCAAGACCTAGGCCGCTACCTGACCCCAGCAGCTGTGCTGGGCGTGTGGGAAAGTTACCCAGCAGCAGGGGGCGGGGATACTGGTCCCTATATTAGGGGACCAGAGGACGCCCCCAGGGCTCTTTTCCTCCTGCTGCTGCTACCTGTCCGTCTCTGTGTTGCTCTACTGTCTGTGCTTAAGGCTGTACACCCTGGGGTTTTGCTTTGCTTGCTTTCTGCTTTGTAATTTTCTTGCTAAATGTCTGTATGTATTTTTCCTGCTGTTCATATGATTCAGTGTATTAAACTCTGTTCCAAGAATTCTACTCTTTTACAGAGCATCTTTTTGAGTGTCTTGGTTTTAATTGGATTTGGATCTCCACATCGTTGGTGGGAGAAGGTTATCAGGATGGCTTCAAAATTTGCGACCACAGTCCACTCTGTGGAGGAACCATGAAGAATTAGTTCAACACAGGATAAAGATCCAAATAACTTCATCTGAATCAAGTTTGTCAAGTTTTAAACTCTCAGATTGTGAACATATCAGTAATTTTCAGTCTGTTTTCATGGACGTCCTTTCAGTGGTGATGTCAGGGATGATTTTGAAGAAGCTCATTAAACTGAACCATCAGCAGATCACTGCTCCAAAACCAGAACATGATCCGAGGTCTCTCCACCACCAGAACACCAGCTTTACTAACGTGGTAGATCAGTGTAGTACAGATCAATAACTGATGAGTCATTTTATCAAAATCACTGAGTGCTTCACATCTGACCCTCTGATGTTTCTGTGGACATTTTGCATATTTAATGAATGTGTGAAAGTTTTACATTCATTCTATGAATACAGTGAAATGTTGTGTTATAGTCATCATGTTTTTTCCAGCATCATAAATTCTTAAGTTCAGAAAATTAGATTCTTTTTTCACAGCTGAAAAACAACAACATTTATTCTCTATTGAAATCTGCATCGTCCACTCCAAAGGTCACAATCTGAAGGTAACATCTGGTTTTGTTCCCTGTGATTAACTCTGA
Source organism: Pelmatolapia mariae (assembly GCF_036321145.2). NCBI lineage: Eukaryota > Metazoa > Chordata > Actinopteri > Cichliformes > Cichlidae > Pelmatolapia > Pelmatolapia mariae. The sequence goes on from NC_086229.1 coordinate 11,094,098, forward strand.
GCATCAGTATGGTGGGATTTATCCACTACATCCACACCACTGTGGTTCAGTGTTGTCCTGATGGAGTAACAGCAGCCAGTATGATCCAGGCTTTAGCTGCTGGGTCTCTGTGTGACCTCTCAGACTGTTTAACAGATCAGACACAAAGAGAATCAGAGCAGCTCTTTAAAGACAAACATGAACCCACTCAGGTCACACTTTCCCCACAGATATGAGCATCACTGTCCTCAAACAGCAAATGACCAAGTCTAACATTTGGATCTTTTCTCTTTCATTGTTTTCTTTTTAATGAATCTTTGTAACAATCTGAGGATGTTTCAGGTCAGATTTATCCAGGAAGCACAAACATGTAAAGGAGTCATCACAGCTCTCTGACCTCGTTGGTCCAGGTTCACCACTGAAGAGTGGAGGGTCACCTTTGGACCGGTCACTCCTCACAGACGGACAGCTGGACCCTGCAGACTGTGACCTCTGACCTCTGCAGACACAAACATGATTGAAGCAGCTGTGATCACACAGACTGTAGATGATGCAGCTGTTTCCTGTCAGTAACATCCTCTTAGATTAGAGTTCAGCTTTTTACAGGAAAACTGGACAAAACTGATTTTGTTACAAATTCATTTTCATTTCCTCTCAGCTCACAAACACAGTCAGAAAATCAACCAGAATCAACACTGATTATAATGTCAGAGCAGAATTATTTCTGTTACTCAGTGAGTTCAGCTCTCTGACCTCGTTGTTCCAGGTTTACCACTCAAGTCTGGAGGTTCATCTTTGGACCGGTCACTCCTCACAGACGGACAGCTGGACCCTGCAGACTCTGCTCTGTCCTCCTCTTCCTCCATCATCATCTTCAGTCAGTCTGAGAGGTAAACCACAAACACTCAGTGAGTTCACATTAACAGGAGTAACTGAGTTACAGTCGCTGACCTCTGACCTGTCATGTAACCTAGAAACCAGGTCAATATGTCTGTAGGTTCAGTCATCCAGGTCATGTGATCTAAGGAGCTTGGAAAGAAAAGAGAGACTTCAAGTTTCTTGAAGACATTTCATCAGAGAAGCTTCGTCAGTTCTAAAACCAAACGGTGGAGAGTCCCAGATATTTAAACCTGAGACGGAAAGAAAGCATTGATCATTTGATGAGTCACATGATCAGTGGTGGGTCAACAATATAAACACTTATTTCAAGGAGGAAACTGAGAGCCTTTTCACCAGGAGCACAAACATCAGGAGCACAGACATCTGGAGCACAGACATCTGGAGCACAGACATCTGAAGCACAAACATCTGGAGCACAAACATCTGGAGCAGCATGTCGATGCTGTTGGTTGAGACCCTGAAGACTGAAGTCCAGGCAGCTCCAGCAATGATCCACTGATGTGTTTTTACTCCATGTATGAATGTTGTTATTGACAGAGATGAAGTTTGTGTGTCAGTGATGCAGTGACTGTTGTTGTTACCTGTACAGGCTGGTTAGACTCTATGAAACCGATCATACAGATCTCTGCATGTTAGAAGAGACTATTAAAGGTCATGAATGAGACAAAGGCAGGGAGGCGTCCTTTACAGCTCAACAGCAGAGAGAACAGCCAGCACCTCTACATTTATCACATCATACAGCACATGTATGATACTGACAGGGATGAGAAGAATTTAGTGATTCCATCATTGATATTACTTATTGATTCTCAGTAGCTTTGCTCTGACAGTCACCACCATCACTGAGCAGCATATCAAAGACATTTGTGCACATTAACTGCATGTTGTGGGTCAAATGTTTGTGCATGTTGGAGGCATTTCCTCTTTGTTGTGATCAGTGTTGGTCATTACTCAAAAAAGTCATTATTACACATATTTCACAGAACACTTTAATTAAAAGTAATGGAGTACGTTACCTAATTACTCCATGTAACAACATAAAGCTGAGGTACAGCCCCACACACCAACACAGATCCTGATGAGGTCACGTGATCTTTCCCTGAGTGTTTATGAACACAAAGATGAAACAGCACAAAGACACTTCAAAGTGATTCTACTGTAGAAACATGAACAGGTAGAAACCTGCAGCCTGACTGCTCATCACTGTGTTACCTGTTCAAGTTCAGCAGCAGCAGCTCACTTTATCACGGTCGGTGCTGATCTGGGGTCAGTGTTTACTCAGCTCTAACGTCACTCTGGGTTCTTGGCTAGCTTAGCGTTAGCATGCTGTCAGGTGTCTGGTGTGTAAATATTAATCACAGCGACAGTAAAGGAGGTAATGGGCTGTGACGTCATCACGTACGCTGCGTCCTCTGTGGACTGACTGAACTCACAAAGTACAAACTATAAGTACACAAACACGAACGTAGCTCAGAGTGAGGACACACTCGGCCTCGTTGGTCCAGCTGTGAGTCCGTTACCGTGAACTATGGAGCGGCAGATTTGTGCTGAACTAAGCTGCACACAGCTGATGTTAGCCAGGAAAACATTACACACTGACTTTAATACAAACACACACAGTTTGTTGTGTGAAGAAATCAAACATGAGCTGAACAAACAGTAAAGTTCCTAAAGACAAAATGTTAAAGGAGGAAACAAAGCAAACTTACAGTTTCGTCACACACCAACAACGAGCTCCACTGCACGAAGTTCAGGAAGTGAAAGTAAACCTTGAGCCTAATGCGGCGTTTGCGGACACTCGGGAGCATCGAAACACTGTGCTGCGCTCATATAAACCTCGGAAATTCCCAACCTCTGGCAGGCTGTGATTTATTCCTGCTGGTTTTCCTGTTTAAAACACAAACATCTGTCATCACTTTGTTGTTCTTCCTTCTGCAGCGTTTGAATATTTCAGCACTAAACTGATGTTTCTTCAAAGCTCGTTTCAACCTGTTGAAGTCATGAATGAAAGTGCAGACTGAGTGGAAGAGCCAAAGTGAATGTTTATGTTTTGTTTGTTATGGTGGCGCAGGTCTTTAGATTGTCCTGCACCTCAGGGGCCTGTTCTTCGTACCTCGCTAAGTAAGTTAGCCGGATTTGAATGTTGACGATTTCGCGTGATCTTGGATCGTTCGGTTCTCGGAAGCTCATCTGGGACTTGCTGTCATAGCAACAGAGCCGTAAGCGTAAACCTGCTCGGGAGCAGGTTTACTTTATGTAAACAGGATTAGATCGCGGCCACTCAGGTATGTCCGCTGCATTTATACGAAAGGAACAGTGATATTTCGCCACTGTTTTACCATAAATAAATATTATCAATGTAACTAAAGATAATGCAGTATTTGATGCTTTATTGATTTCATACAGATACATACAGGTCATTTCAGAAAAAAAGGGAAATGTATTATTAATCATTCTATTACATGTATTTCATCATTCCAGATGTAATTCATATTTTAGAGTAGTAATAGTAAATTACTACGTGCAATCAAGATCAGAGACCACGCTACAAAAGCGAAGGTGGAGTTGGGAAGTCTGTTGCAGCCATGTCCTGTCCGTTTGTACGCGAGCAACCCATTGCGGAAGGTGCAAGATTGATAAGGAGGGTTTACAGAATTCAGCGTAGATTGCGGGATAGACGGGATCCTTTAGCTCAGCGCGACAGTGTGCTCATAGAGAGATATCGATTCTCCCGTGAGGGTATTATTTACTTTTCTCTCTCTCTCTCTCTCTCGATATATATATATCTCCCAACTTACTGTGCATGCTTCAGTCACCCCTTGCATGGGAACAGGTAAAAGTGATGGAGTGTTATGTCAAACTACACACAAAACAACCCACAATGTCAATATATGGCACAGTACGTAAAGGGGTGTGACGAGGGGGTGCAGGACCACCACCTGTCTTTATGTGCTCTGCCCTTTTCTTGGTTGCTGTTATAAACAAACAAACAGATTATTTCAGGGTCTCTTGTCATAGACTAAAAGCAATATAAGTGATAAATATTACCATTCTGTAGAATATTCTTATATTTCACTTTTACTTGTTCCCATGTTCTAGTGGGTCCTGTTGTGGCTCTAATGTGGAAGAGGATATGGTGTAATATGATATAATGTGGTATAATATAATATCACATGATATAATGTAATATCATGGATCACTTACGAGTGTAATTTGTCAGCAACTTTCTGCCAGCCCTCTCTCCTTGCTTTTGCAGCCTTTGCAGTGTTCTCCTGCGTTTTAATCAAACTCTGAAACTCCTGATATCCCAAAATCAAGAGTTCTTGCTCTGCTGCCGAAAAATACTGAGCGCGCTCCTTCCACATCTTCGCCGACCAATCACAGGGTTGCCGATCAATGTTTCTACTATCGATGCGTAGCCCCTTTTAAGCCACCCAGTGATCTCAGATTACTTCATCCAGCTATACTAATCGTCAACAACAGGTGCGTTCGGAGAACCGGATTAGCGAGCTCACGGTTAGCGCGATGATTTGATCTTGGATGTGTCATTTGATCTTGGATGTAGTAAGCGAGGTACGAAGAACAGGCCCCAGGTAATTGCATGGGGGCGTGGTCACATGTTATTTACCCGATGCTGGTGCTCTCAACAGAGACGTTGGATGTGTGGGTTTTTGCATGTCATTTGACGTCACCTTTCAGTCCCGTTCTCAAATGATATAAGTTCATAGATGCGCTATTTGGTTTGAATGAAGCAAAAAGTTTGTTGTTTTTGTTTTGAAATAAATACACAAACACAAGTGCGGCTCAGGGGCCTGTTCTTCGTACCTCGCTTACTACATCCAAGATCAAATGACACATCCAAGATCAAATCATCGCGCTAACTTTGAGCTCGCTAATCCGGTTCTCCGAACGCACCTGTTGTTGACGATTAGTATAGCTGGATGAAGTAATCTGAGATCACTGGGTGGCTTAAAAGGGGCTACGCATCGATAGTAGAAACATTGATCGGCAACCCTGTGATTGGTCGGCAAAGATGTCGAAGGAGCGCGCGCAGTATCTCACGGCAGCAGAGCAAGAACTCTTGATTGAGGGATATCAGGAGTTTCAGAGTTTAATTAAAACGCAGGGGAACACTGCAAAGGCTGCAAAAGCAAGGAGAGAGGGCTGGCAGAAAGTTGCTGACAAATTAAACTCGTAAGTGATCCATGATATTACATTATATCATGTGATATTATATTATACCACATTATATTATATTACATCATATCCTCTTTTACATTAGAGCCACAACAGGACCAACTAGAACATGGGAAAAAGTAAAAGTGAAATATAAGAATGTGCTACAGAATGGTAATATTTATCACTTATATTGCTTTTAGTCTATGACAAGAGACCCTGGAATAATCTGTTTGTTTATAACAGCAACCAAGAAAAGGGCAGAGCAAATAAAGACAGGTGGTGGTCCTGCACCCCCTCGTCACACCCCTTTTTGTACTGTGACATTTATTGACATTGTGGGTTTTTATGTGTGTAGTTTGAATAACACTCCATCACTTTTACCTGTTCCCATGCAAGGAGTGACTGAAGCATGCACAGTAAGTCGGGAGTAAGTACAGTACAGTAAGTATATATATATATATATATAGAGAGAGAGAGAGAGAGAGAGAGAGAGGGAGAGAGAGAGAGAGAGAAAGGGGGAGGAAGAAAGTAAATAATACCCTCACGGGAGAATCGATATCTCTCTATGAGCACACCGTCGCGCTGAGCTAAAGGATCCTGTCTATCCCGCAATATACGCTAAATTCTGTAAACTCTCCTTATCAATCTTGCACCTTCCTTGCTCGCGTACAAACGGACAGGACATGGCTGCGACAGACTTCCCAAATCCACCTTCGCTTTTATAGCCGTGGTCTCTCATCTTGATTGCACGTAGTAATTTACTATTACTACTCTAAAATATGAATTACATCTGACATGATCTACTACATGTAATAGAATGGTTAATAGTACATTTCCCTTTTTTTCGGAAATGACCTGTATGTATCTGTATGCAATCAATAAAAGAATCAAATACATTATCTTTAGTTACATTGATAATATTTATTTATGGTAAAACAGTGGAGAAATATCGCTGTTGCTTTCGTATAACTGCAGCGGACATACCTGAGTGGCCGCGATCTAATCCTGTTTACATAAAGTAAACCTGCTCCCGAGCAGGCTTACTCTTACGGATCTGTTGCTATGACAGCAAGTCCCAGATGAGCTTCGGAGAACCGAACGATCCAAGATCACGCGAAATCGTCAACATTCAAATCCGGCTAACTTACTTAGCGAGGTACAAAGAACAGGCCCCAGTTTGGCTTATTGGAGACGAGTCACAGCTCAGACCAACTCAGCCAGCAGCAGCTTTATTTGTGGATGGAAGTCGCAACACTGAGAGTGGATCACATGATGTTTAAGGTGTGTCATGTGACATGTTCAGTATTGTCACATGTCTAGATTGTCCCTGATATCATAACTGCTCAAACGCTGATTATATTTGAAGAATTCTTACTGATGGCAGCAAAGTTTGAATGGAGCTCTCTGTCTGTGCTGATTTGTCGCCCTCTGGAGGTCAAAGCACAAACTGCATGATGTCACTGTAACCACCACAGTGACAGGAAGTGTTTTTAAATGATGAAACATGTCAGTGATGCTGATAGTGTGTTCATCACAGACGCTCAGGCTTCATGTTGACATGAATCAAAGTGAAAGCAGAGAAACTGGAATGAATCAGGTGTTGTAGAAGATGGAGAAACAGGTTGGAGAGAGGATGCTGCTCCTTCTTTGAGATCAAACATGTCGTGTTGTTCACGTGCTGTCAGCGTGACGCAAAGAAACCATGGAAACAAAGTGTGAGTGAAATCAGTCCAAAGTAACAGAGTGAAGAGCAGCAGATGAAGCACAGAGGACACAAAAAGGAAGGAAAGAAGGAAACAAGGTCCGTCTGTGTCCTTTCAAACAAACAAACATCAGCGTCCAGGACTGAAACATGAATCCACATATTTATACACATATTTATTTAATGAGAATAAAACAAGAATATTTATAATCCATCAACAATAATCAGGCCTGGGATCCTCCTGGTTACAAACAGGGTCCAGGACTGGGACTCTCAGGTGGATCCTGCAGGGTCTGGTTCAGGAAAAGGTGGAGACCAACAGAAACAGTTTTAGTAGAAAGGTATGATTTCATTTATTTGAAGAGATCAGAGCATTATTCTGATTATTAAGCTTAAGTCAAATATACTAATGTGCACGGCGCCGTGACACTTAATGATCTGTTATTGTACATTTGTCACATGTGTGTATTTGTTGTTGTGTTGTTGCTGCCATGATGCATCACATGGGACCATCACACTACCACCACCATATGTGACTGTTGCTATGAGGCTCCTTTTCATTGATGCTGTGTTAGTTTCAGATGTAACAGGACTCAAAGCTGTCAGAAAGCTTTTGTCTCATCAGTCCACAGAGTCTTTCCCAAACGGGATCATCAACATGTTGTTGGACAGTGTGAGACCATCCTTTGTGTTCTTCTTGGTCTGCAGTGGTTTTCTCCTTGGACTCCATGGATTCTCTTTCTTATTGTTCAATGATGACCTTAACTGAGGCCTGCAGCTCTTTCATGTTGTTCTGGGCTCTTTGTGAGCTCCTGGATGTCGATGTGCTCTTGGAGTCATGTTGGTGCCACTGGCTCCTGGGAAGGTTCCCACTGTTCCACACTTTCAGCATTTGTGTCTAATGGCTCTCACCGTGGTTCAACAGAGTCCCAAAGCCTTAGAAATGGCTGTGAACCCTGTGCAGACTGACAGCTGTGACTCTGTCAGCTGATTGTGTAGATGGTGGCATTATGTGTTGCTGTTTGACATCTTTCAGCCTCTTTCTCACACGGGTTCTGTAGAAGTTGATGAGTCTGTTGATCCAACAGGTCTTCTAGTAATCAGGCTGAGTGTGTTTGTCAAACTCAGCTTTAGAAACAAATGTGCTTCATCACAGTTCATTCATGATTGAAGCAGAGGGGCAGTTACTTTTGCACACAGTTCAGGTAGGTTGGGATAATCTTTGTGCCTTAATCAATGACATCATCATTTATTTACTTGTGTTATCTTTGTCTAACAGGAACATTTGTGTGATAAAAACAGTCAGAAATGACTGAGTGAAAAGACTTTTTCACACCACTGTGTGTGATCGTTGCCCCTGGGAGAGTTCACTTATCTGCAATGAGAGGTGTGATCAACACGAGTGTCACATGACTCACAGCTGTGCATGCAGTGGCAAAAGGCTGAGTGTGCCATCAGTCTGTACTCAGTCCTCACTCTGAGCCTCACATCTTCCTGCTGCTTCATGAGAGCAGAGCTGAACTTCCTGCTGTGGGAGAGACGAGAGGATCCTGGTGCAAGAAGCACAAATGATGCAGTTTGTTTCCTGTTTTCACTCAAAGTGTCTAAAACCAGATTTTCATCCTGCCTGTTATTAAACATGATTTATTCATCACACTTTCTTCAAACTGTGAAGAATCAAAGTTAAAGTTCAAAGTTGGTCCTTTTCATTGATGCTGTGAACATGAATGTGTGTGAAAGGTGTACTTGTGTGTTATCACAGCTTCTTACCTGCAGCTCACAGACAAACATGTATTGGGTCTCAGCCTGGTCACCTGACAGAAACATGGTAGAAAAACATGAAAGTGTCATTTCTCTGAGTCACTGATTGAAACATCAGCTTGTATGAACTGTTCAGTCTGATGGATCCTCTGAAGTGTATCAGTGAGCTGTTGGAGTAAAGCTTAGTTAGACTTGGACCTGGTTGGTAGTCGTCATAGATCTGGACCACGGCTGGCTTCAGGTCGTCCACTGGGAGCTCCTGGATGATCTCTGTGGTTGATCGTGTGTCCTTTGATAACTGGACGAGACAGAAACAATCGCAGACACAGTTTGTACCAAAGATCATCATCTGGTGTCCCCACTGTGGACTTCTCTGACCTCCTCTAAGGACACCAGAACAGGATCTTCCTTTGGTTCAACACGACTCACCAGGAGGCCACGTTTGAGCTGTGAGGAGATGACATCATCACACTGATCACATGACGTGTTGGTAGAGTCTGGCTGTGTCCGAATTCAGGGGAAGGATGCTTAAAATGCCATATTCGGAGGCAATGACGTCACAGCAACGCGATGAGGACTGTCCGAATTCAAAGAGTACTCAAAATGTGGCGACAAATGCGTCCTACTTTGCCCTGAATTCTAAGGATGGTCCGATGTATCCTTCATGTCCTACTATATCCCAGGAGTCATTGCGGGTCATAGAGGAGATTTGTTTCTGATAACAATGGTGGTCGAAGCAGGAGAGGAAAACACTTTCAAATGTAAGTATATGAAAATCTGGTTGTACAAAAGTTAAATTGTTATAGCGGTCGTTTTGTTAAGCTTTGGGCATCTGCATAGACATGTTTCTTTTCTTTAAAATAACCGTAAACCAGCTTGTATCGGGGGTCCCGCGATTTTTCATGTATTGCCGCTTACATACAGCTAATTTTGATTTTTTCGAATTGGTGATATGTTGTGGGGAACAAAGACCAAACGGCTTAATTTATTAAAACGAGGAGAAAACGATCACCTCTTCACTGGGGTGAAGAATTGGGCCGCTACGGCGTGGATATACAAGAATAAATCAATGTACACATCATATTCGTATGAGTACGGTCCTATTAACCTTCATGCTCTACAGCAGCGGTCCCCAACCTTTTTGCGCCACAGACCGGTTTATGTCAGACACGGAGCCTTTAAGGTATCGCGGATAAATACAACCACATAAAATGATCCGACCAAGACAAAAACTGTGGTATTTTGTAAATATAATAATAAACGTGAATGTACTGTGTAACTGTGTAACTTTATTAGCAGCGTCCTCCTGAAAATGCGCCAATATTGACAGTAACATCCTCCTCTCTGCCGCTTAATGCTCTCTGGTCGCTATGGTAACGTGTAAATATTTCTTTCAAAATAAGACACACAACTACAACACAGGAAAAGACCCAGGGAAACCGAGTTAACGATAAAACCCCTGAAAACCATAAATTTCACACCGGAGCCTTAACTCTCGTGGCCCGGTACCAAATGACTCACGGACCGCTGCTGTACAGAACCTGTGATGTCCAGACGGTGTTCCTCTGGTGTTCTGCTGTGACAACCTTTGGGCTTAGGGATTAACATAGTTGCCATGGTGTCCTTTCTTCTCTTATTTGTTGTGTGTGATCAGGACAATTCTGGAGAACATGGGCCTGCAGGGGAAAGTCACCCCCTTGCAGGCCAGAAGACATGAGATAACTTTAAAGAATACAAAGTACATATGTGTGTTATCAAGAAGATAATTCTTAAGAACACAAGTTAATAAATGTGCAATTACTAAGAGTTGTTGTGGTGTTTTTTTTTGCCTGCTGTCATTTTTGATTTCCTCTGCCTTTAGGATTGCAAGTATCCAGGCTCAGGAGAGGGGGTCAGTGGGAAGCCCACTGCTGCTACTTGGCCCTGGTTTGCCCTCATGGATGAGGTGATAGGACAGATGCCTTCCATTAAGCCTCCTGTCCTAATGTCCTCTCTCCCTGAGGACACTCCAGGGCCAAGCGCAGCAGTGGGTGACCAAAACGACAGCGATGACGAAGCGGCTCAGCCACCTACGACAGGGAGAAAGAGGAAAAGAGACAGGGATGATGAGCTGCTAGACCTCATCACAGAGGACATGAGGCAGCAAAGAGGGGCTGAGGAGAGGAGAGCAGGGAGAGGATGGACAGACTGTTTTCACTTCTAGAAAGATTAGTTCCCAAATGAGTTATGTATTGAGAAATGTATTTATTTGAATATATTTGTTACATTGTTATATGTGTTGCATTAGTTTAAAGGTTTTATGTTATTAATAAATTGATTCAAACAAACAGTAATTGTCACTGAACTCAATTTGATTTACAGGCATTTGTAACACGTATGAACACAACGCTAACTTTGAACAATATTACTTGGATATTTATTTGATAGCAATAAAGTAAATAACAATAACAATTAAACAATAATATTTCAAATACACAGTATGTAAAGATGAAAAAACAACATTTTCAGTTGTTCACACAGGATTAACCTGAGTGACCTGTTCCTGGACCGTTTCTTTAACAACTGTAATAGATTACAGGAAGTCTCTGGCAGTGTTGCTGAATCTGCCCGAGCAAGATCAGACATGGATGAGCTGCTGCAACTGAGACCTGCGCTTTGTCTTTTCTGGTCAGCGAGTGGAGAATCACACAGGGTGGTCTGCAAAGAGCTTTAGGATGCTTCCTCCCACTGTCCACTGCATCGTCCATCCACAGGGTTTGCAGGGCTCACTCATGGCTGCCACACCACTAAGATGTTTACAGAGATATGCAAGCAGGAGATGGTGGATGCTATATTATTAGTATTGTGGTGGACCACTAGAGGGCTCCACTCACACCCAGTGTTGAGGAAGTGTGTTCCTCTGTTTTGTGGCGCGATATGAGCAGTTGATGCGAGAGACTAATAAAGAAGGAGTGAGAACTGAGAGCTCTGTGTCGTTGATGCTTACCTCCACATTGGTGACCCCTGACTCGAGCATGCAACGGGCCGCAGATAACGCAGACTCCGCTATGGATGCATCAGCGGCCGCCGGTCCTCCGCCTCCTGTTGCAGCTACGCTCGCTGTGGCGCTGAAACTGCCGGACTTTTGGCTCCATGACCCCCCGTCATGGTTCGTACACGTGGAGGCTGAGTTCGCCCTTCGCGGCATCTCGGCTAACGACACGAAGTATCACCATGTGGTGGCCTCGCTCGACCCGCTGGCCACCCGTCGCAGTATAATACTTGTTACTCTGTAGCAGACAACAGTTTGATAAAGTGCTATGTAAAAAACAAACAAAAGATTAGATTCTATACATTTCAAAGATATTTAGTTTATATATTTTATATGATACAGTACATGTGTAAGAATGACCGATGTTGTGCCAAAAAATGATCGTCTGCCAAAAACTGATTTCCGGTTTTTGCCCTAAACTGATTGCTCGTATTTAACCTGCTATGAATAACTTGTTGGTCTATAATACGTGAAACATGTCAAATGTGTCCCTCATTAATGATATCAAGTCACTCTGAGCCACCAGCAACATTCCTGTAACAAGGTAGAAGCTGCAATCAGTTTTTGGCAGTGACTTTTATATATCCTTTATTTATCCAGTTCCCAAACAATCTTGTTGACATTAGAAATTTATTTTTTTAAGAGTAATCTGGCCAAGAGGACAGCAGACAGCGCAACAAATATATCAGTTGTACCTACATTATAACCAGAGTTATAAAGATACTTGAACAACAGGTAATTATTGTATATATAAAACCCCTTAGTAAACCATGTTCACCGAAGTCTATTTACCAACATACATAAAGATATTACACATATTGCACTCGGAAACATTGGAAATCAGTTTTGGCAGGCGAACACTTTTTTGGCACAACGCCAGCGATATTTCAATTATCCGTGTAATTAGCTAAGTAATTCCTAAATGCCTGTAGATTAATGTAAATTATTTTACCTGGATATGTTTGTCTCTGATGAGCCTAAGGTACAAAACGTGCGGGCGACGACGATAAGGTTTTTCTAGCTCCCCGAGAAATAAAATTGTCCAAACAACGGAGCAACATTTCTGGGTCCATTTTAAAGTTTTCGCGCTGTGGCGCTAGCGATCGGGAAAAACACGCAAGTAAGGGCGGAGTTGAAGGCTAGGAGGCTGTCCACAGCCCATCTGTTATGTTGGATACTCATTGTTTGTTCAATAAAGTTTCTATGGAGAAAAAAAGGGGGGCTGTCCACAGCCTCTCACTTCCTGACTACCCGTCTGTCTAAGGACACTACCTTGTGACGTAGGTAGGTAGTGTCCTTATGAGCATCCTTCCCCTGAATTCGGACACAGCCTCTGTCTAATTACTCACACTGTGGGGAACATCCAGGACCACCATGTTTGTAGTTTTCTCCTTCCCACTGTAGCTGTGTTTGAACAGTGTGTGCACACATGCTCTTCATCACCCACAGTGACTCCACGCTGGTACAGACTCTCCTCTAACCTGTCACATACTTACAGGGATGTATTTCCACAGTCAGTCTGGCTCTGGCAGACTCACCTGTGGGCTCCACCTCTGTGTGGACTTTCACACTGAGAGTGGGGACATCAGCAGGTGCTGGGATGTTGTAGGTGCACAAATCTGGGAAACAAACAGAACCAATCACAGCTCAGTGCAGCCTGCTGTCACTTTTCTACACCGTGACACTTTTATATTTATATCTCTATATTTATCTCTTTATCTTCATATTTTTCATCAATATCTGTGTTTCTCATTTTCTATCAGTGCCTGATGTTTGTTGTGTGTTTGCTGCTCCGACAGCTCAGTTTCCCTCTGGGATGAAGAAAGTTTCTCTGATTCTCATGTAGACACAAAGTGACTTTATTGATTTTTAATTTAGTGTAAACAGAATTGTACTGTGTGCAGTTCTTACTGTCAGCTCTAATGTTGTCTATGAAAACACATTTATTACATGTGAAAATGCTTCTTTAGCGTTTTATAAGTACAAAGAAACAAAGAAAGCCTGTTTGACACCAACCAGGACCTGGTCACATGATGCTGTCACTGAGCTGCACTGAAGCACATGCAGCTTCACCTCCAGCCTGTATTTTCCTGACACGTCCTGCAGCGCCTCCTCCTGGTGGAGCAGTTTGTTACCCTGATCAAATGTCAGCTGACTGCTGGAGCCTGAACTGTCCCTGTGCTCCACCCTTCAGGACTGAACACCAGAGTGGAGCAGAGAGCCTGAAGAGCCTCCACTGTGTCCTACAGGATGGATTCATGTTGACATGAAGTTCAAACTGCCTGTGTCACTTCAACACACTCTCACAAAGAGTTTCTAAGCTTCATTTCCTGGTTAAATAAAGGTTAAACAGGTTAAATATGTTTAACAGAGACGATCTCAGAGAAACAAAGTAGAGAAATCACAGGTAGAAACTTACAGACTGCAGCTGAGCTGTTATTTACAGGCTGTTACGTGTAGTTGGTGCACAGAAGGCTGTTCTGTTAAAACAACACATTTTTAGACCAAAGTCAATTTCATCTTGTAAATAAAGAATAAAAACATCCCTGCCTGCTAAAACAAGTCTGCATATCTGAGAGAAAAGCAACAACATGAAAGCTTCAGGATTATTTCTTCTGATTTGGTCCAAGACTGTAGATGAACTCAAAGATCAGCTTCATGCTGTTCGGGTGGTGTCATACCTGGGTGGAGGAGAAGCCTCCGTAATAGTTCTGCTGCCCAGTCAGCCACCTGATAATACCAGAGGCATATCCCAGATCCTCAGCAGTCGGGGAGGCGCTGAGTTTGGCCAACAGCACATAAGAACTGATCTCCACTGACAGGGAGGCTGATGTTTCTGCTGCTGTCTGAGACCAGCAGAGGAAACCTCCTACAAACACAATAACAGTCACAGTGATGCTAATAAAGCCTGAATGATGTCCTGCTAAAGGATGACTCACCTTCCCTCACTGCACCTGTGTCTAAGTGCTGCAGAAGGTGACGCGGGTCTCCACGTCTCCTGCAGGTGAACACAGAGGCCAGCAGAGCTTTAGCTGCTGCTCAGGTCACTGAGAGACTCCTGAGACAAGCCAGGCTCTGGATCATCACAGGATCCTTTAAAAGATCACAACAAACAACTTTAATGGACAAACAGAAATATTCTTTCATTAAACCCAGTGTGAGAACAAAAGCAGGCAGAGTTCCTGATTCAGTGACTCAAACAACAAAGACAAAACTCCAAAACACAAACTTAACAACGTGGTGTTTGCTGTACAGCGAGGAATGCCCAGACCTCTACATTGGAGAGACCAAACAGCCACTTCACAAGCGCACAACATAGAAGAGCCACCTCCACAGGACAAGACTCAGCTGTCCATCTGCATCTAAAGGGCACAATGAGCTCACCCGAAACCCTGGCTGATTAGGTCCCACACCCGTTTTTTTTTATTTTTTAAAGTATTTGTTTGAAATTAGTATTCATAAAAAACACATTATTTGTGCCTTTCTGAATACCGTATTCGGGTTCGGCTCTACTCCTAGTTGGGATTATTGTCCTTTGCTGATGCATGCATTGTACAGCCATGAGGAGCCTTAATAATGCAGCTGCATTATTTATCCACCATAACAGAGGTTAGTGTTCAGCTCTGTCACCACTCTGGCCACATGTTGCCACACTTGTACTTCCAGCTCTGAGCTGCTGCTGCTGAACACGTTACTTTTGTAATTATGTCTCCAAGCAGCATCACAGCTTTCAAAGAAGAAAAAAGCATTATTTCCTGATAATGTCTGATGTGCTTGTACAAGATGTAAAGACTGGTAGTTTGAGGAAATCCTTTCAGAAACATATTTGCTTGCACAGAGCAGTGAGCCTTCTTGGTTTCCTTGTAGATTAAAAACAGGATTGGAGTGATGAGGTACACGGTGCTGCACGGCTGTCTATGGGACGACCTGTACATCAGAACCACATCAGCCCAGACCCAGACATCTACCAGCACAAGTACAGAGCCTTTATCTCACATGTCTGAGCATTCGTTCACCTTCATCTGTTTGTTCTTATTGACGACTCTTCATCCAGTCCACCTCAAACACAGTGGGTGTGTTGATGAGAATGGGAGTTACCTTATGGAGCTGTTATTGCAGTAAAACTGTTTGTGTGTATTTCAGTCCATATGAATTCACTGAGCTCTGTGTGGAGATCCTTGTGTACATATTGAAACCTGTCTGTTCTCACTCAGCCAGGCTTTACAATCAGCTGTTTTTGTTTTTAATACGTGACCTTTGCTAAAGTTCATCCAAAGGTGCAAATGATGTGTGACAGGATGTAAAGATGTGTTTGCAGAGTTGTCTGTACTTTACTTTCTCAACCTTTGGAAACATCCTCTATAGACTTAACCCGTTTCATCTTTAAAACTTAGGCCTGGTTTCTTCGCCCCCTTTAACGGGTAGCGCACTGTGTTTGGGCAATTTACATAATATAGAAATCCTGCAACAATTCCTAAAGTCACTCTCATCACTTTTACGCTCCCATTATAACCTGTGTCTAACAAGCTTTTGATCTTCTTTGCAATGTAAACAACTAGGTGTCTTTGTGCTCTGTTCTTCTCCTTTCTCTGGTTGGTTCCATTCGGTCTCGGGCTTCCAGGATTCTCGCCACCCCTGTGGTCGCTGTGGTCAGCTTGGTCCTGGACATTGTTACTGACATAAAGCTGCTCTCTGCAGCCATGTTTGACCTTTGTAGGACTACAGTAATGGAGGATTTGGAGGCTGAACTCGGCTCTGTAACACTTTTTGTAGTGAACTGATGAAAGCTGTGTCTCAGATGGATGTTAGTCCAACACATCAGACACGACCTCTGCAGCTCTCAGTTGATGTGCACATGAATGATTTGTGTTTCCTCTGCAGGTAGAAAGTGTGTGTGAGCTGAATTGAGCAGCATGGATCAGTGTGAGGACAGAGAGGAGGGAGTCCCTCCCTCTAAAAGCACTCTGTGTGGGGAACATGAGAGCCAGACCAAAGCTCAGAGGTGAGATGACCATCTCTAACTGTCCATGACTCTTCTCCATGTCACAGCTCAGCACTCACATCACTGCTCCATCATTATTCACAGGAACCCACCTGGACCTCCACCCAGCTCTGTGTCCTGTAAGAGTGAAACGTCTAGAGGTTTCCTCATTGATTTTAAAGTGTCTGCTGCACAGAGGTGAGTAAGATGAACTCTCTGATTTAAATGATTTTGGTGTTTCCTGGTTTCTAAAATGCATCTCTGTAGGAGAGCAGTGTCTCCAAGCACACACAGGCTCAGCTGTAACTGTTATTTTATCTAGTTTAAGACACATTTGGACACAATTGGCTGTTTTTAACTATTTATTTTTATCAGAGGTGTAAATTTAGAGCTCACACATCTGGATCCTAAACTATGATAGAAACAGCTGCTAGCAGTGGCTAGTTTGACTTTAGCCTGGTGGCTAAGCTAGCAGAAACATGCCAGCTGTGCTCTGTGAGGATGATACGCTGCTCTAGAAAGCAAACAAAGGTTTGCAGAGCTTAAAGAAAAAAGCTTCATAGACGTGATGCACACACAGTCTAAAACATTGGCTCGCTCAGCACAGCCCTCCAGGACACAGCTGTGTGGCTCCGCCCACCTGTCCTCACCCTCCTCTTGCTCCACGCCACACAACAATGGTCCTGGGCTGAAGTGGTCGTCCCCAGTCAGAAGAAGGACTCAGAGCTGTTTCTGAACCACACCACAGGACATGTTTGCAGACTCCTTAGCCTTAGCACCTGACTCCAGATACAGAGCTGCTAACACAGGTTTTATTGACACTTTTAATCTGTTTGTAAAATCATTCCTCTCTTTTGGAAACCAACATCCCAACTGCTTAGGAAGTCAAATCCTAACAGCTTTTGTGCATTCACTTGATTTTGCATTAGATAATATGCAATGCATAGATATTAGTGTCACTGAGCACTGTTTTATGTCTGTTTGATGTCCCAGACAACAAGGAACGAGCCCAAACCTACATACACATGTACTTTTAACTACTCCAGTGCAGCTGAACTCACAGTATCGAGAACCACCGTCACTTGGACTCCTTCAACACAATACCTGGGGAGCCATGTTCTAACCTGAATTGAAATTAAAATAAATACATTAACAATTGATTCTGTTTTGCAGTGTGAGTCAGTAAGTGACTGGCTGCTCCAGCCAATAATGCGATTCACATTTGTATATGCGCAGCTAATCAACGTCGTTGACAGGCTATGACAGCGTCCTTATGTGCCAACACCGGTGTTTTAGCTAGCAAAGCGGCGTGGCTGATGTGGAGTGAAGCCACGTTAATGACAACGTTTACAATCATTGGAGATGTGAGCAGGACAGACGGAACAACTGACGGGAAAAGTGTGGACTTTATACCGGTTTTTAAATTGTGTTGATCGGCCACGTAAAACCAGAGTTATGATAAAAATATCTGCAATGTTTGTTTTTCCTGAATACTATCGTTGTTTATATTTACTGCGGGAAGAAACAGTAAAAACAGCGTTTTATAAGGAAAACGCTCGAAAGCACTCTCCGCCTGTGAGCAAAAACAAAACCAAAAAACCCCCCACCCTTTCCTATTGGTCGAAAAATGTACCATGTCGACCAATTAAAAAATGATATGGCAACATGGCATCTAGTTGTTTAGGAAGGGGGGAAGTTTTAGGAGTGACGGCGGTGTTCTGAGATGTGAGAGATTTGAGACGTTTAGCGTGTTTGGAGTCTAAAGTTAGTGTGTTGTTGTCAGGCGTGTCATGTGTGGAGGCGAGGAAGAGATGACCCAAACGCTGGACTCACGGTGCAGGATAATGGTGTTTTATTGTAGGTAGGCTGGATGAACAGAACATGAACTGAAATGACTGACTGGGTGACTGGACTGAACTGAACATACATGCGGAGAGACGACATCAACATCAATGACACAACACTGGACTGGTGGAACTGAGGAATATAAATACACATACAATAGTGATTAGAAACCGGTGAGTACACAGCTGAACATAATGAACTAATGATAAAAGGGAAGAGGACTGAACATAATGCACACAGACCAAGGCTAACACAATAAAACAAGAAGTGGAACAGGCAGAAGATAAACAGTGAACGTGAACTGAAAATACTGGGTCAACGACCCAGAAACCCTGACAGTTGTCTTGTGTAGTTAGTGTGTAGTGTAGTCAATAGTTTTGTTGTGTGTGTCAGAACAATGAGGCGACTGCTGAGTGTTACAGGTGTTACAGGAGTGATACATCTCCTGTTGTCAGGCCTGCAGGTATCAGGCTGTTGTTCTCCTTTATCTCATAGTGGACAGAAATTATTTTTTGGAGTCGCACAAATAATTTGTGTGACATCAGATTTGATGCAGAACAGCTGATTGTTCTGTAAATATTTAGCCATGACGTGTTTATTTAAAAAATGCCTTGGCTGCATTTTTATGTAAACAGCTGCAAAAAACTTTGTTTTACTTTTTTGAAGAAGTAACTATATAATTAATTGCCCAGCATTGGTCATTATTTACTAATTTTTGCAGACAGAGAGTTACAGGACTCTCTCCCAGACCACAGACTCAGACTCAGACTCATAATACAAGTCAGAGCTTTATATAAAATAAAAAGAAAGTTGTGTTTTCAAAATTGGATTTCAAGTTATTTTTCCTTCCAATAGTGTTAACATACTACACAGGTCATGAGTGGGATAAAGCAGTTAATTAAAAGTAGTCTAACATAAATGTAAATGCTGTAATTTGATTATTTTAATAAACCATGTAACTTGGATGGATTCGACGCTGGAGTGACCACAGTGCACATGTCTGATGTTGCTCACAGTGGTCCAAGGGACACTCAGGGAGTTTGTGTGTTCGCTCAGACACATGAAACATTAGAGGGAACATTGCTGAGGAGACTCTGACAGATTTAGGATTATTTAATGAAGCTTCTTCCCGAGTCCTGCAGGATGTTTATGAATCTGGACATTTTGTCTGTATTTAATTCATCACTTCTGACTGGTTCGGTCCCTGTTTATTTGGAATAAACAATAATAATATTCAACAAGAAACTGGATCAATTTGAATGATACTGAGATATTAGAAATGAGTGAAACTGCATTGATCAGAACTGCAGCTGAAGAAATATCGGTTAGCCTGGATCAGCTCCTTCAGGGAGAACTTGTTGCTGACACAGATCAGGATCAAACTAAATCTAAGTGGACGGGAGACAGATTTCTTTCTGTTTTTGTCTATCCTTGGATTGTGAGTCATAAATTAATCTGCTCTGGAAATTGTGTGTATATTTCTGTGTCTTCTATTTGCCATAAACCAACAGACTGAAGTGTTTGATGTTGTCACACTCGTCTTTTATTTGAAGGATTCCAGTTACAAACTGCTCCTGCAAATCTAGACTCTGGTCCCAGCTCTCTGTGAATGATTCACATATTTATCCCTGTTATATGTATTTATACATGTCTCTCGCTCACATTCTGCTGTGGCTGCTGTGGAAACTGAATCACCCGGAGGAACCCACCCGAGGGAGAAATCAAGTTTCACCTAATAGAATCTAAATCTATCTAATGATTGAGTCCATGTGTTTGGTATCTGAGCTGTAACCAGCTTCATCTGCAGCCTTCTCTTCCACTGACCCAGAGGAATTCCTTTATCCTATAAAACATGTGGAACATTTAAACTGGTGCTGCTCCCAGTAGGACCATCAATATTCCTGCACACTGTAAATGACTGGACTAGTTTGGAGTTTCCTTCTCCTCATGCTCAGCCTGCAAACCAGTTTTTCTTTGAGATGAAGGAGATATTTGAAATCTTCATCAGCTTCTATGGCCGCAGCAAATGAAAAGCACATTTTTCTAACAGGATCTGTGGAAGACCTGCTGAACCTGGTCTGCAGACGGTCCCATTCATTTTAAAGTGCAGCCTGTGTCTGCTGCAGAGCGCTGAGCTGTTAGTAACATGAACTCTTTAACTGCTTGATGTTGTTGGATAGAAACTGCAAACACGTCGTTCCCTCAATCCCAGTGAAACTGTCTCTTTAAAACAAGCCTTTGGTTTGGAAACAG
Organism: Pelmatolapia mariae; assembly: GCF_036321145.2. Taxonomy (NCBI): domain Eukaryota; kingdom Metazoa; phylum Chordata; class Actinopteri; order Cichliformes; family Cichlidae; genus Pelmatolapia; species Pelmatolapia mariae. The sequence continues at coordinate 11,114,729 of NC_086229.1, forward strand.
CTGAAAATCCACTTCAGCAAACAGGAAGTGAAACATTTAAAAACATTTGATTCTAACATGAATTAAAGCAGAAACCGACTGAAATCCAACAAACAAAGTAACTCAGAATAGAAAGATAGTGTTGCTTTGTACAGAGGGTTAGGAGGAGGGGTTCAAAACTAAACATCATTTCACAGAGTTCACAAATAAACTCACGTTTTTATCTTTGAAGATCATCATAAAGTAGAATTGATGGTCCAGCAGACAACAGCAGGAGGTTTGAGCCCTTCTGATGCAGCAGAAACAGGATTTGGAGGAAGATGTTAATAGATTAGAAAGAATTGTAGACTGTGAATCAATGCAAGTCTTTCTAGATAGACAGATCTTTAATAATCCCTCAGGTAGGTTCCTCTGGGACAGTCACAGATAGAGACTCCAATTCTGACGTCCTTTGAAAGTTTTCATCACTCGTCATGTACACAGATGTTAATTCTACATATTCCTAGTACTGAACTCTAAATCAATATGAAGAAAATGCTCCTACTAATCTGCATATATGTTGATATCAAATCCTTTTCCAGCACATGGATAAATCTCTATAAATCTTTCAGTCTGATCAGAATGGGCACAGTGTTGTTATTGCAGCACTCCCTGATGTTTGAAAAGCTAAATGTCCATTTTAAAGTGCTCGTGTGTAGGATTGTGTTTCCTTCCTTTGTGCAGTTCTTACAGTAAACATGTTTGAATGTTTCCTGTTCCCCTGATGCTTCTTCCTGTTGGATAAAGTTGGTTTGAATAACATGTTCTTATAGGTTTCAATGAACTTCAAACTGGGATCCACTTACAAAACTGTCTCATTTTATTGGAACGATCCACATTTGCATCCATTCACGGTACATTTGACATCTGAACACGTTTGTACACATGATGAAAGCACAGATGGTGTTTGTGTGTCCTTCTTAAACTTAGTGTGAATGTTTCATCATGTAGAACTACTTAGAACAAAGTCTTTGGGAACATTTGGAGAACACGTTTAGGAAAGTAACATCCTGGTAGAACATTTTCTTAAAGCAAAGCAGAGCTGCAACATGACTGTGAGGATTCACAATAATAAAGTCAGAATACTTTATTATTATGAAGACTAAAGTGCACCTTAATGCTGCCAATGAATACACATGTTCTTTGTGAAAGCATGAGCACAGCTGACATGCACCACACTGACCCCACTCGCCCCATTTCTTCATCCACTTCTTGCTCTTGTGCTTGAAATGAGACGCAGACGCAGCAAAAGTCAGAGGCTCTAAAATCCACAAAAAGGGGGCTTGTTAGATCAGGATATTGATGTGATCCATAGAAAACATGGATAATACACCACTTTATTTGAAGACATCTGTAGCACTGCCTCAGGATGTTTCCACAGACTCACAAAGGTCAGCAGCACATGTAGTTGGGACGATTCTTCAGTCGCACAAACTACACAATGATTTTCCTCCAATTAGGACTTTTCACTTGCAGAAATGGTCCTGTGTGATTTCTAGGTTGTGAAGGGCCTTTCAGAAAGGTACGATTTAAACCAGCCAAGAGCACTACCCTTAATGCCTACCATAAGTTCTAGCCTTGTTAAAAGGATATTGTGGTCCACTAAATCAAACACTGAGGACAAATCCAATAAAACTTAAACCCCTGAGCGCCCTGAATCAGCGATTAAAAGGAAAACTGAAGACTCTCGACAATGTCGTTTCTATACTATGACGGCATTTGAACCCAGACTGCAATGTGATGCTCAGTGATGCTATTCGCATCTAGATAGGCCTGTAGTTGCAAAAGGATTATTTTCTCTAAAATTTTAGCCAAGAAAGAATGTTTGGAAATCGGCCTATAGTTTTGCAGGGTCATTTTGGTCAAGGCTACTTTCTTTAAGAACAGGTTGCACTACCGCATGTTTAAAAGTGGTTGGGACACAACCCGAAAGCAATGATAAGTTAATTAAGGATAGAATACTAGGCCCAATGACATTAAAACCCTCCTTGATGATGCGAGGTGAGAGGATGTCATGTACAGAGTTTGAATTTTTCAGATGCTCAGTTATCCCCTTCAGGGTAGAGAGTGACACCGGCTCAAACCGCTGGAAGGATGAGGTGTATCCCGAAGCAGAAATTTGATTAAACACAGGAGAAAGTGGAACTCTAAGAGAACGATTTGTTTTTCTGTAAAGTGTTTTAAAAAGTGTTCGCAGAGAGCCGAGGAAGCCACTCTCAGAACAACAGGGCGAGGATTAACCACTGAGTTAAAGGTTTTAAATAACATACGAGGATTATGACTATTAGCTGTAATAATAGCTGACATAAAAGCTGCTTTAGCCATCTTAACAGACTTCTGATATCTCAAACGGCTCATACATAGGATGTCAAAGGACAATCCCATTAAAAAAGAAATCAAACATTTGGATTTATTTTAATGAGCTCAGACTTGTTGAAAATGCAGAGGAGCTGGTTGTGAACTGAGCTTCAGAGAAACAACTCAGCACAGGGACACTGAGGCACCATGATCAACCATAAACCCAGGATAAAGAGTTTGAGTGAATGTGGTGTTGAAGGTGTGGAGGTGGATCAGAGTGTCAGAGGAGACTCTGAAAAAGGACAGAGTGCCAGCAGGACAGTCCACATACACTGCTACTCTGTTAGAGACAGAGGAGGAGGAGGAGGAGGAGGAGGAGGAGATGGGTGTTTCTCTGTTATTGTGCCAGATACAATGAGGACCAACATCAGTGCAGCTCAGACTCCAGGACTGATCATTGCGTCCAAACCAACAGTCATAACTGTCTCCTTTCCTTCTGATGCTTCTGTAACTCACTGATATACAAACCAGTCCTCTCCACTCGACCTCCCAGTAACAGCGACCAGTCAGACCATTTCTACACAGCAGCTGTTCATAAACATCAAATCTGTCTGGATGATCAGGATATGACTGAACCTCCTCCACATGTGTCACCTTCCTGTTGTTGTCAGACAGTTGGAGGTTTGTGTTCACTGTGTTTGTGTCGATTGTGAGTTGACAGGAATCTGATGGAGAGAACAAACACAATCCAGCTGCAGTTATTGATCCATCATCTGTTCATTGATTGACACTTTGATGATGACTCCTGACATGATGAAGATGGTTGAATGTGTGCTGCTTTGTTTTCATGAATCCCATTAAAAACACACTTACACTTCCTCAGACCTGGTCTCAACCATCGGACTCCAGCAGGCTCCACCCTGAAAGGAGGAGGGGTCAGAGCAGTCAGCATGCACACATGGACATTACATGGCTCTCATACACACACTGTTACACACTGAGCTCAAAGCTCGGCTCCACTGTTTTATTCAAAGAAATCTACATTTATTTATCAGCACATTTAAAAACAGCTTGAGCCAAAGTGCTGCACAGAGTAGAGATAAAATAGGAAACATACACAGTAATTACTATAAAGACTCGTCAGAATTGAAAGCTACAGAGTACAAATGTGTTTCCAACTGGGTTTTAAAAATGTCGAGTGTTGGTGACGACCTGATGTGAAGGGCGACTGTTCCAGAGTTTGGCTGCAGCCATCGATAAAGCTCACCTCTGTTTTTACGGCTAGTTCTGGTCAGAAGCTGCTTATCTGCAGACCTGAGGGCTCGACTTGGATTATATTTGTTAAAGAGAGATAAGATGGAGCCAATCCACTCAGAGATTTAAAGACAAACAACAACGTACTGGTAACCAGTGGAAAAAGCTGGGAAAAGCTGGTGATGGGTCATCTAGTACAGAGCCACCGCTGGAACAAGACAATTCTACTACAACAACAAAAAGCACCAAGCAGAGCTCTTTGACCTCATGCAGGAGATCAAACTATGATCTTGAGATCATAGTTTGAGAGAGAACTGTGACAGCGCCGTTCCTTCACTTGACCTCAGTCGCTCTCGTCTGCTCCCTCGTAACACTGCTCTTTATTGAGGTTACATGAATATGCATAAGTTCATTAACATGTGACGTCTTACACAGGTATGAACAAAGAGTTCCAGTCTGTGCATAGTGTAGGTAAATGGTAAATGGCCTGCATTTGTATAGCGCTTTTCTAGTCCATAGGACCCCAAAGCGCTTTACACTACATTCAGTCATTCACCCATTCACACACACATTCACACACTGGTGATAGCAAGCTACATTGTAGCCACAGCTGCCCTGGGGCGCACTGACAGAGGCGTGTGTGTGTGTGTGTGTGTGTGTGTGTGTGTGTTCCAGATGTGACCCTGTGACCCCAAAGCTGGTGCTAAGAGTCCAGCGGCCCCCCTAACAAAGGGCTCTTATACTTAACCAGATACACAGTAGGTGTCCTCCTAAACCATAAATCAGTAAGAGAAGGTACGACCTCTCTCATGACCCCAAGTTGTGTGTGCATGCCAGAGCACTCTGGAAGTCTTTACAGACTACTAAGGATCAAACCTCTATCATTATGCAATCGATTATAAAACTCTAAGCATATATGAGTAAATATTTCTAAGCATAAATGACAATCAACAATATAAACCTTACAGCTGGTTTTAATAACAGAATTTATTTGTTTCTCTAAATAATAAAGAGCTATTGAGAAACACTCCTAAATATTAAGTTCTGGACTTTTCCAGTGAGCCAAGGTCAACATTATCTGCTAATGCTAAAGAGGCTGCCGTTATTGACTAATGCTAATTTGATGCGAGTTAGTCATTTGCATTATAACGATGTGAGGAGTTAATGCGACGTATGCTGCCATTAGCGGCTAATTCTAATTAGGGGTGAATAATTATTACCAGCTAATGCTAATATCGTTTTCTCTTCCCTTTTAACAATGTGAGCAGCTAATGCTAGGTAGCCGGATGCTAGCAGCTAATGCTAATTTGACATGAATTAGCATTTTATTAGTGAGGAGGTAATGCTAAGTAGACTGCCATTAGCGGCTAAGGCTAATTTTAGGAGAATAGGAATTGGCAGCTAATGCTAATACCATATTTTCTAATTTGACATGAATAAGGATCATCCGTTTATGCTAACTCTTTCCCCTTGCATTATAACAATATGAGCAGCCAATGGTAAGAAGGCTGCTGTTATTAGCTAATGCTAATTTGATGCGAGTTAGCATTACCCGATAATGCTAACACTTTTCCCTTCCCTTTTAACAATTTGATCAGCTAGTGCCAGGTAGGCTGATGCTAACAGCTAATGCTAATTTAATGTGAATTAGCATTATCCGCTTATGCTAACAATGTTTTTCTTACTTTTTAACAGTACGGGTAGCTAATGTGAACACTTTTTTATTCAATTTTAACTTTTCCCCTGCGATGTGAAGAGAATGCTAAATAGGACCCCATTAGTGGCTAATTCTAATTTAAGATGAAAGAGCATTAGAAGCTAATGCTAATACCATATTTTCTTACTTTAAATCAATATCAGTAGTTGATGCTAGGTATGTAGCCACTATTCGCTAGTGCTATTTAGGTGGATTAGCATTATACACTAATGCGAACAATGTTTTTGCCAACTCTTTTCCCTTGCATTACAACAATATGAGCAGTTCATGCTAAGAAGGCTGCCATTATAAGGTAATGCTAATTTGATGGTTGTTAGCATTATGCGCTACTGCTAGTAATGTTTTATCTTATTTTTTATTACATTTCAACAATAGCAACAGCTAATGCTAACATTACTTTTATTTCAGTTAAGTGGCTAACGCTAATTTTAGGTGAATAAGCAACTAATGCTAATACCATATTCTCTTGATTTTCCAACAATGTGAACAGCTAATGCTAAGCAGTTTGCCGTTATTAGCTAATACTAATTTATCCGCTAATGTTAACAATTATTTTTCTTACATTTTAACAATATGAGTAGCTAATGCTTATACTATTTTTCCTTCCATTTTAACAATGTGATGTGTGTTACTGTTAATAACTATTGCTAATTTGATGTGAATTAGCATTATCAAATAATGCTAACTATTTTCCTTTACATTATAACGATGTGAGGAGTTAATGCTTAGTAGACTGCTATTACTAGCTAATGCTAATTGGATGTGAATTAATTAGCCGTTATTAACTCTAATTTAATGCTAAGTCTTTTCCCTTGCATTATAACAATGTGAGCAGCTAATGCTAAGAAGCATGCTGTTATTAGCTAATACTAAGGTGAATTAGCAATATGCGCTTATGCTAACAATGTTTTTTCTTACTTTTTAACAATATGCCATTAGTGGCTAATTCTAATTTGAGATGAAAAAGCATTAACAGCTAATGCTCATACTGTTTGCTTTGTAACAATCACAGCAGGTAATGATACGAAGTCTACCGTTATTAACTAATGCTAATTTGATGTGAATTACCATTATCCAGTAATGGCAACTCTATTCCCCTGCATTATAATGATGTGAGGAGTTAATGCTAAGTAGGCTGCCATTAGGGGCCAACTAATTTGGGGTGAATAATTATTAGCAGCTAATGCTAATACCGTTTTCTCTTTCCTTATAACAATATGAGCAGCTAATGCTAATTTGATGTAAATTAGCATTATATTAGAGAGGCGTTAATGCTAAGTAGGCTGCCATTAGCAGCTAAAGGTAACTTGAGGTGAATAAGCACTAGTAGCTAATGCTAATACCCTTTTCTCTTGTGTTATAATGATGTGACCTTAATGCTAAATAGGCTGCCATGAGTGACTCTTTTCCCTTGCATTATAACGATGTTAAGGGTTTATGCTGAGTAGGCTTCCATTAGCAGCTAAAGCTAATTTGAGGTGAATAAGCACTAGTAGCTAATGCTAATACCCTTTTCTCTTGTGTTATATAATGATGTGACCTTAATGCTAAGGTCACATCATCAGAGGCAATCATGGTCACACAAATTCTTAGCAGAGCAAAGTGGCCTACTTAGCAATAGCTGCTCAAGTTGTAGAAAGCAAAGGAAAACAGTATTAGCATTGGCTGCTAAATGTGCACTTGAAAACAAATTTATTGTGAATTAAGTTGTGAATGTAGAGTTTGTCATTATTTAAGCTTCCATTTCCAAATGTTGGCTGCTCTTTGTCACACACACAGACTGAAATGATTCACAGCCTTGTTTCATCCTTCTGTCACTGTGATTGTGGACATACAGCATGGGAAACATACACATGGCTGACACTTTATTAGGTACACAGTGGCATCTGTCTCAGGTACACTTGTGAGCTAAATGTTCCTGCAAACAGACTCCTTGGAGACCCCCTACATAAATATCCATGTACTATCCAGTTAGACTAGTGTGTCTGTCCCTGAAAATATTCCTGCATGTGTGATTGTTCGTGTCTCATCTGCAGGAAACAAACAGGAAGTGAGTGATGGACACAGGAAATGTTTCAAGCTCTTCCTCCTCTATCAGACATTCTCTCCATACCTGAGAGTGTCCAGTCTCCAGCCTGGATCCTTCAGTCCAGCATACAGCAGCTTCATTCCTGAGTCTTCTGGATGATTGTAGCTCAGGTCCAGCTCTCTCAGATGGGAGGGGTTGGAGCTCAGAGCTGAGGCCAGAGAAGTACAGCCTTCCTCTGTGATCAGACAGCCTGACAGACTGCAGACACACAAAACATCTGAAGATGTTTAACAGAGTAAGGTAACAGCCTCCAATATTAGCGAGAAAGCCCCAAACATCAGACAATTCACTGTGAGCAGCACTTGGTGATGGTGGGAAGGAAGAACTGCCTTTGACACAAAGATCCTCCCAGTGAAAACAGGCTCCAGGAGGAGCATCTACCATGACTGGTTGCAGGGTGAGGGGAAAGAGAAGAGATGAGCTCAGAGAGACAAGAACAAAACACAAACTAAGGAGAGAGAAGACAAAAGTTAAGGACATGCAGTAGTGACATATAAAAGCATCAGGAGTGAAAAGAGGGGAGTGGAGAAGAAAGCAGAGCATCATGGGAAGTCCACCAACAGCCTGACCCTCTGGAGTGCCTTTCTCTGTGCTGTGGTGCAGCTGGAGAACCACACACCGATGCAATATGTCAGCACACTTTCAATGGAGCAGCGGTAGAAGACGGTCAGCAGCTCCTTCTTCAGGTCCATTTTTCTGAGGATTCCCAGAAAGTGGAGACACTGTTCGGCCTTCTTTAAAACCGCAGAGGTGTTAGAGCTCCATTGGAGGTCTGTGTCTATGTGCACACCTAGAAACTTGAAACTGGAGACCCTTTCCACACACTCCCCGTTGATGCTGACAGGCTGCAGCTCAGACTTCCTCCTTCTGAAATCAAGTACCAGTTCTTTTGTCTTGGTGGTATTGAGGTCCAGGTTGTTATCTACACACCAATCTGACAGCCTCTGAACTTCAGCTCTGTACACTGTCTCATCTCCCCCAGAGATGAGCCCCACCACGGTGGTATCATCTGCAAACTTGATGACTGCGTTGTCTGGGTGGGTACTAACACAGTCATGTGTGTACAGAGTGTACAGTAGGGGACTCAGTACACAGCCTTGTGGGGAGCCGGTGTTAAGGCTGAGGGCTGAGGAAAGATGAGGCCCCACTCTAACTCTCTGTACACGGTCTGAGAGGAAGTCTCTGATCCAGTGGCAGGTGGTAGAAGGAAGTCCGATTTCCAGCAGTTTAACTATTAGTCTGTCCGGGAGTATCGTATTGAAAGCAGAGCTAAAGTCAACAAAGAGAAGCCTGGCGTAACAGCCCGGCACTTCCAGGTGAGAGATGGTGGTGTGGAGCGTTGTAGCAATGGCATCTTCAGTTGATCTGTTAGCTCTGTATGCGAACTGGAGCGGGTCGAGGTTGGGTGGCAAGCAGGACATGATGTGACGTCGGACCAGTTTCTCAAAGCACTTCATTATAACAGGTGTTAGAGCAACTGGTCGGTAGTCGTTGAGGCTGCTAATGTTAGTATGCTTTGGCAGTGGCTGACTTTAGGCACAGTGGGATGCAGGACTGGGACAGTGAAGTGTTGAAGACCCCAGCCAGCTGGTCTGCACACTCTTTAAGGACCCTTGCGGTTACCCCATCTGGTCCGGCGGCCTTCCTGGGGTTCACTGCCCTCAGTGTGCGCCTCACCTCATATTCCTGCACGCTGAGGCTTGGGCTGCTGCTGCTGCTGTCTGATGTTTTTGCTGCTGCTGCCTCTGGTCCCTTCGCCTCAAAGCGTGCGAAGAAGTGGTTCAGCTCCTCCGCAAGCGCCGCGTTACCCTCAGTCAACGTGGTATTGCAAGGTTTGTAGTTGGTTAAGTGCTGAACTCCCTGCCATACCTGTCGTGAGTTGTTGTTGCTGAAGTGGTCTTCGATCCTTCTCTTGTACACTGCCTTGGCTTCTCTGGTGCCTCTTTTCAGCTCAGATCTGGCTGCACTGTACTGCATACCATCACAGGATCTAAAAGCGGCATCACGTTGCTTCAGCAGGACCTGGACCTCTTTAGTCATCCAGGGTTTCTGGTTGGAATACACCCGGAGACGTTTGTCCACAGTGACACTGTTGACACAGAAGTTAATATATGAGAGCACTGATGTTGTGTGCTCTTCAAGGTCCTGATGTTCAAACACACTCCAGTCCATGTTTTCAAAACAGTCCTGCAGCTGATGTGATGCCCCTTCTGGCCAGGTTTTCACATTTTTTGTCACTGGGGGGGCTCTTCTCCTAACTGGAGTGTATGCAGGGATCAGCAGCATGGACATGTGGTCTGACAAACCTAGATGTGGAAGAGGGGTTGCTCTGTAGCCTTTTTGGATGTTGCTGTATGCTTTATCCAGTGTGTTTTTCCCCCTCGTTGCACATTTAATATGCTGTTCAAATCTGGGGAATACTGACCTTAAGTAGGCATGGTTGAAGTCCCCAGCTATAATGTGCACTGCGTTTGGGTAGGAATTCTGCTGATTGCTTATTGTCTTGTGCAGCTCCTCCATGGCCGAGTTAGCATTAGCATCGGGTCGTACATACACGGCCGTTACCATGACAACAGTAAACTCGCGAGGTATGTAGACGGGTCTGCACTTCACAGTCAAATATTCCAAATCCGGGGAACAATGGCTGTCTACAGTCTTTGTGTTTTTGCACCAGCTGTCATTGGTGTAGATGCATAAACCCCCTCCTTTGTTCTTACCGGAGTGGCCGTTCCTGTCGTGACGATGGACCGTGCAGCCTGCTAGCTCAATAGCCGAGTCCGGAATTGATGGCTGCAGCCAAGTCTCTGTGAGTAATATTATGCTACTGTCCCGTACACACTTGTTGACTGCAATCTGTAATCTCAGTTCGTCGATTTTGTTGGTTATGGACCTGACGTTGGAGAGGAAAATACTCGGAAGCGGTGGCTTAAATGGCTGTTTCTTTAGCCGTGCTAGTGGGACCGCCCTGCAGCCACGCTTTTGCCTCCTTTGTTTACGTTTCCTCTTTGTCTTGCCGCTGGGAAGAACCAACCACGGAGACCCTGGAGCTCTCATTATGTCCTCCGGAATGCTGTGAAAGTTGTGGTAGTCCGATGTAATGCTACTTGCACAGCGTAATCCCAAGCTCAGAAGGTCCTGACGACTGTAGTTGGACTCTACTCGACATATAATAATAAACAACACACTCATCCAAACAGATACACGTAGAAAAAGTAAAAAACAAAACACCGAACATGAGGAGCAGTGAGCCGCTGTGTCTGTGCGCGCCGCCATCTTGCAAGCAAATGTTGCACTTCTCATACTGCAGTACTATTAAAATAAGTACACAATACACTACTTTGGAACTCATGATTGAATGTTGCTGTAACATGTAAATGATTGTACAAGTGTGACTGATCCACTTTCTAATGTGTGTGTAGCCCACACTGTGTGTCACTGTGTCACAGGTGAGTCTGTGTATCCAGGTTCTATGAGGAGAACAGGATATAGTGACTGACTCCATCCTCCATTTAAATAACTCACACCAACAACTGAATAGCTTTGCTTTTGTGTAGCTGACACTTCATTTTAATGTCCTTCTATTCTGGTTCATCTGGTTTCAGTTTCTATAAGCACACAGGTTTCATCAGTGACTCTATGACCTCAGTAATCTTTGCTGGGCCTTAATGCTCTGAACAAAGCTGCACATCACAAGACTAAATAGAAATGAATAAGTCTTTCATTTCTCACTTCTGTTTGACATTATCCCAAGAATTACTGTCCATCCAGGCTCCTGAACATGAAGCTGATGAAGGTGGAGTATTGTGAGGGCTGATGGAGATGACGATGAGGAATCCAGGAGCAGCGGGTGGATGTCAGCATCAGCATGAAGGATCAGTGTGAGAATACATCATCATCCACAAAGAAAACCAGTCTGAGAGTCTGATGCTCTGGCTAGAAAGACGCAGTCCCAGCAGTTAGCTCGGTTGGGCAATCTCAGTCCACGAGGGCCGGTGTCCCTGCAGGTTTTAGATGTGTCCTCGAACCAACACAGCTGATTTAAATGGCTAAATTAGCTCCTCAACATGTCCAGAGGTCCAGAGGCCTGGTAACAAACTAATCATGTGATTCTGACAGTTGATGAAAGAAAAATGCTGGATCTCACCTGAGAGTTTCCAGTGTACAGTGTGGACTCTTCAGTCCTTCAGACAGAAGCTTCACGCCTGGATCCTTCAGGTTAATGTTACTCAGGTCCAGCTCTCTCAGATTAGAGGTCTGAGAGCTGAGAGCTGAGGACAGAGCTTCACAGCTTCTCTCTGACAGGTCACAGTGACTCAGTCTGAAAAATAACAGATAAACAATTACATTAAAAAAAAACCCCATACACTTATGTTGAAGTGTAACAAGATATTATTATATTTTGCAACATTTAATCTTAGTTTTTGTCAGAAAACTGAGCACTGATGCAGAGCAACATGTGGAGAGAATCAGAGGAGAAGAGATGAAGAGAGAACAGCAGTAAAACAACACTGAATTGTTCAGTGTGCTTTTGATATCAACAAAATGTCTCAAATTTCTTTATTTTGTATTTGTTTTAGTAGAATTGATGATTATCACTTAGATAACAACCAAAGGTCAGGTCTAAATTGCACTTTGGTAACAGTTACACACAGAAATATTTCACAAATGTGGACAATTTGTGCTCCAATTTATTCAGTATTGAACAAACTGAGTACCGATGACCACTTAATAGTTTTGATATTTTATTTGAGTTGTTCCCACCTTATTTGTGTTAACTAGAATAAACATTTAAAAACTAAAGGTATGATCACATATTTACTTACAGAGCTTTGTTTGAGGCTTTGACCACTGGCAGCAGCCTCAGAAGAATCTTTTTAAAGGCTCATGTTCTCACTTAGATCATTTATTTCTATTTACATTTCTTTCTGGAAAAAATGGGGATTACTTTGAAAACAGGAACTATTTTCCTCAAAAATCAGCCCTGGATTAGTGAATCACTCAAACATCTTCTCAGGCAGAAGAAGCTGTCTTGTTATGAGGGAGAGAAGAAAAAGATCGAGGCACAGAAACTTGTTGAAAGAGAGATAAAGCAGCTAAAATCAGGTCTAAAGTAAAGCAGAGGATGAGCTGAATAAAGGACACTCAAGGCTGGCTTGGAAAGGACTAGTCTGTGGTGGGGATGCAGAACAAGGACAAAAGATGAATGTGATGCTGAATCAGCAGAAGAGTAGGACTCATTTAATTTCAGCTTTGATATCATTGATTTCAATGAAGAGCTTTGTGATTTTAGGAAAGGGCTGGTAGCTCTGAGAGTGACACTGATGAGGTGTCTGTGAAGGTTTGCAGTCATCTAAAGAGCTTAGAAAAAAGGCATCTGGACTTGTTTAAGTTTCTTGAAGACGTTTCACCTCTCATCCAAGAAGCTTCTTTATTTCTAGGGTCAAATGGTAGAGAGTCCCAGATTTAAGCCCTGTGGGAGAGTCCGCCAAGGGGGTCATGATCCCCCCGTTGATCCTCTACCTAATCACACGAGCCAAGGTGTGAAAATGGGTGTAGGTCACAATCAGCAAAGCTCATTGTGAAACCTAGCCCCACCCTATCATGTGATTTCTTGAGGTTAGCCTCTGTACAAACAGACTTCAGCCATATGAGAGTGAGTGAGTGAATGAGAGCACACACAGGACACTCTGATCTCTGAATGTGTGTGACTCAGTGAAAAAGAGGATTGTACTGGATATACTGTGACTGACAAACAGAGTTTAAAGAGAAAGGTGTTTGGATTAAAATGGATTTTGCTAAAGTGAACGTGCTAATGAAATCTGAACTGACTGAAATGTGAAGTAAAGATAATTCAGATGTAAAAGAGAGAGAGGGGGTGATAATAAGGTGGGGCTGAAGATCAGTGAAGGGCATGTAAACACCTGATTGGCTGAGTAGAAACTTTAAGAAGATGTGACATTCATCAAGGAATCCTGCTCTCCGGATTATTTCCATGAACACTGAGCTGGAACACATCTACAGTGCTGGAAGTGCCCATCTCACCACCAACCTCTCTGTGCACATTCACTTTTTAACCCTTTGTCACGGCCTTTTATGTTCCAAACATGTTCCAAACACCAAAAAATTGCAAGAAAAGTCCGTGGGTGGCAACGGGAGGTTTGTTTTAGAACGCACTTCTGACTCCATGTTTTAAAAATCATATGCCATTTATTTCGTGGAAAATTATAAACAAAAATCAGCCAAATAACTTCTTAAAACTTAAAATTAAACGAAAGTTAACTTAATTTGCTTTAACAACCTCAAAAGTGGTCAAAAAATCATTTTCTAACCCTCCCGTCCTCCCATCTGACATTTGGCAAACAAAAAACAAAACATTTACCACACCCCTCCAGGGTGCTCTTAATCCCCTGATTAATGGGAGGGTCCATAAGCTAATAAACCAATGTCTTGATGCATTCTCAATCATCCAGGAAAGTAAATCTCCAAAAGTTGAATCTGTTCATCTGAACGTAGCGTTTGATGGGAGAAACGTTTCGTCACTCATCCAAGTGACTTCTTCAGTCTCAGCTGACTGCAGGTTTCCCCAAACCTTATAAACAGTACATTTGCATAATGACTGAACCCAGCCCACTGAAGGAACAATGGGCTGTGAGGTCAGTTCCTTAATCATAATTATGCAAATTCTCATGACCATTGATCAACAACCACTAACCAGATACTCATGTTTATGTGTATCTGGACAAGCAGGGAAGACATAGACATCAACTCTGTCAGGCTGCCTGAGTCCACTCACCCACATCAGTTCAGAACTCTGCATTATCTACTGAGAAAGACTCAGAGGATCAGGGATCAGAAGTTCTACAAAAAGCCGAACAAGACTACCTGTATAGAGGTCTGTGGGCCTACTGATCCACAGTGTCAGCACAACTTTCCCATCATATTCATCTCAGCACAACTAAAACATGTGACTGACCTCAGAGTTTCAAATCGACATCGTGGATTCTCCAGAAGAACACACAGCTGCTTCACTCCTGGATCCTGCAGGTTGTTGTAGTTTCCACTCAGGTCCAGCTCTCTGGGATACGAGGGGTTGGACTTCAGCGCTGCTGCCAGATAATCACAGCTGATCTCTGACAAACCACAGCGCCTCAATCTGTATAAAGAATGAAAGATGTAAGTTTATTAGACAAAGTGTGAGCTTGAAATCATTCAGTGTTTCATCATCTGTTCAGAGCTGAAGAAGGTTCAGAATGTAGAAGTTTAGAAAATGGAAACTCCAAACAGCTGAAGCCACCAGGAAGCAGCTTCAAACAAACACAACAAGAAAAAAAACTCTGTTTCACATTAAAGTCGTACATTTATCATAAAAACATGAAAAAGTCGTGTTTTTCCTTCAAGGAGCCACATGGCTTCACTTTTAAAGGTGAAATGTGAAAGAAATGGACATATTTGAAGTTCAACAACACCTTTTTCCAGTCACATTATTAAAGCAGACAAACTACAAGCTCAGTTTCATTCCAACAATCATCTTCTGACCCTTTATTATTATTGTTATTATTCAATATTTATGGATGATGTTGTAAATTAAGCTCAAATATGTGACAGACATTTCATCCCATTTCAGTTTGGCCTCATCCTGGGCCGGATTATCCAGCACACACTCTGACCACCGGCCCAGGGGCCACGCACAGCTGGGCTCCATCCAAGAGACAGGAAACACGATAATAAAGAGCACCATTTGATCTTCTTATATTTTAGCTTTTCAAGCCAAACAGTACAAAGATGAGCATACATATGTTTTCTGATAAAATGATGTGACAGTAAAGTGGTGGTGTTACAGCCTTTCTCCCCTCTGCTGCCGAGGCTGTTAGTCTCTCCCAAACTCAGCTACAGGACTTCCACATGAATTAAAGCAGCAGAAGTGGCTTTACAAATGAAAGAGGAAGAGAAGAAGAAGAGGAGAGGGAGGCCACCCTGACCATCACTCTAGCTGAAAACATCACACTTCCATTAAAGTTGGTGAGAAAATGTTGAGCAGGATGAGCTGGTGGCTAATCTGGAGGCTGTAGCAGCAGCTCACAGTCACAGTGGATTTCCACTCATGAAAAAGCTCTAGCTGCTTCATTTCTCATTTCATATCAGAGACTTTAAAGCTTCAGTGAAGCTGGACTGTGATGATTTCTTAGGAAAGGCTGGGGTTTTTGGTTTTGTCTTTGCTCACAGGCTTTCGAGCATTTTCCTTATAAAACTAATCCCATACGGGAGCAGCCAGTCACTGACTAACACAGAAAAACAGAATAGTTAAAGTATTAATTTTCATTTCAATTGAGATTTGTTTGTTTTTTTGTGTGTGCAAACACAGATTTTCTGAGACCGTGCCAGCAGTGCGCAATTGCGCACGCGCGCAGCTTAGAGGGAACATTGGGCACCACCACAGTTCACTTCAACAAAACTTTACTTCAGATTTGTTTTCATGATTTGATCCAGTGATGAGAGCTGTTTCCCCCATGTCCAGTCCTTGTACTAAGCTAGGCTAAACATGTCCAGTGCCTGTCTCTGTGCAGCTTTTAATCTGATGTTAATGAGGTAGAAATGGAGGAAGAAGAAAATGACTTCATCCATCAACATGCAGCTGCCAACCCAAATGGTGAGGTGGTGGTTAGTTATTACTGTTGTTTATGATCCCCTACATTATCCTACATTCAAATATATTCTCCAGCTACAATAGTGTTTGTGTTCCTAAAAGGATTTCATGAATGTGTTATTATTCATGTCACATCTGTATGAAACAAAGAGGAAGTGAGGTTTATCCTTCATGATCACAAACTGTTCCAGCATGTAAACCTGAGATCTGTGTGGAGCAGCTGACCTGTACGATGTGCTCAACACAAACATTATTTACCATCAGTTTCTGTGTGACTGAACCACGTGGGTGTTTAAACATCACTTTTAGTTTTAATAGCACATGGCAACATTGAGACGTGAATCTATACAGTAACACTTTGATTTGTTACAGTGAGGAGACTGTTGAAGGGAACGATGAGGGGAAACTAAGAGCAGCAACAGAAACCAGGAGACAAAGCTGAGGTCTGGGTTCCTCTATGCTACACACAGCCTCCTGCTCCTGGACTTTAGTAAACACATAAATAGCTCCAAGTACACTTACTTCAGAAACTCTATTAAACTCATTACAAGTTTACTTCAGGTTTAAATGACCCACAACATCAGCACACATGAGTAAACAAAGTAACCCACACAGCTACTGTTCAAGTGTTACGGCCTCTGGCCTCAGGTGGCCCCGCCTTCCTCTATGGAAATCACAGTGTTCTAGGACTCATGGGGGATTGGCTGGCCCCGGGACCTATGCCCGCCTCAACTACATGCAGATCAGAGTGTGCCAGACCACTCACACCATTGGCTGCTGCAGGAGCCTTGACTACAACGGACCAATGACACAGCTGCCTGCATTTACCGGGGAATACAAAAGGAGGTCCTTCACTCAGTGGCTGCTGCTTAGGACTGAACATGCAGTTTGCCCTTCGTGCCTCCCTTGTCAACCTTTTGTTGAACTTGCTCATATTGCTGAACTGTGTTACACCTTGGTGCATGTTTGAACTTAGCCTGATTAGAGCTTTGAGCTGCTAGCTGGCTGTGTGAGGAATATTGTGACGCTGGCCCGCCTTAGTTTACTCTTAGCTTTTATTTTGTGTGCCGCCAGCTTGCCTTAGTTAACCTTTAGCTTTTACTCTTGTCTTCTCTTTTGTCTTTATATAATAATTGTTTGCCCAGCGGTCTGTTGAACAGCCCTGTCGGTTTTCTGTTTAAAGTTTGTAATTAAAACCTTTCTTTACTCAGTTTTGTGTTCGGGGCTTGTGTATGTTACTCCTCCCCTGACGCCTAGCAGAGGGGGTCGTAACATCAAGTTATTCATCTTTAATACAAATATAGTACCTCATTATTATGAATCTCACAGCTACCTGCTAATTGAACTGAACAATAATTCTGTTTCACCATTAAAACAAAATATGTGACTGTAAAAAATTTTCAGACAGTAATTAAGAATCTCCTAAGCAATCCAAAGATAAAGAAAAGGTCACCTGCCAGTTCTATAAAGCTTGGTTTTTTATGCAATAATATCATTTAATGATCAGCAGTGGGGATGTTTGGATCCTGACCTGAGAGTTTCCAGTCTACAATGTGGACTCTGCAGTGCAGCAGACAGAGACTTCACTCCTGAATCCTGCAGGTCATTGTTACTCAGGTCCAGCTCTTTCAGACTAGCGGACTGGGAGTTGAGAACTGAGGACAGAGCATCACAGCTTTTCTCTGAGAGGTTACAGCCACTCAGTCTGGAAGAAAACAAACAAACAAATTAATTAAATCAGTCAAATTAAACATTTTTTTTAATGCCAGCATGCAATATAATTATTGGTTAACTAAATAGCTTCATTAAAACACAACTCTTCTTCTATATCAGCACTTACTCCTTGTAAGCTCCACCTGCTCCACCTTCTGAGTCAGAAGACATGAAAACAAACTGTAAATCTAGTAGAAACATGATTAGAAATCTTCTCACATCCATTTGTAAATTTAGAGCCTGATACTGAAATATAGCAGCACGGACATTCACAGCAGCAAAGGGTTCTTGCTGATCTGAGCTGGCTTGGCCAAGGCTTATTGAAGATTAAAGAAAGCGGAATCAGCTGTTCAAAACCCCACAAGGCTGCCTGCTGTGACTGAAACAATGGGACGGGTCATGACTTCTCAAAATGGGCTCACTGAACGCAGCACGGATAAGATCTTGAAGAAGCTCATGGCGGTCGTGAGTTCTCAGACTTTGCTCTTTGGGCGCAAAACTGATAACCTCTCGGAGAAGCTCGTGGCTCTCCAACGGGAGATTGAGAGACGAGTGACGGACTGTTAGATCAGCTGTGAAATTGACATGCAGTTGTTGGCACCAAAGAAAACCACCATCATTTCATGCGGCTAACATACCAGCGCCAGCTGTGGTCTCAAGGCTGGAGCTGAACATAACAAATCTCAACCTGATAACAGAGGGTGTTTAGACTGTTCCTTCCCATCCTAAGCATGGGTCAAGGGGACCAGCGCAAATGCTGCAGGCCCGGATGCGCTGTCTAGACCGGCTCCCTGTTGCTTGTCATGTGTTTCTATGGCGTATTAAGAGTTTTCATGTGCTCTGCGCTAAGATAATTTTTTTCTGTTCTCAAACTGATCTCCCTGTTGGAGCTCAGTCTGGGGGGAGTTCTTTTTTCTCCTCATCTTTCCTGATGTTGTGCATTTTCCGCTGTTCGGTTCCAGGTCGCTGCTCTAGCGGCTAACCGGCCAGCTACCTAGCCTGACCTGTCTCCCCAATGTGATGTTTGTGTATTGTATGTACGGTTGGCAAGGTCAGTATCCTAATTGCCCCTTGAAAATAAATACAGTGTTCTGAATCTGAATCTGAAAA
The DNA here is from genome assembly GCF_036321145.2 of Pelmatolapia mariae. Lineage (NCBI taxonomy): Eukaryota > Metazoa > Chordata > Actinopteri > Cichliformes > Cichlidae > Pelmatolapia > Pelmatolapia mariae. The sequence continues at coordinate 11,133,572 of NC_086229.1, forward strand.
GATTACAGAAGACGACTCTGTTCAGTAAATATTACGCTCATGCTGTCAAGAAAAACCAAAGGTAGGTAAAACTCTGGTTGTTGCAGCCATCCAGTATGTTATGCTTTGTACTGTTCTGCTGCAGTTTGTGACACCTGGTGGATGAGTTGTGAAGGATGATGAAACAAACACTTCAGTAAATGTTTTTCTTCTAAACTGGATGTAATTTTGGCAGCCGAGAGTTTTTCACAATCTATCCCAGCTGCAAATAGGAACACAACAAATAAATAACTTTACCCACTTGGATCCTTGTCATTCAAGATTGTGAAAAGATTCTCTACTCAGAGAATACTGCTGATTTTAGATGAGAGAGATGATTTGGAAGATGATGAAGGGGAAGAGTTTTCACAACTTGAGGCCTTTTGTCTTCACTGTATAGGACAGAGAAGACAGGAAGGGAGGGAGCAGTGAGGAGAATAACACACAGGAAATGGTCTTGGGCAGACTCAAACCAGGCCCTGGAGTCACGACTCTAACTTTCAGTACATGGGTCACCTGCTCAGCCAGGTAAGCTACAGCAGTGTGTGAGTTAATTTGAAGACAATGATGACTATAAGTCAGGTAAAAAAAATACTTATCATCAACCAACAAGGGGAAAACATTGAGCTTGAATGACCAAGCTTTGACCAAGGGTGGCTCACTCCTCGGTCTTCATGCCCAAGGAGTGAACCACCCTGCATGGCTATCAATGCGGTGCAACCAAGGCCATCATACAGTACAGGCCATCCAAGCTGATTTTGAACTTTCGTCCCAGATACCACCTTAAAAATCATCTAGATTAGGATATGTTGGCTGATCTGAATTGTGTTCTAGATCCAATCACACAAACAGAGAGTTGTTGTGTGTCCAAGGTGAACAGGAAGAATATATACATGCATAAAGTCAATAAAGTCAGAACGATTGCTTTAGACTGTAGTGCAGTTTATCATCAAAGACAAACAGGCACCATGCTGCCAATAAACGGCATGAAGTCTTACTTGAGTTTTTTCTGTTTTTTGTTCTTTTCTTTTTTTTTTTTTTTTTTTTTTTTTTTTTTCTTTAGTCATTAATAATGGTCTTTGGATAAATTAAAACAAGGTTGGGCAAAAACATTCTTGTATCCCTTACTAATCTGATGGGAGCAATTTCTTGCTTTTTTTTTTTTTTTTTTTTTTTTAACCTGTCCCGTTTGGTTCTTTTGCCATCAGAATTATTGTCTAAAGGCGAAGAAAGATGCCCAACGGATTTACTTTACCAAATGGACCATCCCAGCCTTGCCGTAATGGTCCATTTGATTCAACTTTTTATTGTTTATTTTTTTTTCACTTGCTGAATACGGGACAGACTTGACTGGAGGAGAGAATGTGGAGAAAGAAAGAGGGAAAGAAAAAAAACCTGAGAAGAGGGACGGGGAAAAAGGGCAAAAAACAAAAACCAACAGAATAAGCAGACAAAAAATACATATATCGATCACCTGGATCACCTGTTGAGAAAGAAAAAAGAAAGCAAGCAGAAGAAAACGAGAGTAATAAACAAGATCACAATGATATATGGGAATATGACAGTAAATACTAAATATTAAACATTATTGTGCAGCACGTGAGATCGACAGCGCACAGTGTGCTTTGAGGTAGGAGCCAAAAAGGGTGTAATTTGTGTGTGTGATCACCCGTGTGTACACCTGTGAGCATGAACGCGCTTGTTTTAAAAGGTTCCTTCATGTAATGATCTGCTAGAGGGTGTGGGGGGCCACTGCCCCGACCTCCAGGGCATGAAGCAGGTATGGAGGAGATCAAGACTCCAGACATCCAGAGGCCCCCAGAACACAAGAGACCAAGGAAGACCAACAGAGGGGCAGCTGCGCCACTATCCCAGAAAGAGCTGAGGAGAGTCCCAGATGAGGGGTCACTCAGCAGCCGCGGAGCAGAAGCCAGGGGGGGTTGCAGTGACGTGCCCGTGAGCTCCGCCGGCAGCCAGCTGTGCCTGAGTGGCCGAGCCCCGGGCCTTGAGGCCGAGGGCACCCCATCCCCAAAGTGGCCCGAGCGAGCCCCAGGCTCCAGGCCCCAATAAGCAGCCGCCAAGGAGTGAGCCGGTGGGTACCTGGGCGCCCACCCCCGGAGACAGAGAACCACCAACGCACCGATGTCTGAGGGCGTCCGCCACCGGCAGGGGAAGTGGTGGGGGGAGATGGGCCTCCAAACCTTGGAGGTCCTGAGATGTCCCCAGAGAGGTGGCGTCTGATACCCAACCTGACATATAGACACAGACAAACAGGCACACACAGATACAAACATCTATTCCCACCCTCATGCTCTCATATACAATTGCTCAACACTCACCCAACGTGGAGACAGACATAGAGAGACGCTGTACACACAATCACACTCCCCAAGCGTACTCTAAGCCCCGAGTCTAGGTACCCTTGCCCCTGGAGGGGGAAACTGCACCCAGACTCAGGTGGTGTAACCCTTTTCCCTGCGGTGGGGAGAAGCAGACCGCCCCGACTCCGCAGCAGCAGGGAGGCCCCATACACCAGACCCCAGTCGGACGGCCAACTCCTCCTCCTAGCCCCCCTGCTCCAGCAGGCCGCAGAGAACGGGGGTGTAGGAAGACACCAAACCTCCCTCCACCCGCTCATATGTACTGTTGATGTATGTGTGTTCTAAGGTGTATTTAAAACCCAGGAGGGCATGGGGCCACCTGCCAGAGCAGCAGGTAAGCATATAGCCCCTCCTGCTAGCCCTCAATGTCTACATGTATTTAAAATTGAGAGGTGGGCAATGACGCCAGGGGTGAGGTGTACACCCTGATGGTAGTTTGGAATCCGTGTAGCGTGCCCACCTCCAAGATCCTATATGTATGTGTAATGAGAGTGTGAGTAATGTGAATGTCTAAGTTGTGGGATAAAATTGAGGCAGAGGCAGCCAGAAGGGGACAGAGGGGGGGGATGTCTCCTCTGCACCCTGGTGACACACCCCTACCCCAAGGCCCTGCATGTGTGGGTGATTGTGGTGGAGCGGGAAGAGGGAGGCCGCTGGAGATGGGGAGGGAAGGAAGGGAGGGGCAAGTGACCCCTCCCTGGGCCAGCTCCCCCGCTGACCCCAGTAGGCACCCCCATGCTGTGCAACCCGCCAGGGAAAGGGGGCCCAGGCCCATCCGGACCGGGGCCCAGTGCAGCAGCGCCCCCCGTCCCCACAGAGCCCGGGACAATTCACCTGACCCCACCACAGAGAAAACTGCACCCCCCCCATCATCCACTCATCTTCCAGACTACACAAGACAATAGACGCCCAGGCTGAGATCTTCCTCCACCACTCCTGTATCTCCCCCTCCTGCAGAGAGAGTTCCTGAAGAGAGGAAAGCTCCTGCAAGATGTGACAACCTCCCCCACCAGTTGAAGAGCCCCCCAGGTGGCTCGATGCACCGGCGGCACCCCGCGCCAGGGCCGGGCCCCCATACACCCACCCGCCCACAACCTCGGCAACACACCAACCAGGACCCAAGCCCTTGAGGCCCGGCCAGGGCCCCAGCCCAGAGACGGAGCGCCCCCAGAACCTCACGCCCATCCCGGACCCACCCAGGGGCAGCCAGGCTACCAGGTCAGTAACCCACGTCCGTCAGCACAGACCCTCCCCTAGCCCCGCTGCACGCAGCCACGAGGAAACCGTCACCTAAGAGCCAACAGAGCCCCTAATTGGCCATGACCGCTACCCCGGGTTGAGCCCCCCAAGGAAGATGCTCCTGGGGAACCCCCCGACGCCCTAAGCCTGTCCCTACCCCCACACCAATCACAACAGTGAAGGTGGGACCAAACTATGGCCCCCCACCCCCACTAGGTGATGGAGCTGATCAAAGGAGCCCAGAGCAATTGATCTGATGTGGTGGCAGAGGCTGTGTCAAGACTAATGTAATCTAATAGATAATTTCTATATTGGTTAGAATTAAGATTATTTTTATTTTTCCAGTTCATGAGGACTGTTTTCTTGGTAGACGTAAAGCCCATCTTGAACATCCGATGACCTGTATAGTGCACTCTATGTAGTATTTTGTATTGAATTAATTGAAGACTGGGATTTCTAATTAAATGAAAGGTTTTTAAGCAAATCTGAGACCAGAAGTTTTGGTCTAAGTTAACTGATAAATCCGCTTCCCATTTTGCAATAGGAAGTGATATTGATTCATCTGTTTTAGAAAGCATTCTGTATATTTTGGATAGTAATTTGGGGGTTTTAAGAGTAAGAAATTGAACCACACTTGGTGGTGTTTGTAGTTCAACTTGACCCGGTTTAAATCTCTTTTTTACTATGGATTTAATTTGTTGATATTCTAAAAATCTTTTCTTGTTGATCCCATATTGTGTAACTAGTCTGTCAAATGAAATAAATTCTGTTCCTTCTAGTATATGTTCTAAATATTTGATTCCTTTACTACTCCAATCTGAAAAGTTTATCATATTATTGTTTTGTAATATGTCAGGGTTGTTCCAGATAGGTGTACGTTTGCATGGGATTAATGGAGACTCTGTCAACTTCAGAAACTCCCACCACGCTGTCAGAGAGGAGCTGATGTTGACGCTTTTGAAGCATTCATGTCGTTGGATGTTTGAGCTGATAAACGGTAGATCTGAAATCTCTAGATTATTGCAAAGTGCTTGTTCTACATCTAGCCAAGGTTCATCTAAGAGGGTATGTTTTTGCCATCCTGAGATAAACTGAAGCCTGTTGGCCAAGAAGTAGTGCTGAAAGTTAGGTAGTTCTAATCCTCCTTTATCCTTGGTCTTTTGTAGTGTTTTTAAGCTTATACGTGGGGGCTTATTTTTCCAAAGGAATTTGGACATATATGAATCTAGAGATCTGAACCAATCTTGCGGCGGTTTAGTTGGGATCATTGAGAATAAATAATTTATTTTTGGTAATACCATCATTTTTATAGCGGCAACCCTTCCCATGAGTGATATGGGTAGACATTTCCACCTAGCCAGATCACCTTCTACTTTCTTTAAAAGTGGGATATGGTTTAATTTAGTTAGATCTGCAAGCTTGGGAGAAACATTAATACCTAAATATTTTATATTTCCCGATTGCAGTGGAGTAGAAGAGGAATTATGGAAGGAGCAATTAATCGGAAGGACTGTAGATTTTGACCAGTTAATTGAGTAATCTGATATTCTTGCAAAAGAGTTTATCAGTTCGATCACCCCAGAGATATTGGTTTGTGAATTTTGGAGAAAGAGTAACACATCATCCGCATAAAGGCTGATTTTATGTTCCACGTTCTTGCATTTTATGCCCTTAATTACTGAATTCTGTCTAATTGCTGCTGCTAGTGGTTCGATAAAAATTGCAAACAGTGAAGGGGAGAGTGGGCATCCCTGCCTGGTGCCCCTCAGGAGACAGAAGCTGGAGGATGTCTGGTCATTTGTTCTGACACAAGCTGTTGGGGAATTATATAATATTTTTAACCAGTTGATGAAAGAAGATCCAAAACCAAATTTGTGTAAAGTTGCAAATAGAAATTTCCAGTTAACTCTGTCAAACGCTTTTTCTGCATCTAGAGAAAATATTGTAGTTTCAAGGTTTTTACTGTATGAGTAGTCTATCAAATTAAGTAATCTACGTGTATTTGTTGATGAGTGCCTACCTTTTATGAAACCAGTTTGGTCAGGATGAATTAAGAGGGGGGTTATTTTCTCTAGTCTCTTTGAGAGAGCTTTGCAAATTATTTTAAGGTCTACATTTATAAGGGATATTGGACGATAGCTTGAGGGATATACAGGGTCTTTGCCTGGTTTTAGCAGGAGATTAATGTTTGCAGAATTCATATTTGATGGAAGTCTGCCATTTTCTTTGATTTCCAACAACGTTCTGTAAAAAACTGGTGCTAGAATCGTCCAGAATTCTTTGTAGAATTCTGCAGGACAGCCGTCTGGACCTGGAGCCTTATTATTGGGCATATTTATCAGGGCTTCTTGGAGTTCACCTGGCGTCAGTGGCGAATCCAGTGCCATTGCTTGAGTGTCTAATAATTTTGGGAGAGTTATGTTGTCTAAAAACTGATCAATTTCCTTTTTAGATGGGTTTATTTGTGGTGAATACAACGTTTTATAGAAATCCCTGAAAATGTTGTTTATTTGTTTCGGTTCATATATTGTGTTCCCAGATGAATCTTGAACAGCACATATAGTTGTTTTTTCTTTATTTATTTTTAGCTGGTTTGCTAGAAATTGACCGGATTTATTACTATGTTCATAATTTTGTAAGCGTAGTCTTTGTACTAAGAATTTTGTTTTTTTATCAATTACCTCATTTAATTCTAGTTTTGTTTTGCGTATTTTGTTCAATGTTTCCTGATCTTGGTGGGACGCGTAGGCTTCTTCTAGTGATTTGATGGTTTTTTCTAATTCCTGAATATTTTTGTTTTCTTTTTTCTTTTTATGTGATGAGAAAGAAATTATTTTACCTCTCATCACGGCTTTCCCTGCTTCCCATAAAACAGAAGCTGATGTTCCGGGAGTGTCATTAAAGTCTAAATATGAAGTCCACTCTTTTTTAAAATATTTAATAAAGTCTTCATCTTTAAGCAGTGATGTATTAAATCTCCAGTTTTTACTTGGCGTAGTATTATTCTTGTGCATTAGTGTTAAAGATACAGGAGGATGATCGCTGACAGCTATAGGGTGAATCTCAGTGTCTGAAATGTCACTCAGCAGTGAGCTGCTGACCAAAAAATAATTTCTTTTCTTTTTTAAATCAAGATTAAGTTTTATAGCAACCACAGCAGAGATGACCAGGGAAGGTGTGCTTGAGGGGATATAGCTAAAACAGCTGGTTTCAGACTGAAGATGAACTGAGGTGCTGCACCCAAGTCTGTAACAACATTTTGACAACAGTGTGAAAGAAAAACTGGAAGAAAAGCAGGTTCAGGGAGGGACAAACATCTGCTGCAACCAGATTGGAGTGAGAGGAGAGAGCAGGCCAACAACAACAAAGAAACAACAAACAAACTGTGGAAGACCGAAGCAGAGTTTAGTTTAAAGTGTAACTAAGGATGTTTCTCTGGCTACCATGATTCACTGAGTAATTCAAATGCTTTCTTTAATGCAGGACCCACCATGCATGTAAAAGCAAGTGTTTCACCAACATTTGTGACTAAAAATAGACCTGCAGTAGAAATGTATCTAGGAGCATGCATGTGAATATAAAGTATCACAACATTAGGCACATGCAGCCTAAGTTTTTAAACAAAGACTGATAACAGAACAGCAGCAGTGATGATCAGAGTTTATTGTGAATTCAGCGTCTCGAGTACACCGAGTTCTGGAGGCATCAAAGAGGTTACAGTTGTATTGGAGAAATCCCAAAACTTTAGGATACAAATTCATACAAAGACAGAAAGCCTGGTGAAATAAATTACTGACACAGTTGGATGTTAAAGTAAAGACATGAGTACAAATGTACTCACAGAGCTTTGTTGGAGGCTTTGACCACTGGCAGCAGCCACAGAAGAGCCTCTTCTGAAGCAGAGTACTTCTTCAGGTCAAACACATCCAGATCTTTTTCTGATGACAGTAAGATGAAGACCAGAGCTGACCACTGAGCAGGAGACAGTTTATCTGTGGAGAGACTTCCTGATCTCAGGGACTGTTGGATCTCCACCACTAGAGAACGATCATTCAGTTCATTCAGACAGTGGAACAGATTGATGCTTTTCTCTGCAGACAGATTCTCACTGAGTTTCTCCTTGATGTACTGGACTGTTTCCTGATTGGTCTGTGAGCTACTTCCTGTCTGTGTCAGCAGACCTCGTAGGAGTGTCTGATTGGTCTGCAGTGAAAGACCCAGGAGGAAGCGGAGAAACAAGTCCAGGTGTCCATTTGGACTCTGTAAGGCCTTGTTCACAGCACTCCGGTGGAGAGATTGAAGTTTTGGTTTGTTAAATAATTTAGATTTCTTGGAGGTTGTTTGTTCCTCTTCCAGCAGATTGAGTCCAGAGTTGATGAAGGTCAGATGGACATGAAGAGCAGCCAGAAACTCCTGAACACTCAGATGGATGAAGCAGAACACCTTGTCCTGGTACAGTCCTCTCTCCTCTTTAAAGATCTGTGTGAACACTCCTGAGTACACTGAGGCTGCTCTGATATCGATGCCACACTCTGTCAGGTCTGATTCATAGAAGATCAGGTTTCCTTTCTGCAGCTGATCAAAAGCCAGTTTTCCCAGAGACTCCATCATCTTCCTGCTCTCTGGACTCCAGTGTGGATCTGTCTCAGCTCCTCCATCATACTTGACCTTCTTCACTTTGGCCTGAACCACCAGGAAGTGGATGTACATCTCAGTCAGGGTCTTGGGCAGCTGTCCTCCCTCTCTGGTTTCCAGCACATCCTCCAGAACTGTAGCAGTGATCCAGCAGAAGACTGGGATGTGGCACATGATGTGGAGGCTTCGTGATGTCTTGATGTGGGAGATGATCCTGCTGGCCTGCTCCTCATCTCTGAATCTCTTCCTGAAGTACTTCTTCTTCTGTGGATCAGTGAACCCTCTGACCTCTGTCACCATGCCAACACAGTCAGGAGGGATCTGATTGGCTGCTGCAGGTCGTGTGGTTATCCAGAGGCGAGCAGAGGGAAGCAGGTTCCCCCTGATGAGGTTTATCAGCAGCACATCCACTGAGGTGGACTTTCTAGGGTCAGTCAGGATTGTAGTTTTGTGGAAGTCCAGAGGAAGTCGACACTCATCCAGACCATCAAAGATGAACACAACCTGGAAGTCTTCAAAGCTGCAGATTCCTGCTTCTTTGGTTTCAGTAAAGAAGTGATGAACAAGTTCCACCAAGCTGAACTTTTCCTCTTTCAGCACATTCAGCTCTCTGAAAGTGAATGGAAATATGAACTGGATGTCCTGGTTGGCTTTGTCTTCAGCCCAGTCCAGGGTGTATTTCTGTGTTAAGACTGTTTTCCCAATGCCAGCCACTCCCTTTGTCAGCACTGTTCTGATTGGTTCATCTCTTCCAGGTGAGGCTTTAAAGATGTCTTCTTGTCTGATTGTTGTTTCTGGTCTGTCTGGTTTCCTGGATGCTGTTTCAATCTGTCTGACCTCATGTTCATCATTGACCTCTGCAATCCCTCCCTCTGTGATGTAGAGCTCTGTGTAGATCTGATTCAGAAGGGTTGGGTTTCCTGCTTTAGCGATCCCCTCAAACACACACTGGAACTTCTTCTTCAGGGTGGATTTAAGGTTATGCTGACAAATGGCAGCAATGTGCTCTGAAAGAGAAGAAATATATAGAATATCATTTGAAAGTGGAAATAAACACTTAATTCCAAAATGAATCTTTAAAACATGTTGCTCCATCTCATCAGACATGAGAAAATATTCATTTATCCAGCAGCTTAAATCTTTAGATAAATCCTCTTACTGTTCTGCAGACAGTCAACCAGCTCCTCCTGCTTCATTCTCCTCAGGAAGTCCACTGTGATCTTCACAAATGCCTCTCTGCTGCTGCTCCTCTGACTCTCTAAGCATTCTGGGTAATCTGGACTCAGAACCTTCTGGATCTTCTTCAGCTCGTTCTTCACAAAAGTGATGATGTTGTCCTCCAGCAGCTGGAACAGAATATTTATGAATGAGCCAATCAGACTGAAATCATGGAGCCAAACATCAGATCCATGTTGGACACACTGACACTGGTCTACAAAGAGCAGCATGGAGATGATTGTGAACAGAATAGATGTAACAGTAGTTGTTGTACATGTACAGACCATAAATATGGAGTCCAGCTGTGTTTGATGCTGCTGGGCAGACTGACCACTGGGAACCTCTGAGCTCTGCTGGTCCACTCTGTGGAGGAACCATGAAGGATTAGATCAAGCACAGGATAGAGATCCAGCAGTTTCTGCTCAAATAACTTCATCTGAATCAAGTCTGTCCAATTTTAATCTCTCAGATTGTGAACATATCAGTAATTTTCAGTCTGTTTTTATGGACGTCCTTTTCAGTGGTGATGTCAGGGATGATTTTGAAGAAGCTCATTAAACTGAACCATCAGCAGATCACTGCTCCAAAACCAGAACATGATCCGAGGTCTCCCTCCACCACCAGAACACCAGCTTTACTAACGTGGTAGATCAGTGTAGTACAGATCAATAACTGATGAGTCATTTGATCAAAATCACTGAGTGCTTCACATCTGACCCTCTGATGTTTCTGTGGACATTTTGCATATTTAATGAATGTCTGACAGTTTTACATTCATTCTATGAATACAGTGGAAATGTTGTGTTATTGTCTCCATGTTTTTTCCAGCATCATAAATTCTTAAGTTCAGAAAATTAGATTCTTTTTTCCCAGCTGAAGAACAAAATTTATTCTCTATTGAAATCTGCATCGTCCACCAGAGAACAACAGCCTGATACCTGCAGGCCTGACAACAGCAGATGTATCACTCCTGTAACACCTGTAAGATTCAGCAGTCGCCTCATTGTTCTGATACACACAACAAAACTATTGACTACACTACACACTAACACACTCCAAACACACCACACGTCTCAAATCTCTCACATCTCAAAACACCGCCATCACTCCTAAAACTTCCCCCTCCCTAAACATCTAAATGCCATATCACCATATCATTTTTTGATTGGTCGACATGGTACATTTTTCCAAAAGGTGGGGTTATTTGGTTTTGTTTTTGCTCACAGGCTTTCGACCGTTTTCCTTATAAAACGGAGTTTTTACCATTTCTTCCCACAGTAAATATAAACAACGACAGTATTCAGGAAGAAAACCAAACATTGCAGATATTTTTATCATAACTCTGGTTTTACGTGGCCTATCAACACAATTTAAAAACTGGTATAAAGTCCACACTTTTTCCGTCAGTTGTTCCGTCTGTCCTGCTCACATCTCCAATGGTTGTACACGTTGTCATTAACATGGCTTCACTCCACATCAGTCACGCCGCTTTGCTCGCTAAAACACCGGTGTCGGCACATAAGGACGCTGTCATAGCCTGTCAACGACGTTGATTAGCTGCGTATATACGAATGTGAATCGCATCATTGGCTGGACTATGGGATAAGGTGGCATCTTCTAATCCCATACGGGAGCAGCCAGTCACTTACTGACTAACACTGCGAAACAGAATTGTTAACGTATTTACTTTAATTTTAATTGAGATTTGATTTTTTTTTATGCGCAACACAGATTTTCTGTGCGTAGAGACCGTGCCATCAGTGCGCAATTGCGCACGTGTGCAGCTTAGAGGGAACCTAACCTTTTCGGGTTGAGGATGGAGTCAAGCTCAACTCCCAGTCCTACTGCCAGTTTCTGGAAGACACCTTCTTCAAGCAGTGGTACAGGAAGAAGTCTGCATCCTTCAAGAAAAACATGATTTTCATGCAGGACAATGCTCCATCACACGCGTCCAAGTACTCCACAGCGTGGCTGGCAAGAAAGGGTATAAAAGAAGAAAAACTAATGACATGGCCTCCTTGTTCACCTGATCTGAACCCCATTGAGAACCTGTGGTCCATCATCAAATGTGAGATTTACAAGGAGGGAAAACAGTACACCTCTCTGAACAGTGTCTGGGAGGCTGTGGTTGCTGCTGCACGCAATGTTGATGGTGAACAGATCAAAACACTGACAGAATCCATGGATGGCAGGCTTTTGAGTGTCCTTGCAAAGAAAGGTGGCTATATTGGTCGCTGATTTGTTTTTGTTTTGTTTTTGAATGTCAGAAATGTATATTTGTGAATGTGGAGATGTTATATTGGTTTCACTGGTAAAAATAAATAATTGAAATGGGTATATATTTGTTTTTTGTTATGTTGCCTAATAATTATGCACAGTAATAGTCACCTGCACACACAGATATCCCCCTAAAATAGCTAAAACTGAAAACAAACTAAAAACTACTTCCAAAAACATTCAGCTTTGATATTAATGAGTTTTTTGGGTTCATTGAGAACATGGTTGTTGTTCAATAATAAGATCAGTCCTCAAAAATACAACTTGCCTAATAATTCTGCACTCCCTGTAAATCTGAGCATCAGTATGGTGGGATTTATCCACTACATCCACACCACTGTGGTTCAGTGTTGTCCTGATGGAGTGACAGCAGCCAGTATGATCCAGGCTTTAGCTGCTGGGTCTCTGTGTGACCTCTCAGACTGTTTAACAGATCAGACACAAAGAGAATCAGAGCAGCTCTTTAAAGACAAACATGAACCCACTCAGGTCACACTTTCCCCACAGATATGAGCATCACTGTCCTCAAACAGCAAATGACCAAGTCTAACATTTGGATCTTTTCTCTTTCATTGTTTTCTTTTTAATGAATCTTTGTAACAATCTGAGGATGTTTCAGGTCAGATTTATCCAGGAAACACAAACATGTGAAGGAGTCATCACAGCTCTCTGACCTCGTTGGTCCAGGTTCACCACTGAAGAGTGGAGGGTCACCTTTGGACCGGTCACTCCTCACAGACGGACAGCTGGACCCTGCAGACTGTGACCTCTGACCTCTGCAGACACAAACATGATTGAAGTAGCTGTGATCACACAGACTGCAGATAATGCAGCTGTTTCCTGTCAGTAACATCCTCTTAGATTAGAGTTCAGCGTTTTACAGGAAAACTGGAGAAAACTGATTTTTGTTACAAATTCATTCATTTTCATTTCCTCTCAGCTCACAAACACAGTCAGAAAATCAACCAGAATCAACACTGATTATAATGTCAGTGCAGAATTATTTCTGTTACTCAGTGAGTTCAGCTCTCTGACCTCGTTGGTCCAGGTTTACCACTCAAGTCTGGAGGTTCATCTTTGGACCGGTCACTCCTCACAGACGGACAGCTGGACCCTGCAGACTCTGCTCTGTCCTCCTCTTCCTCCATCATCATCTTCAGTCAGTCTGAGAGTTAAACCACAAACACTCAGTGAGTTCACATTAACAGGAGTAACTGAGTTACAGTCGCTGACCTCTGACCTGTCATGTAACCTAGAAACCAGGTCACATGATTCACATCAGCTCACACACACTTTCTACCTTCACCTGCAGAGGAAACAAATCATTCATGTGCACATCAACTGAAATCTTCCTTTCCATCATGTGTGCTGTCCAAATATCAGCTGCTTCTTTCCTGCTTCATCTCAGTGTCAGCTGAATGCAGTCAGACAGCAGTGTGAGGCAGAGGAAGCTGCCATCAGCTGCTCTACTATCAGTCCACTAGATGGAGCCGTGAAGCACACACGATGCATTCACTGACACACACTGATTCACTATTAATAAGAAAAATTAGAAGTGACAGTTTGTTTCTGTACTTGTGTTGATATGGACGTTGTGTAATGTTTCCTCTGTCAGTGCGCCCCAGGGTGGCTGTAGCTACAATGTAGCTGCCATCACCAGTGTGTGAATGGGTGGATGACTGGATGTGTAAAGCGCTTTGGGGTCCTTAGGGACTAGTAAATGGCCTGTATTTGTAAATACAAATACAGGCCATTTACCATTATCTAATTAAGTCAGTCTAAATATCAAACCCAACAACCTTTGTATTGTTGTGATAACTACTTCCTGTTGAAGCAGATCCAATATTTGTAACGAAGGATTTTTAAGCAGATAAAGTCAGCATGTTTAATTCAGTTCTACACTACATCTGCACTGTAATTATAAAGACCCCCGACCTCCAACAGCTGTTGACACAGTAACTGCTTATGGTCAAACAGATGTGTCCACCTCGCAGCAGTTACTGTGGAACAGCAGCTGAGCTCATTCTGCAGTCAGTGTGTCAGTGAGAGCAGCAGCTCCTCTCCACCTCCTCCACAGACTGATGGATGCAGGAAAATCACTCTGGATTCTAATGATGAACAGATCAGTCCTGAGTTTGATGACATGGAGCTGACACATGTCACATTTACTGAATCCTGAAATCACATGAATGAAGAATTCCACTAACAACTGTTCCTTCATCTCTAATATCTCACAAAAGTGACAGCCCCCTTACATTTTTGTAAATATTTTATTCTATCTTTCCATGGGGATACATTGAGGACATGACACTTTGATACAATGTAGAGTCAGTGTACAGCTTGTATAACAGTGTAAATTTGATGTCCCCTCAAAATAACTCAACACACAGCCATTAATATCTGAACTGCTGGCAATAAAAGTGAGTACACCCCTAAGTGAAAATGTCCAAATTGTGCCCAATTAGTCATTTTCCCTCGCTGGGGTCATGTGACTCGTTAGTATTACAAGGTCTCAGGGGCAAATGGGAAACAGGTGTTTTGAATTTGGTGTTATTGCTCTCACCCTCTCTCATAGTGGTCACTGGAAGTTTAACGTGGCACATCATGGTAAAGAATTCTCTGAGGATCTGAAAAAGAGACTTGTTACTCTACATAAAGACGGCCTAGGCTATGACAATATTGCCAACACCCTAAAACGGAGCTGCAGCACAGTGGCCAAGACCATACAGCAGTTTAACCCTTTAAGACCTACCATAGAATCAAGTCTGCCAGAGCTTATCTTTATATTTTTACATGCTGTAGTGCGATTTTTGGGAGCATTTCGAGTTGCTATACATCAATACAACCATTATAGCCCAAATTTTAATCATGCGTATGCATTAAGTGCATAGTAATTACATAAATTGCAAAAAAAGTGCAATAAAGTACAAAAAAATTGAAATTCATTTTTGTTGTTTTTACATACATTTCTAGTTAGAGAAATTTAAGAGGGTTATCCCTCAAAACTGTAAATACAAAAAATTTGCAAAAAATCGTTTCCCACCATAGGAAATTTATTTTAAGTGTCTTCATAGTTTTATTTTTGAAATACACCAATTTTTATATACTGCAGAAAAAACATAAATAATAATGGATTGCATTTATACAGCGCTTTTCTAGCCACCCAAAGCACTTTACAATTCCACTATTCACTCACATTCACACACTGGTGGAGACAAGCTACAGTTGTAGCCACAGCTGCCCTGGGGCAGACTGACAGAAGCGAGGCTGCCATATCGCACTATCGGCCGCTCTAACCATCACCAGTAGGCGGTAGGTAGGGTAAAGTGTCTTACCCAAGGACACAACGACCAGCACAGAGAGAGCTGGGGATCGAACCCGCGATCTTCCGGTTACAGATGAGCTTCCCAAACCCCTAAACCACGGTCGCCCAACCACGATTGCCAAATAAATATTACAATGCAAATTTGCCAAAAAAAACAGCACATGCATTTAAATAAACTCGTTCCAGCAGCGCAATTTGAGTTCTAAACATCCCAGGAACTATACAGAAAAGCATAAAGTCAAACACGACCATATGCCACACAGTGCATCACATGGCTGTCGTCCCACAAGGAAGCCTCCTCTAAAGATAATGCACAAGAAAGCCCACAAACGGTTTGCTGAGGACAAGCAGACTAAGGACATGAATTACCTGGGCTGATAAGACCAAGATAAACTTATTTGGTTCAGATGGTGTCAGGGATGTGTAGCGGCAACCGGGTGAGGAGTACCAAGACAAGTGCCTCTTGCCTACAGTCTAGCATGGTGGTGGGTTGTCATTGTTTGGGGCTGCATGAGTGCTGCTGGCACTAAGGAAGTATAATTAACTGAGGTAACCATGAATGGCAACATGTACTGTGATGTACTGAATCAGAGCAGGATCCCCTCCATTCGGAAACTGGGCCACAGGACAGTTTTCCAACATGATAACAGCCCAAACACACCTCAATAAAGACCAGTGCCATGCTAAATAAACTGAGGGTAAAGATACTTGATTGGCCAAGCATGACCTAAACCCTATTGAGCATCTGTGGGGCATCCTCAAATGGAAGGTAGAGGTGTGCAAGTCTCTAACATCCACCAGCTCCAAGATGTTATCATAGAGTGGAAGCAGCTTCCAGTGGAACCCTGTGAACTCCATGCCCAACAGAGTTAAGGCAGTATTGGAAAATAATGGTGGCCACACAAAATATTGACAGTTTGGACATTTTCACAAATTGGATTTAACTGTGTGTGTGTCACACCTTTATCTGTTACTCAAAAAAAAAAAAAAAAAAAAACGCCGTCTGACTGCTCAGACTGAGTCAGGGTCAAGTTCACATGCTGATTTGCTCTGTTCTTCTTCTTGCTTTTGTTAAAAGTAATGCAGTACATTGCTTAGTTACTCACTAGATTAAGTAGTGTGTTGGACTCCCTGTTATATTCTGTTCCTCAAACCAAGGGTCTATGAACCAACTGTTCTTAGACATTTTCAGATCTGGGCGCTAAAAATTTGCTTATTGGCTCTCAGCTATGGTTAAGCAAGATGTCTTTGGTGAATTGAGGCTGTTTTATACATGCTAAAGACACTGACTTATTCTTCACTCAGATATGCTGTGACATTCAAATGTTAAAATGTTTTTATTCTTGACTACAGGAATGATTTTATATGATTCAAAGTTCAAAACAATCTTTTCTATCCTCTCTTTCATTTGGCCCAGTTCATCCTGTCTGGAAGCCTTTTGAAGTCTCCTCTAAGTCCGGCCTTTCCACTGAATCTGCTGATGGAGACACCATGTCCTCCACCTGCAGCTATGGAGGTTCAGAGAAATAAATGTAACCTAGAGGGGTGTGTGTGTGTGTGTGTGTGTACACTTGTTTTCATGACATCTGAGGACAATTTTATGATAACACACTCACAAAATGAGGACGCTCGGAAAAATGAGGACATTTTTGAGGTCCTCATTTTTCCGAGCCTTCTAAAGTGCTCTAGAGGCCCCCAACATGCTCCCAAACCAAAAATCTCGAATGTCCTGAAATATCACAATTTTATGAAAAAGCGTGTTTAGCGTTTTTGCTCACTTTCAGTTTCGCCGCCTGCTGGCCAGTTTTGGAACAAAACACTTTTAACACAATTTCAGTGAAGTCACTCTGCGAGTCCTCATTTTGTAGGTGTGTCAGACACAATAACACATTTGACCCAGGTTATAATGACGTCACTCTGCGAGTCCTCATTTTGTAGGTGTGTCAGACACAATAACACATTTGACCCAGGTTATACCCTTCTTGGGCTTAAGCAAGGGTAACAACAGTTAAATCAGGCAAATCCTGACAAAAATGAAGGTCTTTAGATTCAGTTATCAGTGCCTGCACATCTTGGGGTTTTGTTGTTGACAAAATGTCTCAAAATATAAAGTTTCAACATTTGTGTAATTATATTACTATTATTTAATGAGTCTTACTTCTCAAGATCAATGCACAAATTGTCTGACCTTCACTAAGCAGAATGATGTGTGTGCAGATTTTGACCCTTGAAGAGTTCATATTAATCTGCATTAATATAATTGCATCTGCAATCTGCAGTTGAACTTAGAGATTCCTGCCGCTGTCATGTGATTCAGTATGATCATCAGGCTCAGTCTAGACTCTGAATTCCAAGATGGCAGCAGCATGTCTCCTTGTTGAATGTCTGCTTTGAATTTTGGGGTATTTTCTTTTTTTCTTCTATCTTAAATGGATTTTAGTTTTTTCTAACAAGCTTTTTAAGAGTATTTTAAACTATTCTGTAAATTCTTGGAAAATGTTTTTTTGGGGACCTCTGCTACCACCAGAAGTTGTCTGCACCACACCAGGGCCTGTGCTGTTTTCTGGGGCCATCTCACTGCACCAGGGCCTAGCTGGACCCATAGGCACCACACCAGGGCCTGTACTGCTGTGTAATCAATTATTGTAAATGTACATGTTATCAGGAAATGATCAGACAGCAGAGGGTTTTCAGGAAACACTGTTAAATGTTCAGTTGCTATTTCATATGTTAAAACAAGATCTAGAGTGCGATTAAAGTGGTGGGTGGGTTCTTTTACATTTTGAGAGAAGCCAATTGAGTCTAATAACAGATTAAATGCCATGTTGACACTGTCATCTACATGGATGTTAAAAATCACCTACAATAATTATTTTATCTGAGCACTAAATCAGATAAAAAGTCTGAGAAATCAGAGAGAAACTCTGTGTAAGGCCCAGGTGGACGATAGATGATAACAAGTAAGACTGGTTTCTGAGTTTTACAGCTGGGGTGGACAAGGCTAAGCATCAGGCTTTCAAATGAATTAAAAGTATGTCTGGGTCTTTGGTTGATTAATAGACTGGTGTGAAAAATTGCTGCCACACCGCCCCCTCCGCCTGTGCTTCGTGATTTCTGGTAGTTAGAATTACTCCGAAGTGTTGATTCATTTAAACTAACATAATCATCCTGCTGCAACCAGGTTTCTGTAAGGCAGAGTAAATTGATTTGTTGGTCAATTATTAAGTCATGTACTAACAGAGACTTGGAGGAGAGTGATCTAATATTTAATAATCCACACTGTTTTACTCTTTGGTTCAGATGTGGATACTGTATTCCTTCTTTTTGATTTTTTATGTTTAAATTGTTCGTTGCTGGTTTTTAGTTTGTTTTTTGTCTGTTTGGGAGCTGACACAGTCTCAATGGAGGTTTTTGGGGGGGTAGCAGGAGGAGAGAAGCTGCAGAGAGGCGTGTAAGACTGCAACTCTGCTTCCTGGTCCCAACTCTGGATAGTCAGATTTTGGGGGGTTTAATAAATTTGTCCATATTTCTAGAAATGAGAGCTGCTCCATCCAAAGTGGGATGGATGCCATCTCTCCTAACAAGACCAGGTTTCCTCCAGAAGGTTTGCCAATTATCTATGAAGCCCACATCGTTTCTGGGACACCACTCAGACAGCCAGCAATTTAAGGAGAACATGCGGCTAAACATGTCACTCCTGGTCTGATTGGGGAGGGGACCAAAGAAAACTACAGAGTCCCACATTGTTTTGGCAAAGTTACACACTGATTCGATATTGATTTCAGTGATCTCCGATTGGCGTAACCGGGTGTCATTACTGCCGATGTGAATTATGATTTTACTGAATTTACGTTTACCCTTATGTGGTGGCGCGAATGAGGAATAACCGGGGACGGTAACTAAGATGTTGATCTTTCCTGGGGGAGGGAGTTACACCCCAGGAAAGATATCTCTAGCCAATGTAAGTGTTACACTGGCAACCAAAGCCCACAGACTCGTTATTAACGGCAAAGGTGAGGCAGGTGAATTTTACAAATCAAGGTTTATTAAGAAGAACTACTAAAAACACAGAGTTATAAAATCAAAAAGGCACCTAAGGTAGCAGGGTTGAGACGGCAAAACAGTTAATTAAAACGACCAGACTCCCTACCACGATGCTACCCTAAAAACAATCACAACATGATAAAAGAGCAACTAAACAAAATGGTGGAGACTGGCCACTTGAGGAGGCAACCTACAGGGAGGAGTGCCCGAGGGTGCCACCAATTACTCACCCGTGTGATTTCACTGCAGACCTCACTCACACTAAACTCTAAATGGTGCAATCTACCTATGTATGCCCGGTGTGTACACTCGCATGCATCGAGGAGGGGATTCCACCTCACGTGCCTAACCCCTCAACAAGCGGCCGCACCTCCACTAAAGCAATAAAAGAAAGCATAAAACATTAAACAGATTAGTAAAAGCTCTACATAAATCAAATACACCTCAAATTACTGTTCGTTATAAAAGCATTGCATAACAAACAAAACAGCATATGACAAGACAGCAGTAGTATAGTGCAAGCCTGCAACAAAAGAGGGAAACAGTTGTCAAAGTCCACCCTACTATGCCACGTTATGATGAACACAAGAGACCCACTTACCACTCTCTAAAGGGCAATACTAAACTGAGTAACTTTCCTGGAGAGATCTGCAGCGCTTAACTGCCTAATGCTCGTAGCCACCTTGGATGGACAAGACTGCCAAATGACTCCTTCTGGTAGTGAAGCGCAGCTGTTTCTTATAAGCCTGCTAATTGTCAACTGGGAAGGTGTGGATGTTAGTGGTGCGTTTGTGGACATCATGTAAAATCCTACCCCAGAATCTACTTCACTACACATCTTTCCTGTCAGGTCAGGAAAGATGCCCGGGTCAGGATATAATTTGCAACTTCCAAAAGAGCATGCCGACCATTGTAATTTTTAACAGTTTGACTGTAAGTGATGGGAGTGTACGGGCCGGCCTCATGTCTTGTTCATATTACCATGGCATTAATTACATAATCTCCAAGTAGGGATGGTGCATTTAGATTCTTACACTGAATCTGCACAGACTTCGGTGAGTGAGAGGCTGAGTTGCAGGCTGACAGGAAACACAGGCTTGTGCAGGGCATGCTTTGCAAAAGCGAAACCGAAAGCAGAGCCTGAGTGCAAGTATTTTGAGCAGGTTATTTTATTATGCATCTTTGATTAAGCTTTGATTAAGTTTTAAGCAGTTGTATGAGATTGAAAGATTTGCTTTATATATTTTACATATAAGTCAAGATCGGCACACACAGGATGGCCTTAGCCTGGTTGCTTAAGCTGAGGTCAATCAAAGTGCAGTGTGAGGATCACACATGTACAGACATATACACATACACACACACATAAGTTTCAGTACATGCTGGCCTTCTGTCTGGTGGAAAGGTTACGAGGCTTAGCTGATGAAGTGAAGGGTGAAATAAAGGGCAGCAGAAGCTGACACACATACACATACATAGAAGTAGACTCATTTAGTAGGTAAGAGTTTAATTGTGTTTTGCTTGCGACTGCAAAGTTGTGCATGAGTGACAGTTTGTGCAGAACGTGGACCTGATGTTCCAGAAGATAAGCCTGGGCAGGATGGTGACAGGAAGCACCTGGGGTCGAGCCGAAGACAATGTTCTTTTTAAACTGTGTCAAAAGTTAACTGAACGGTTGTGGTTTTGGTTTGACGTATGCTGCATTAATCTGCCTGACAACAGGAGAGGGGCTGTACTGTTTTACCCCTATAGAAACCTTTGTGTTGATGTTTGCAAGTCAGTCCAACACTGAATCTGCTCTGTGTTGGGGCTCCACATGTGTATACATTAAAATGTCGTCTAATTGCACCCGGCAGGATCAGTGGTCATTATTTTGGTCTTCCTCCTCAATTTCTGAACCCTTAACATTTTAACCTAACGGTCCAACCGATCAAGTCCCAGACTTTTTTGCGTCCACTTCACCAGACCAGACTCTAATTGATCTAAAAACAATACAGCTTTAGTTCACTCACACTTTTAAACAAAGCTCTTTTGTCATTCAGTACCCGTCTCACACATTGCCTTTTCTCGTTTTTCTTTCTCACTCACACTACTAAACAACCTCCTTAATGTTATTATTACCTCTTTACTTATTTAGTACCAATCACACCGAGTCACTCAAATCAGATACTAACAGCATTCACACAGTTAAAATCACTTAGAATACGCTCTCCTACGAGTATTTTAGACATGCTTTTCAAAAATCAGAAAAAGCAAGTCACAGAACAAACTAAAATCTCTACTCATTCCCACAACACACACCTGAAATAAAACACACCTGCATTTGTGTCTCACGATAGGTTACTACTTTAAAGTACTATATTGGTCTTAGGTACTGTACAATGCACTCAACCTATATATATATATCTATCAAAACTCTGTCAACTCCTATACCTCCACAGTAATAAATTCACACTCTATTTATACACTTCTGGTGAGCAAAACCAGCATCTCAGTCACAGGTATTTAGCAAAATCTTCGAACAATAGTTATCAAGCTAGATAACACACGAAACCGAAGTCTGTGCAGATTCAGTGTAAGAATCTAAATGCACTATCCCTACTTGGAGATTATGTAATTAATGCCATGGTAATATGAACAAGACATGAGGCCGGCCCGTACACTCCCGTCACTTACAGTCAAACTGTTAAAAATTAAAATGGTCGGCATGCTCTTTTGGAAGTTGCAAATTATATCCTGACCAGGGCATCTTTCCTGACCTGACATTAGCCAGCAGTTTTAAATATCCTTCAATGTCGCCTGCTCTGGCCCCTGGAAGACAATTGACTATGGTTGCCGGTGTCTCTAGCTTCACATGTCTGAGAACAGAATCACCAATTACCAGAGTTTGACCCCCGACGGGTGTGTCGCCGAGTGGGAAAAACGGTTAGACACATGTATGAATTTGAGGAATGGAACCAAAATGCAGACACAAAGGAACGTGAAAGAAAATTTTAATATTAACAGAAAGCAAGCTGTTTATTAAGGCTGGTAAAATAGGCAGAACCAGCTTCCAGTTTGGATTTGGGAGACAGACACTAGCTCTACTTTCAAGATTAGGCTTAAAACTTTCCTTTTTGCTAAAGCATATAGTTAGGGCAGGATCAAGTGACCCTGGATCCTCCCTTACTTGTGCTGCAGTGGACGTAGGCTGCCGGGGGATTCCCATGATGCACTGAGTTTTTTCCTTTCCAGTCACCTTTCTCACTCACTATGTGTTAATAGATCTCTCTGCATCGAATCATACAATATAAAGTGCCTTGAGGCGATTGTTGTTGTGATTTGGTGCTATATAAATAAAATTGAATTTAATTGAATTAAAAGATTACAAAACAAAAGGCAGAAGTGAAGCTAAACAATAACCTAACCTGGGGACAAACCATGAAATCTGACATGGATACAAACATACCTGGAACATGGAAACGTGGCACCAAAGACAACAGATGACCTGACACTGAACAAATGAGGACAGGATCAATTTTATTGGAATTCCACATGAAAGATCAATACAAAGTGGTGAACACGTGAGAAGTGGAACGAAAATCATACATGATTCCAAACATTTTTTACAAATAAATAACTGAAAAGTGGGGTGTGCGTAATTATTCAGCCCCCTGAGTCAATACTTTGTAGAACCACCAATTGGATTTCCATTAAAATTGATTCATGTTTGTGGCAGTAATGTGACAAAATGTGGAAAAGGGGGACGAATACTTTTGCAAGCCATTGTAAGTACACAGAAAGATAATGAAGGGATGAGGAATAGCTGGGACAAATCAGACCTAACAAGACAAGGGGAAACAAAACTAGACTCACTGCATATAGGACAAGGACTTTCACAATAAAACAGACATCACAAGGGTAATCTAATAAACAAATGAACTTAGCTAGCCTAAAGAACTTATAAATAAACATCGACATCCAAACAAACTAAAACTTAAAATGCTGGGTCAACAGACCCAGGAAAGTGACAGTAAAATCATTTATTATACACATTATACTTATTTTCTTAAATTGCTTATCTATTATCTGTATTTTCACCTGAGGGTCAAGGGGTGCTGCTCTTCTTTTCATGACAAATTAGGACATGTTTATGATCACACACTGACAATATCAGGCCAATTTTGGCATTACTCCATCAGTGAACAGCCCATGCCCATGCTAACTTAAACTAGACCAGCAAGCTAACCACATGTGTATTAAGTGTTACTTAAGAATAGGGACCAAACAAATTAACGGAACGAAATTAACTGTAACAGCAGTTTGCAAAACATTGTGACAGTTCTCAAGGGTTCCTACCTCAAATACAATGAGTGTTGCTGTGTTTTTGTTGTTAAATGGACGAGGAGAGCCCGTGGCTGGTGAGAGGATGCGGCATTTCGTCAGTGGAGCATAGAACGACGTCTGTGATTGGTCAACAAGTGAGTAAAGCTGCATCTGATTGTTCGAAAGCCTCAACCAAAGAGCTGCTGGTCACGGCAAGATACAAACTCGCCGGAGCTCTGAGTGAACGGCACATGCGGGACCTTCAGCACTCAGCAGAGATTTATCTTGAGGTATGTATTTACCTTTGATATCCATGACTCGACGCACATTTAGCAAGGTAAAGTTGTATGTAGTGATGGCCAAATGAAGCTTTCTGAAGCACTGAAGCTTGTATTGAAAAACGGTTCATTACTCAAAGCTTTTCAACACAGTCCTCTCTGGTGACATCTGGTGGCCAAAAATATGAAGAGCAGCTTGAATCCACAAAACAAAACCGACTGCTTCATAATGATTGCTCACTCTACAGAGCCGAATTCTGTCTGATATTGGGTCACCGTTGTGTTGCTTTAAACGTGTATTTTTTGGGGTGACAAAAATGTGGTTTATTTGTTTAATAAATAATTTTTGACCAGTACACCTTCCTTGTTTAAACATGCACCATGGTTTGGTCTTTCTTTGCTTGTGACTTCTTGATGTTGGTAAATACAATAATTGAAAAATACCACGTTACATATAATATCCATATAATAATGTACAACACATTATGGAGTATGCATCTGCTGTGAGGTCCTGCCTCCATGTACTTGTGCAGTTAATCGCTAGATGGGTATATTTATAAATAATATTATATTAGGGAAATTTTCCTATATATATTTTTGACCTGGGGGTAGAATTGATTGTGAAATGGAAAGGGAAATGCTCGTGAACTTGCAAATTAAAAACATGATGCATTTAAGGTAACACTTTTTCATTTTTATTTAAGAGAATTTGTTCCACTGTGTGATGGCCGAAACTGTTCCTTTTCGTGGAGATAATTTCTTCTGCCTTAAGGAAAATCTCTTCACATGGCACAGAAGAGGCTCCACAAACTATCAGCTAAAGAGAATAAATAAATTAAATTGCGGCACATTTTGTAGACTAACATTTTAAGATTATTTTTTTGTAAAGAAAATATATCTTTTTATAATATTAAATGTTACAAGTCAAATGGAAGTTATTTAATGATATTTATATAATGACAAGAAGATTTTTGACATTTCAAGTTTTTCCTGTTTTCAGATAAAATAAAGACGCACAAAACAAAAGCAAACAGCCAGAACACAAAGCTGGACAACCCACCCGATTGACCAGAATCAACTCAAAATACTCCCACACAACAGAACAAAATCTCTCAGTAGAATGATCAGTGATTCGCTATCTGTCACCATCAAAACACTCCACATCCTGCAAATGATTCACTTCGTTCCATTTGAATCAGGTACTGAAGCAGTTACGTGCGTAATGAAGCTTCGGACGTCACTGGTCACGTGACTTTTGCCAAACGAAGCAAGCCTCGACACAGTGCTTCTGAACCAGTGTGTTGTTTATTTCGACACACGCTCTGGAGCGTCAGCTTCAAGCGGGCCATCACTAGTTGTATGTTTAACAAGCTAATTAACGCTAGTTAAACGGAATTAAAACAATACACAATCGATTTGAACAAACTGTGTGATGAATGATGATAAATGTTAAAAAATTACTTAAGATTTATCTTCAACAATAGATATTAGACTTTAAATTTAACTGTTTTTAAATTCCCACTGGAGTTAAAGGGACCTGTGGCCTTGCATGTGCTCTGCATCTTCAACTGCAGAGACAGTCAGTCTACGCTCTTTTTAAGTGTAGCTAACTGCAACACACATTTTTTTTTCAACACAAGATATGTTTGGGGGGATTTAAATGTTAACATTAATGTTTTCGTATTTAGCACAAACCAATACGTCTGGGTCTCTGGCCCAGCGTTTCTGAGGTTATTCTAAGGTTTTTGAGTTTCTTAAGTTTAGTGGCGGGTTAGTTGAGTTTGGCTTAACGTTATTAACATTGTTTTAAGGAGTTTATGTTAGGGCTGTATATTACAACGTTTGTATTTTCATGCCATTTTTCCTGTTTTATTTTGAAAGAGTCCGTTGTGTTCAGTTCATTAATCTCACTTCCCTGTTGTGTCAATAGAATCATTTGTGCCAGCTACTTCCCTGCTCTCCTTCCATCCTGTCTCAACCTCCAACAGGAAAGTAGAAGTCCTCATATGCTAGGACCAGTGATTGTAGTGTGTGTTACACTGTCCTCATATTGTTTTAAGCTGTGAAGGACATGAGTGTGTTTCTGTTGCCTTCCTCATGTGGTAGGACCAACAACTCTAGTGTGTGTTACACTGTCCTCATATTGTTGGTAGCAGAACTGTACAGTGTTAAGTTTCTATAGAATCTGGTATAAGGAAGTCAGATCCTTCTGTAATAATGTTCACTGATACAAATATGATCTGTAGTTGATCATCTAGTCGGGATTTATACTAGAGAATGTTTCTGACGTTATATTGTTGTCTTTTGTTGCAGACACCAAGTGCTGAGGTCCTGTCTCAGCCTCATACAGACCAATTGGTGAGTGACATACCCACTTCATTCTTCCAACAGGTTACACATCATTTTATTGTATATGGTATCAAGTATATGTGTCAGTTGGGCCTAGTGCATAAATGAATTGCACTTTAATTGTATTAAAACAATCGGTTTGAGTTAAAGTTTCCCAAAATCAACATTAGCTTTACTTGTTTGTGAAGATCTTAGGAGAAAGAAATTGGCGTACCATTTGTTAGTCCTAACTTTCCCTTTAAAGCATCATCTTGATCCTTATTCCTACTAAATTTGATATTTTTGTGTTTTTGTGTTACCATTGTCCTCACATTGTTTTAAGCTGTGAAGGACATGAATGTGTTTTTGTAGCCTTTCTCAATTGGTAGAACCAACAACTCTAGTTTGTGTTACATTGAAACTGAACAGCAGGGATGGCTGTCATGATGATAATAATACTCTATCCAATTTCAAACAATCACACTCTAATGAGTATTATTAGTAGATTATGTTCACATGTAAAATATTCATATCAAATGGTAAATGGCCTGTATTTGTATAGCGCTTTACATATTCATTCATCCACCCATTCACACACTGGTGATGGCAAGCTACATTGTAGCCACAGCCACCCTGGGGCGCACTGACAGAAGCGAGACTGCTGGACACTGGCGCCACCGGGCCCTCTGACCACCACCAGTAGGCAATGGGTGAAGTGTCTTGCCCAAGGACACAACGACCGAGACTGTCGGAGCCGGGGCTCGAACTGGCAACCTTCCGATTACAACTCTTGAGCCACGATCGCCCCTTAATTTATAATTACACACTGCCCAAACCTGACTTTGCCCACAATGCAGAGAAAAAAGCAAGCAGACCTATTGCATGCATTGATTCTCATATTTCACTGTTACTTTTCAAAGGCTCAAGGACCAAGTATTTTGGGGATTCAAGCCACACGCTTTACTCAGCTGCCCTGAACAACATGAAGGGCACCTCTGCCTCAGTCACCCTGGACAACAAAAACATTAGCAACACTTCACCAAGAAGGGGCAAAGGCACCCAAATACAAAATGTTTTAGGTGAATGTACTTGTGATCAAAGGACAAGTTTATTGTTTTCAGACATGACACTATTGAGAATTTTTAATCATAAATCATTTCATCTTATTTGATTCCCAGCAGAACACAGCACTTCAAATGGTTCATTCCAAGCATCCTTAAAGGAGCGATAAGCAATATCTTTTCACTGCTAGGTGTGCTGTTTTGCACTGCCTGTAAACCAAACCAAAGTCTATGGCTGGAGATCAACACAGAGAGAGGGATTGTGACTTCATGCTGTACTCCAGATGTAATTACACCTGTAGTTCTTCACATAGCCATTTTTAATTCCTTCAACCTAAAGTATGATGAATTGTGCTCATTGCTCCTTTAAAGTGCTCCAGTAGAAAGCAAGGTTTAAGAACATTTTGCATTCACATTATAAACTAGAATATTTTCTATCTTTTCTTGCATTCACATTAAGATATTTTCTTTTGTTTCCATTTATGACAGCTGGGAAAGTGAGAAGCAAGTGGACAAATGATGAAGTAAAGGTTGCTGCAAAGTACCAGGTAAAAAGGAATGTGACTGCTGCTTCCAAGCAGAGCCGGCAGCTCGGAAAGGCAGAGACTGGGTTGCCATAAAGTACTACATCCACAACAGGATCATAGCATTAAAAGAAAGATGCAAGAAAAAAGAAACAAGCAAGAGAGATACTTTGTTGCTTCCACAGTTATGTAAGTATTGTAGTTTTCTGTATTGCATTGTTCTTACTCATAAATCTGTGGTTTATGCTGGGTGCTTTTTGCAATTAAATGATAAGAAAGGCAGATAATGTTCCACGTTTTTATTCACATGAACATTCACTACAAAATGAATTAATGCATTACAATATTAAGACTTAAAAAGTAGACTGACCACATTTGACCTATGTCTTTTTTTAAGTTTTAAGTTTTAAGATTTACTGTTTTATTAACACATAAATGTCTGATATTTCTGTCAGAAGTTACCCGACTGGTGAGCATTACTATTGTGCATCCATGCCTGTAATAATGTAATCTCAAAAGGAGCCAAGCTAAAAATACAGAACCTACCCTTACCTGGTCCTTATAAGTCATGTATACTTGAAAATTGTGTTTCCATGGGCTTCACAATTCACCTAAACATGAATGTGACCTTATGGTACTCATAAGTCACATAAACCTGACAGTGTCCTCACAAGTAGCATTAAATTCAGGTTTGACCAAAATTTCACCCTAGCCAAAATCTCAACAGATGGGCGTGTTCCTGGAAGCATGGGTCAAACTTTGTGTGATTCCCATGCCTCTAGGACCTTCAGAAAGGCACGTTCCCATTTGTCCCATTTTTGTCATAGGTCCTGATATTTCACGAAAACACGTATGTGTGTGTGTGTGTGTGTGTGTGTGTGTGTGTATGTATGTAAGAAAGAAAGAAAAACAGATTTTCTCTTTACAAATATCAGAGTCTACAAGAGAACAAAGATCCCAGCAGGATGTCTCTGTTTGGGAAATACTGCAGTCATTCCCCTGAACCTTGTTAGTGACCTAATCAGTGCTTTTTCCATGAATTCTACAGATGCTACCATGAAAACATGTTACGCTTGTGTTTCAAGATGACTCACATGTTGACGTTAGATACAGAAGAACTGAGAACATAAAGGGAGCTGCTTATTGAGGGAAACCCAAAAAAGCAGAACACAAACAGCTCTGTCCTCTGTTCATGAGGAGAAAAAAAGGCCCTAAAGTTCCTAAAGACAAACTTTTATAGGAGGAAACAAAGCAAACTTACAGCCATCCTGGAAGGAAGCGGGAGGGGGGGGGGGGGGGGGGGGGCAGATTTTCAGAAGAGTTTCTGACGATTTAACTTCGTGATGTCAGATTTAATCTCGTCTCATTTCTGTTTTTCCACTGAGCAGGTTCAGCTTTTATTAAAATAATATATGTTTGTGTGTTTCTCTAAATTCTTAATTATCAGTAATGTTCCCTGAAAAATCAACATTTCTTGGTTCTGATACAAGAATCTTGTTTTCATGGCCTCCATTCAAAGTGACCCAAAGTGTTTCTAATCTCTGGAGAACCGAGGTTTTACTGGTGCTCCTGAATGAAGCATAAGCAGGAATTTTCCACTCTGAGTTTCATATGACATGAACACAAATGGATGACGTGTCTGTGTCAGTCTTTTTCTTTTGAAACAAACTTTATTGAGACCTATGAACAGTCCAACACCCATGAATGAAATTTAGAGGATTCAAAGAAATGTTGATAAAAGTTCTTGGAGATGCTGTGCAAATATTTTTAACTCACTATGGAAACTCTGATCAAAGTTAAAGTCCTGGTTTCAAACTTTAAGCTTTTTTGCTCAAGCAGTTGTACAGAAATAATATTAAACTATAATAGTACTGATATACAGTGATCCCCTCAAAAATAAACACAGAGATATAAAACTTCTGTCCATGCTGCCATTAAAACAGTAAAATAGATCCACTGATCTGATTTTTTTTTACTGTTTATGAAGAACAAGCAAATATATTATAAGATGATGAGAGGTGAGAAAAAAAATCCTCAGAATCCCTTGTTTGTATTCAAATGTCAAAGTTAGTGTTCATCTGTTGTCTCCTACACATCACTATAAAGTTTAATTTTCTAAAAGTCAAAGTTTGAGTTCATATTCACTGCAGTTTAGTACAATATCTAGCAAAAACAAACGTTAACATGTAAACTGTTCATTTGTTCTGTTTCACAATAAAATATAGATATAAACATCTGTAACATCTGCACTTTAATATCTGGTATTTTGTACAGACAGAAGACAAAAGGTTTACTTTAGTATTAAAACATGAGTCCCGTACAAATCAAATATGTATATATAAAACTTAAAACTGATTATTTTCAAACTTTTTTCCTCACCAGGAAAAAAGCAAAACTTTTTTCACGTCAAAGCTCAACATCTGACTTACTATTAATATAAAAACCGTGACTGAAGCATCTTTAAATGTTCCTATTTATTAACAGTGTTTTAAATTTAATACAGTAACTTTTGTTCAGTCTGAGAAATGTAAAACATGTTTTATCCTCCATCTTTGTTTCAGTGTGAACAGTCTGAGCGGACAGTTCGTGATATTTTTAACAGAGGCCGACCTGCTGAATCAAATTTGTTTTAAAAAAGAAAGTCCTCTGCTGTCCCTCCACCTGCTGCCTCTGAATAGGGTGAGGACTTTAACTTAACACTGTGGCAGATATGTAACTATCTTTAAATGATCTCACTGACTGACAGACAAATGAAGGAAGACATCTGTGGTGAAACCTCCACACAAAACATATCCACAGCCAGCAAGGTTGTTGTAGTTTTGTAATTTCTAATTAGCTTTTATTTGTATTTCTTTTTCACTTTGTGTTTTTAATTCTGTTTAGTTTCAGTTAGTTTCCACAGTGAGTTTGCTTGTTTCAGTTTATATTTGATTTTTTATTTATTATATATTTAGGGTGTCAGAGGCTGGACTGACGTAGATTAATGGAGATTTTATGATAAAAACTGAACTTTTTGAAAGCAGTGACTCAGTCTTTTTTTTTTTTTTTAGCCAAACTAATGACACTAACGGGCCATTTCCTGTAAAATGTTAATCAGTTTTCCAAAATCATTTCATTGATCATTCTCAATAATTTAGTTATAGTTTGTGTGTGCAGTTTTTATTTCTACTTTAACTTTTTTCAGATCTAGCTGTAGTTCTAAGTTGACTTTCAGTTTTGTGTGTTTTGTAACACTTCTTCCCGTTGGAGAGGAGCCAAAAGTTTGTGACGCAGTATTTTTAAGACTGACATGTTGAACCTGTATCTAACACACATCTATACTAAGTATTCATTTACAAAGCCCGCTCTCTGTCTCCTGCTGTCCGTGTAAATAAAAGGCTGATTCCTGGACTCTGATCACACAAGGCCAGAAAATGGCAAAGACACTCGGCCTTGTTGGAAAACATTACACACTGACTTTAATGGAGAGACTGGAGATACAAACACACACAGTTTGTTGTGTGAAGAAATCCAACATGAGCTGAACAAACAGTAAAGTTCCTAAAGACAAACTGTTAAAGGAGGAAACAAAGCAAACTTACAGTTTCTTCACACACCAACAACAAGCTCCACTGCACACCTGGACACTAAACACAGACACACAGGTGAGGTGCTTCCTGGAAGGAGGCGGGACTCACCCTGAAACAAGACAGGTGGGAGGGGGAAGGAGGCAGATTTTTCACAATAAGAGCACTTTGTTTTTGAATGAATGTAAGGTCTCACTGATGTTTCTGACTGTGTGACTTTGTCAGAAACATCAGTAACTTGATATCATTTCACCAAGTTTTTATTTCTTTCTCTGAGCAGATTCAGCAATTATTAAAATAATAAAATCACTTTTTATCAGCGAAATTATCAACAAAATTATTAAAGTCTGAAAATCAACATGAATTTGGTTCAAATCAAAGAATCTCCTTTTAACATCCTCACATGGACTCACATAGAAAACTACAGGCTGACATTAACTTTAAATGAATTAAATCCAGCTCAGAGTTTAATGTGTTCATCATAATTAAATATAAGTATGTACTAATATAACTGAAGTAATACTCTGTAACTGTAATGTAGTATCCATACAGTTTTTACAGCTGAAAGAAACATTTAGAGGATTTTAAAATAATCAAATTCAGTTCATGTATTTTTAGACAGTGAAGCAGTTTTTAATACTTCAGCTGTTTTCTCCTCCCACCTTTTCAATAGACTCGAGGTAATCAGACATTTCTATCACAGCTGTTTACATGTTTGTGTGGAGTGAGCTGCTGTGCACTGACAGCAGCATTTAATGAGCACATTTTTAAGTCTGTACATATTTCAGTGGGAAATGCTGTCAGAACACATTCAGACTGTCTGCAGCTGTGTTCAAAAACTAATCAGAAACTACATTTAGTAAATGAACTTCAAAGTGTTTCAGCTGCAGCACAGTCATCAGTCTAAGAAATATCCAGATCATCTCCAACATCGTAGACCAGCTGTGACAGGAAAGAGCCATCAGTGCGATCAATGATTGTCTGAAGCTTCAAACAGACGACTTTAAACAGGGACTTCTGTAGTGATGTGTAAATGTCCACGGGATGAGTTATAAAGATGCAGCGATTTTATTGAACTGTGGATGAATCCAGCATGTCTGCAGGCTCTGTCATTACACTCATGATTACACTGATTACACTCATGTTAAAGACAGTCTGTGGGAGCAAACTGAAATCTAATTGTGATTTCAGTGCCAGAAACACAAACCTGTGCAGGTGAACACACTCTGATATCAGCTCTGACAGTACAAACACAGTGGCCACTATATGTGCGTTATTTAAGGGAACAGGAAGTTATTTTAGTGCCCACCATCCCTCTATGCTCCCCCACACATCATATGTCACATATGACACATTCATTATTATCAGCATCAGTGAAACAATAAAAAAATAACCTTATGGCTTGTGTCACTGAAGAATGCGAGTTTGATTGATGGCCCCTAGCCTTGACCTTACCGGAAGTACTCCAGAAGTGTCTAATCGATTCCCTATGTGTGACTAATCGCATCCGGTGGGAAAAAAGGAGGGGTCGGTGGAGGGAGGAGAATAAAAACAGAGGGGCCAGCACACACTTTTCTATGCGCAGACAAGATGGAGCCTTTCACTCTGCAGCCCTGCATTCCTCTGTACTTGGACGTGGAAGAGAGGGTGACGCAGCAGATTTCTGATGAATCGGCGGAGATCGGACCGCATGCTGAATAGAGGGACAGAATGATCACGGCAGTTAGGTTTCCACAGACAAACTCATAGTTTGAATTCTGTTTTAAATATTATGACAATGTGATCTTGATAACCAGTTTCTCAGTAAAGAGCTATTTCTTTTTTCAATAGTGGCTTTAATTTGCTTTCTTACGTTACAGGCGCAATAAAATAAAAACCTCTAAAATTATCCGACTAGTAACGGATTGCATTTATATATAGTGCCGGGTGGAGGCGAACTACACCATTGCTTGTATGTGTTAAAAAAAATATATATATCTCTAAGTGAAAAGAGCACCGCGCACATATTCAGAAATCGTTCTTACTTAAACAATTAAAACACCCCGATGAGGTATTTTGGTTTTGTGACATCT
Organism: Pelmatolapia mariae; assembly: GCF_036321145.2. Classification (NCBI taxonomy): domain Eukaryota; kingdom Metazoa; phylum Chordata; class Actinopteri; order Cichliformes; family Cichlidae; genus Pelmatolapia; species Pelmatolapia mariae. The sequence goes on from NC_086229.1 coordinate 11,166,843, forward strand.
AAAAGAAAACTGTCTAGTACTACGCACACCAAGGAGGAGTCAACAACCCCTCTAATTGTTATTAGTATTTCTTAATGCCTCCAGCCAAGCAAAGAATTTCATAAAGGCCTCAACTCCTTGTATGTGAAAAATAACCCCGAGTAAAAAAAAAAAGAAAGAAAAGAAAAAGAAAAAAAAGCACATATTCAGATCTCTATCCCAAATAATTTTATTAAATCACCCCGATGAGGTATTTTGGTTTTGTGCAGCCACTCCTTATCAGACCGAAAGTAAAGAGTTTTTCTTCATTTTTTGAGCTCCTTTTACAACAGGGGAGCATTAGCAGAAACGCTCAATAGACAGAAAAACAGAAACCCTAAAAGAAAAAGGCCTTGTTTTAGTCACTGAATTAGCATCTGTGGCACAAATAAGCTTCAGGGACTGACTTGTTTTTTTAGAACCGACCTTTGACACTTGGATGTTGGCTTAAGTTTTACCCAAAGAGAAATTTGACCCTAATAAAAAAAACACAATACTGTGGTGAATACTTACCTCAACTTTGATGGGTTTTTTCACAGCTATTTAATCTGAAAAAAGTAAACATGTTACAAGGACAGTTTCGACACAATGCACTTTGCAGAGTACATGAATGGGAAGTAGGAATTCCTCCTCTCTATACTTACACTCCACCCTAACAAAAGTCAAGTCATCATCTCCATATTGTGTGTCCCACTTTTCGAGTTTCATTGAAGTGTACTCAAGTGCAAAAGATGTAAAACAAGAGTATTAGTTTTTTTTAAGCCATTCACCGAGTCCCCGTCAAGATGCCGTTCATTTAAGATACTAATAATTTTTTGATTTTAAATTGTGCTAACACAGTAACATTACAAATCAAACATATTAGAACTCATTTTAGTTGGACACAAGAACAACTCAAGCATCTTTCTTTCGGGAGCTGAACTAGGGCTTACAAGTTTGCCGTGCCCCTGGGGACCAGTGCGAGGTTGTGCGGCAGATCCCAGCGTGGAGGGTCCAGACACTCGCACAGCACAGACTTTGCTATCCGCACAGAGCGTTTCTGGTGTGGCTTATGCAGAAGAGACAAAACAGCTCCCGGTAAGCATGTCTGTTGTAGCCTGCCCTTCGTAAATGTCTCTTTGATTATTCAAACAGTGTATAAATTGTGACTCGTTTGTTATCCAAAAACATTTTATCTATGTTTCTGATTTAAAATATACAGATATATATTTTTCAAGTTTTTAGCTTAAACAGACTCTTGAGCAAAATCCGTAATGGCATAACCAGTGTGCAGCCTAATGTACATCTTTGAACTGTATGTTAATCAGTACATGAAGCGTACCTCTGAAAACAGGCCATCATTTGTGAATCTACTGATTTGTTTTTTTAACTGCAGTTTTCACAAACTGCAGATGATGAAATCCTGTGTATTGTAGAAAATGTCTTTAAACTATTGCTGGTCCTACTTACTGAGTTCCCTTGCTACTTGTTTACTATGTGAATAAACAATTTGAACAAGAAAGGATTTAAAGACACATTGAAGCAAAGGCGGAAAAAATTTGTAATGAAATTTATGTGATCGTTCTTCCAAGATCCGACAGAGAGTGAAAATCCAAGAGCTGCTGCATTAATGATCTTTCTGTTTCTCTCCTTCTGCGTGTGTGTGTGTGTGTGTGTGTGTGTGTGTGTGTGTGTGTGTGTGTGTGTGTGTGTGCTCACAGAGGGTAGGTCACAGCAGGAGTTCCCTGAGTTGACACGTATGAACCATAAAGTCAGTTTGGACTGAGGAGCAGTTGGTAAACTACATTCAGTGTAGACAAAATTACTTTTTTATCCAAAGCATGCACAAGAATCCAAATCTCTGTATCACAATGATTTCAATAAAGCCTTATTATTTTATCACAAATTACTGTAGATCATTAATAGGGAACAAAAAAGGAGGATCACATCAGCAATGGGAGACAGAAGTTTTGACATGTGCTTATAACTTAAAACACAAAAAAACCCAGCTACAGCCGGTAAGATTTATGGTATAAACCAGACTTTCACAGTCTGCATCTTTACAGGGTTGTTTTCTGCTTTTATTCACTCCTAGTTTGATTAAAAAACAACAACCCACAGAGCCCACTAACTATTAGCTGCTTATTCCCCTAAACAGTCAGTTGACTGAGAGAAATGCAATCCATTATTGTGAACGCTGAAGGAGATGTGCTCCATAGTCAAACTTATATTTCCTTAACTTAATTCTGATGAAACTGACCCGTAAGCACTTTGCAGCTGAGTCGAGGGCTCGTGGAAATAAGGTCAAGGAGGTGTCCGGCGTGAGTGCGGCCTGACATTCCATTTGGGACAGCTGACAGACTCATTAGTGCAACTAAGTGTGAGCAGCATCTCCTGTATAGTAGACATAAGAAAAGTAATGTGTAGTGCTAAACCGAGATTCCAGGGCTCATGTTTATATGGTTTTCTTTTATTCAAAAACAGGTTAGTTTAGCGATTGTGTAACTGTGTCTTTGACCTTTTTACCTGGGGACCAAATCTCAAAGAAAACATCCTGTTACTTGTTTTGTTTGCTGTTTTTTATATTCATTATGGCCATTATAATGATGAGCCTTTTGATATTAACAAGCACTTCTTAATTGTCACAGAGGGAAACGTTGTATTTTCTGCGTCACTTCCTCACAGTAAAGATATTTGTACCGCACTCCTGCAAAGAAGATTCTGTAGTTAAACTGTTGATGGGACAATAAACAAATTTCACTTTGCAAAATGTTCTGCAGGGAAGCTGTGGTTGCTTCTTAGATTTAACTCTGCTTATTGTCATCTAGCAAAGTTTGGTTTAATGTGTCGCTATTGACAACACAAAGCATTTTTTTCACTATTTATAAAACATAGAAGTCTTAAAATATATCTGCAGTGCTTGGTGTAAATTCAGTGATTCAAGCCTCAGTTCATCTTCATTGAAAAATAAATATGAATAAATGATAATAATATTTAATATAATAAATAATAAAATATCATGTGATGTTGGTGTTTGTATTTTCTGTAAATGTCTTTTTGAATGTAAATGCTTTGTTCCAGATGGACAGAGAGTGGCTATCAGGCTGTCCAAGCAAACCCACGTCTGTAACAGAGACTGAAGAAGATTGTAACAGAGTCCAACAGTCTGCAGTGGCCACCACAGTCCACCGTCTTCACATCACAAGGACAATTTCAACATATCTGTGAAGTCTTCTTGCCCTTGTACTCGTGCCTTGATGAACAAGTAGGTGTAGTTCAAATGTGGGTTTTCAGTGAGTTTATAAGTACAGTTTACTGTTACTGCTGCTGTTTGTGTTTTATCAGGTTTGTTTCACGAATATTTCTCAGACAGAAGAAGGTGATATTCCAACGGAGCTGAAAAGGAGAGAAGGGAGAGAAAAAACTAGTTTTGTCCTGCAGATGGCGATCTTGCACCGTGTTCAAAGAGCCGACACTTTGATGATGCTGCTCTACTCAACTTACTTTTAGCCTGGGTTGGACTCTATATGAGCAGCTTCCACTCTGATTTTCACTGTTAAATACACTTGTTTGATTTCACTTATAAAAGTTGAAAAATAAATATTTTATTGGAAAATTATTTGTTGGTACATTTTTTGAGGGTCAAATATCTTGTTTGATTTGAGGAATGAACTGTTAAGGTGGAAAAATGAATCAGGTTAAAATACTTTAAATCAGTGCAGATGTGTAATGTAATTTAACATGTTGATAATGGTTGTAGTGGGCTTGTAATGTAAATGTGTCTGATTAAATGTGACTTTAATGGTGACGCTGCATAAACCTGATCAAACAGTTCTATTAGTGGGTCTGTGTGATCAGCATCAGTGGGTTATGTCACGGCTGAGGAGCAGTCGTGTGGTGTATTGAGAAAAGGATCCAGAATGCAGGCACTGGCTGGGGTGCGAGTAAGTGTTTATTTACAGAGAGGTGAGATGGCAAAACAGGCAAGAGGAAAGACAAAACTAAAGACCTAAACTGGGAAACCTAAATGACAAACCTGAGAACATACAAACGGGGTGAGAAGCAGAGAGACGCAGACGAGAAACAGGACACCGTGGAACACAGACTGACGCGGAGTAACACAGACGAACCAGCAACAGGCAGGAGAACACACAGGGCTTAAATACACACACCAGTAATCAGGGGATGAGAAACAGGAGGGCAACACAGCTGGGAGAACTCAGAGCTGACGGGACAGGGGAAACGTAAATTGAACACACTCACATCAGACGGACCTTCACAATAAAACAGGAAACTGAGACACAGAACCAGACAAGACACTGAACTAAACAGACAGATTCACAAGCAGACAGTGTGACACCATAGACAGACCTGAATTTGTCCATACAAGTGTAGGACTGTCTCAGAAATGATCAAACATTTGACTGTTAGATGGTTTTCCCTTCATAAGCCTGGTTACGCTGGAGGTTTCTTCCTGTTAAAAGGAGTTTTTCCGGGAGGCTTCCGGTAATGGCGTTTACTGGGTAGACGTGTTTTAGGTCCGCTCCGCTACACGGCTCAGCATTTACCTAACGAACCTACTTCTTTGAGATTTTGATTCCCAGTTTTGGATGTCTTTTGCCTTTGTCGACTACCGAAGATTTAAAGAATGTCAAAGTCAAAGGGCAAACAAGACCGAGACCCAGAAACCTCGACACTTGCGGTGCCTGTAACTGCAGCCGAGATTAGCTTAATGATCGAGGAGCATAGAGCTGCATGGCTAGCGGACTTCAAGTCATCCTTTCAGGACTTGTCCTCTAAGTTAGACACTGTGCAGTCTGCAGTGCAGGACCACGGTCAACGCATTAATTCTTTGGATTCGACATACACTGAATTTGACCAATGTCTGGACCAATTAGAGTCCGAATGCTCTACGCTTGGCAAAGACAACAACTGTCTAAAATCCAAGGTGGCAGACTTGGAAGGTTGCAGCAGAAGGCAGAATATACGACTTGTGGGACTACCTGAGGACATTGAAGGCCCACGCAGACAGCTTTCTTTTCTCAGCTCCTCATCGATGTTTTCGGAGTGCAGGTGCTTCCCTCACCACCCGAGCTGGACAGGGCGCACCGGAGTCCAGTTCCGAAGTCGACGAAACCACGGCCGGTTATTCTGCGATTTCACCGATACCAAATAAAAGACCTTGTAATCCGTGACGCTCGTAAGAAAGGCGAGCTCAGCTACAACGGCCATAGGATCCGGCTATATGAAGATTACAGCCTGGAGGTGGTGAAGAACCGAGCTGAGTATAAAGACGCAATGTCTGAACTTTATAAGCGGGAATTTAAATATGGGCAGAAATCTGTGCCATCAGAAACTGAATTTGAATAAGTTAAATTTGAATTGCTCGGATTGAATCTGAATTTGTAACTTGAATAAAAGCTTTTAAAAACTGAATTTGAATTAGTCTAATTTGAAATTGAATTTATGGTTTGAAAATGAATTGATTTGCATTGAAACTGCATTTTATCCTTTAAAAATTCAACTCTCGAATAATTTCTGTTTCACTTCTCACCATTCAGTTTCAGTTCTACAATTAAATTTCAGTTCCAAAATTCTGTTTTTTGGGACTTACATCCGGTTCCGGTTCAAGCGCAGATTAATAGAACTACATTTTGCCAGCGGACCGAACGTGTTTACTGACGGGAATCGACAGCGTCTTGAGCTGAATTAAGACTTCAGAAGTCATTCGTCATGTCGAATGACCAGCGGATAAACTCTCAGGTCGGTAATAAATGTATTACATGTATAAGAACAAGCGTCATGTTAACAAATGATAGCCGTACAGTAACTTTTATGCTTATTGTAGCTGCTAGCTAAAAACGCTAATTTAGCGTAGTTTGCCCTGAATTCAGCTTTGACAAACAAATATGATCGACTGTTTCTAGTAGAATTCCAAAGTTGTCATCTTGAACCCTCTCAGAGCCCTGTATGCTTGCAGAGACCCTACAGTAGGGAAACATGCAAAACGGTGTCCAAACCTTTGTATTTGAGCTTTATTTATGTCTTTAACAGCATCCCAACTCTTTTGCTAACTTAAGAACTTTAGCTGAAGTGAATAGTTAGTCTAATTCATTAGTGCAGCATTACTGGATCACCTTTATGGAGGACCACAAGAGCCACGCGCATCGAAATAAAAATTTCTGTGCTCTAATAATGAATTGCAGAATAAATTCTGCAATTGTAAATTCATTTTTGAATTCCAATTTAATAAACTGCATTTCAAAATCCTTTTTCCAATTGCAGTTCAAAGTCCTTTTTCCAATTGCACTTTAATAAACTGCATTTTAAAATCCTTTTTTTCAGTTGCACTTTAATAAACTGCAGTTCAAAATCCTTTTTCCACTTGCAATTTAATAAACTGCAGTTCAAAATCCTTTTTCCACCTGCAATTTAATAAACTGCAGTTCAAAATCCTTTTTCCATTTGCAATTTAATAAACTGCAGTTCAAAATCCTTTTTCCACCTGCAATTTAATAAACTGCAGTTCAAAATCCATTTTCCACTTGCAATTTAATAAACTGCAGTTCAAAATCCATTTCCCTTTCCTGTTCGCTCCGGGATTAGCTGCTGGATTAGCTCCTGGATTAGCTGCTGGATTAACAACTTGCTGGAGGCTATTCAAATTAGCCACACCGTGGGATGTAAGGAGCTCTCTGATTGGTTGGTCGGACACAGGCTGTCTGCCAGCCTGGATTTTTCTAGCTCATAGCTTCTCCCTGCTACGAAGCGTGTGTGCTTGTACAAAGGCCGTTCAGCGTCGGGATTTACACTCGGCTCGACACGGATATGTGAAGAATGAAGGGAGCCTGCAGCGAAACGGAGAGCCAACCTCTGACTGAGTGCCTGTCTACACACTCTGACCACCTGTTGAAGGTAAGGTGCTAACGTGGCTAACGCTAGCGTCACCGCACGTAGCCCCGTTATTTTAAGATCATCTTAGCTAATGAAAGTTTTACGTCGCAGCTGTACGAGCTCGCTACGTGTTTGTAAGCTGCTGTGCTCTTCACAAATAAAGCTGGAAGCAGCTCAGACTGTTAGAACCAGCACTGAGGCCTGTTACATTTATACGGTGTTAGAGCAATGGCTGCAACCTACAGCCTTTAAACTAGCGATTACAATGCTGACAGTAAACTCGTCAGTCCAGATGTTACCACATTACTCTATGGTACTTAGTTAAAACAACTGAGACAGGCTGATTAAAATAACAGCTGTCAGTTCTCTCATTCCTTATATCAAGACTGGAGATCACACTACTGATTTCAGTTCATTTAATATGTGAGTGCACAGATTCATTCTCAACTGGACATAAATGATGATCAAAGGTTGTATATATGATGAATTCATCAAATCCCAGCCTCTAACACAGTGCGCTGAATCTTAGCTTTGAATGTCCAGTATATTCTAATCAGTGCAATGTAAGCATTCACTGAACCTATAGTATCTACACCTGTGTGGCAAATGTGTGGTAATACAGATAATGAAATTTAATTATTAATACAATATACATCATGAAAAATGAAAGCTGAAATTGATTCAGTTTAGTACTTTTCTCTGTATGCTCTGTGATTATAAAGGCCTTAAATTCTGTGATATATACTGTAAATGATTTTCACAGAGGTCTTAAAGTACTTAAATCACTGCTGATAGTCTGGTTGTTTATATTTTCACATGTTTTTGTGTCTGTAGGGCTGTTTGATGACGATTTGGACTCCTCTGGGAGATGAGGACACACCCACATCTGTTCCATACTGCAGCCATTGATGGTGTTACAGCTCTGAGTCAGCTTTGGGCCATCAGATGCACACACTGGAAAACCAGCACTTGGATTTCATGCAGGAGAGACGGCCTCAGTGATGTAGGTTCATAAGCGAGTTCAAACATTTCTGGCCTCTCATCACTTAGATTTTGAATGCATTTAAAGCAGGAACTGCACATTAGGGGTGGGTTTTAATAATCGATTCATCGATTAAAATCGCCTGGCTTGGATAACGTGAAATCGATTCATTAAAATCCTGAATCGATTTTTTAATATAAATTTATTTTGCCCGAAACGCCAGAATCTCAGGTGAAACCTCATAAAATTTCAACAACCACCAAACAGCTAAGACAGTAAATGAGAGCAGGTACACGGATTCTGCACAAGGACGTAAACACACAGCGCGGACCCGCGGATCAGAATCAGTGAGATGTCGCCTTTCTCACCCGACGGGCGCTGCAGCTTTAAGCGTCTGCGCGCGTTCCCGCGGACGGCAATCACTTTCTGGCACAACAACTGCACAGACACGGTCGGTGCTGAAAGCCGACAGCACGCTGATTCTGATGTTTCGGCGGGTCCGCGCTTTGTGTTCACGCCCTTTTTGCGCTGATTCTAAAGCTGTTAGTTTTATCTCTCTCCAGACAATATTGACTGAACCAGCAGCAAAAGAAGATCCAAACTACGCTTCACGTAAACATCGTCATGAATTCCCTCTGACTTTTACTGTTTTGCTTCACCCACGATAAAATCACACTTGATGCACAGCTCTCTCTCTCTCTCTGTACTGTTTTCTGCATTATTCGCTTGCTTGTTACGCGCAACTCTACTGTTGTTTACAGCGCTGTCGGCCGCTGGTTTTTTTTGGGGGTTTTTTTCGTTTTACATACTTCCGAAAAGAAAACCTAATTTCTGCCGTTCAATACTGAACAAATTTAAACTTTTTAAAATTATGCAAAATGCAAAACGCTTAGCCGTGTCTCTAATAAAACCGCTGTAACGTCAGAGGTAACGTTCATATGTTGATTAATGGTTTTCTTTCGTTTTTGATGTACTGCAGATACATATTTTTATAAAATCCCAGGCCAGGAAAACCACCTTCATGTTTTTCTGTTTTATCTTCAGCTACTTTGACACAAAGGCATCTGCTGTGACGCTCACACCTTTGATAAAGTCTTGCGTGTGTCAGCTTCCTTTTTATAGATACAAAAATATGTCAATGAAATCTGAATTATAATATTTCTGTCAAAATTTCCCAGATTCAAATTGAATTTAATCGAATCGATTCGGGACCTTGTGAATCGGAAATGAATCGATTCTAGAAATCAGTGACGATACCCAGCCCTACTGCTCACCTAGCTGTCAAAAGTTTGGCAGCATGAGTACTGTAAAGTTTTGTAGGGTCCTTGTTAAAAATTCCACAAGCACCACACCACATTTGTCATATACAGTTCCATTTTGTACAGGACATTTTTGAAATTATGTGTGTATATATATATATATATATATATATATATATATATATATATATATATATATATATATATATATATATATATATATATATATATATAAGATAAGATAAGATAACCTTTATTAGTCCCACATGTGGGAAATTTGTTTTGTCACAGCAGGAAGTGGACAGTGCAAAAGTTATGAAGCAAAAATTAGAATAAAATAAAATAAGAATAAATACAGTATACAACTGTACAGAATAGAATAAAATAAAATACTATATACAGTAGAATAAAATAGAATAAAATATGCAATAAGATAAAAATAGAATACAAGTGCTATATACAACTCAGTAAAAATATATATCCTAGTTATCCACTTGTCAGTACTTTTTGAGTAAATGGATGTCACTGATAAATCAGTGGTGATTCACCTGCAAATGTTTTTAACAAACTTTGTTTTTTGTAGAATTCATCAGCAGCTGTGGAGAGATGCATTTGAATATCTTCTGGTTCCACTTTTCTTAACCTGGAAGCTGAGGATGGCTGATTCCTGACAAGGACACAAACCTCAGTGCTTATCATGGGTGTTACATCCTCTGTGCAGCAATTCCAGAGAAAACGAAAGAGCAACGACCACTCATTAAGACCAGCCAGAAATCTGTCCCTTTCTGGCAGCTGTGGAAACTTCCAATAAGAAAGTTTGCATTCTTAGAACAATGCTGGATCATGTGTGATGTGTCATATGAGGATATTACATTTTGCCTTGATTCTGCTCAATTAAGTGTTTTGATCGTTGATCCAGTATGGCAGCTTTGTGTTGTGCTGCAAGTTAAAACCCATTGTCCTCATGAGCACAGCATCTAACAACTCTCCTTGAAAAAAGTCGATTGACTTTAACTGGGCACAATGGTTTCCAGTGGGAGATGCATTCATCACTCATCCGTGACACTGGAGAAGTCACCTGGATGAGTGATAAAACAATTTTCCACGGAAAATCCAGAGGAACTAAACTTTGTTGTTGTTTCTTTGGGCTCAATTTTGCCTGAGGCTGAAATTGAGCCCAAAATGTTTTCTTCTTTCAGAAGAAAACATCAGATAAAAAGATTGTTGAACCAGGTGGTATTCTCTGGAGTTTAAGACCAAAACTGAACTAAGTGAATTGACATTAGACTGGAATTCATAAGATGAATAGAAATACTGCTGAAGCTGAATGATATGTGTGTGTATGTATGTGTGTGTGTGTGTGTGTGATCTTTGTTTTCTCCAATTCACCAGGTCTGTAAAGTTCAGTATGACTGTGGTACATGATACAAAAGAATAAATACAGAAGAAAAACAACTTTATGTGAATAACTTTACTCTTCTTAAAAATAACTCATAAAACAAGTAAAAGTACAAATGTGTACAAGTTAGAGACTTCCTCAGTAAGTTTACACTCTTTTGGAGTCATTTTAATTGTGTGTTAAAGAAGAAAGAGATTAGGAGGTAAAGTAGAGGATGCAGAGTCCATCATCACTGAGGCAGTCTCTCCTGCATGAAGTCCAGGTGCTGGTTTTCCAGTGTGTGCATCTGATGGCCCAAAGCTGACTCAGAGCTGTAACACCATCAATGGCTGCAGTATGGAACAGATGTGGGTGTGTCCTCATCTCCCAGAGGAGTCCAAATCGTCATCAAACAGCCCTACAGACACAAAAACGTGAAAATATAAACAACCAGACTATCAGCAGTGATTTAAGTACTTTAAGACCTCTGTGAAATTCATTTACAGTATATATCACAGAATTTAAGGCCTTTATAATCACAGAGCATACAGAGAAAAGTACTAAACTGAGTCAATTTCAGCTTTCATTTTTCATGATGTATATTGTATTAATAATTAAATTTCATTATCTGTATTACCACACATTTGCCACACAGGTGTAGATACTATAGGTTCAGTGAATGCTTACATTGCACTGATTAGAATATACTGGACATCCAAAGCTAAGATTCAGCGCACTGTGTTAGAGGCTGGGATTTGATGAATTCATCATATATACAACCTTTGATCATCATTTATGTCCAGTTGAGAATGAATCTGTGCACTCACATATTAAATGAACTGAAATCAGTAGTGTGTACCAGTCTGTATATGTTGAATGAGAGAACTGACAGGTGTTATTTTAATCAGCCTGTCTCAGTTGTTTTAACTAAGTACCATAGAGTAATGTGGTAACATCTGGACTGACGAGTTTACTGTCAGCATTGTAATCGCTAGTTTAAAGGCTGTAGGTTGCAGCCATTGCTCTAACACCGTATAAATGTAACAGGCCTCAGTGCTGGTTCTAACAGTCTGAGCTGCTTCCAGCTTTATTTGTGAAGAGCACAGCAGCTTACAGCTAGCTCATACAGCTGCGACGTAAAACTTTCATTAGCTAAGATGATCTTAAAATAACGGGGCTACGTGCGGTGACGCTAGCGTTAGCCACGTTAGCACCTTACCTTCAACAGGTGGTCAGACTGTGTAGACAGGCACTCAGTCAGAGGTTGGCTCTCCGTTTCGCTGCAGGCTCCCTTCATTCTTCACATATCCGTGTCGAGCCGAGTGTAAATCCCGACGCTGAACGGCCTTTGTACAAGCACACACGCTTCGTAGCAGGGAGAAGCTATGAGCTAGAAAAATCCAGGCTGGCAGACAGCCTGTGTCCGACCAACCAATCAGAGAGCTCCTTACATCCCATGGTGTGGCTAATTTGAATAGCCTCCAGCAAGTTGTTAATCCAGCAGCTAATCCAGGAGCTAATCCAGCAGCTAATCCCGGAGCGAACAGGAAAGGGAAATGGATTTTGAACTGCAGTTTATTAAATTGCAAGTGGAAAAAGGATTTTGAACTGCAGTTTATTAAATTGCAGGTGGAAAAAGGATTTTGAACTGCAGTTTATTAAATTGCAAGTGGAAAAAGGATTTTGAACTGCAGTTTATTAAAGTGCAACTGAAAAAAAGGATTTTAAAATGCAGTTTATTAAAGTGCAATTGGAAAAAGGATTTTGAAATGCAGTTTATTAAATTGGAATTCAAAAATGAATTTACAATTGCAGAATTTATTCTGCAATTCATTATTAAAGCACAGAAATTTTTATTTCGATGCGCGTGGCTCTTGTGGTCCTCCATACACCTTAACGGTCTTTGAGTACGCGGCCCTTGAGGACCGTTAAGGCTACGTACTTTAAGGCTGCATACCCTGAATTGGGATACAGCCACTGATTAACTGTGGACTGCAGGCAGAGAGATGCACTCTTTTATTGAGATCAGAACAAAAGGCCAGGACAAGGCCCACTGATATAAACAGACACTGTAGTGCTTTTGTTAGTGTAAACTTCCTCATTATGTTAAATCTTGAGTGTTGACAGTGAAAAAAACTATTAATGTTTGTTACAAATCAGTGATCAGTGGATCAGTGGAAACACAGGGCTTGCATGTACAGATGAGCAGTGCAGGTGGATGCAGGGCCAGCAAAGAACCTTGAACCTAAATGTCTAAGCCAGATAAACTTCAGACATCACAGGGCAGTACGATGAAAAACTAGTTTTGTCCTGCAGATGGCGATCTTGCACCGTGTTCAGAGAGCCGACACTTTGATGATGATGCTCTACTCAACTTACTTTTAGCCTGGGTTGGACTATATATGAGCAGCTTCCACTCTGGTTTCACTGTTAAATACACTTGTTTGATTTCACTTGAAAAAGCTGAAAATAAATATTTTATTGGTACGTTTTTTTGAGGGTCAAATATCTTGCTTGGTTTGAGGAATGAACTGTTAAGGTGGAAAAAATGACTCAGGTCAAAATAGTGTTGCTTTAAATCAGTGAAGATGTATAATGTAATGTAACATGTTGATAATGGTTGCAGTGGGCTTGTAATGTAAATGTGATTAAATGTGACATTAATGGTGACGCTGCATAAACCTGATCAAACAGTTCTATTAGTGGGTCTGTGTGATCAGCATCAGTGGGTTAAGGTGAGGCCTTGACTAGTAGAACGTCATGTTGGTGTTTGACAACACATGAGCCAACATCAGACTCCGAGTGCTACGATGCTAAAGATCAGAAGATCCAGTGTGACATCATCGTTACCTGGCAACAGCAGCCCTCATCTGACTTTATTGGAGGATATTTACACCAGCAACACGGTTTAGTTTGATATGACGGATTAACAACATGCTGTGATATCCAGTTCATCTGTAATAGATACTGGATCTAATCAGTCAGCAGATATTTGATCAGCTTATTTATAACTATACTAGAAACAAACACAACTGTGTTGGTGATTCATGCAAACTTGCATATAAGCCTTTGAAGGTTTTGTAGTATTGAGAACAAAGAGGTTGTATTAGGGCTGAAAAGCCCGACTTCTTCTCCTCTGCAGGTCATCAAATGCACCACAGAAGTTTGTATTTGCACAGCCTGTATATGTTTGATGGCTTTATTATTCTCTGTTCAAAGACAATAAATGTGCAAAATGTCTCATGTAGTATCAGCTTCATTTAAAATGACTGCAAACATTTAGAGAACATGTGCTGCTGTTTGTCGTACATTTCAACACTGAATGAACCCTGAAAACGTGATGGCAGGTGGCAGATTGGAGTCCACATGAAATATCGGCTGTATGAAGACTGGAAAATATAGATGATACAAATATGCAGCCAAACATTTGTGGACATGGATAAACTCTCTGATCCAAAAAGCAGGAAGTGACACAGCTAGAAAATGAAAGTGTGTAACAGCTGAAGTCAAATGTAATGCAGAGTTGAATCTGCACTTGGATCCATGTGTGAAAGGTCCACATGTAGGGATCACATGAGTCCTGATGTTTGTCAGTGCAGCTTGATAACTCCATCTACTGTGGGCTACATATACTGGGCTGGTAGCTCCATAGTGTTGCAAAGAAACTATTCAATGTGCAAATTTAAAATCAGAGGCTCTTCTAACACAGGAGCCATGTTGAGTTTAGATCACAGCGACCACCGGCAGTCTGAAATGGAATGAAGCCCATTGACAGCCAGCAGGTCTAAACAGGAACGCAGCCATTTGTATGCGTGGCAATGATGTGGCTGCAGCTGACACAGGATTGGTTCAAACTAAACATCATTTCACAGAGTTCACAAATAAACTCACGTTTTTATCTTTGAAGATCATCATAAAGTAGAATTGATGGTCCAGCAGACAACAGCAGGAGGTTTGAGCCCTTCTGATGCAGCAGAAACAGGATTTGGAGGAAGATGTTAATAGATTAGAAAGAATTGTAGACTGTGAATCAATGCAAGTCTTTCTAGATAGACAGATCTTTAATAATCCCTCAGGTAGGTTCCTCTGGGACAGTCACAGATAGAGACACCAATTCTGACGTCCTTTGAAAGTTTCCATCACTCGTCATGTACACAGATGTTAATTCTACATATTCCTAGTACTGAACTCTAAATCAATATGAAGAAAATGCTCCTACTAATCTGCATATATGTTGATATCAAATCCTTTTCCAGCACATGGATAAATCTCTATAAATCTTTCAGTCTGATCAGAATGGGCACAGTGTTGTTATTGCAGCACTCCCTGATGTTTGAAAAGCTAAATGTCCATTTTAAAGTGCTCGTGTGTAGGATTGTGTTTCCTTCCTTTGTGCAGTTCTTACAGTAAACATGTTTGAATGTTTCCTGTTCCCCTGATGCTTCTTCCTGTTGGATAAAGTTGGTTTGAATAACATGTTCTTATAGGTTTCAATGAACTTCAAACTGGGATCCACTTACAAAACTGTCTCAAAAACGATCCACATTTGCATCCATTCACGGTACATTTGACATCTGAACACGTTTGTACACATGATGAAAGGACAGATGGTGTTTGTGTGTCCTTCTTAAACTTAGTGTGAATGTTTCATCATGTAGAACTACTTAGAACAAAGTCTTTGGGAACATTTGGAGAACACGTTTAGGAAAGTAACATCCTGGTAGAACATTTTCTTAAAGCAAAGCAGAGCTGCAACATGACTGTGAGGATTCACAATAATAAAGTCAGAATACTTTATTATTATGAAGACTAAAGTGCACCTTAATGCTGCCAATGAATACACATGTTCTTTGTGAAAGCATGAGCACAGCTGACATGCACCACACTGACCCCACTCGCCCCATTTCTTCATCCACTTCTTGCTCTTGTGCTTGAAATGAGACGCAGACGCAGCAAAAGTCAGAGGCTCTAAAATCCACAAAAAGGGGGCTTGTTAGATCAGGATATTGATGTGATCCATAGAAAACATGGATAATACACCACTTTATTTGAAGACATCTGTAGCACTGCCTCAGGATGTTTCCACAGACTCCTCTGTGCACCTAAAGAAAAGGTCAAAGATCAGCAGCACATGTAGTTGGGACAATTCTTCAGTCGCACAAACAACACAATTATTTTCCTCCAATTAGGACTTTTCACTTGCAGAAATGGTCCTGTGTGATTTCTAGGCTGTGATATAAAAACTAGTTCCTAATGGCAGCGATTCACTCAGTAAACATGTGTTTCCTTCACCAACCTCACACACAGATCCAATAAGATCAGGAAGTGGGCAGTATAGTACAATATGTGTTATTTTGTACTGTGCTGCCCAAACTAAAGATCTGCTGAAGTGTTGGAAATTATTCACATGTTTATTTTGGACGATACAGCAGAAGATCAGACATGAAAGTGGAGATAACACAGAAGACCTGCAGCAAACAATGAGCCAATGATCATCAAGTAGTGACTAAAGCAGAGCCCTGACGTTCTGACATTTATCACACAGTTAGAACAAATGTCTGCTGATGACTTCATCTCATGAAATGACTGATAGATGTCAATTCATTGATCAGCTGAGCTGCTGATCTTCATCGTGTAGAAAAGTAGATCCAGTTTAAAGTCAGCTTGAGTTTGATGTCTTTATGTCAAAGCTGCTCATGATGTTGAGCTGCTGATGGAATAAAAACAGGTAAAAATCTGCCTCAATATAAAAGCATGTAGTCCAGACTTAAATGTAGTCTATTGTTAGCTGAGGTCCACACACAGTGTTTGACAGTGTAAACTGTGTGAAAGGGCTGCTGGTGGAGCTCACTACGATGAGCAGGTGACCATGTGCCACGAGGTGGAGAGCAGCTGGCCTGGCTTTGATTCTGACCACGTCCCCTTTCTCTCTCCCTCTGCTTTGCTGTCACTTATCTTCACTGCTCTGTCCAATAAAGCTGAAAAAGGCCCCAAATCAAAGAAATCTGCTGCAGCCTCTGAAATGTCTTCTGTTTCCTTCCCGACGGCTTTTTCACCGTCAGCCCATCAGACAGTCCAGCAGCATTTATGATGATGTCATGATGTTGAAGAGACTGCTATGGTGGCCTCCCATGACCCCCAGCCTCATCTACACTGAGATGCAGACGTTTGAAAAGCAGACAACTGAATAATAGTCCAACACAACAGTCTGTGTACAGACACACACTGAGCGTTCATAGAGTCAAAGTTGATTGACTGGATGTAAAGAAAAATGTGTATTGAACATCTTAAGTTTTTTTTTTTATTTTAGCATTCTAACATCCATTTCAGCAAAACTACCTGTTAGGTTTATCTTAGATCTCAGGTTTAAATATCTACATTCCTTTACATTAATTTTCTGTTGTTTACAGAAAAAAAATAAAACCCCACAGATTCCATTAAAGTCTATCTGATCATTTCATACAGAAAGTTTGTTTTAAGAACATGACAAGACAATTACTCACGAGCACCCAACATTCACCATTTATTGTGCCATCTTAGTCATCTGAGAAACAGAAAAATCAGTGACGTAGCTCATCAGGCTCACAATCCATCAAAACTATGTGAAACAATGAATTTGAACTTGGTCTTGAGCCCAGTTTGGGTGAAGATTAAATTCTGACCAATACTCTAGGAGCAGTAGTGATTCTTGTGAAGTAACAACATAAAGTCTGCATTAATGTAATGTATCAACGGGACACTTGCTATTTTAGAAAAGTTATTCTTTACATTTGCAAAATTTTTAAACTTCATTGTGCTCAGTCACACCTGTTAGCATAAAACTTGAAATATTAAAATAGTACAAAACATTTGATAAGTGACAGTAAAGATCAGTTTATAACAACTAAGACATCAAACTCTTGTATTTGTCTTTGTTTACAATTGCAACAAATTCCACAGAACCAACATCTCTGAAAATGAGTGCATGCTTCTGAAACATTTGATAATATGGATATTTCAGAAACATCAGTTTGAGTCTGCTCAATTGCAAAACAAAGGAAAAACTACTGACTTGCATGAGATAAGCATCTGCAGAGTCCACCATTATACAGTAAGGAGCTCTCTGATTGGTTGGACAGACACAGGCTGCCAGCCTGGATTTTTCTTGCTCATAGCTTCGCCCTGTTAAGAAGCGTGTGTGCTTGTACAAAGGCCGTTCAGCCTCGGGATTTACACTCGGCTCGACACGGATATGTGAAGAATGAAGGGACCCTGCAGCGAAACGGAGAGCCTAACCTCTGACTGAGTGCCTGTTTACACAGTCTGACCACCTGTTGAAGGTAACGTGCTAACGTGGCTAACGCTAGCATCACCTCACATAGCCCCGTTAGTTTAAGGTCATTTTAGCTTATGAAAATTTTACGTCGCAGCTGTACGAGCTAGCTACGTGTTTTGTACGCTGCTGTGCTCTTCACAAATAAAGCTGGAAGCAGCTCAGACCATTAGAACCAGCACTGAACCCTGTTACATTTATACAGTGTAACGATGTGTTCACACCGAATGCGATAGAGGCGGCCAGAGCGTCAGGTTTGCATGTAAAGTCAATGGAAAAGCGCGATGACACGCGATTGCGCGTCCAGCGAAAATTAGCCGGACGCGCAATTCGCAGATTTGCGTTGCGAAAACGGCAAAACTCGTGAAACACGCGTCAGTGTACCGCATCTGGCGCGTTGGACTCACGACTTCACGCGCGTCAGTTTTTGTGTTGCAGTTTTTAACCTGAAAACAAAAGTGCAGAACTTTTGAAAGCTGATGTTCACACAGAAGTTGGAAAATAGCTCAAAAGTTTCTAAATAAAAATTAAAAAATCCTAAGAAATGAGAAAAGAAAATTTAGAGTCAAAAAACCTCTGAATGAATATTAAAAGTTCATATTCTTTGAATAACTGAATGACTAAAATGTGATCCCTCCACTTGGATCCACACAGTTTTAAAGGTTTACATCTCTGAGCTTTGAAAGACACGGTGTTGGAAAGAGAAGAATGATGGCGACGTTTTGAGGGTAAAATGATGGCTGTAGAGCAAACACTATGGACACAGCAGAAGTTGAAAGAGAAATGTTTAAGATGAATCTTGGCACAGTGAGTGAGAGAGAGCTCGTTAGGCAGGCAGGTGTGAGCCTGGTTGCTATAGTGACTGCACCCAATGGCTTCATACACACGCACACAGACATGCGCCTCACTTTTGCTGCTTAAAATGAACAGAAAAGTCAGCCCGAAAAAAATCGCTCCCAAATAAAAAGTACATGTTGTATTGACAAAATTCTTTCACCGTGAGCGGCAGCAATGTCTGGTCTACTGAATTCTCAGTTTTCATGCCTGTGGAGATTATTGTATGGATGTGGTGACAGTGGAAAGACACCATGCTCTTCTGATTTTCAAACGAACCTTCTGAGCCATTTTAACATTAGAGTCTATGGAAGAGTTGGAGGGAGGAGGCTATGCATTGGTGACATTTATGAAAGAACCATAACACTTACTACAATAATAACCACATTGGATGAAAGAGGACAGTGATGGCTACGTTTTGAGGGTAAAATCATATCTGTAGAGCAAACACCGCGGACACAGCAGCAATTTTAAAAAAGATTTTAAGATTAATTTTTTTGCTCCTCTCACTCTAGCAGTTGAGCTGTCTCACTCTAGCGGCAACATTCCGTCCCATACACACCCATTGTAAACTCTGAAACCCGTGAAAAAACATCATGAAACTTAAACTGGAACTAAAGAAAAAGTATAATAGATATTGAAAAGATAAATACAAGTTGAATAGTTGAATGTCTTTGTTTTAAAGTTTGAATGGAGGCTCTACGTCAATGTATGTGGAAGTAGTAAGAGTTTAAAAATGAGTGAGTTGAAGGAGAATTTGAAGGGTCTCTCCATTGAAATAGATGGGAAATTTTTGTTGAAAAAAGTTGAATAAAATTAAAAATATAAATGTTAAAAATGAGAAAAATAGAAGCACACCATTCCAAAAGAAGAGGAATCTAAAGGTGTTTGAATGGTTTTTCTAAGTTGAACGGTTTTGAAGGAGATAGACGGCGAAAAACGTACGGAAAAGAAAATAATAACTAGAAAAATTTGCATTTCCTGCGAAAATGCTGTGTGGATGCCTTAACGCTGAAGCTGTCTGCTGAAAAGCTGAAAAAGATGAAAAGTTGCAAAAAGTTGTAGGGTGGTGGAAAAAGAAGTCTCCCTGAGCAGGATTCGAACCTGGCCCTCCTAGTCTAAAGGGAGCAACTCATCTCACTGAACCAAAGTCATTCTCACAAAAAAAGAGGTGGAGAGACAGACAATTCTGCTAAAATGAGCAGAAGCTGCTGAGAATTGTGCTGATAAGAGGAGAAAAGGCTGAAAATTTTGCAGAAAAGAAGTGAATCAGCAGAATTTCTGCTGAAACAAGGTAAAGAAGCAGAACGTTGCGCTGAAAAGAGATGAATCAGCAGATATTCTGCTCAAAAGAGTTTTTTTCTAAAAACAGCTGAGATTTGTGCTAATAAGAGGTGAAAAGGCTGAAAATTTTTAAGAGGAGGTGAATAGGCAGAATTTAGGCTGAAAAGAGGTGAAAATTCTGAAAATTCTGCTAAAGACTTCAATCAGCAGAATTTCTGCTGAAAAGAGTTCTGCAGAACTCTTTTCAGAATTCTGCTGAAAAGAGGTTTTTGCTGAAAATAGCTGAAAAAGCTGGGATTTGTGCTGAAAAAACTGAAAATTTTGCTGAAAAGGGGTGAAAAAGCTGAAATTGAGTTAAAAAGAGTTAAAAAACTTTAATTGTTAACTGAAAGAAATGTTGCCATAAGCGGGATTTGAACCCAGGCCTCCCAGTCTGAGAACGGCTGCTCATCTCACTGAGCTAAAACACAGCTCAACCCAGCGAGCAGAAACAAGTGACCACATTGATAATGTGTTCCATTCATTTCAATGGGCAAAAATATTGCAAAAAATATTCAATATCTCAAAAAGTATAGAAGTTATGAGCACCAAAAGTCATAGCACACATTAGCAGAAAGAGCAGAATTTTTTAAAGTTTGAACTGAGAAAATTGGCTGAAAACTGAGGGAGTAGTTAAGCGGCAAAGAACGGAGCAACTAGAAGAATAAAGATAAAGAACTAGAAAAATTTGCATTTCCTGCGAAAATGCTGTGTGGATGCCTTAACGCTGAAGCTGTCTGCTGAAAAGCTGAAAAAGATGAAAAGTTGCAAAAAGTTGTATGGTGGTGAAAAAAACATTGCCCTGAGCAGGATTCGAACCTGGCCCTTCTGGTCTAAAGGCAGCTACTCATCTCACTGAGCTAAACTCATTCTGACCAAGAAGAGGTGGAGAGATGGACAACTCTGCTGAAATGAGCAGAAGCTGCTGAGAATTGTGCTGATAAGAGGTGAAAAGGCTGAAAATTTGCAGAAAAGAGGTGAATCAGCAGAATTTCTGCTGAAAAGAGTTTTTTTTTTTCTGAAAACAGCCACAAAAGCTGGAATTTGTGCTGAAAAGGGGTGAAAAAAATTGAAAATTTTGCTGAAAAGGGGTGAAGAAGCTAAAGTATACCAAATCAAGGTATTCGTGCCAAAACATAGTGTTTCTGCCATATTGTGGTACTACTACATTACAACATGAATACGGATTAAAGATGAAAGAAACTGGCAACAAATTCCTCCACTACAAACCAGTCTGATACCACTTCTTTGCAGTGTTCATGTTTACTAAGGCACTACCCAAAAGGCGCCACAAGAGGGCACTCCAACACAAGAGATGAGGTGAATGAGCAGAATTTCTGCTGAAAAGAGGCAGAAGATTCTGCATGTAGAAAAAGAAACACTGTTGAACCATGTGTGAAATAAATAAAGAAATGAAATGAAAGAACAACCTGGTTCTGCTCAAATTCACCAGTCAGAGGTACTGCCTCTGTCTGTTTCATCAGGCTGTGTACTTGTTTCTGCCATGGAGCGTTAACAAGAATCTGAGGTCCATATTAGAAAAGCTGCTAAAATCATAAAACTTTGCAGAATTGTAATAAATTAGCAATATAAATTACAGGTCTGTGATAGTGTATAAATTTGTAGTGAAAAAAAAAAACGTGGCCCAAGGTGGGATTGAACCCACGACCTTTGAGCTGCAGAGCCGTGTCATTACTGATTGCGCCACCTGGAAAGGGGGCGGCGGTCTGAAAGACAGATACTTGGGCACTCAGAAAATAGATCGCGGTGAGAGGCGAAAAACGCCGTTTTTTGGAGTTACAAAACATCGTGTAACTCAAACACTAGGAGGGCTAGCAGCATAATTCTTGTACTGGGTGAATCAGCGGACTTTGGTGTATTTTGACTGCGATTTTCATAGCTCGTTCTACCTCCGTCGCGGAGATATGACGAGAGAAGAAACGGCTTCATTTCCAGAGTTTGGAGACTGAGAGAAGGACAGATTTCCACCCCTCAAACAAACGTAATTCATTGCTTAACGGTAAGATAATTGTAAAAACTGCTTCCACTGTGAGTGTCAGCAGTGTCTGAAGATATATTGGCACAAGCCTCATGTCCTAACTTTGCTTTGTTAAGGAGATATGGCGATTTGAAAATGTCTCCTGTTACAGAATTTCAGCTCTGAATTTCAAAACCTCCCCATAGACTTTGAATGGGGACTTGTCAGACCATGTGTCACTTCGAGGCAAATTGCGAAAAAACGGTAAATCTCACAATAAAGATAGTAACATTGTCTGAAAGCCAGTAAAAATACCTACGTTTTGATGTATAATTTATGGGGGTTGAGTGAAAATTGAGTGAGCAGCAAGAAGTTGTTCGGACATGAAGAGAAGTTTCAGAAAGGACCAGTGCTCACAACTGAAAATAAAATAAACTAGAAAAATTTGCATTTCCTGCGAAAATGCTGTGTGGATGCCTTAACGCTGAAGCTGTCTGCTGAAAAGCTGAAAAAGATGAAAAGTAGCAAAAGTTGTATGGTGGTGAAAAAACACATTGCCCTGAGCAGGATTCGAACCTGGTCTTCCAGGTCTCAAGGTAGCTATTTATCTCACTGAGCTAAACTCATTTACACAAAGAAGAGGTGGAAAGACGGACAATTCTGCTGAAATGAGCAGAAGCTGCTGAGAATTGTGTTGATAAGAGGTGAAAAGGCTGAAAATTTTGCAGAAAAGAAGTGAATCAGCAGAATTTCTGCTGAAAAGAGGTAAAGAAGCAGAACGTTGCGCTGAAAAGAGATGAATCAGCAGATATTCTGCTCAAAAGAGTTTTTTCTGAAAACAGCTGAGATTTGAGCTAATAAGAGGTGAAAAGGCTGAAAATTTTGCAGAGGAGGTGAATAGGCAGAATTTAGGCTGAAAAGAGGTGAAAATTCTGAAAATTCTGCTAAAGACTTCAATCAGCAGAATTTCTGCTGAAAAGAGTTCTGCAGAACTCTTTTCAGAATTCTGCTGAAAAGAGGTTTTTGCTGAAAATAGCTGAAAAAGCTGGGATTTGTGCTGAAAAGTGGTGAAAAAACTGAAAACTTTGCTGAAAAGGGGTGAAAAAGCTGAAACTGAGTTAAAAAGAGTTAAAAAAAAGTTTAATTGTTAACTGAAAGAAATGTTGCCACAAGCGGGATTTGAACCCAGGCCTCCCAGTCTGAGAACGGCTGCTCATCTCACTGAGCTAAAACACAGCTCAGCCCAGCGAGCAGAAACAAGTGACCACATTGATAATGTGTTCCATTCATTTCAATGGGCAAAAATATTGCAAAAAATATTCAATATCTCAAAAAGTATAGAAGCTATGAGCACCAAAATCATAGCACACATTAGCAGAAAGAGCAGAATTTTTTAAAGTTTGAACTGAGAAAATCGGCTGAAAACTGAGGGAGTAGTTAATCGGCAAAGAACGGAGCAACTAGAGGAATAATAAAGATAAAGAATAAAGAGAAACAGGAAAACAATAGTGTGGATGCCATGAGGCATCCACACAATAATAACAACAAAGTTTGATCAAATGGACCAATACGGCAATGCCATGATGATCCATTTGGCAAAATAAATCCATTTGGTATTCTTGTTGGTCTTCAGATAACAATTCTGATGGCTAAAGAACCAAATGGGACAGACAAAAAGAAAAAAAAAAAGAAAAAAAAAAAAAAAAAAAAAAAAAAAGAAAGGACCAGTGCTCACTTGCACAGTTAATTGCACAGAATTGTGGAAGTTTCCCATTCATTTCAATGGGACAAATTAAAGGAAAAAAGTGTAATATTTTAAAAAGTATAACAGTAATAAACACCAAAAGTCATAGCAGTCATTAGCAGAAAGAGGAGAACAGTTTAGAGTTTGAACGGAGAAAATCGGCTGAAAACTGAGGGGGTAGTTAATCGGCAAAGAACGGAGCAACTAGAGGAATAATAAATACTAGAAAAATTTGCATTTCCTGCGAAAATGCTGTGTGGATGCCTTAACGCTGAAGCTGTCTGCTGAAAAGATGAAAAAGATGAAAAGTTGCAAAAAGTTGTATGGTGGTGAAAAAAAACATGTCGCCCTGAGCAGGATTGGAACCTGGCCCTCCTGGTCTCAAGGAAGCTACTCATCTCACTGAGCTAAACTCATTCTCTCAAAAAACAGGAGGAGAGACCGACAATTCTGCTAAAATGAGCAGAAGCTGCTGAGAAGAGGTGAAAAGGTTGAAAATTTTGCAGAAAACAGGTAAATCAGCAGAATTTCTGCAGAAAAGAGGTAAAGAAGCAATAAGTTGCGCTGAAAAGAGATGAATCAGCAGAATTTCTGCTCAAAGGTGGCTATTCATTTCCCTGAGCCAAAGTCACTCTTACAAAGAAGAGGTGGAGAGACGGACAATTCTGCTGAAATGAGCAGAAGCTGATAAGAGGTGAAAAGGCTGAAAATTTTGCAGAAAAGAGGTGAATCAGCAGAATTTCTGCAGAAAAGAGGCAAAGAAGCAGAAACTTGCGCTGAAAAGAGATGAATCAGCAGAGTTTCTGCTCAAAAGAGTTGTCTTTTTTCTGAATACAGCCAAAAAAGCTGGAATTTGTGGTGAAAAGGGGTGAAAAAAATGAAAATTTTGCTGAAAAGGGGTGAAGAAGCTGAAGAAGCTAAAGTATACTAAATCAAAGTATTTGTGCCAAAACATAGTGTTTCTGCCATATTGTGGTACTACTACATTACAACATGAATACGGATTAAAGATGAAGGAAACTGGCAACAAATTCCTCCACTACAAACCAGTCTGATACCACTTCTTTGCAGTGTTCACTAAGGCACTACCCAAAAGGCGCCACAAGAGGGCACTCCAACACAAGAGATGAGCAGAATTTCTGCTGAAAAGAGGCAGAAGGTTCTGTATGTAGAAAAAGAAACACTGTTTCTGCTAAAAAGAGGTAAAGAAGCAATAAGTTGCGCTGAAAAGAGATGAATCAGCAGAATTTCTGCTCAAAAGAGTTTTTTTCTGAAAACAGCTGAGATTTGTGCTGATAAGAGGTGAAAATTCTGAAATTTCTGCTGAAAAGAGTTCAATAAGCAGAATTTCTGCTGAAAAGAGTTCAATCAGCAGAATTTCTGCTGAAAAGAGTTTTTTTTTTGCTGAAAACAGCTGAAAAAGCTGGGATTTGTGCTGAAAAGTGGTGAAAAAACTGAAAATTTTGCTGAAAAGGGGTGGAAAAGTGCAAATCCTATAAAATAGCAGAAATAGTATGATTTAGCAGAAATGCTGTATTTAGCACAAATACTGAAAAGCAGCACAAATGCTATGACTTAGCACAATAGTAATAACTTAAATAGAAAAATTGGAAAAGCAAAATGGACAGCTGCAAAAAGTCCCACAAGCACAGAGAGACACACACAGGATCAAATTCAGTCAACCAGTCTAAATATATTGAATTTAAATCATACAATAAGATGCTCCCATAAAAACTCTCTCTCGCCCTCTCTATCTCCCTCTCTCTGTCTCACACACACACACACACACACACACACACACACACACACACACACACACACACACACACACACAGGGAGAGAAAATCAAGTTTCTAGGTCAGTCAAGCAGCCTGGGAGCTGCTAAATTTGAATCCACCAATCAGAGAGGCTGTGTACTTTTTCCCGCCAAAACAGGTGCAGCCGTTTTTACACACACAGAGCACAGAGACAGGATTACTGCAGTGAATTTCTCATAGTGAGGATTCCTCTCAAACAAATGGCCATAATTTCCTAACCGTAGGGGCTAGAACAGTCATTCTTAGACCGTTGTGTTCAGAAGAGATGGGGGAATCTTCAAGTGTTGACAATTTATCATTAAAATATGAATTATTGAAGATATTTGACTTCTAATGCACCATAACTGAGTAGAGGCGAAGCCAAAACTGCCTTGACTTGCCCTCAAACAATGCTTTGTAACTCTAAATCTATTTGGAGTATCGACATCATTCTTTCACCGTAAGAGACAGCAGGCTTTGGTGAACAGTCATGGAAATTTTCAGGTCTCTGTGGAAATCCGTCAAAAAGATATGACGGGAGAAAAAAGTGCCTCATTTCCAGAGTTTGAAATCTGAAGAAATCTGAGCGAGGGACAAATTTCCTACCCTCAAACAAACCCAATTCATGGCCAAATGGCAATAGATGAGAAAAAAATTCTTGAATTGTGAGCGTCAGGAGTGTCTGAAGATATATTGGCACAAGCCTCATGTCTTAACTTCGCTTCGTTCGGGAGATATGACGATTTGAAAATGCCTCTCATTACAGAAATCAAGCGGTGATTTTGAACAAACTCTCCATTGACTTTCTATGGGGATTTTTGAGACTTTGTGTTGCTCTGAGGAGATTTGCCAAAATTCTATAAATCCCACAATGATAGTGACATTTTCTGAAAGCCAGCATAAATACCTACGTTTTGATGTATAATTTGTGGAAGTTGAGTGGAAATTGAGTAAGTAGCAAGAAGTTGTTCGGACATGAAGAGAAAATTGCCAAAGGTACAGTGGCTCACTTAGAACCAAGTGCATAGCAACCATAACAACGCATGTATTTTGTGAAAAATCACAAAAATGAAACTGAAAACTTAAACAGGGATAAGATGAAAACGGTAACAGATATGAAAAAGCTGAATCATTCATAAATAGCCCAATAATTTTAGAACATTTTAAAGTTTTAATGGTTGTTCTAGGTGAAAGTAGGACAAAGTAGTTAAGTTTCAAAAACAAGCAAGTTTTAGCAGAATTGTGGAAGTTTTTCATTCATTTCAATGGGACAAAAAAAAGCATAAAAAGCTTAATATTTTAAAAAGTATAAGAGCAAAAAATACCAAAAGTCATAGCGATCATTAGCAGAAATAGCAGAATAGTTTAAAATTTGAACGGTGAAAATCGGCTGAAAATTGTGGAAGTAGAAAAGTGCCAAAAAAAGTACAAAAAAGTGGCAACAAGAACTAGAAAAATTTGCATTTCCTGCGAAAATGCAGTGTGGATGCTGTAATGCTGAAGCTGTCTGCTGAAACTAGCAGAAAAAGCTGAAAAGTTGCAGAATTTGTAAAAGCTTTGCAGAAGCAAAGGAACTTTGCTAAAATGTAGTAACTTAGCAGAACTGTAATATCTTAGAGGAAACATAATACTTGGCAGAAATACTATAGCATAGCAGAACTTAGCAGAAATAATGTAACTTACCAGAAACACGATAACTTGTCAAAAATACAAGAATTTAGGAGAAATAGTATAAGATAACAGAAAGAATATATTTAGCCAAACATTCTTAAACTTAACAAAAATACTATGATTTAGCAGAAATACTATGATTGAGCAGAAGTACTAAGATGTAGTAAAAGTACTTTGATTTAACAGAAATACAATTATGGAGGAGTAATACTTTAAAATGGGAGAAATATTGATACACACACATACACAGAGCCTAAAGGGAACAGTATTTGTGCCATGGAGTGTTAACAAGAATTTGAGGTCCATATTAGAAAAGCTGCTAAAATCATAAATGTTTGCAGAATTGGGAAAGAGAGCGAGCGCCTGGAAAACAGGGTGATGAGCAGTCAGAATTAGATTGCGGTGAGAGGCGAAAAACGCCGTTTTTTGGAGTTATAAAACGTCGTGTAACTCAAAAACTAGTTGGACTAGAAGCATAATTCTTGTACTGGGTGAATCAGCGGACTTTGGTGTACTTTGACTGTGATTTGCATTGCTCTTTGTACATCTGTCGCTTAGATATGACGAGAGAAGAAAGGGCAGACCTCAGATATGATTGACTGGCTGGGAAGCCGTGCAGGCCCTGATTTGTAAATTTGAATGTTGCATCCCTAAGATAAGATTGGCTGGGTGAGAAGCCGTGCAGGCCCTGATATGTAAATTTGAATGCCTCAGTCCTCACAGAGGATTGGCTGCCTGGGAACCTGGCAGAAATATATAGAAATACTATGATTAAGCATAAATACTACATTTAGCATAAATACTATATTAAGCACAAATCCTATAATAAGCAGAAATACTATATCAAGCAATATAAATATCCTATAAAAAGCAAAAATACTGTACTATGATTTGGTAGAAAAACTATAATTAATCAGAAATACTAAATTTAGCAAAAATCTTATAAAACAGCAGAAATGCTATGATTTAGCACAATAGTAATAACTTAAACAGAAAAATTGGAAAAGCAAAATGGACAGCTGAAAAAATGCTGAACATGCTAAGGGTCCTTCAAATATACTTGTTAAATGAAAAAAAATCGATAAAAAAATATATAACAGCCACACAATCACAAATATGGACACATATGGAAACACACATGCACAGAGACACACACACACACACTCACACACACACACACAGGATCCAATTCAGTCAACCAGTCTAAATATATTGAATTTGAATCTTACAATGAGATCATCCCATAAAAAGGCATTCTCTCTCTCTCTCTCTCTCTCTCTCTCTCTCTCTCCCTCTCTCTCTCTGTCACACACACACACACACACGCACACACAAGATCCAATTCAGTCAACCAGTCTAAATATATTGAATTTGAATCTTACAATGAGATCATCCCATAAAAAGGCATTCTCTCTCTCTCTCTCTCTCTCTCTCTCTCTCTCCCTCTCTCTCTCTGTCACACACACACACACACACGCACACACAAGATCCAATTCAGTCAACCAGTCTAAATATATTGAATTTGAATCTTACAATAAGATCATACCATTAAAAGGCTTTCTCTCTCTCTCTCTCCCTCTCTCTCTCTGTCACACACACACACACACACACACACACACACACACACACACACACACACAGGGAGAGAGAAGTAAGTTTCTAGCTCAGTCAAGCAGCCTGGGAGCTGCTGAATTTGAATCCACCAATCAGAGAGCCTGTGCACTTTTTCCCGCCAAAACAGGTGCACGCAGCACAGAGAGACACAGGACTTTTGCAGTCTATTTCTCATAATGACGACTCCCCTCAAACAAATGACCATAATTTCTAACCGTAGGGGCTAAAACAGTCATTCTTAGACCATTTTATTCAGAAGACATTTAAAATAAAAATATGAAATATTAGAGATATATGACATAGATGATTGGTGGGCTTAGAAGCCATGAAGGTCCCAATATGCAAATTTAAATGTGCCACGACTCAGATATGATTGGCTGGCTGGGAAGCCATGAAGGGAACAATATGAAATTTAAATGTGCCAGGACTCAGATATGATTGGCTGGCTGGGAAGCCATGAAGGTCCCAATATGCAAATTTGAATGTGCCAGGACTCAGATATGATTGGCTGGCTGGGAAGCCGTGCATGACTTGATATGTCAATTTGAAAATTACAGTCCTCACAGAGGATTGGCTTCCTGAGGAGCTGGCAGGAATACATAGAAATACTATGATTACCCAGAAATACTGCGTTTAGTAGAAATACTATGTTTAAGCACAAATACTATAATTAAGCAGAAATATTATATTAAGTACAAATCCTATAAAATAGCAGAAATATTATGATTTAGCACAAATGCTGTATTTAGCACAAATCTTATAAAATAGCAGAAATAGTATGATTTAGCAGAAATGCTGTATTAAGCACAAATCTCGTAAAATAGCAGAAATAGTATGATTTAGCAGAGAAGCTGTAATTAGCACACATCTCATAAAATAGCAGAAATAGTATGATTTAGCAGAAATGCTGTATTTAGCACAAATGCTGAAAAGTAGCAGCAATGCTATGACTTAGCACAATAGTAATAACTTAAATAGAAAAATTGGAAAAGCAAAATGGACAGCTGAACAAATGCTGAACATGCTTAGGGTCCCTCAAATGTAATTGTTAAATGAAACAAAATCTGTAAAAAAAAAAAAAGTATAACAGTCACATTATCACAAATATGGACAAATATAGAAACACACAAGCACAGAGACACAAACACAGGATCAAATTCAGTCAACCAGTCTAAATATATTGAATTTGAATCATACAATAAGATGCTCCCATAAACAGTCTCTCTCTCTCTCTCCCTCTCTCTCTCTCTCTCTCTGTGTCACACACACACACACACACACTCACAGACACACACACAGCAGCAGCAAAAAAACAGCATGTTTCTAGGTCAGTAAAACAGCTGTGAGCTTCTCAATTTGAATCCACCAATCAGAGAGGCTGTGCACTTTTTCCCGCCAAAACAGGCGCACCTCTTTTTACACACACGCAGCACAGAGACAGGATTTCTGCAGTCTATTTCTCATAGTCAGGACTCCCCTCAAACAAATGGCTATAATTTTCTAACCGTAGGGGCTAGAACAGTCATTCTTAGACCGTTTTGTTCAGAAGAGATGGGGGAATCTTCAAGTGTTGACAATTTATCATTAAAATATGAATTATTAAAGATATTTGACTTGCAATGCACCATAATTGAGTAGAGGCGAAGAGAAAACTGCCTTGACTCACCCTCAAACAACGCTTTCTAACTCTAAATCTATTTGGAGTATAGATATCATTCTTTCACCGTAAGAGACAGCAGGCTTTGGTGAACAGTCATGGAAATTTTCAGGTCTCTGTGGAAATCCAAAAAAAAGATATGACGAGAGAAAAAAGTGGTTCAATGTGTCAGGCCTCAGATATGATTGGCTGGTTGGGAAGTCGTGCTGGCCCTGATATGTGAATTTGAATATTACAGTCCTCACAGAGGATTAACTCCCTGGGGAGCTGGCAGAAATATATAGAAATACTATGATTACCCAGAAATACTGCATTTAGTAGAAATACTATGTTTTAGCACAAATACTATAAAATGGCAGAAATACTATATGAAGTACTAATCCTATAAAAAACAGAAATAGTGTACTATGATGTGGTAGAAAAACTATAATTAATCAAAATTAGTATATCTTTTAGCAGAAATAATAATTTCTGCACAAATCTTATAAAACAGCAGAAATAGTATGATTTAGCAGAAATGCTGTATTTAGCACAAATGTTATAAAATAGCAGAAATAGTATGATTTAGCAGAAATGCAGTATATAGCACAAATGTTATAAAATAGCAGAAATAGTATGATTTAGCAGAAATGCAGTATTTAGCACAAATCTCATAAATTAGTAGAGAAAGTATGATTTAGCAGAAATGCTGTATTTAGCACAAATGCTGAAAAGTAGCAGCAATGCTATGACTTAGCACAATAGTAATAAGTTAAATAGAAAAATTGGAAAAGCAAAATGGACAGCTGAACAAATGCTGAACATGCTAAGGGTCCCTCAAATGTAATTGTTAAATGAAACAAAATCTGTAAAAAAGGTATAACAGTAATACAATCACAAAGATGGACAAATATAGAAACACACAAGCACAGAGAGACACACACAGGATCAAATTCAGTCAACCAGTCTAAATATATCGAATTAAAATCATACAATAAGATGCTCCCATAAAAAGGCTCTCTCTCTGTGTCTCTCTCTCTCTCTCACACACACACACACACACACACACACACACACACACACACACACACGCAGGGAGAGAAAACCAAGTTTCTAGGTCAGTCAAGCAGCCTGGGAGCTGCTAAAATTGAATCCACCAATCAGAGAGGCTCTGTGCTTTTTCCCGCCAAAACAGGTGCACCTGTTTTTACACACACGCAGCACAGAGACAGGATTTCTGCAGTCTATTTCTCATAGTCAGGACTCCCCTCAAACAAATGGCCATAATTTCCTAACCGTAGGGGCTAGAATAGTCATTCTTATACCGTTTTGTTCAGAAGAGATGGGGGAATCTTACAGTGTTGACAATTTATCATTAAAATATGAATTATTAAAGATATTTGACTTCTAATGCACATAACTGAGTAGAGGCGAAGAGAAAACTGCCCTGACTTGCCCTCGGACAAAGCTTTGTAACTCTAAATCTCTTTGGAGTATCGATATCATTCTTTCACCGTAAGAGACAGCAGGCTTTGGTGAACAGTCATGGAAATTTTCAGGTCTCTGTGGAAATCCAACAAAAAGTTATGACGAGAGAAAAAAGTGGTTCATTTCCAGAGTTTGAAATCTGAAGAAATCTGAGCGAAGGACAAATTTCCTACCCTCAAACAAGTCTAACTCATTTCAGAACGGTAATAGGTGAGAAACAAATTCTTGAATTGTGAGCGTCAGGAGTGTCTGAAGATATACTGGGACAAGCCTCATGTTTTAACTTCGCTTCGTTAAGGAGATATGACGATCCGAATATGCCTCTCATGACAGAAATCCAGCAGTGATTTTGAACAAACTCTCTATTGACTTTGTATGGAGACTTTTCCGACCTTGTGTTGGTCTGAGGGGATTTGGCAAAATTCTATAAATCCCACAACAATGAAAGTGACATTTTCTGAAAGCCAGCAAAAATACCTACGTTTTGATGTATAATTTGTGGAAGTTGAGTGAAAAATGAGCAAGTAGCAAGAAGTTGTTCGGACATGAAGAGAAGACTGCAAAACTTTCAGTGGCACACTGAAAGCCAAGTGCATAGCAACCATAACAACGCATGTATTTTGTGAAAAATCACAAAAATGAAACTCAGAACTTAAAGAGGGACAATATGAAAATGGTAACAGATATGAAAAAGCTGAATCATACAAGAATAGCAGAAGAATTTGTGAACATTTTAAAGTTTGAATGGTTGTTCTAGGTGAAAGTATGAGGAAGTAGTTAAGTTTCAAAAACAAGCAAGTTTTAGCAGAATTGCGGAAGTGTCCCATTCATTTCAATGGGACAAATTAAAGGAAAAAAGCTTAATATTTTAAAAAGTATAATAGCAAAAAATACCAAAAGTCATAGCGCACATTAGCAGAAATAGCAGAATAGTTTAAAATTTGAACGGTGAAAATCGGCTGAAAATTGTGGAAGTAGTTAAGTGCCAAAAAAAGTGCAAAAGTGGCAACTAGAATAACTAGAAAAATTTGCATTTCCTGCGAAAATGCAGTGTGGATGCTTTACAGCTGAAGCTGTCTGCTGAAACTAGCTGAAAAAGCTGAAAAGTTGCAGAAATTGCAAAAACTTTGCAGAAGCAAAGGAACTTTGCTAAAATGTAGTAACTTACCAGAACTGTAATATCTTAGAGGAAACATAATACTTGGCAGAAATACAATAGCATAGCAGAACTTAGCTGAAATATTTTAACTTACCAGAAACACGATAACTTCTCAAAAATATAAGAAATTAGGAGAAATAGTATAAGATAACAGAAAGAATATATTTAGCCAAACATTCTTAAACATTACAGAAATACTATGATTTAGAAAAACAGTACAACATAGCAGAAATGCAGTGATTTACCAGAGGCACTGTAATATACTATTAATATTGAAATTTTGAATAAATACTATGTTTTAGCAAAAATACTCCAGTTAGCACAAATATTGTAACATAGCAGAAATACTATTCTATAGCAGAAATGCTATATTTAGAAAGAAAAATATAATATAGTAGAAATACTATGATTTAGCAGAAATCCTACAATATAGCTTAATAACAATGATTTAGAACAGATACTATGATTGAGCAGAATAGTAATAACTTAAGTGAAAATATTGGAAAGGTAAAATGACAAGCTGAATAAACAGAAGGAACAAGGTTAAATTTGCTCAAAACTAATTTTTGTTCACCTGTGAAAAAAATAAAATAAAAATACATTTAGAAAAAAAAACAAATAACAACAGCCAACAGATATACACAAAATCAAATATAGATACACAAATCACCAAATACACAGAAAATCAAATATGGGTACACAAATGTACAGAGAGAGACACACACACAGGGTCTATGCCAGTCAACCAGTCTGAATATATTATATTTTTATCCAACAATGAGATGCTGCCCTAAAAAGGGTCTTTGTGTGTGTGTCTTTCTTTCTCTCTCTCTCTCTCTCACTCACTCACTCACACACTCACACACACACACACACACACACACACACACACACACACACACACACACACACACACACACACACACAGCAGCAGCAGCAGCAGCACAAGCAAGTGAACAGGGGCTGTTAACAGCTTGTTTCTAGGTCAGTCAAACAGCTGTGAGCTTCTTAATTTGAATCCACCAATCAGAGAGGCTGTGTATTTTTCCCACCAAAACTGGTGCACTAAGTGCAGGCTCTTGCGGCACAGAGAGAGACAGGATTTTTGCAGTCTATTTCTCATAGTGAGGACTCCTCTCAAACAAACAGCCATAAATTCCTAACCGTAGGGGCTAAAATGGTCGTTCTTAGACCGTTTTGTTCAGAAGACATGGGAGAATCTTGAAATGTTGACCATTTAAAATAAAAATATGAAATATCATAGATATATGACATAGATGATTGGTTATCTAAGAAGCCACGAGGGCCCCAATATGCAAATTTGAATGTGCAAGCCCTCAGACATGATTGGTTGTCTTAGAAGCCGTATAAAAAGCAGTAAAACTGTACTATGATTTGGTAGAAAAAGTATAATTAATCAAAAATACTATATTTGGGAGAAATAGTATTTTTTAGCAGAAACATTACATGTAGCAAAAATCTTATGAAATAGCAGAAATAGTATGATTTAGCAGAAATGCTGTATTTAGCACAAATACTGAAAAGCAGCAGAAATGCTATGACTTAGCACAATAGTAATAACTTAAATAGAAAAATTGGAAAAGCAAAATGGACAGCTGAAAAAATCCTGAACATGCTAAGCGTCCCTCAAATGTAATTGTTAAATGAAAAAAAAATCAGTAAAAAAAAGTATAACAGTCACACAATCACAAAGATGGACACATATAGAAACACACAAGCACAGAGAGACACACACAGGACCAAATTCAGTCAACCAGTCTAAATATATTGAATTTAAATCATACAGTAAGATGCTCCCATAAAAAGGCTCTCTCTCTCTCACACACACACACACACACACACACACACACACACACACACACACACACACACACACACAGGGAGAGACAAGCAAGACTCTAGGTCAGTCAAGCAGCCTGGGAGCTGCTTAATTTGAATTCACCAATCAGAGAGGCTGTGTGCTTTTTCCCGCCAAAACTGGTGCACCAAGTGCAGGCTTTTACACACACAGACACAGAGAGAGACAGGATTTCTGCAGTCTATTTCTCATAGTGAGCATTCCCCTCAAACAAATGGCCATAATTTCCTAACCGTAGGGGCTAGAACGGTCATTCTTACACCGTTTTGTTCAGAACAGATGGGGGAATCTTAAAGTGTTCACGATTTATCATTAAAATATGAATTATTAAAGATATTTGACTTGTAATGCACCATAACTGAGCAGAGGCGAGGCAAAAACTGCCTTGACCTGCCCTCAAACAACGCTTTCTAACTCTAAATCTATTTGGAGTATCGATATCATTCTTTCACCGTAAGAGACAGCAGGCTTTGGTGAACAGTCATGGAAATTTTCAGGTCTCTGTGGAAATCCAAAAAAAAGATATGACGAGAGAAAAAAGTGGTTCATTTCCAGAGTTTGAAATCTGAAGAAATCTGAGCGAAGGATGAATTTCCTACCCTCAAACAAGTGTAACTCATCTCAGAACGGTAATAGGTGAGAAAATAACTCTTGAATTTTGAGCGTCATTAGTGTCTGAAGATATACTGGGACAAGCCTCATGTTTTAACTTCGCTTCATTAAGGAGATATGACGATTCGAATATGCCTCTCATGACAGAAATCAAGCGGTGATTTTGAACAAACTTTCCATTGACTTTGTATGGAGACTTTTCCGACCTTGTGTCTGTCTGAGGAGACTTGGCAAAATTCTATAAATCCCACAACAATGACAGTGACATTTTCTGAAAGCCAGCAAAAATACCTACGTTTTGATGTATAATTTGTGGAAGTTGAGTGAAAATTGAGGAAGTAGCAAGAAGTTGTTCGGACATGAAGAGAAGACTGCGAAACCTACAGTGGCACACTGAAAGCCAAGTGCATAGCAACCATAACAACGCATGTATTT
Source organism: Pelmatolapia mariae (assembly GCF_036321145.2). Taxonomy (NCBI): domain Eukaryota; kingdom Metazoa; phylum Chordata; class Actinopteri; order Cichliformes; family Cichlidae; genus Pelmatolapia; species Pelmatolapia mariae. The sequence continues at coordinate 11,202,834 of NC_086229.1, forward strand.
TGTGAAAAATCACAATTTTGCAACTCAAAACTTTAAGAGGGATAAAAATAAAACGGTAAAAGATTTGAAAAAGCTGATTTATACCTGAATAGCCCAATAATTTGAGAACATTTTAAAGTTTGAATGGTTGTTCTACGCGAAAATATGAGGAAGTAGTTAAGTTTCAAAAACAAGCAAAATTTAGCAGAATTGCTGAAGTTTCCCATTCATTTCAATGGGACAAATTAAAGGAAAAAAACTGAATATTTTAAAAAGTATAATAGTGAATAATACCAAAAGATATAGCGCGCATTAGCAGAAATAGCAGAATAGTTTAAAATTTGAATGGTGAAAATCGGCTGAAAATTGTGGAAGTAGTTAAGTGCCAAAAAGTGTACGGAACGCAACTAGAATAATAACTAGAAAAATTTGCATTTCCTGCGAAAATGCAGTGTGGATGCTGGAACGCTGAAGCTGTCTGCTGAAACTAGCTGAAAAAGCTGAAAAGTTGCAGAGTTTGTCAAAACTGTGCAGAAGCAAAGGAACTTTGCTAAAATGTAGTAACTTAGCAGAACTGTAATATCTTAGAGGAAACATAATACTTGGCAGAAATACAATAGCACAGCAGAACTTAGCAGAAATATTGTAACTTACCAGAAACATGATAACTTCTCAAAAATACAAGAATTTAGGAGAAATAGTATAAGATAACAGAAAGAATATATTTAGCCAAACATTCTTAAACATTACAGAAATACTATGATTTAGAAAAACAGTACAACATAGCAGAAATGCAGTGATTTACCAGAGACACTGTAATATACTATTAATATTGAAATTTTGAATAAATACTATGTTTTAGCAAAAATACTCCAGTTTAGCACAAATATTGTAACATAGCAGAAATACTATTCTATAGCAGAAATGCTATATTTAGAAAGAAAAATATAATATAGTAGAAATACTATGATTTAGCAGAAATCCTACAATAAAGCTTAATAACAATGATTTAGAACAGATACTATGATTGAGCAGAATAGTAATAACTTAAGTGAAAATATTGGAAAGGTAAAATGACAAGCTGAATAAAAAGGAACAAGGTTAAATTTGCTCAAAACTAATTTTTGTTCACCTGTGAAAAAAATAAAATAAAAATACATTTAGAAAAAAAATAAATAAGAACAGCCAACAGATATACACAAAATCAAATATAGATACACAAATCACCAAATACACAGAAAATCAAATATGGGTACACAAATGTACAGAGAGAGACACACACACAGGGTCTATGCCAGTCAACCAGTCTGAATATATTATATTTTTATCCAACAATGAGATGCTGCCCTAAAAAGGGTCTTTGTGTGTGTGTCTTTCTTTCTCTCTCTCTCACTCACTCACTCACTCACTCACTCACACACACACACACACACACACACACACACACACACACACACACACAGCAGCAGCAGCAGCATCAGCAAGTGAACAGGGGCTGTTAACAGCATGTTTCTAGGTCAGTCAAACAGCTGTGAGCTTCTTAATTTGAATCCACCAATCAGAGAGGCTGTGTATTTTTCCCACCAAAACTGGTGCACTAAGTGCAGGCTCTTACAGAACAGAGAGAGACAGGATTTTTGCAGTCTATTTCTCATAGTGAGGACTCCCCTCAAACAAACAGCCATAAATTCCTAACCGTAGGGGCTAAAATGGTCGTTCTTAGACCGTTTTGTTCAGAAGACATGGGAGAATCTTGAAATGTTGACCATTTAAAATAAAAAATATGAAATATCATAGATATATGACATAGATGATTGGTTATCTAAGAAGCCACGAGGGCCCCAATATGCAAATTTGAATGTGCAAGCCCTCAGACATGATTGGTTGTCTTAGAAGCCATATAAAAAGCAGTAAAACTGTACTATGATTTGGTAGAAAAACTATAATTAATCAAAAATACTATATTTGGGAGAAATTGTATTTTTTAGCAGAAACACTACATGTAGCAAAAATCTTATGAAATAGCAGAAATAGTATGATTTAGCAGAAATGCTGTATTTAGCACAAATACTGAAAAGCAGCAGAAATGCTATGACTTAGCACAATAGTAATAACTTAAATAGAAAAATTGGAAAAGCAAAATGGACAGCTGAAAAAATCCTGAACATGCTAAGGGTCCCTCAAATGTAATTGTTAAATGAAAAAAAAATCAGTAAAAAAAAGTATAACAGTCACACAATCACAAAGATGGACACATATAGAAACACACATGCACAGAGAGACACACACAGGACCAAATTCAGTCAACCAGTCTACATATATTGAATTTAAATCATACAGTAAGATGCTCCCATAAAAAGGCTCTCTCTCTCTCTCTCTCTCTCTCTCACACACACACACACACACACACACACACACACACACACACACACACACACACACACAGGGAGAGACAAGCAAGACTCTAGGTCAGTCAAGCAGCCTGAGAGCTGCTTAATTTGAATTCACCAATCAGAGAGGCTGTGTGCTTTTTCCCGCCAAAACTGGTGCACCAAGTGCAGGCTTTTACACACACAGACACAGAGAGAGACAGGATTTCTGCAGTGTATTTGTCATAGTGAGCATTCCCCTCAAACAAATGGCCATAATTTCCTAACCGTAGGGGCTAGAACAGTCATTCTTACACCGTTTTGTTCAGAAGAGATGGGGGAATCTTAAAGTGTTCACGATTTATCATTAAAATATGAATTATTAAAGATATTTGACTTGTAATGCACCATAACTGAGTAGAGCCGAAGCAAAAACTGTCTTGACCTGCCCTCAAACAACGCTTTCTAACTCTAAATCTATTTGGAGTATCGATATCATTCTTTCACCGTAAGAGACAGCAGGCTTTGGTGAACAGTCATGGAAATTTTCAGGTCTCTGTGGAAATCCAAAAAAAAGATATGACGAGAGAAAAAAGTGGTTCATTTCCAGAGTTTGAAATCTGAAGAAATCTGAGCGAAGGATGAATTTCCTACCCTCAAACAAATGTAACTCATCTCAGAACGGTAATAGGTGAGAAAATAACTCTTGAATTTTGAGCGTCAGTAGTGTCTGAAGATATACTGGGACAAGCCTCATGTTTTAACTTCGCTTCATTAAGGAGATATGACGATTCGAATATGCCTCTCATGACAGAAATCAAGCGGTGATTTTGAACAAACTTTCCATTGACTTTGTATGGAGACTTTTCCGACCTTGTGTTGGTCTGAGGAGATTTGGCAAAATTCTATAAATCCCACAACAATGACAGTGACATTTTCTGAAAGCCAGCAAAAATACCTACGTTTTGATGTATAATTTGTGGAAGTTGAGTGAAAATTGAGCAAGTAGCAAGAAGTTGTTCGGACATGAAGAGAAGACTGCGAAACCTACAGTGGCACACTGAAAGCCAAGTGCATAGCAACCATAACAACGCATGTATTTTGTGAAAAATCACAATTTTGCAACTCAAAACTTTAAGAGGGATAAAAGTAAAACGGTAAAAGATTTGAAAAAGCTGATTTATACCTGAATAGCCCAATAATTTGAGAACATTTTAAAGTTTGAATGGTTGTTCTACGCGAAAATATGAGGAAGTAGTTAAGTTTCAAAAACAAGCAAAATTTAGCAGAATTGCTGAAGTTTCCCATTCATTTCAATGGGACAAATTAAAGGAAAAAAACGTAATATTTTAAAAAGTATAATAGTGAAAAATACCAAAAGATATAGCGCGCATTAGCAGAAATAGCAGAATAGTTTAAAATTTGAACGGTGAAAATCGGCTGAAAATTGTGGAAGTAGTTAAGTGCCAAAAAGTGTACGGAACGCAACTAGAATAATAATAATAAAGAATAAAGAGAAACAGGAAAACAATAGTGTGGATGCCTCCAGCATCCACACAATAATAATAACTAGAAAAAATTGCATTTCCTGCGAAAATGCAGTGTGGATGCTTTAAAGCTGAAGCTGTCTGCTGAAACTAGCTGAAAAAGCTGAGAAGTGTCAGAAATTGTAAAAACTTTGCAGAAGCAAAGGAACTTTGCTAAAATGTAGTAACTTAGCAGAACTGTAATATCTTAGAGGAAACATAATACTTGGCAGAAATACAATAGCAAAGCAGAACATAGCAGAAATATTGTAACTTACAAGAAACATGACAACTTCTCAAAAATACAAGAACTTAGGAGAAATAGTATAAGATAACAGAAAGAATATATTTAGCCAAACATTCTTAAACATTGCAGATATACTATGTTTTAGCACAATACTATAAAATGGCAGAAATACTAAAATTAAGCAGAAATACTATATGAAGTACAAATCCTATAAAAAACAGAAATAATGTACTATGATTTGGTAGAAAAACTATAATTAATCAAAAATAGCATAGTTTTTAGCAAAAATACTAATTTCTGCACAAATCTTATAAAATAGCAGAAATAGTATGATTTAGCAGAAATGCTCTATTTAGCACAAATCTTATAAAATAGCAGAAATAGTATGATTTAGCAGAAATGCTGTATTTAGCACAAATCTCATAAAATAGCAGAAAAAGTATGATTTAGCAGAAATGCTGTAATTAGCACAAATCTCATAAAAAAGTAAAAATAGTATGATTTAGCTGAAATGCTCTATTTAGCACAAATCTTATAAAATAGCAGAAATAGTATGATTTAGCAGAAATTCTGTATTTAGCACAAATCTCATAAAATAGCAGAAATAGTATGATTTAGCAGAAAAGCTATATAGTGAAATTTTTGCTGAAAAGGGGTGAAAAAATGAAAATTTTGCTAAAAAGGGGTGAAGAAGCTAAAGTATACCAAATCCAAGTATGTGTGCCAAAACATAGTATTTCTGCCATATTGTGATATTTGTGCCACAAAAGTTACTACATTAAAACATGAATACGGATTAAAGATGAAAGAAACTGGCAACAAATTCCTCCACTACAAACCAGTCTGATACCACTTCTTTGCAGTGTTCACGTTTACTAAGGCACTACCCAAAAGGCGCCACAAGAGGGCACTCCAACACAAGAGATGACCTATGTACACTGATGCACTTAGTAACAGTCAGCCTCTGGCAGAAATAATGTGATTTAGTAGTAATACTATAACATAACAGATATACTGTGATGTTGCAGACATAGTATGTTTTTGCACTACTCATTTATAGTGAAAAAAAATAGCAATATAAATTACAGGTCTGTGATAGTGTTTAAATTTGTAGTGAAAAAGAAATGTTGACCAAGGTGGGCTTGAACCCACGACCTTTGAGCTGCAGAGCCGAGTCATTACTGATTGCGCCACCTGGGAAGGGGGGGCGGGCGGCTGAAAAACTAAGACATCAGCAATCAGAAATAGATCGCGGTGACAGGCGAAAAGCGCCGTTTTTTGGAGTTACAAAACGTCATGTAACTCATAAACTAGGAGGGATAGAAGCATAATTCTTGTACTGGGTGAATCAGCGGACTTTGGTGTACTTTGACCGCGATTTTCATAGCTCTTTGTACCTCCATCGCCGAGATATGACTAGAGAAGAAACGGCTTCATTTTCAGAGTTTGAAGACTGAGAGAAGGACAGATTTCCATTAGGAAAGCTGCTAAAATCATAAAAGTTTGCAGAATTGTAATAAATAAACAATATCAATTACTTGTCTGTGATAGTGCATTAATTTGTAGGGGGGAAAAAAACGATAACCAAGGTGGAGTTGAACCGACGATCTTCGGCCTGCCGACCGATGTCATTACCAGCTGCGCCACTGGGAAACAGAGCAGTGATTTAGAAAACGGGAAGATGAACTGTCAGAATTAGATCGCGGTGAGACGTAAAACGCCGTTTTTTGGAGTTACAAAACGTTGTGTAACTCAAAAACTAGGAGGGCTAGCATAATTCTTCTACTGGGTGAATCAGCGGACATTGGTGTACTTTGACTGCGATTTTCATTGCTCTTTGTACCTCCGTCGCGGTGATATGACGAGAGAAGGAACGGCTTCATTTTCAGACTTTGAAAAGTGAAATGGGAGGACAGATTTCCACCCCTCAAACAAACATAATTTATGGCTCAACAGTAAGATGACTGTAAAAACTTCTCCACTTTGATTCAACAGAAATACTATTATGGAGGAGTAATACTTTAACATGGGAGAAATATTGATACAGACACACAAACATACACAGAGCCTAAAGGGAGCAGTGGCTGTTAAGAGTCTGGGCTTGGTATATCTAGGTCAGCTAAATTGGCTGCACCTGCTGTAATCAGCCCTTACACACACAGACACAGAGAGAGCTATGGGTTTTCTTCAGTGTATTTCTCACATTCAGGATTCCCCTCGAACAAATGGCCATAATTTCCCAACCATAGGGGCTACAACGCTCATTGTGACACCAATTTGTTCAGAAGACATGGGGGAATCTGCAGGTCTTCTTTCTTTCAGAGATAGAATATACATTTTTGAAGATATATGACTTGTAATACACTGTAACTGAGTAGAGGCAAAGCAAAACTGCCTTGACTTGCCCTCAAACAACATTTTGTAACTCTAAATCTATTTGGAGTATCGATATCATTCTTTCACCGTAAGACACAGCAGGCTTCGGTGAACAGTCAGGAAATTTTCAGGTCTCAGGTCTAACATTTTTTTGTTCAGAAGAGATGGGGGAATCGTCAAGTGTTTTCTTTTTTTTTTTTTTTTTTAAATATGAATAATTAATAATAATAATAATAATGCATTGGATTTATATAGTGCTTTTCAAGGCACCCAAAGCGCTTTACAATGACATTATTCATTCACGCTCACATTCACACACTGGTGGAGGCAAGCTACGGTTGTAGCCACAGCTGCCCAGGGGCAGACTGACAGAAGCGAGGCTGCCATATCGCGCCATCGGCCCCTCTGGCCAACACCAGTAGGCGGTAGGGTAAAGTGTCTTGCCCAAGGACACAACGACCAGGACAGAGAGGCCGGGGATCGAACCGGCGACCTTCCAGTTACAGGTGCCCTATGATTTAGCAGAAATGCTGTATTTAGCACAAATCTCATAAAAAAGCAGAAAAAGTATGATTTAGCAGAAATGCTGTATTTAGCACAAATCTCATAAAAAAGCAGAAAAAGTATGATTTAGCAGAAATGCTGTATTTAGAACAAATCTCATAAAAAAGCAGAAAAAGTATGATTTAGCAGAAATGCTGTATTTAGCACAAATCTCACAAAATAGCAGAAAAAGTATGATTTAGCAGAACTGCTGTATTTAGCACAAATGCTGAAACATAGCAGTAGTGCTATTACTTAGCACAATAGTAATAACTTAAATAGAAAAATTGGAAAAGTAAATGGACAGCTGAACAAATGCTGAACATGCTAAGGGTCCCTCAAATGTAATTGTTAAAGGAAAAATAATCAGCAAAAAAAGTATAACAGTCACACAATCACAAATATGTACACATATGGAAACACACATGCACAGAGAGACACAGGATCAAATTCAGTCAACAAGTCTAAATATATTAAATTAAAATCATACAATAAGATGCTTCAATAGAAATTCTCTCTCGCCCTCTCTATCTCTCTCTCTTTGTCACACACACACACACACACACACACACACAGGGAGAGAACAGCAAGTTTCTAGGTCAGTCAAGCAGCCTGGGAGCTGCTAAATTTGAATCCACCAATCAGAGAGGCTGTGTACTTTTTCCTGCCAAAACAGATGCACCTGTTTTTACACATACGCAGCATAGAGAGAGCCAAACACACAGCGTCTATGCCAGTCAACCAGTCTGAATATATTAAATTTTTATCCACCAATGAGATGCTGCCCTAAAAAAGGTCTTTGTGTATATCTTTCTCTCTCTCTCTCTCTCGCTCTCTCTCTCTCTCTCTCACACACACACACACTCACACATACACACACACACACACTCACATACAGCAGCAGCAAGTGAACAGCATGTTCCCTTTCAGTCGATTCACTCGGTACAACACATAAGTATGGGATATCACGCCCTCGCGTGTCCTGGCTGAAGAAACCTTTATTCACGCCTTTAAGGCAGATGACGTGTGATGACACGCGCACGGCCCCGCCCGCACATATAGCCGCTGTCATCACAGTCATCCCTCAGTTCTTACGCTCTTCACCTCGCTGAGAACACCTCTGCTGAGTTGGGCTAGCTAGCTGCTGCTAGTTAGCTCCGTTGTCTGCCAACTTGAACTTAGCTTAACTGCCCCTGTTGGTGTTAGCCTCCACCGCCCAGTTGGTGCGTAGGCTGCCCGCGGAGCGCTATTTTCAAGTTTCTTCTTGTGCAGCGTTTCGCTTTGCGTTTTGGAATGGACTCCAAACCGAAGCGAGCAAAGCAGAAATCTTCTGTTCGCCCCTGTCCTCAGGGATGCGGTTTCTCTTTGCACGACAGCGACCAGCACGATGCCTGCCCTGTCTGCCTGGGGATCGTCCACGCTAGGAGAGCGTTGACGGAGCCCGAAGCCTGTGCGTTTTGTCGCCAGCTCCGGCGCTCGACCCTGGAAAGACGGGTGACGTTTGTGGAAAGAGTGCTGGGACGCTCGGCTGTCGCACGGCATGACCCTCTCCTTTCCGAGTCTGGAGCCCCGGCTTCGTCCGAGTCCGAAGACGAGGATTTTCCGGTCGATGTCCCCGCGATTAGCTGGGCTGACCACATGGAATATGTTGACGGGTTAGCCGATGACGAGCCGGAACCATGCAGGAGCGCTGACGGGCTTCAGCCTGGGTTGAAGCCCGCCAGCGCTCCCCAGGAAGACGATGACGTGCTGGACATCGGCCTGGACATCCATGGTTTGTCGGAGGATGAGCAGGAGAGCTCATTGTCGGCCCAATGTGCCGCCGCTGCTGCGCCGGTCGGCCACGATGACACCTCTCTTTTCTCCCTGTTTCGCCGTGCTGCTGAGAAGCTGCAGGTGGACTGGCCCTCTCCTCCACCAGCTCGGAAGCCGTCGCGGTTCGCGGGTTTTTTCCTCCCACCGGAGCCCGCAACGGCCAAAAACTGCCTTCCCATGTTCCCAGACTTTCTCTGCGAGCTAACAGCGTCATGGGACAAACCTCTGTCTACCCGCGTCACTGTGCCCGGCTATGGACAGTACATGGAATTGGACGGCGCCGAGGGGGCTGGCTTAGCTAACCCACCCCCTATGGAGCCGTCTCTGGCTGCTTATCTGGCCCCGTCCCATAACCATGGTGTCGGTGGCCCCGCAACTCTGCCGTCCAAGCACTGCAGATTCTCTGCCTCGCAGCTGGAGAAGATTTATCGGGCTCAGGCCGGCACTGCTCGCGCCATGAGCTCCGTCACCATGCTCCAGACGTACCAGGCAATGTGCCTGGCGGAGCTTGGATCGCTGGTTCCTGATGACAGCCCGCTGGCACCTCTTCTTAACGAGGTCAGAGTCACCACGGATTACATCCTCCGTGCGTCTCGCTGTGCAGCGCTCTCCCTGGGCAGAGGGATGGCTTCGACAGTAGTGGCGCAGAGGCACCTGTGGCTGACCCTCTCCGACGTCCCGGATAGGGACAGAGCTGTGTATCTGGACGCACCAGTGTCTGCGGCTGGGTTATTCGGACATTCACTTGAAGCCATTCAGGCTAGATTCGATCTGAGGAAGAAGCAGACGGAAGCTCTGCGCGACATCATCCCCAGACGTCAGCTCCAGCCCAAGCCCGCAGCTAGCTCTCACAGGCCCGCCGCTCCTCTGACGACTGGCAAGAGACCGGCGCCCACTGCTGGAGTGGGTGTGCCGCTCCCTGCACACAAATTGCCTCAGGTAACTCCCTGTTCAGGTGTGTTAAATGTTCAAGTGACCACATCGAGTGTTCCCGCTGTTTTTCATTGTTGTGCCCCAGAAAAGGTGCATCCAACAAAATGTATGAATGTACATGTTTCCATGTTACAATCAATAAAGAGTGTTGTTTATTCTCAAACAATCACAAATGCTCAGCCTGCAGGCAAAATGAGCCAGGTCAGGCAGGTGATGCAGTCCCCTGCAGACACACTGGGGGGCGACGACGCCCCGCCGACGGTGCTGCAGGTCAGCCGGCTGGCTGCTCACTTCCCTCAGTGGCGCGCTTGCGCCCCCTCTCCGTGGGTGCTGCAAACCGTTGCCATGGGTTACCGGTTGCAGTTCCGGGTCAAGCCGCCTCGTTTCCAAAGAGTTGTAAACACGATTGTCAACTCCGAGGCAGCCATGATACTCAGAGAGGAAATACAGGCGCTATTGCAGAAAAGGGCAATACGAGTGGTCCCCGCTTCGGAGACAGACAAAGGTTGGTACAGCCGTTATTTTGTCGTTCCGAAAAAAGGGGGAGGGCTTCGTCCCATCCTCGACCTGCGAGTCTTGAACACGTATCTACGAACGTACAGGTTCAAGATGCTAACACTCAGACAGCTCTTGAATACAGTCGGCCCGGGAGATTGGTTTGCGACAATCGATCTAACAGATGCTTATTTTCATGTCGCTATACACCCGAAACACAGGCAGTTTCTGAGGTTTGCATTCGAGGGCGTAGCCTACGAATACCTAGTGCTGCCGTTCGGGCTGTCGCTCGCTCCTCGCACCTTTACGAAATGTGCCGAGGCAGCGCTAGCGCCCCTCAGAGAGAGAGGCATCCGCATCTTAGCCTACCTAGACGACTGGGCTCTCGTAGCTTGCTCCAGAGAGCAGGCGGAGACACAGCTGTCGCTGGTTCTGTCACACATTCAGACACTGGGGTTCTCTGTGAACTTTCAAAAGAGCTCGCTAATCCCAAGTCAACAGATTACTTTTCTCGGTCTGGAAATATGCTCTCTTTCCAGCCGCGCACGTTTGTCGGAGCACAGAGCGGCCGCGTTTCATCGCTGCCTCGCTCAGTTTCAGCTGGGACGCAGACTGCGTTTCCAGACGATATTGCGCTTGTTGGGCATGATGGCATCTATGATCGCCGTAGTGCCACTTGGACTGTTACAAATGAGAGCGTTTCAACGCTGGACTCTCTCTCACCGTTTGTGTGCTTCGCGTCACCTCCGGAGGAGGCTGCCGGTAACCGCGTCTTGCATGCTAGCTCTCCGTCCTTGGAGGGAGCCCAGGCTGCTGCATCAGGGCTCTCGGATTGGGAGGGTGTTGTTTCGCAAGGTGGTGTCCACAGATGCCTCCCTAAGAGGGTGGGGAGCGCTGTGCGAGGGTGCGTCAGTGAGAGGGATCTGGTCCGCAGCTCAGCGCCAGCTGCACATCAACCACTTAGAGCTGTTAGCAGTGTTCTTAGCTCTAAAGCATTTCCGTCCAGTCCTGCAGGGCCAGCATGTCTTAGTCAGGACGGACAATTCAACAGTGGTGTCTTACATAAACAGGCAGGGAGGAACACGCTCTCTTCCCCTGTTGCAGCTGTCTCGCTCTCTGCTGTTATGGTGCAGTGTTCATTTTCTGACTCTAAGAGCCACCCATGTCCCGGGCCACCTGAACCTGGGGCCGGACCTTCTCTCCAGGGGGGGTCCTCTGGTGAGAGAATGGAGGTTACACCCTTCAATAGTGGCTCAGATTTGGGATCTATTTGGCGAGGCGCAAATAGATCTTTTTGCTTCCAGGGTGAATACTCACTGCCCCCTGTACTTCTCCATAATCGACCACGATGCACCCTTGGGCTTGGACGCGCTAGCGCACCAATGGCCAGACGTGCTCCTGTATGCATTTCCCCCAGTGGAAATGATATCTCCAGTTCTAGAGAGGGTGCGTCGGCATTCCCTCTCTCTGATCCTAGTGGCCCCTTGGTGGCCCGCGAGGTCGTGGTATGCAGAGATAATCAGCCTGCTAGCAGCGAGTCCTTGGCAGCTTCCTCTCCGCAGGGATCTCCTCTCTCAGGCGGGAGGAGAAGTGTTTCATCCGCGCCCGGATCTGTGGCGCCTTCATGCTTACCTGCTGAGAGGTTAAACTTGGTTGCTAAGGGTTTGCCACCTAGTGTGATAGCGACAATTCAGAGCGCTAGAGCCCCATCTACTAGAGGCTTGTACGCTTACAAATGGCGAGCCTTCGAGCAATGGTGCCAGGACCGCCACACTCTCCCATTTCAGTGCTCTATTGTGGATGTTTTGACATTCCTGCAGGAGCTGCTGGATAAAGGCCTTTCGTTTTCGACAATCAAGGTTTATTTAGCAGCTATATCTGCTTGTCATATTGGCTTTGACGGGGTGACACCAGGTGCACATCCCCTCGCCATACGTTTTCTGAAAGGGGTTCGCCGGCTGAGGCCCGTGCTTAAGTCCAGTGTCCCTGCTTGGGACTTGTCTTTGGTGCTGGAGGCCCTTTGTAGCCCCCCGTTTGAACCCATTGAGTCTGTGGATATGAAATTTCTTTCATATAAGACCGCATTACTTCTCGCTTTGGCTTCAGCGAAGCGAGTGGGTGACCTTCATGCGCTGTCTGTGCATCCCGCCTGCACACAGTTTTCTCCTGATGGCCACAAGGTCGTATTGCGTCCAAATGCTGCCTATTTTCCCAAGATCATGCCTGCATCTTATAGCTCAATGGAGTTTGAGTTGCTGAGCTTTTGCTCCCCTCCTTTTGAGTCTGAGGAGCAGAGGAGGATGCATTCTCTTTGTCCAGTGCGTGCGCTACGCACCTACATTGAGCGCACTCAGGATGTGCGTTTATGTGACCAGCTGTTTGTCTGCTTCGCTAATCCAAATAGAGGTAGAGCTCTGTCCAAACAGAGCAAAAGTTTACTCCTATCGCATTATGTATAAATGCTCCAGAACTTCAAACCTGTGTGTTAACCAGAACATCACCTGTTATACTCACCTTCTCCACTTATGATCCCACCTGTGTTATAAAACAAAAGTTAAAACAGAACAATTATCAGTCATGTGTTCAACCTGAGTCCAGTCTTTTATCAGGGTCCAGTCGGTCCAACCTATGGTCTGCCTGGTCCGTCCATTCACCTGTCCATTCCCACACATTCACTCACACGCATTAACATCTGGTAGTGGTAAACGTCCGCACAAATAATCAGATTTCCACTTTCAATAAACTCAGTTAATTTATATAATCATTTATTTTCTTTTTAGTCGTTTCTAGGAAAATATTTCTTTATACTTTTGGACTGGATTGGCTCGCTGCAATCCTTTTAGACAGGGACTCACAATCTGATCAGATCCCCACACGTGGCCTCTGTCCTTCGCCCATTGTAATCAGAAAAAGGTCACCTTATTTTTTGTTTTCCTGAGACTATTGTCGGTGCCGTTATCCATTGTTTTCTTTTGCAGGCCTGCTTAGAACAAAAATGAGAAAAAAGAGAGCTGAGTATTAGCTCATCAAAGTACCAAACAAAATCACCTGACAGGTTTTTCTTTATAAGTGCACTGTTACAAAACCCCTTAAACATGTCCATGTTTATTAAAACTCCCTCTTTAAAATAAAACAACCTCAAAAATCTTCTACAAACTTAAATTTCACCCATAGAACACACCCAAAACGTAAAAAGCTACACCGTTTCGTACACAATATTCCCCTTTAAGCATTTTACCAAACTCACCTTCAACCTTAACATATAAGCACGTTCTCACAATATGTCAACACTAATTTATACACCTCTTAATCAAATTTGCACCTCCTAACAATCTACCCCTCCTTTAAGGCCTCAATCACACACACACAGCCAGCTCCTCTGTCGACATTCACACGAGCTCTCAGACTTTTTGCATACTCAGCCATATCTCAACAATTTAACTTGGCAAGAGAAATACTTTTTTTTTTTTTTTTTTTTTTAAAACCTCATGCCATTATTCAATTATTTTCATTTTCTTTCTATACTAATCCCTTGTTTTCATCAGTCAGTGCAAAGCACTCCTAAGTCACACTTTTAAACTAGTTTAATCAGTTTATTCAACATTCACACCATTCTATCACTCATAGAAGTAGCAAGCCGATCTTCATTGCGTATGTTTGTGTGTGCTATTTTGCATATATGGCTTCACAGTCTCACAGACACTTTCCCATTCTCCAGTTAAAGAGTCAGTTTTCTCCGTCCCCGAATCACTAACCCAAATTTTACTTCCCCACCTTAAATCACAGCCCTGCTGGTCTTCCACCACCAGTTAGGGCTTGCTGTCAGGTTCCTGGACACTGTAAACAATCCAACCAGAAACTTGCCTTAACATATCCATTCATGTTAACCTGTACTTTTGTCCGACTCCTGCATCTGGAGAATTGGTGCGGGTCTGTTGTACCCCTGAAAATAACAAACTAAAACATTTTCATTATTATCACGGACGCCTAAACGACCCATTTCTCATTTACTATTCAAAAATACCAATTATGTCATGTATGTAAGCGTGTTCTTCCTTGCGTTATGTGGTCATGTAAATGCAGTGTAAGCTGTTTTCTTCATTGCATGCCAGGTGATCATCTTAATTAAGTGTAAGCAGTTTCTTCATTGCATGAGTGTAAGCTGCTTCTTCATTGCATCCTTATGTGTTCATTGCATTTTCATGTATTCATATTTAATTTATGCATCTTTTCACTGAGCTCTAGATTCAAACTATCTCACTTCTGATTCGTTTCAAAAATAATCTCACATGTAACAATTTGTATATGTGTGTTTTCTATTCATTAATATAGTTGTCAGTTATTTTGATTATCTTTACCTTTTGTATTGTTTACCTCTTTGTTGTGAGGTGGTGGACATCCCTAAACGATCCCGAGTTCAGGGTTCAATTTCAATCCAATCATCTCCTATCTTCTCGCAGTCAAACTCGTCCAGCTTCATCTCTCACTGGTCCTTTTCCATTCACAGTGTCCTGTTCGGGCTTCAGGGCTCCAGCAAACACAGTGTGTTTCTTCTCTGTTTTGATCTTTCAGTATTTCCTCTTCCTTCAGTCTGATTTTCATTTGCTCTGTTTTCTTCTCCATTCATCTTTTCAGTCTTTTCTTCCAAGATTGCTCCAAGCTTGGCAAATATGACAGTCAGTGCCTTCAAGCAGACTTATCACGCTGTTCTTCACCAGCATGCATGTTGCATTTCGTGCTGTCTTCCATGCTGCTGGACTCATCAGTCGTTGTCAGTGTTACTGCTTTCGCCTGCACTGTCTTTTAGCTTCCGTTACTTCTTCACGTCCACGATGTTCTATCGGTCTTCATCAGAAAATTAACTGTCCTTTGCGTTTCTTCTCGGGGTCAAGGACAAAGTGAGAGCTCAAGCTGCACAATTTCCAGCCAAAGACTGGCTTATTTTCTCCCAATTCTTTTAATCTACTTTTCTGCTGCTGAACTCAAGGTTGCAAAGTTGAAAGAGTCCACCTGTATTGGCACACTAAAGCATATAATTAGTATCATATTCATTTTATCTTAAAACCTCCCTTTTGCTTCATCTGCCCAGAGTTAAATCTCTCTCTCTACTCTGGGTGCACACTTGTCACCGTGAGCTTCCCTTTTATGGGCATGCATTTCCTGTCCCAGACACACACACACGGTTTCCTGTTTCTACAGCTTCTGCAGAGACTTCCTTTTAATAATCTTTACCTAAAAACAATATGCCTTCATTTCACTCACACACATTTAAATAGCGCTCTTTCACTCACACACATCACCATTCTTTAGGTCAGTTTTGTAGCATCAGTCACACAATCATTTCTTGAGTGGGTGTACTAATTTCATATACTTATGTTTTTTTTAAACAGAAAAATAAACTCAACCTCTCATCACATCACTCAAGGTCAAATATCTTCATAGACCCAAAAGTAAGCATATTCTTTCCCTAGGCAAAAGTCAAACCGTTACTCACAGTAATTTTTAATCTCACAGCCTTTGTGTTTTGAGTCATGGTCAGTGGCCCCTATTTCACAGCAAACACGCACCTCTGTTTCAACCAGCCCTGTCTGACCGTCTGTTATTGGAGTCAACACAAGACTAAACGTAAAGCCAGTCATATCTCTGCTATCTTCTTCCAAAACTCCATGGTCTGTTTCCTCCATGGAGTGTACAGGTTACATTACAAAACTACATTTGAAAGCCAATCGCACACATGCAAAATGAGACAGACATGTATCATACAGTAATCATCGTATTTAACAACCGTAATGCCAACAAAGTAGAAATAAAAGCAATTCTTCCCTTAAAACACCAATATACGTCGTCCTTCACCCAGGCTGTGCAGTCAGTCATTAGCCACTCATTAGTAAACAGGAAATGTCACTCTAAATAAGTCACAGGCATCTCATTTACATAGACACAGACACACTCTCAAAATAACCAGCCTGCTGCAGTGCCTGTGGCAGACAGAGCCTATATACAAACATAGAAATTATAACACAGAGACGTCTGATAAATTAAATAATATGTACAAGGCCTTAAATCGCACAACCTACGTAATTTAGACAAAATTTAAATTAACCCTCCAAGGGAAAAACTCCAAGTTTTTGATAATCAATCACAGTATCAGTTCCAAACTGTATCTGCTCTAATCCCTAAATATCCTAAGTAAATTTAAAAGCGTCCAACGCCCAAGCTCCAAGCTTTATCGCCCAAAAAAGTGCATAAACCGTTCCAAACGGTAAAGTGGTCCAACCACTAGCTATTTTGGAGGTTCCCAAGTTCTCCACGATCGCCAATCGGACTATCCCGTCCAACGGAAAATCCTGAGCGTCCTCAGTAAGTTGGGAGCGTCACCTCCGAGAAATGCACTTCCTAGAACATCCCACAGTTCCGTTCTACATAAATTTAATTATGTTTTTAAAGACATCCTATGAAACCACCAAACCGACTTTATTGATGTCCAAGCCCAGCTTTATATTCAATTATAACTGTATGACCATATACAGATTTCAAATGACCTATATCCTAAATTCAGTAGTCCAACTACTTTTAACTTGTCCTTTTCCTATTTCCGTTACTTTTACCTATTCCTATTTAGTAGTCCAACTACTTTAAATTCTCTTTCCTTAGCAGTCCAACTGCATTTCCTTTAATCAGTAATGTCACTTAACCTTATTCTCATGAGATTTTCACCAAAATCCAAAAACAGACCTTTACCAGTAATTTTCAGTGAGTAGACTTTCAATTTGTTTTCAGATCCAATTCAGCACTGTTTGGAAATAATTCAACAGGTAGTGCCTTACCTTTAAATAAGCCGGCTTATGTCCACTCACTTCGACCACTGACTTGTGTCTGCCTGTTTGAGCACCTTGGACCCTCTCAGTCTCATTCTCCAACTTTCTCCCTCAACCACGGCCAATGCACCAAATGTTACGGGTTCGGATTTGAGGATGAGAGTAAAACAATGATAGTCCAGAAGAGGTCGTTCAAACAATTGATTTTAATGAATGCACGCTGCGTGGAGAGGTGCAAACTGCAAAACAGTTGTACATCTCTGCCCAAAATACACTCTAGATTGCTTTTATAACATCAGGGTATTGTAACGCCCCTTCTTGCGTTTACAAGCACATAATTTGCATGTACAGAACATTCAGGTATTTTAAGAATTAAATGTAACATAGAGGTTCCTCCTTGTGGCATACTCTTCCAAATATGGTGATAATCTCAGGCCTTGAGGTCACCATGGACTGGACATCCTTCCGTCACCTGTAACTAAGCAAACTCAAATACCACAAGAAGCTGAATACATTCAGGCCTTTGCTCAGCTACTATTTTACTGTACCAATATACTCAGCATATGAGTTATGATATATATATATTTAACTCAATCATTTTAAAGTAGTTATAACTGCCCCTGTAATAAAAATGTTAATATTTGATTATGATAACCCCTATAATATAAATTATAACATAATGCCAGCAGCTTCAATAAACACTTTGATGAAATGATAATTAATGCAATGATAATTCCACAACATCCTTCCGTCACCTGTAACTAGGCAAACTCAAATACCACAAGAAGCTTTGCTCAGGCCTTTGCTCAGCTTCTATTTTACTATACCAATATACTCAGGATATGAGTTATGATACATATATATTTAACTCAATCATTTTAAAGTAGTTATAACTGCACCTGTAATAAACATGTTAATATTTTATTATGATAACCCCTATAATATAAATTATAACATAATGCCAGCAGCTTCAATAAACACTTTGATGAAATGATACAATGTTAAATATGGTGGTTATATACAGTTCAGCAGTGACCTAACTTCTTTAAATATTACAATTCCCTCTTTTGACATTCCAATCAGGAATGTCACCACACTTCGTGTTACATCACTCCCTGCTCGGCTCTATGGGTTCTAAGTTCATCCTATAGATGCCCTCAACCCAGCCAGGGTTCACAACCCTTTACCTTTACCAGCAGTCCTCTTACACAAGGAATGATACAACAACCAGCGATGACCAACATTCCCAAAAATACAGCCAATGAACATATCACTGGCATAGCCACAGCTTTCCATTGTCCAAACACAGATGTCATCCAGGACGCCAGCGGATTTTCGATACCTGAGTGCTCATGCATTGGTTTAGACAAAATCTTCAGACCCACCAGAGGTCAGGTTACTGAGCCATCTGGGGCAGTATTATAGGGATAAAAGTGCCGCACATGTCTCCGAACCTGGCGCATACGCCTCCCCTCTCACGTCAAGGGTCATTTGGTTTTACACTCCCATCAACAAACTCGGACCCAATTGTTCTTCCAACCCCATCATGGCGTCCCTGGTGAGGTTAGAGAGTCTCAGCAGGTTTTAGTGAACCAAATGCGGTCAAAATTTTGATTAGGCGTTACCCAAAGAAATATACTCTCAAATCCTGCAGCTATCAGATTTACCAGCTTGTACTCGTCTGGAACTCCCCTAGGCACTCCTATGGAGTCTACCCAGGTCGGTGAGTTTAGGCGAGGATCATAAACATGTGTACTCTAGGTCCCTCTTTTGGCCAAAATCTGTCTCTTATGTCTGGCAGCTAAAGTTCGCGAGTTGTGTTATGGAATAGTCTTTACCTGGTTTCTAATCAGCATGAGTGGAGCTCCCAGTCGCTCTGTAGACAAACGTGGCCTGGCTAAAGCACAGGCAACATATTCAGATACATGTTGTTCTCTAGCATTTTGAGCCACCCAATCAAGCCAGAGGTTACTGTCCTTGAAACCAGTGACACGCTCAATTAAATCCTTAAGCCTCAGTCTAGAGTAATCTGTGGTCAGAAGTACTCTCCCTTTTGGTTCCTGTTGCGTTTGAGCTACTGCTCTCAAAGTTAGCATCTGATCAGTCAGAATGGTGATAGAACTTTCTGCGAGCGGGTTAGACTTTGGATCAACTAAATTTACCTAAGCATATCATGGGGTGATTGCAGACCTGTACATCATACGCTCTCCAACTACTATTAACTCCTGTACACTTAATGACGTTACACAAATCAAACGTGAATGAGCTGGTAGACCCTTTAACATAATTCAACTCTATGCCATTATTACTGCTGAGACACTCATCACCTTTACCTGACACCTCGCGCTTCTGTCTTTTTACCGATCCCGTTTTAGCAACTACAGTCTCAGGAAGTGCTGGACTGGACTGGCCTCCGTGTTCAGACAAGGGGTCTGGAGTACCCTGCAAAATATAAATAGTCAATGTATGTGGAGAGTGTTTTCACAGTTTAAACATAGGTTACTCACATTTCTAACCTGAGTATTTCCCAATAAAAGTGAAATCAAACATTGCATTTGATTTCACTTATGTATTATCACGTGCTGGGCTCTATCCATTATATTAACTTTATTCGATCTCAATACTCTTTATGTGTGTGAGCAACGCTTTTAGTTTTATTAAACACAGAGTAAAATACACACCATCCCCATGTCAGCCTAAATCTCCGCTAAAAAGCACACTTCAAAATTTTCTATCTGGATTTACGCCTCTTTTGGCTTCAAGCATATACATAACATGCAAAGGTTACTGTTAATGCCAGTTAGACAAGTTTCCATTATCTACAACATTTTGTTTCACCAGGCTCACCCTCGCATGTTTCCTGTTCGCTTATTGCATATTTATCTTTAACACCTTTTACCTCAGTAGTTGCTAAGCAGAAACAAAGCAACCTGTGGTCCACCTTTACCCTGTAAAATAAACCCCTGTCATGTTTGTGTCTGTAAGCATGTTTTGCATTCATTCATTACACTCCACGCCATTCCTGCAAGTTAGGAGCCGTAAAGTTAAAAGCTGCATCAAGTCCAGGCCTTTGGCCTGGCCTATATTTAAATCATGTGTGTTTGTAAGCGTGCACAGCTCAGACGCCAGTTGCAAGAGCTCTCTAACATTAGAATCATCAACTGTGACTTATATAGTGTTATTTCGGTACTTTATACTTCACACATTTTTGAACGTTGTTTATATGGGGAGTTCCTCTTTTTGTGTCTATATTTATTAATATGCCTTGTGCACTAAAGCTTCCTGTTTTTCAGTCTGGCTAAGCACTTGTTTGTGAGTAAAAACTGGCCTTGCTCGACAAGCCTTCATAGCAGATACACATTACAAATGCTTCATATATACAGAGAGAAACCCAATAATCTACATTTCACTATTTTGTTCTTCGATTCAGATTTGGATTCTGTATTGTTCTTTATTTATTATTATTTATATTCATATTGTTTTTTGCTAGTCCTGGTTTGTTGTTGTCTGTTTGGGAGCTGACATAGTCTCTGTAAATAAACTTCTTTTGGTGGAGTAGCATCAGGAGAGAAGCTCCAGAGAGGCATATAACAAAAGAGATCTCCTCGACGTGTTGTATATTTTTAATATTTCCTTATTATTTTGTCATAAGATAAATCAACCAAATAACTTAAGCTGTGTGACAGCACCTTGCGTTTACGCCAGGCTGTGAGCTGCCCTGAAGCTACACCCCCTTTTACCCCATTTAATTTCTCAATCTTAGTTTAAACTATTCCCGACCTTCTCCTTCTCTCGTCTGATCATCTCAAGTACGTCCTGTACCAAATTTGCTTCCTCTTTTCAAGTCCCACATTTAATTTCAAGCTCTAAACTCAGAGCTGAAGTTCCCCTTTTCTAATTCTGTATGTTCTACAAGAGAGCAAGTCGGTAAACAAGTTTATCATCACAAAGGTTGTTAGGTACAGGTCACATAGACATTTGCTTAGTATAGTATCTGTGCAGTCCAGCACTGATGGATCAGGTTTGGCTCAGCAGTTCATGAAGATGGTGTTAAGATGTTGTTGTTTCAGCTGAGGATGGTGAAGCTTGAAGGTTTTCCCACAAAGGAAACAGGACTGTGTGTGCCCTGTCTGAAAAAATACATCTACAAAACATAAAGTGCTTTTAACACTACCCACCCACCCTCCCCACCCACCCATCTCAGCCCCCAAGTGTCTATGTAATGCTGGTATGGGGTGTCAGTTGCTAAATCTAATTAGTGCGTCAGAAAGCGGGGGCTACACCTAAAGCCCCCACTTTCTGATGTCTTTGTTTATTAGCAGCTTTTTCCAGCTTCTCAGAGAATTCTGACTTGGCCTTTATCCACCCAAACCCAAACCCACCCGGATAAAGGCCAAGTCAGAAAATGGATGCAGAAACTTTCCATGTACTTCTAAATCAGATTTAATATATATTCTGTAAGCTGTAAAAATGTTTTTCTCTACATAATGTATCATTATAGACATCTCTGGTAGCCTAAAGATAGTTTAAAACTTTTAATATTTTTTACCTGTAAAACATGATTAGCAAAAACTCATTCATCCCAAAAACATTTGATTCTACAAAATTCACTATAATCAAGAAAATATAATTGTCTGTTACTATTCATGTGACCCATAATAAATACCTGCATTTATCTGGGATTTATTTATTTACTATTTCATATTTGAAAGCCTTTTGAGGGGAAGATCTCGTTTGTTGAGATACATACGTCACAGTAAAAAAAGGATCCAAAAAGGAGATGACAATTAACATCCATGAAAAAATGCATTAGTAGATTTAGTCATTTAAAACATGAGAATAAAAAATAAATTATGTCCGTTTAATACTTTTTGCAGCATTTTTCAGATCTTAGGTTCATGATAACAGAAAGCAGATCTCCCGGCTCTGCATGAAGTACAGCCATGATTTGGTGAAATGATTAATAACATTGCAATAAGAAAGGGTCTTCTTACAGACAGAGTAGGGAAGACAATATGAAGAAATAAGATTTTTCAATGAAAAATCTTTTTCATGCTCTACAATCAGTAAACTCTGTAGCAAACATGATCTGTAATTGTTTCAAAACTCACCAGACGACTTCATGATTGGCTGGAGGACAGGACACAAAACACAGGGTTGTGGTAACTGTAATATGTCCTCAGGACACCTGAATGAAGATTCTGCTGTGGCTGAGAAATAAAAATGAGGTCAAGCAGGGTGTTCTTGTCTGTAGTGGCAGAAGTGATCAGCTGTGAATACCCTCTCGACTGAAACTGCTCCAGAATCTGTTTTCTTCCACTCTGTAACTGGTTCTCATTAAAATCTCCACACACAATGATTGGGTGACAGTCCATTATTTCAAGTGAATCTAAAAGACTTACCAAGTTTTGCATGAACGGTGCCAAACTGTAGTCTGGAGGTCTGTACACAACCGCAATGAGCGCAGGGAATGGAGCCTGAACCTTCAACACTAAAAACTCAAGATCAGTGACATTATGCAGATACTGTTTTACCTGAACCTGAAAATGATTCCTCAAATACACAACAACTCCCCCACCACTTCTGCTGGCCATGTGAGGAAAGTTTGTGTAGGACACATGTCTGTTGCGTTTGAACATGGTGTAGCCGTCCAAATGAAGACTGTCTGCAACAAAGGAGCCTTGGAGGTGAGACTCTGTGAGACACAAAACATCTGCTAAACACATTTCATGATGACTCTTGATGTCACTGATGTGAGATGGTAAACCCTCCGTATTGTGATGGATCAGTGTAAGTGTGTCAGGTCTGCTGGCTGTTTCTCTGACCTGAAGAAGAGGCATCATTTCCTCAACACTGGCTTGTCTCATGGTTTGGAGCGCTGCGGTTACCTCGGGATTGGCGTAAATCTTTTTCTCATCCAAGTCCTGTAAATAGAGTCCACTGAGAGACGTCACCCTGCTGAGAGCAACATAAGCCATACCTGGTTCAAAAATGTTCTTCATTGAAACTACAGCTGTCTGTGTTGTAAGGCCCTGGGTTTTGTGGATTGTGCAGGCAAATGCTAGCTTTACAGGAAACTGTCTGCGTACCGCTCCTTTAAACTTCAGACTCTCCTCTGCTCTCTCAATGTAAACCAGATCATCAGATGCTGCATTAGCACTGCGGTTGTGTCTCATAGGCTGCCGGTTGTCCATTCTGAGCCCCAGTTTAATTATTTGTCCATCATTTTCAGATCTCACCACCTTTATCAGTATACCAAAAGCACCGTTGACCAAACCGTTTAGTGTGTCCAAGTTTCTGGTCAGCATCACTCGGGCTCCTTCAGCAACATTCAGGGTGTCGGGTAAATCATTTCTCCCACCTGTAAATGGTTTGTCTCTTCGTGCCATTCTGCCTGTACGTTTATCCTTCTGGAAATCGTCTGCAGTGATGATTATAATGTTTGAATGAAGCTTCTTGAGCGTATCTGTGTTGTGGGATTCAACATTCTTGTTGGTGGCATAAATGTGTAAGACCTCAATTGGACATTCTTCTGGTGCAGTCACAGCCTGTGACAACAAATCTCTGTCGCACCGAGAAAGCTCATCTGTCTTTTCTTTGACTCTAATCCTGTTCAACATCTCTGCAAAGGCCACATCATCTTTCTGACGCATGATCTCGGTTAGAGTGATCATCTGAAAATGCTCCTGCCATAGGTCAATCTGTTCTGGATCATAAACACAGAGAGGTTTAGACTGTCGCACTGGTGGCAGCTGGTAAAAATCTCCAACAGCTAAAACTGACATTCCACCAAAAGGTCTCTGAGTGCCTTTGATTTGTTTCAGTCTTGCATCCACATAGGCAAAAAGGGGTTTTGAAACCATCGAAATCTCATCAATAACAATAATTTCAGCATTTATAAGCTCAGATCTGACTTCATCCAGTTGGTTACCAAGTCCTTGAATGGGTGGTTTCAGACTTCTGGGTAGTTTCAGTAGGGAATGTAACGTAGAGCCATTGATAGAAAAAGCTGCTGTCCCGGTAAATGAAGTCAGTAAAACAGTTGGATTTGATATGTCAGCTTCTTCTGCATGAGAAGGCAATCTGCTCAGGATCTTTGATGCTTCAGAGTGAATACATTTAATCAGATGTGACTTTCCAGTTCCTGCACCACCGTTGATATAGAAGAAAAATGGATCTGGGTTCAAACCACAAACTCGCTGAATACACCAGTCTCTTATGGCATAGAACACGCAGGCCTGCTTCTGGTTCAGATTCTGATACATTACACGTACCACAGCTGGATCGACTGCAGGTTGTTCTCTGATGGCTCTGATCTCTGTTACAGCATCAGACTGACGACTGTAGTCGGGAACATTTTCCTGTTCGTTCTCATCATCAGAATGTCTCTCAGGAAGATTCTCATCACATTGCAACCTCACAACTTCAGATTCAGGAGCAAGATTACACCATTCATCGATCACAACGTCTCTATTTTGTTCAAACTCTTCCAGTGCACTCTCAATATCCTCAGAGTTCTTCTCATACTTGTCTTTATTTCTCTTCACAACCCTTTTCACAGACTCACTGTGGTCTGAACATGGAAGTCGCACAAAACCTGAGTTGTAGAAGGACTGATAGGTTTGGAACCCTTGTGGTTTCAGTTCCTGCTCTGATCTGTGTGGAAGGTAAAGTCTCAACAGTCGACCATAATATTGCTCAGGATCTTTTTCCTGTGAACAGTGGTAATACCTGATTATAGCTGGTTTATCATTCTTTCGCTTTTGTACAAATCCAAGCTGGTTTAGAAGAGGAAGCACATCTTTTCCTTCATTTGGACCACTCACCAACCGGCACAAGGCAGCAAAATCAGCCAGTGACATTTCCTCATATTCTGGTGTCTCAGGTCTGCATTTGTATTTATCACTCAAACTTGTCATCCAAATATTACAACTGTCTTGTGTTGTGGTTTCCAGATAGCTCATGGGGCGACTCATTTTTACTGGATTATCATCTGTTGGTACAAATACAACACTGCGGGAACATTTTTTCATTTTTAGGCCACAGACACGAGTCACACACTCCTGTGCGCTGATTTCTCTCTTTTTTGAATAAGCCTGCATCACAGCTCTCATTTCATCACATTCATTGACCGTGTTCTTATCAGAGTTGTCAATAACTGTCTTTAGGTATTCAGAGAGGCCAGATTCTTTCTTCGTTATATATTTACAGAGATATTCTATACATGAATAGGCATTCAAAATTAACGAGACATCCAAATTAGAGTTCCAGGCTTCAAGCAGGTCTGGGTTGTAATTGTTGATCCAACAATCCTTTGGGTCACGTTTCAGAATCAGCGCTGTTTTCTTGTTTATGTCTTGGAGGCATTGTTCATACTCATTCATTGTCAAGTTGCATCGTGACAGAATCTGCTCTATGGTGAGCGAAGCAGCTTCAGGTTCCTTCAGCAGGTTCAACAAAGGTCTGAGTTTGGCTTTTGCAGCTTCAGTGTCTGAATCCTCATGCTGTCTCACAATCATTGTTCTTGTGGATGGTGGTTTTGGAAACCCAAATCTACAACCAGAGTTCACACTCTTAAAGCATGTCTTTGTGTGGTTTTTGCTGTGCTTTTGTAGTTCAGCGACTTTTTTGTGCAGTTCAGGCTGTTTTTCTGGATCAGGGAGTTGAGCTGAGATGTATCTGTCCACAAAGTCACAGACAGTTTGGTCATCATCCACATCTACTTCTACCTTTTCTTGAATCCACAGCAACATGTGTATATGCGGACTGCCTCTGTGTTGGAACTCAACTCTGTAAAAGTAATCAATGATTTCACCAAGGGGCTGTGCAGGAGAAAAAAGCAAATCTCTGAACAAAGCCTCAACACGCTTATCAAACATTCGCATGGTGGTTACTGGATTTGATCTTAGAATTTCACACTTTTCTGACCAGTCCAGGGCTTCAAAATCAACCTCTTCACCTTGCTGTCTCTTTATTGCTTGAATCACTTCAGGCCATCTCATCTCAGCAGCAGAGAAAGTGACAAAGAACTGAGGTGTTCCTATTTGACGAACCATACTGAATAGATCTTTGGTGGTTTTCTGCCAGTAAGCTGGAGTTCCTCTGAGTGGCTGCATAAATCTGATTGCATCTTTATTTCTTACCAGCTTCTCTACTTCTGTCTTACTTTGTAACATTCCTGATGTGATTTTGCGTCCATCTTTGGTCATAGTTTTACCTTTCCTTAGCTGTATTGTCATGCTGGAATTAGCCAGGTGTATTTCAGTGACAAACTGTGAGAAAAACAGGTAATTTGTATCTTTAGCAAATCTTGCATCAATGTTGAAAAGCCTTGACTTGAAGTAAGCACTCGGTGTTAGTTTAAGACGTCTCTTTTCATCCAGTGTATTCTGACCAGTAGGAAACTGCACAGGAAATGCCATGGCTTCCAAATGAGGAGTTCTGAAGAAGCTAACAGGATTGTTTCTTTCTGCAGGAGCCACACAATATGTGTTATCAGTGAAAGAGAGAATCTCTTCTGAAATGTCTACAGGCTGCAGGCAACTTTCTAGAGCAAAACCTCCATTGTTCAAATCACTTTCTGGTTCCTCTGGATTTTGTTCTTCTGATTGTTCATCACAGGATTGCATATTAATATCTTGTTCACTTTCAGACTCACTTTCACACAAAAGGGCATCTTTT
This sequence comes from Pelmatolapia mariae, assembly GCF_036321145.2. Classification (NCBI taxonomy): domain Eukaryota; kingdom Metazoa; phylum Chordata; class Actinopteri; order Cichliformes; family Cichlidae; genus Pelmatolapia; species Pelmatolapia mariae. The sequence goes on from NC_086229.1 coordinate 11,229,616, forward strand.
TCATAGTTGTCAATTTCCATTAAATCTGCTTCATCATAATCATCACTTGCCATGCTGGCTTCATCACTGCTGTCATCATCAGGTAACGTGGGATCACAAAGCAATGCATCATCTCTGATAACAATATCTGTGTACTGTGGATGAATCTGTTTCAGTTTACGCAGGGCTTGGATCAGTTTAGACCAGGTGACAGTCTGGAACAGCTGATGGCCTTTGTAGCACAGTCGTCTTTTAAGCTTGATCCTCATTATCTGTGATTGGTTTCTGAGCCGAGGTAAAGAGTCAACTGTTTGTTGGACTTCAGATGGTACACACACCACATTACCACGTATGAGTCTCTGTCTGCCCTTTGGAAGTGGAATAATCTTTGCAAATGGTATGCATTTGGCAATCAGATGTCTCTCCAGAATGTTGAGATCACACAGTTCAGCTGGAATATCCTGCAGTTCTAAACCGTTAACAGCAGCAAGCCTTGGCATGCGTCCACTTTTGAGGGAACTGTGACACGTGTGACAGATATACTCCTTTTTTCTCTCAACAGGAAAGCTGCAGTGATCATGACATGCTTCATCACACACATGAACAAATTTACCAGTTAGACACTGATGAGCTACAGTTTGGTGTTTTGAGTAATTTTCTCTTTTGCAGATTTTCACCTGATTAGGAAAAGAAGCTTTTAGACAAACAGTACAAACATAAGATGGTGCTGACTTAATGTTTGATCTGAAACGAGATATGGCCTCATTCATTAAACTGTTATCTGGATTAGACTGTAAACTTTCAGCTGGTCGATGCATCTGACGATATTTTCTTTTTATATTCATTGCACATCTGATATTATGCATCTGTCTAAAAGAAAACCCGTTCCAATATTTTACTCTCATTCGTTCTCTCATATTCTCTTTGTGTTGTTGCTGAAATTGTCTCTCTTCTCCATAACGTTTGGTGACATAAGATCGTTTTTTCTGTTTAAATTCTTCACTTTCTTTATAGAGTTTAGAAACATATGACCTCATGTAAGCTTTATGTTTCTCTCTGAATCCAGCACAAGTTCTGTAATTTCTTCTTATACGTTCCTTCTGTTTTTCTCGGAATAAAGAATCTTCTTTATACATCCTTATCACACGTTCTCTTTTTCTCTCTCTAATTTTAGCACTGTCTCTGTAGATTTTTCTAAAATATTCTCTCTGTTTCTCTCTATATGTAGCATTGAGTTTATACAGCTTATTTTTGTACACACTCTTTTTCTTACTGTGATCAGAATCATGAGATTTTCTATTAGAATCTTTTTTCTTTGCCTTAAACCTTCCATCAAAAGTGTACGTCTGTCTCTCTTTCTTTTTCTCATTTTCCGTTCTCTGTGGTAGTTTTTCTTGGACCAATAGTCGTCTCCTAATCTTTCTCCTTTGCTGTTTATTATGCTTCAACAGTTTATGTGAGAGTTCCTCTGTTGTCTTAGTTAAACAGGAGGCAGTGTTTAAATCATTCTGAGGAACAGATTCTTTTGTTACCGGAGTGTCTCTTACAGAAGATGCAGAGGTTTCTATTTCTAAATAATCAGAAGGACGATTGTTCAGCTCAGCAGCTGGCTCATTTGAATAATCCACTCTGGATGACATCACTTCAGTGGCTAAAGTGTCGGTCACAGTTTTCTGTGTCTGCTCAGTGGATTTTGGGGTTTCAGATTCAGGTTCATTTAAAGCTGGTGCTGGAACAGTTGTAGCTGTTTGTCCGTTTTCATCAGCATCTCTTTGGTTAGCTGCGTTTCCACTGTGAAACTCGACAGGCTGTAGCTCATAAGTGCAGGTTGGCGCGATGCTAAACATTCGGTACAAGTGTTTGATCCTGTCAATCATGTCGTTAAGACGTGTGAATTTTAACATAACTGCAGTTCCACCACTTACAGCTAGCGACAATGGCATTCCTGTAGACTTACGTGGGTGAGGGTCAAAATATGCGTATTCACCTGAAGTCAGCCTGCAAACTGCAATGACGTTTCCTCCCATGACTAGCAAAGCGTAGCGAACCGCTGAAGCCAAACACTGTAGTCCCTGTTCAAGGCTCGAAAGATGATCTGTACCATCAAATGTGCCGTAATGAGCTAACTGAGACATATCCACTTGATACTCGTGTCTGTGGCTGGTGACCACTGACGGAAGCTCATCACAGGCTGGAAACACGCTGTTCACAAACCTCTTTCTGGCATCTGAATGCATGGCATGGCCTTTGTCCAACACACGGTTTAGATCTGCTCTGGTAATGAATTCATCCTCGTGTAAGAATGACAGGAAAACCAAACTGTTAGCCATGCATTGCTGATTCCTGTACTTTCCATACTTAGGAGAGGCCTGGCTTCGGGACGCACAGATGCTACTCACTCGTGGACGACTTTCATTGTTTGTAACCTGTACATGAGACGGTCCTGGAGCTTCTCCATCATGCTGCGTTTGCACAGTTACCTGGGGTTCAGTCTGGATTACCTGCTGTACTTTAGCATCTGGCACACATGCTGAGCGAACACCTCTCTTTACCACATCTGCATAAGACACTGCAGCTGTCTGAGCACTGCTCTGCACTTCCGGACTGGGAATACTTGTAACAGACACCTTTACCTGCTCACCGCTCTGAGAAACATTTACCTGTTCTTTCTGCTTTTGCCATCTAAGCTTCTGGGACTGCGACCTTTGACCTTTCCTTGGCATTGTATTGAAATACAAACGGGACCTTATATGTATTTATACACAAAAGTAAACAAAACTCAACCTGTAAACACTGAAAAATTAATGACTCCTCAAGTTTCTATTAAATCAGAGATTTATCAGAATTGATGTAAAAGGCTGACTTAAATACAAACTCAATATAAAAGTTATTTAAAGTTCTTTGAAAACACTTTGGTCTGTTTTATTGTAGCTTTTTCAAAAACTGTATATTATTACTTCTTATATTTTTTTTTAACCAGACTGGATAAGAAATAGGTCTATACTTCTGTAATGTAATATGCAGAATAAATCTCAACAATTAATCAACAGGCTATAATAAAACTCTGAGCTTTTAAATAGACTTTGTGTAACTCTTTCAGATATTTAAAATTTAAAGCAAATATAAGGAGCTGTGATGGTGTGGAGATCAGATGACAGGTGATGGGGATTCTTCAGCTGGATGTTCTGCAGCAGTCAGGAAACAGGAAGTCTGGGTTCTCAGGGCAGCCTCTAGATGACAATTGTAACTGAATACTTAGACTGAGTGACAAAAAAGGGTTTGTCCTTAAATAATAATAGTATAAACTTGTAGTCAAATGTTATAAACAATGAAACAGACTTGAAAAATGTATTTGAATCAAATTTAATATTTATGTGAATATAAGAGTCTGAATTACAGAATAACCAGATTATCTTACTACAAATATCTCAAAAAAGGTGTATATAAGTTTATATAATTTATCAAATTGCACTTGTAAGCCAAACTATCAGTGTTTATTTCAAAGTGTAATGCAAAATTAAAATGACAAATGTAGGGCTCTGTAAGTAGTTTCTACAGTGAGTTCTACTGTACTGTAATTCTATTACTGTATATTCAACTTTTTACTTGTAATTTCCAGCAAAATGACTGGATGTGAGAGAGTTTAACGACAGGAAAGATGGAGCAGTGAGAGCGGAGATCTCTCAGAATTCTGAAAACAGATCGACGAAGTTCTGGTAACTTCAATTCCAAAAACTTAGATTCTGGTAAAACTTGATTTCAAGTCACAGGATTGCGTTTCAACTCAGGTTCAAGCTTGTCAACTTAGATAGAGCTCATGGCGGAGAAATGATAGAAGATAGAATGGCTTGTCAAAAAAGATGGAGCAGGGAGAGGGAGAGTGATAGGACAGACTGAATTGCTTGTTAATGATAGAGGGAGAGGGTTTTCTGCAGCAGGTCACCTGTAAGACAAAAAGAGACTGGAATTAGGCATATTTTCAATAAACATGGCTTTCCAGTATTTTTCAGACTATAAGGCACATTTAAAAGCCTTTAATTTTCTCAAAAATAGACAGTGCACTTTATGTATGGTTGTGCTTGCTGACCTCAACCCAATTTTATGTGCTACACGGGACTCAAACATCAGTCAAAATGTTTTAGTACAACTTTGGAAAGCTACGAAGCTGCACCGTTTGATGGATTGTTGGAGCATTACAGCTGCAGTAGTCAGGTGCCTCACGGAGTAATTCGTATTATGCTTAAACACAACATTATGCTGTGTGTATGAGGACCTGGCATCTGTTTAGAGACATGCGTACACAGCAGATTTCAAACTGATCAATCCACATTCATCAATCCACAAATCCTGAAAAGTAAGTGAATTGTTCTGTATTTTATGTCTTACAACCGAACAATGTTGAGAGATATAGTAAATGAGTTGAATGAAGTTTGACTTATCTGTTTTGTTTGACTTAATGTGCCTGAGAATTTAATGCGCCTTACAGTCCGAAAAATACAGAACATATATATCATTACACACTGAAGAGTTGTACAGTACATTATTAGATTCAACTGAATGAAAATGTTTAACATATGGTGGTGGAACATTTCTAAGGACATTTTTACATTCTATTAACACAATAAAAACAGAGTCTGTAAACCAACATGTGGTGCTACAGTAACTTACTGTAAACATTATGTGGTCAAGCTAAACCCACACAATGAAGTTAGAGCAGACAGTTTCAGACCACCTGCTTTAAACACTTCACATGCACTCAACTCATACTTATGACACATCACATGTTCCTAAATGCCCAAAGGTCTCAAATTCCCATTTCTGTGTGTAGTTACCTGGTACAACAGTATATCATAATGTCTGGGGAGCCGTTAACATAAAAGTAAAAAATAATTTACTCAGTACATTTTGGGAAAATGAAAAATTTGGAGACAGATGACTCCTATACAGCAGTTTCTAAATATTTCAGTCAAATATAGGGCATGTTTAATACACACCCCGCTAAATCTATAATAAACTTAGCATGGCCGATATTAGGGCCTAATTAAAAATGTAGTATGATGATAAGAGAGATCTGTAAGTCTGGAAATGTTTACATAGACTTTTCTAGGATTTGATGATTGACAAGAGCTGTGCTCACTCACAGCACTAAACCGAATCTCCTATAATGATAAACATTTCCCAGCACTGCAGCTCAGACAAACCTTTACTTACCAGACTTGAGACGATCAGATCAGCAGTCTAGAGAAAGGAAACAATTCATCAGATCACTGTTTGATGATTCAGACTGTTTAGCCTCTTCACACACAATCCAATTTACTATGACATAAATTAACTAGTAAAATCCTCAATTACTTTAAGGCTTTATGAGCTTACTGTAGTGTAAAGAGGAGATAAATAAACTGCAGTGTCTCAAATGGCATGTGTAATAAAAGCATTCATTACTACAGAAATGCAAAGAATAGCCACCAATTGGCACAAGTGCAGGATATACCAAATATTTCCTACACAGAAGCCTTGTGGCTCCAACATTTTCTACAACAGGTCAGTGCTAATAAAGTGAAAAACCAAAACGTTTAAAAATGTTAGATACAAAGTAATTAAATAAATCAGAAGCAACAGAAAACCTAATCATGTCTGATATGAATATGTAAATCTTAAAATAATTTTAAATATTGACATGTTACAACACCACCATGTTTTGTAATTAAAATTAAATGTCTTAACATATTACACTAAAAAGTCCTTTCATTGTACCCGTTGCTATGAATATTTATGAATTTTGCAGTGTACCTTTTTGGCAACTTTTCTATTTAATTTTAAAACATATTATAGTCACCAAATAAGTAAAAAAAAAATTTAGACACACTGGCTGTAATATACCTAACAATTTCCACTCACACCTCTGGTTCTCTTCGTTTTTATTATTGCTTAACTGTTAAAGCTATTACTTATACTGAGTCAGGCAAAATACTTCTACAGTGTTCTGACTTTAATGTAATACATCAGCAGAATTTGAGAGACAATATAAATCAGTACCTGTGCAGCTCTTAAGTGTTTGAGCCACCACTTATACTGACTCCCCTAAAACACTTTAATTGTTTTGTCTGCTACTTAAATCCACAAACATAAGGAGAAAATGAACAACTGTATAAAGACATCTGACATTTAGTTATGTTTAGATTTGATATGCCATAAGAAACTTAAATCATACATAAATGGGCTTTTAAACTTCAGGGACATTTTCAGGGACAGTCAGAGGCCCCGTGTGGGGGCTTTGCTGCCACATGTCATAAATCCTGACTTTGTGTTTTTGCCCATCAGTAAATGGAAACATATCACAAAAAGTTACTACTTTTACACGATGCCAGGTTTATACTGCTTCAGTTACAATCACTGTTTACTTACCAGCAAAGGCAAAACCAAAGATCTCTTTCACTCTGTGTAACAAAAGACAAAGCACAGAAATACAGAATGAGACAAATCAGCATCAGAGTCAATACTACATCAATCTGTGTAGTCCAAAAGATTCAGTACACTTCTTTGTTTACCACAGCAACAAACAACTCACCTCTTTTTTCTACACCTTATTAAAGATTACTGTCTTAATTAAGGTAAAATGTGGTTTCATCCATTTGTAATAAGCCACACAAGTTTCTCAATTATGTGATAGCTCTATTAGTTTGGTGCTATTAGATAACACAGTAGATTTAATAAGCAATGATTTGCTACACCTTGCACTGCACGCTTTATCAAATTCTGACATCACAATTAGAAAAGCATTAACAATCATAAATGAAAGCTTGGATATTTGTAGGCTTCAACATTTGAGCTGGTCTGCATTCAAATTCTGCTTCCTAAAAATATTATCACGAGCACACAGTATCATTTAGTATCATTTAATATGCTGTTGTTTTAAATATCTACATATCATATTAATAATATTAATGGCGCACTGCTGCATTTTATTTATTTGAAGGTGGCCTTTTTTATATTTCATTAACTTCTCACTTTGTGAAAAATTAAACAGAGCTGCAGGTGTAGGTTTTTGTTTTTTTTTTTTTAAAAAAAACAACCTGCACAAACAAGTGTTTGTTAAACAGTTCTTAAAATTTAACTAAAAAAATAAAATTGATTAATTGAAAAAAACTTCTTCTTGTTAAGAGATGTTATTATTCTTTTATTATGTGTTTTATCCTCACTCTCTCTCCCTTTTGTTAATTAACCTGTAACACAGACACACCCGCACAGGCACAAGACTCTTTTTCTCCCGGCCCTCTGTCAGAGGCGGTAAAATGGCTCCTTTGAAGTTGCCGACCCTGCTGCTTCAGCAGCTTATCAGTGGTTCTAAGATGGCGGCTTATTACCTTATAACCTAAAGAATGAGACCGTTTTAACTGACTGATTTGTGAAGAGGAGAACTAACTTCAGCTTCCCTAAGAGACTCAGAAATACTAACACACCGAACGAACCGAATACAACACAATAACTGTATTAAACAATCAAGTGAACCAAATACATTTCGCACTGGGCCTATAGGAGCTAGGCTAGGCGTTAGCGCTTGGTTGTTAGGGCTAGCATACTAAACACTCCTTTTAAATACTAAAATTACAACCTTTCACTAACAAAGCAGCCATTGTGTTACTTTAACATGACTTATACTTCGACTGGCTTTATAAGTCACTAACAACAACTCGGTAAATCACTCAAACAGCTTACAGACATTTTATTTCAAGAGAGAGACAGAGAAGCAGTGCTTACCGAGAGGGATCAGGCAGAGAGTGGGCGGATATTCAGGAGTCAGCCGGAGACATAAAATAAGAGGCATTCACGGGTAATGGGAAACTCCGCCATTACACTAAATTGGCATTGAAAATGTGAAAGATATATGTAAATTAAAAATAGTATTAAACTAGATATTTTTGGAACAGAAAACAACTAGCAGAGATTTAATTCTATAAGTTGAATAAATATTTCAAACAGGATTTGAAATTATGGTTAAAAGTCATAAATAAATATAAGGTCGTTATGTTAAAATGTACTGTATTATGATAATTTTATTTAACTGGCTGGAGTAATAAGAACAGTCTTCTCCTGAACAACAAAACCAAGGGGCTGGTGTTGGTGTTCACCTAAGCATCCTCACAGTAGAGTAGGAGCTGCAGAGGCTCGCCTCGCTGCACTGCAGGAATCAGAGGTTCAGGAGGTACTTTAACCCCACTGCCATGAGGCTTTTCAACAGTGACTACTGACATGTTCATTGCACATTTATTTATTTTATTCTAATACATATTGGTTATAATCATATGGATTCTAACCTAAATAGACTTGCACCCACTTGTTCACCCCTGCTGCAGTGAGGTAAAGGTGTGGCTTTCTCCAACAAGACTCTTCAGTGAAGGTTTTAAAGACAACCATCTAAACCAGGGATCAGCAACATTTAAGAACCAAAGAGCCTTTTGGACCCGGTTTGCATGGAAAAGCACTGGGAGCCACAAATACTTTTTGACATCTGAAATGAAGATAACACTGCACACATTGTTTTTTACCTTTATGCTCTGTATAAACAACTATAGTGTGTTGCTTATGAAATCCATGAAATGCTACAAAGTAAATGAAATTTTATTTATGTAATGGACACATTTTGAACTCTTAAAAATAACAAAAAGTAAAAACATCCAGTTGAAGGTCTCTCTTAAATGAATTAAAAAGCTGAACTTGAATTGTCCATGTATCGAACAAAAACTGATCCTTATATCACCTTTGGGCTTTCAGCGCATAAAGGGCCTTCACCTGAATTTGGAAAAAAGCACTATGCTCCTAAAAAATGAATAATAAATATTTGCAAAATATCTACATAAATATTTATTTTACCTAGTTAACATGTATGGCGGGGTGAGGGCTGCTATAATTTATTTTAGTTACAGAAATATTGTAACTCAGGAGAAACATAGTAACTTGGAAGAAGTAGTACAAAATTGCATAAGTGTTGTAATACAGCAGAAATGTTAATATGTAGCGCAAACCTAAAAACCAGGAAGAAATGGTGTAAGAGTATAACTTAATATACAGTAGTATAATAGTAACACGTAGTAGAAATGCAACATAGGAGCTGAAATAGTATAATTTAGCAGAAAAGTAATACTTTAGCGGAAATATTGGAAATGCAAAACAGCCACCTTCAAAAAGCTGAAGTTTCCTCAAAAGATTAGTTGTTGTTCAACTGTGAAAACTTGGCAGAAACATTAGAAACGTTACAGAGGAACTGCCAGCAGATACACAACGCTAAGGCAAAAATGACATGCCTAGCAATGCTTACAAATAGGGACAAACACACACAGTGATAAATAACCTATATTCAGAAAACAATGTGCAAAAACATGGATGCAAGCATAAACACAGACATACATACAAACATAAACACACAAGGGCATACAGGGACAAACAAACGTGTCCTGTGTGTTTCTATGCCAGTCAATCAGTCTGAATCTGGTCAAGTTGAATCCACTAATGGATGCATCGAATAAAAATTGAGTCACACAAAGAACAGACAAAGACAGACAGACACACACACACACACACACACTTCTGTAAAGTTATTAGAAGTTAAAAAACTTTTTCAAACACTGACATCGGCTTCTTCAGTTCTTTTTTTTCAGCTTTATATTTTCAGCTGTATCTATGAGAGTCAAAAAAGCAGAAAACCTATAAATAGCAGAAATGGCATGACTTAGCAGACATACTGTATTTAGCACAAATAGTAAAATGTAGCAGAAATACTATGATTTTGCATAATAGTAATAACTTAAGTAAAAATATTGGAAAAGCAAAATGGACAGCTAAAAAAATGCTGAACATGGTTAGGTTCCAGTGAGAAATTCACAGAAATTTTTAAAATGCCTGTCAACCAGTCTCAATATGTTCAATTTATATCCTACAATGAGATGCTGCCAAAAAAAGGGTCAAACACACACACACACACACCCACACACACACACACATGCTGCTTGTGTCAGAAATATTATGATTTGTTAGACATACTATAATTAAGCAGAAATACTACATTTAGTAGCAATGCTATGTTTTAACAGAAATACTGTATTCATCACAAATACCAAAAAGAAGCAGAAATACTATGACTTGGGAGCATTAGATAAGATAAGATAAGATAAGATAAGATAAGATAAGACTTTATTAATCCCTTGGGTGGGTTCCTCTGGGAAATTCGGTTTCCAAAAGCACAACACTGACAGAAGTTACACAGCGTGAGCAGAATATTATATATACACACACACACATATATATATATAAAATATATGAAAGGGATAAATAGAATAAATAGGAATAAGATTACAAGTGAATTGCACATTTCAAATATTGAAGTCTATTGCACCGTTGACTACTAACAAAAAGTATTGCTCAAAAAGTATTGCACAGTGAAAAGGCACTACAGCTTATTTGTACCCCCCTCCTTTGTCCTCCTGTTTCCCCTCCCTCTCCCCTCCAGAGATGAGTTAACCAGTGTGATGGCGTGTGGGACAAAGGACTTTTTAAGTCTGTTGGTTCTTGTCTTTGGGAGAAGCAACCTGTCACTGAACAGACTCTTCTGGCTAATTAACTATGATTTAGCAGAATTACTATATTTAGCACAAATCCTATAAAATAGCAGAAATTCTATTTTTTAGCAGAAACACTGTATTTATCACAAATACCGAAAAGTAGCAGAAATACCATGATTTAGCAGGAACACTATGATTTGGTAGAAATCCTATAATTCAGCAAAAATACTATTATTAAGCAGAAATACTATATTTAGCATAAATCTTATAAAATAGCAGAAATAGCATGATTTAACAGAATAGTAATAACTTAAATAGAAAAATTGGAAAAGCAAAATGGACAGCTGAAAAAATGCTGAACATGGTAAGGGTCGCTCAAAATGTGCTTGTTGAAAGGTAAAAAATTGACAAAAAAAGAAAAGAAAGATATAACAGCCAGCAGATACACACAATTACAATTATGGATACAAATGGAAACACAATTGCACAGAGAGACACACACACACAGGATGTAATCGAGTCAACCAGTCTAAATATAATCAATTTGAATCCTACAATGACATGCTGCCATAAAAAGGGTTTCACACACACACACACACACACACACACACACACACACACACACACACACACACACACACACACACACAGCAGCAAGTGAACAAACAGGGGCTGTGCATAATGTGTTTCCTGTATGCCTCTAGGTCAGTCAAGCAGCCTGGAGCTGCTTAATTTGAATCCACCAATCAGAGAGGCTGTGTACCTTTTCCCGCCAAAACTGGTGCACCAAGTGCAGGCTTTTACACACGCAGCACAGAGACAGAAAGGACCTTTTGCAGTTTATTTCTCATAGTGAGGATTCCCCTCAAACAAATGGCTATAATTTCCTAACCGTAGGGGTTCGAACAGTCATTCTTACACCGTTTTGTTCAGAAGAGATGGGGGAATCTTCCAGTGTTGACAATTTATCATTAAAATATCAATTATCGAAGATATTTGACTTCTAATGCACCGTAACTGAGTAGAGGCGAAGCGAAAACTGCTTTGACTTGCCCTCGAACAACGCTTTCTAACTCTAAATCTATTCAGGCTTTGGTGAACAGTCATGGAAATTTTCAGGTCTCTATGGAAATCTATCAAAAAGATATGACGGGAGAAAAAAGTGCCTCATTTCCAGAGTTTGAAATCTGAAGAAATCTGAGCGAGGGACAAATTTCCTACCCTCAAACAAACCCAATTCATGGCCAAATGGTAATAGATGAGAAAAAAATTCTTGAATTGTGAGCGTCAGGAGTTTCTGAAGATATATTGGCACAAGCCTCATGTCTTAACTTCGCTTCGTTCGGGAGATATGACAATTCGAAAATGCCTCTCATTACAGAAATCAAGCTGTGATTTTAAACGAACTCTCAATTGACTTTCTATGGGGATTTTTGAGACTTTGTGTTGCTCTGAGGAGATTTGCCAAAATTCTATAAATCCCACAACAATGATAGTGCCATTTTCTGAAAGCCAGCAAAAATACCTACGTTTTGATGTACAATTTGTGTGGGTTGAGTGAAAATTGAGCGAGTAGCAAGAAGTTGTTCGGACATGAAGAGAAGACTGCAAAACTTACAGTGGCTCACTGAAAGCCAAGTACATAGCAACCATAACAACGCATGTATTTTGTGAAAAATCACAATTTTGCAACTCAAAACTTAAAAAGGGATAAGATGAAAATGGTAACAGATATGAAAAAGCTGAATCATACATGAATAGGCCAATAATTTGTGAATATTTTAAAGTTTGAATGGTTGTTCTAGGTGAAAGTATGAGGAAGTAGTTAAGTTTCAAAAACAAGCAAGTTTTAGCAGAATTGTGGAAGTTTCCCATTCATTTCAATGGGACAAAAAAAAGCATAAAAACCTTAATATTTTAAAAAGTATAATAGCAAAAAATACCAAAAGTCATAGCACACATTAGCAGAAATAGCAGAATAGTTTAAAATTTGAACGGTGAAAATCGGCTGAAAATTGTGGAAGTAGTTAAGTGCCAAAAAACCTACAAAAATTGGCAACTGGAATAATAAAGAATAAAGAGAAACAGGAACTCAATAGTGTGGATGCAAAAAGCATCCACACAATAAAGAATAAAGAGAAACAGGAAAACAATAGTGTGGATGCATAAAGCATCCACACAACTAGAAAAATTTGCATTTCCTGCGAAAATGCAGTGTGGATGCTGTAAAGCTGAAGCTCTCTGCTGAAAATAGTTGAAAATAGCTGAAGAAATCAAAGTCAGTGTTTAAAAAGTTGTTGAATTTTAATTACGTTGCAGAACAACATCAAGTTAACAAAAATGTAATAACTTAGCAGAAATACAATAACTTAGAAGAAACATAACAATTCAGCAGAAATGTTGTAGTTTACCAGAAGCTACAACTTAGCAGAAATGAAATAATTTAGAATAACATAACTTAACATAACATAACATAATAAATAAAAGTAGTGTAACCTAGCAAAAATAATATCATTTAGTAGAAAATTAAAAACTTTGCAGGAATATTACAAGTTATCAGAACTGCTATAATTTTGAAGAAATGTAGTAATTAGGCAAAACTGTCAACAGATAACAGCTGAAATGGCTCAAGTAATCTCAAAGTTACTTGTTTAACTGTTAAAAATTACCAGAAACATTAGAAAAGGAAGAAAATCAGCCAGCAGATAAACTGATGTGGAACAAAACCAAGGGAAAATAACAGAGTTTACACAGCTGGTGGAATCTAAAAATGGCAAAAACAAACAAACAAACAAACAAACAAACAAACAAACAAACAAAACAAAAAAAAAACCCAAAACAAAACCCACACAAACAACATTTAGGTAATAAATGCACAAGATGCAGCGGTCAGAGATAAAAACACCCAAAAATAATGTTATTGAAATGCCAAAGAGTGACAGAAAGTTTAGAAAGTAGAAAACCAGTAGTAGAAAAGTAGAACATTCAAATATATTTAGAAACATATGATACAAAATATTTACTCAGTGGTTTTCCAATGATTACAATAATCGCATACAGAAATAAAAATCCTATTTGGGATAAACAGAAAAATATTAATAGAAAATGCAAATCAAATGGATCTAACATCTATACAAACAATTGAAGCATATGTTGGAATTGTGAACATATCCTTGTTTGCCATGTTTATGTTTATGGCCCTAAGATGCGCAGACACATGATAGGCTATTAACTGCAAAAATATACACATATATAAACAGCAAGTAAGAGACAAAAATATATCCTCTGATTTGCTGGAGTTTTGTGTAAATACCATTTGGCAAGGATAAACAACATGTTCCAATGCCACGTTAAAATTTTCATAAGCGTCATTTTTTCAGTTAGTTTACAGTTTCCTGATTTTATGATAAATATGGTACCAATCTACAAAATACTGTCGAAATGAAGTCCACATTGTGATATATTTGAAGTGTAGAGAGTCACACAGCTGAACAATCGATGTGCATATTTAAAGAAAGAGGGATCAAATAAAGAACATTATTGTGGAATAAATTACAGTGAAAATAATCACTGCTTTGCGTTAGAGAGTGACTTATGATGAGGTATTAATTGGGTTAACTTTACCTCTAACAGCTTTTCACATAGTGCTGTGACCAGGATGAAATCCATCATAAAGTAACTGTAAACAGTAGAACCATTAGCATGAATGTTATGGTTCTACTCTGATCAAAACTCAAGTCAGCTGTGTGACCTGATATAAAATAATAAAGAGGAACACATATAAATGGATGTAACCTTTATGAACTTTTCAAAATGACTTTATATGTCTGACCCATTATCTATATATATATATTAGAGCAGATGTCGAAAACCACTGTTAGACCTACTCTATACTAATGTAGTTACTGACACCCCATACTAAGGCAGGATTCATACAAACACACATTATTTATTCTCTTAAACATTTTCTTTTTTCACATTTTGAGATTGTGTAATTTCTATAAAGAATATGTGTAATGGTGCAATAGATATAGTTATTTAAATGTCCATAATAATCACATGATCATTTTTGTACATCCTACAATTCAAGATTTAGAGCTGTGTGTTTGTATGAATTCAGCTTGCTATACTTATAGACTTAGATATATTAATCCACTATTTACCCAAACAAGTTACATTGTTTGGGTAAATAGATTGGGTTTGTCCTACAAAATAATTATTCAACAATGAAAAAAAAACAAAAAAAACATCTAGACATTAATCCAGAGTTCAGTTTCATATGTCTGATATTGTTTGTTAAATCTGGTGACACAAACACAGTCAAAAATTCATTGCTAGTGTGACATGTGGTCCTTTTTGCCTTTAACCAACGATATGCTGGTTACTTGGACGAGTTTAGTATTTGCTGTCACAGAGGAATGTTAAGCATAAATCCAAAAGACAAAACTGAAAAAAATATGTTAATTGCAAACATGTTTTTGCTTAGTGAAAGGACTGAAATTACATGGAAACTGTCACCTTAAAGCCTCATTGTAAATATCATCACAAACAGATGTTTTACACACAGTTAACAAAGCTCCACCACATCCAATCACTGCATATAAATCTAAAAGAAAACAAAATAAATAAATAAAATAATAATAAAAAATTAACACAAGGGAAGACTTTTGATTAAAAACAAAGCGTAAAATAAGTGTTACCTTTGAATATTTGTGGGAAAAATCTGATACTACCCCAAGAATTCAAAGCCACACTGGAAACGATGACAGGCTTGCAGCCCTCTGTTCCTGGAGTGGGGTACCTGATCAGTAGCAGTGAGTTGACAGAAGTCGGTGTCTGTAAGAGTGGCCAAACACTGACACTCTGTCCACTTGCGTAGAGTCTAAGAAGCTGGAATGCAGGCACACTGTACGAGCTTGTTCTAAAAATACAGAAAAAGGAACATTTTATTTGTGTAAAGGCCTAAAAACTACAAATAAGTTATACAATGAACAATGTTGAAATACCTTATAGGTGCTGCAGGCCACATAACCAGAATCCAGAGCAATCTCACACTCACATGATGGTGAGGAAAGACTTGAGCTCTGCAATGAGGTTTGAATGTCTCAGTTGGGAGACTGAAGAACTTAGATCTGTTCTGTGTAGAATACCTGCACAGAGAGACCAAGTAGAAAAAGCATAGATTTGTAATCCATAATGTGAATTAAAACTCAAAAAGTGTCAACAAGTATAATCATTTGAGTGTGTAATTCTTTATGCATTAAACAGGATTTAAATTAATTAAATTAATTAAAAGCAATGACATTTTTATCAAAGATAAAGAATTGTACCTCTCTCTGCTCTGAGGATCACTGAGCATCTCTGACAGGAAATACAGTTTCCTCAGTATCAGTCATCATTGATGGTCTCAGAGGTGTGTAGTGTGGCAGCATGATGATGGTCTCCAGATCAGGCAGGAGATCAGGTGATGGGTGTGTCATCTTCTCCATTGAAGAAACACTGGTATGGCAGTTCATAAAACAGCAGTCTCCTTGTGGCATGTAGTTATCTGTGCAGTCCAGCACTGATGGATCAGGTTTGGCTCAGCAGTTCATGAAGATGGTGTTAAGATGTTGTTGTTTCAGCTGAGGATGGTGAAGCTTGAAGGTTTTCCCACAAAGGAAACAGGACTGTGTGTGCCCTGTCTGAAAAAATACATCTACAAAACATAAAGTGCTTTTAACACTACCCACCCTCCCTCCCCACCCACCCATCTCAGCCCCCAAGTGTCTATGTAATGCTGGTATGGGGTGTCAGTTGCTAAATCTAATTAGTGCGTCAGAAAGCGGGGGCTACACCTAAAGCCCCCACTTTCTGATGTCTTTGTTTATTAGCAGCTTTTTCCAGCTTCTCAGAGAATTCTGACTTGGCCTTTATCCACCCAAACCCAAACCCACCCGGATAAAGGCCAAGTCAGAAAATGGATGCAGAAACTTTCCATGTACTTCTAAATCAGATTTAATATATATTCTGTAAGCTGTAAAAATGTTTTTCTCTACATAATGTATCATTATAGACATCTCTGGTAGCCTAAAGATAGTTTAAAAACTTTTAACATTTTTTACCTGTAAAACATGATAAGCAAAACCTCATTCATCCCAAAAACATTTGATTCTACAAAATTTACTATAATCAAGAAAATATAATTGTCTGTATTTATTCATGTACCCATAATAAATACCTGCATTTATCTGGGATTTATTTATTTACTATTTCATATTTGAAAGCCCTTTGAGGGGAAGCTCTCGTTTGTTGAGCTACATACGTCAGAGTAAAAAAAGTATCAAAAAAGGAGATGACAATTAACATCCATGAAAAAATGCATTAGTAGATTTAGTCATTTAAAACATGAGAATAAAAAATAAATTATGTCCGTTTAATACTTTTTGCAGCATATTTCAGATCTGAGGTTCATGATAACAGAAAGCAGATCTCCCGGCTCTGCATGAAGTACAGCCATAATTTGGTGAAATGATTAATAACATTGCAATAAGAAAGGGTCTTCTGACAGACAGAGTAGGGAAGACAATATGAAGAAATAAGATTTTTCAATGAAAAATCTTTTTCATGCTCTACAATCAGTAAACTCTGTAGCAAACATGATCTGTAATTGTTTCAAAACTCACCAGACGACTTCATTATTGGCTGGAGGACAGGACACAAAACACAGGGTTGTGGTAACTGTAATATGTCCTCAGAACACCTGAATGAAGATTCTGCTGTGGCTGAGAAATAAAAATGAGGTCAAGCAGGGTGTTCTTGTCTGTAGTGGCAGAAGTGATCAGCTGTGAAAACCCTCTCGACTGAAACTGCTCCAGAATCTGTTTTCTTCCACTCTGTAACTGGTTCTCATTAAAATCTCCACACACAATGATTGGGTGACAGTCCATTATTTCAAGTGAATCTAAAAGACTTACCAAGTTTTGCATGAACGGTGTCAAACTGTAGTCTGGAGGTCTGTACACAACAGCAATGAGCGCAGGGAATGGAGCCTGAATCTTCAACACTAAAAACTCAAGATCAGTGACATTATGCAGATACTGTTTTACCTGAACATGAAAATGATTCCTCAAATACACAACAACTCCACCACCACTTCTGCTGGCCATGTGAGGAAAGTTTGTGTAGGACACATGTCTGTTGCGTTTGAACATGGTGTAGCCATCCAAATGAAGACTGTCTGCAACAAAGGAGCCTTGGAGGTGAGACTCTGTGAGACACAAAACATCTGCTAAACACATTTCATGATGACTCTTGATGTCACTGATGTGAGATGGTAAACCCTCCGTATTGTGATGGATCAGTGTAAGTGTGTCAGGTCTGCTGGCTGTTTCTCTGACCTGAAGAAGAGGCATCATTTCCTCAACACTGGCTTGTCTCATGGTTTGCAGCGCTGCAGTTACCTCAGGATTGGCATAAATCCTTTTCTCATCCAAGTCCTGTAAAAAGAGTCCACTGAGAGACGTCACCCTGCTGAGAGCAACATAAGCCATACCTGGTTCAAAAATGTTCTTCATTGAAACTACAGCTGTCTGTGTTGTAAGACCCTGGGTTTTGTGAATTGTGCAGGCGAATGCTAGCTTTACAGGAAACTGTCTGCGTACCGCTCCTTTAAACTTCAGACTCTCCTCTGCTCTCTCAATGTAAACCAGATCATCACATGCTGCATTAGAACTGCGGTTGTGTCTCATAGGCTGCCGGTTGTCCATTCTGAGCCCCATTTTAATTATTTGACCATCATTGTCAGATCTCACCACTTTTATCAGTATACCAAAAGCACCATTGACCAAACCGTTTAGTGTGTCCAAGTTTCTGGTAAGCATGACTCGAGCTCCTTCAGCAACATTCAGGGTGTCGGGTAAGTCATTTCTCCCACCTGTAAATGGTCTGTCTCTTCGTGCCATTCTGCCTGTACATTTATCCTTCTGGAAGTCGTCTGCAGTGATGATTATAATGTTTGAGTGAAGCTTCTTGAGCGTATCTGTGTTGTGGGATTCAACATTCTTGTTGGTGGCATAGATGTGTAAGACCTCAGTTGGACATTCTTCTGGTGCAGTCACAGCCTGTGACAACAAATCTCTGTCGCACTGAGAAAGCTCATCTGTCTTTTCTTTGATTCTAATCCTGTTCAACATCTCTGCAAAGGCCACATCATCTTTCTGACGCATGATCTCGGTTAGAGTGATCATCTAAAAATGTTCCTGCCATAGGTCAATCTGTTCTGGATCATAAACACAGAGAGGTTTAGACTGTCGCACTGGTGGCAGCTGGTAAAAATCTCCAACAGCTAAAACTGACATTCCACCAAAAGGTCTCTGAGTGCCTTTGATTTGTTTCAGTCTTGCATCCACATAGGCAAAAAGGGGTTTTGAAACCATCGAAATCTCATCAATAACAATAATTTCAGCATTTATAAGCTCACATCTGACTTCATCCAGTTGGTTACCAAGTCCTTGAATGGGTGGTTTCAGACTCCTGGGTAGTTTCAGTAGGGAATGTAACGTAGAGCCATTGATAGAAAAAGCTGCTGTCCCAGTAAATGAAGTCAGTAAAACAGTTGGATTTGATATGTCAGCTTCTTCTGCATTGGCAGGCAGTCTGCTCAGGATCTTTGATGCTTCAGACTGAATACATTTAATCAGATGTGATTTTCCAGTTCCTGCACCACCGTTGATATAGAAGAAAAATGGATCTGGGTTTAAACCACAAACTCGCTGAATACACCAGTCTCTTATAGCATAGAACACGCAGGCCTGCTTCTGGTTCAGATTCTGATACATTACACGTACCACAGCTGGATCGACTGCAGGTTGTTCTCTGATGGCTCTGATCTCTGTTACAGCATCAGACTGACGATTGTAGTCGGGGACATTTTCCTGTTCGTTCTCATCATCAGAATGTCTCTCAGGAAGATTCTTATCACATTGCAACCTCACAACTTCAGATTCATGAGCCAGATTACACCATTCATCAATCACAACATCCCTATTTTGTTCAAACTCTTCCAGTGCACTCTCAATATCCTCAGAGTTCTTCTCATACTTGTCTTTGTTTCTCTTTACAACCCTTTTCACAGACTCACTGTGGTCTGAACATGGAAGTCGCACAAAACCTGAGTTGTAGAAGGACTGATAGGTTTGGAACCCTTGTGGTTTCAGTTCCTGCTCTGATCTGTGTGGAAGGTAAAGTCTCAACAGTCGACCATAATATTGCTCAGGATCTTTTTCCTGTGAACAGTGGTAATACCTGATTATAGCTGGTTTATCATTCTTTCGCCTTAGTACAAATCCAAGCTGGTTTAGAAGAGGAAGCACATCTTTTCCTTCATTTGGACCACTCACCAAACGGCACAAGGCAGCAAAATCAGCCAGTGACATTTCCTCATATTCTGGTGTCTCAGGTCTGCATTTGTATTTATCAGCCAAACTTGTCATGCAAATATTGCAACTGTCATGTGTTGTGGTTTCCAGATAGCTCATTGGACGACTCATTTTTACTGGGTTATCATCTGTTGGTACAAATACAACACTGCGGGAACATTTTTTCATTTTCAGGCCACAGACTCGAGTCACACACTCCTGTGCGCTGATTTCTCTCTTTTTTGAGTAAGCCTGCATCACAGCTCTCATTTCATCACATTCATTGACCGTGTTCTTATCAGACTTGTCAATAACTGTCTTTAGGTATTCAGAGAGGCCAGATTCTTTCTTCGTTATATATTTACAGAGGTATTCTATACATGAATAGGCATTCAATATGAACGAGACATCTAAATTAGAGTTCCAGGCTTCAAGCAGGTCTGGGTTGTAATTGTTGATCCAACAGTCCTTTGGGTCACGTTTCAGAATCAGCGCTGTTTTCTTGTTTATGTCTTGGAGGCATTGTTCATACTCATTCATTGTCAAGTTGCATCGTGACAGAATCTGCTCTATGGTGAGAGAAGCAGCTTCAGGTTCCTTCAGCAGGTTCAACAAAGGTCTAAGTTTGGCTTTTGCAGCTTCAGTGTCTGAATCCTCATCCTGTCTCACAATCATTGTTCTTGTGGATGGTGGTTTTGGAAACCCAAATCTACAACCAGAGTTCACACTCTTAAAGCATGTCTTTGTGTGGTTTTTGCTGTGCTTTTGTAGTTCAGCGACTTTTTTGTGCAGTTCAGGCTGTTTTTCTGGATCAGGGAGTTGAGCTGAGATGTATCTGTCCACAAAGTCACAGACAGTTCGGTCATCATCCACATCTACTTCTACCTTTTCTCGAATCCACAGCAACATGTGTATATGCGGACTACCTCTGTGCTGGAACTCAACTCTGTAAAAGTAATCAATGATCTCACCAAGGGGCTGTGCAGGAGAAAAAAGCAAATCTCTGAACAAAGCCTCAACACGTTTATCAAACATTCGCATCGTGGTTACTGGATTTGATCTTAGAATTTCACACTTTTCTGACCAGTCCAGGGCTTCAAAATCAACCTCTTCACCTTGCTGTCTCTTTATTGCTTGAATCACTTCAGGCCATCTCATCTCAGCAGCAGAGAAAGTGACAAAGAACTGAGGTGTTCCTATTTGGCGAACCATACTGAATAGATCTCTGGTGGTTTTCTGCCAGTAAGCTGGAGTTCCTCTGAGTGGCTGCATAAATCTGATTGCATCTTTATTTCTTACCAGCTTCTCTACTTCTGTCTTACTTTGTAACATTCCTGATGTGATTTTGCGTCCATCTTTGGTCATAGTTTTACCTTTCCTTAGCTGTATTGTCATGCTGGAATTAGCCAAGTGTATTTCAGTGACAAACTGTGAGAAAAATAGGTAATTTGTGTCTTTAGCAAATCTTGCATCAATGTTGAAAAGCCTTGACTTGAAGTAAGCACTTGGTGTGAGTTTAAGATGTCTCTTTTCATCCAGTGTATTCTGACCAGTAGGAAACTGCACAGGAAATGCCATGGCTTCCAAATGAGGAGTTCTGAAGAAGCTAACAGGATTGTTTCTTTCTGCAGGAGCCACACAATATGTGTTATCAGTGAAAGAGAGAATCTCTTCTGAAATGTCTACAGGCTGCAGGCAACTTTCTAGAGCAAAACCTCCATTGTTCAAATCACTTTCTGGTTCCTCTGGATTTTGTTCCTCTGGTTGTTCATCACAAGATTGCATATTAATATCTTGTTCACTTTCAGACTCACTTTCACACAAAAGGGCATCTTTTTCATAGTTGTCAATTTCCATTAAATCTGCTTCATCATAATCATCACTTCCCATGCTGGCTTCATCACTGCTGTCATCATCAGGTAACGTGGGATCACAAAGCAATGCATCATCTCTGATAACAATATCTGTGTACTGTGGATGAATCTGTTTGAGTTTACGCAGGGCTTGGATCAGTTTAGACCAGGTGACAGTCTGGAACAGCTGATGGCCTTTGTAGCACAGTCGTCTTTTCAGCTTGATCCTCATTATCTGTGATTGGTTTTGAGCCTAGGTAAACAGTCAACTGTTTGTTGGACCTCAGATGGTACACACACCACATTACCACGTATAAGTCTTTGTCTGCCCTTTGGAAGTGGAATAATCTTAGCAAATGGTATGCATTTGGCAATCAGATGTCTCTCCAGAATGTTGAGATCACACAGTTCAGCTGGAATATCCTGCAGATCTAAACCATTGACAGCAGCAAGCCTTGGCATGCGTCCACTTTTGAGGGAACTGTGACACGTGTGACAAATATACTCCTTTTTTCTCTCAACAGGAAAGCTGCAGTGATCATTACATGCTTCATCACACACATGAACAAATTTACCAGTTAGACACTGTTGAGCTACAGTTTGATGTTTTGAGTAATTGTTTCTTTTGCAGATTTTCACCTGATTAGGAAAAGAAGCTTTTAGACAAACAGTACAAACATAAGATGGTGCTGACTTAATGTTTGATCTGAAACGAGATATGGCCTCATTCATCAAAGAGTTATCTGGATGAGACTGTAAACTTTCAGCTGGTCGATGCATCTGACGATATTTTCTTTTTATTTTCATTGCACATCTGAAATTATGCATCTGTCTAAAAGAAAAAACGTTCCAATATTTGACTCTCATTCGTTCTCTCATATTGTCCTTGTGTTGCTGCTGAAATCGTCTCTCTTCTCCATAACGTTTAGTGATGTAAAATTGTTTTTTCTGTCTAAATTCTTCACTTTCTTTATATAGGTTAGAAACATATGACCTCATGTAAGCTTTATGTTTCTCTCTGAATTCAGCACAAGTTCTGTATATTCTTATAATACGTTCCTTCTGCTTTTCTCGGAACACGGGAGATTCTCTGTATGTTCTTGTTATTCGTTCCTTCTGCTTTTCTCGGAACACGGGAGATTCTCTGTATGTTCTTGTTATTCGTTCCTTCTGCTTTTCTTGGAACACGGGAGATTCTTTGTATGTTCTTGTTATTCGTTCCTTCTGCTTTTCTCGGAACACGGAAGATTCTCTGTATGTTCTTGTTATTCGTTCCTTCTGCTTTTCTCGGAACACGGGAGATTCTCTGTATGTTCTTGTTATTCGTTCCTTCTGCTTTTCTCGGAACACGGGAGATTCTCTGTATGTTCTTGTTATTCGTTCCTTCTGCTTTTCTCGGAACACGGGAGATTCTCTATATGTTCTAGTTATTCGTTCCTTCTGCTTTTCTTTGAATATAGGATTTTCTTTATACATCCTTATGACATGTTCTCTTTTTTTCTCTCTAGTTTTAGCACTTTCTCTATAGATCCTTCTCATTTGCTCCTTCTGTTTTTACTTAAAATCATCTCTTTCCTTATAGATCTTTCTCAAATGTTCCCTCTGTTTCTCTCTATATGTAGGATTTAGCTTATATAGATTACTTTTGTACACACTCTTCTTTTGTCTGTGATCAGGATCATTAGACTTTCCACTGGAATTTCTTTTCTTTGCCTTAAAGCTTTCATTGGAAGTGTACATCTGCCTTTCTTTCTTTTTCTGATTTTCCTTTCTTTTTGGTAGTTTTTGTTGGGACAGTGATCTTCTTCTCATTTTTTTCCTTTCCTGTTTACTATATTTCAGCAGTTTATGTGAAAGTTCCTGTGTTGTCTTGGTTAAGCAGGAGGCAGCGGTTGGATCCTTCTGAGGAACAGAGTCTGATGTTACCTGAGTTTCTCTCACAGAAGATGCAGATGTTTCTTTTTGTAAAAAATCAGAAGGATGATGGTTGCTTTCAGGAGCAGCTGTCTCATTTGAAGAATCCACTCTGGATGATGTCACTTCTGTGGTTAAAGTGTCGATCACGGTTTTTTGTGTCTGCTCAGTGGATGTCTGGGAGTTTAATTCAGGAACAGGTTCATTTAAATCTGGTGCTAGAGCACCTGTAGCGCATTGTCTGTATTCTGTGTTTTGATTAGCATCTCTTTGATTAGCAGCATTTTGACTGTGAAACTCGACAGGCTGTAGCTCATAAGTGCAGGTTGGTGCAATGCTAAGCATTCGGTACAAGCATTTGATCCTTTCAATCATGTCGTTAAGACGTGTGAATTTTAACATAACTGCAGTTCCACCACTTACAGCTAGCGACAATGGTATTCCTGTAGACTTACGTGGGTGAGGGTCAAAATATGCATATTCACCTGAAGTCAGCTGGCAAACTGCAATGACGTTTCCTCCCATGACTAGCAAAGCGTAGCGAACCACTGAAGCCAAACACTGTAGTCCCTGTTCAAGGCTCGGAAGATGATCTGTACCATCAAATGTGCCATAATGAGCTAACTGAGACATGTCCACTTGATACTCATGACTGCGGCTGGTGACCACTGAGGGAAGCTCATCGGAGGCTAGAAACACGCTGTTCACAAACCTCTTTCTGGCATCTGAATGCATGGCATGGCCTTTGTCCAACACACGGTTTAGATCTGCTCTGGTAATGAATTCATCCTCGTGTAAGAATGACAGGAAAACCAAACTGTTAGCCATGCATTGCTGATTCCTGTACTTTCCATACCTAGGAGAAGCCTGGCTTCGGGACGCACAGATGCTACTCACTCGTGGACGACTTTCATTGTTTGTAACCTGTACATGAGACGGTCCTGGAGCTTCTCCATCATGCTGCGTTTGTACAGTTACCTGGGGTTCAGTCTGGATTACCTGCTGTACTTTAGCATCTGGCACACATGCTGAGCGAACACCTCTCTTTACCACATCTGCATAAGACACTGCAGCTGTCTGAGCACTGCTCTGCACTTCTGGACTGGGAATACTTTTAACAGACACCTTTACCTCCTCACCGCTCTGAGAAACATTTACCTGTTCTTTCTGCTTTTGCCATCTAAGCTTCTGGGACAGTGACCTTTGACCTTTCCTTGGCATTTTATCGAAGTACAAACTGGACCTTATATGTATTTATACACAAATGTAAACAAAACTCAACCTGTAAACACTGAAAAACTAATATTAACTCCTCAAGTTTCTATTAAATCAGAAATTTATCAGAATTGATGTAAAAGGCTCACTTAAATACAAACTCAATATAAAAGTTATTTAAAGTTCTTTGAAAACACTTTGGTCTGTTTTATTGTAGCTTTTTCAAAAACTGTATATTATCACTTCTTATATTTTTTTTAACCAGACTGGATAACAAATCGGTCTATACTTCTGTAATGTAATATGCAGGATAAATCTCTACAATCAATCAACAGGCTATAATATAACTCTTAGCTTTTAAGTAAATTTTGTGTAAATCTTTCAGATATTTAAAATTTAAAGCAAATATGAGGAGCTGTGATGGTGTGGTGATCAGATGACAGGTGATGGGGATTCTTCAGCTGGACGTTCTGCAGCAGTCAGGAAACAGGAAGTCTGGGTTCTCAGGGCAGCTTCTCGATGATAATTGCAGCAGAACACTTACACTGAGTAACAGAAATGGCTTTGTCTTTAAATAATAATAATAATAATAATAATGATAAAAGTATAAACTTGTAGTCAAATGTTATAACCAATGAAACAGACTTGAAAAATGTATTTGAATCAAATTTAATATTTATGTGAATATAAGAGTCTGAATTACAAAATATCCAATTATCTTCCTACAAATATCTCAAAAAAGGTGTATATAAGTTTATATAATTTATCAAATTGCACTTGTAAGCCAAACTATCAGTGTTTATTTCAAAGTGTAATGCAAAATTAAAATGACAAATGTAGGGCTCTGTAAGTAGTTTCTACAGTGAGTTCTACTGTACTGTAATTCTATTACTGTATATTCAACTTTTTACTTGTAATTTCCAGCAAAATGACTGGATGTGAGAGAGTTTAACGACAGGAAAGATGGAGCAGTGAGAGCGGAGATCTCTCAGAATTCTGAAAACAGATCGACGAAGTTCTGGTAACTTCAATTCCAAAAACTTAGATTCTGGTAAAACTTGATTTCAAGTCACAGGATTGCGTTTCAACTCAGGTTCAAGCTTGTCAACTTAGATAGAGCTCATGGCGGAGAAATGATAGAAGATAGAATGGCTTGTCAAAAAAGATGGAGCAGGGAGAGGGAGAGTGATAGGACAGACTGAATTGCTTGTTAATGATAGAGGGAGAGGGTTTTCTGCAGCAGGTCACCTGTAAGACAGAAAGAAAGTGGAATTAGACACACTTCCAATAAACCTGGCTTTACCGTATTTTTCAGACTATAAGGCACATTTAAAAGCCTTTAATTTTCTCAAAAATAGACAGTGCACCTTATATATGGTTGTGCTTACTGATTTCAAACCAATTCTATGTGGTACACAGCACTCAAAAATCTGTCAAATGTTTTAGTATGTCTTTGGTAAGCTACAAAGCAGCACCACTTGATGTATTGTCGGAGCATGGCTACCATAGTCAGCACCATCTTAGAGTAATTCGTACTGTGCTTCAACATAATGTGGTGTGTGTGTATAAGGGCCTGGCACCTGTTGAGAGCCATGCTTATGAAGCAGATTTCAAACTGATCAATCCACATTCATCAATCCACAAATCCTGAAAAGTGAGTGCATTGTTCTGTATTTTATGTCTTACAACAATGCTGAGAGTTATTGTAAATGAGTTGAATGAAGTTTGACTTATCTGTTTTGTTTGGCTTAATGTGCCTTAGAATTTAGTGCGCCTTACTGTCCGAAAAATACAGAACATATATATCATTACACACTGAAGAGTTGGTACAGTACATTATTAGATTCAACTGAATGAAAATGTTTAACATATGGTGGTGGAACATTTCTAAGGACATTTTTACATTCTATTAACACAATAAAAACAAACAGAGTCTGTAAACCAACATGTGGTGCTACAGTAACTTACTGTAAACATTATGTGGTCAAGCTAAACCCACACAATGAAGTTAGAGCAGACAGTTTCAGACCACCTGCTTTAAACACTTCACATGCACTCAACTCAAACTTATGACACATCACATGTTCCTAAATGCCCAAAGGTCTCAAATTCCCGTTTCTGTATGTACTTACCTGGTACAACACTATATCATAATGTCTGGGGAGCCGTTAACATAAAATAATTTACTCAGTATGACTTTTGGCAAAATGAAAAATTTGGAGACAGATGACTCCTATACAGCAGTTTCTATATATTTCAGTCAAATATGGGGCATGTTTAATACACACCCCGCTAAATCTATAATAAACTTAGCATGGCCGATATTAGGGCCTAATTAAAAATGTAGTATGATGATAAGCGAGATCTGTAAGTCTGGAAATGTTTACATCGACTTTTCTAGGATTTGATGACTTTTGATAATCACCACTGTGCTCACTCACAGCACTAAACTGAATCTCCTATAATGAGAAACATTTCCCAGCACTGCACCTCAGACAAACCTTTAATTACCAGACTTGAGACGATCAGATCAGCAGTCTAGAGAAAGGAAACAATTCATCAGATCACTGTTTGATGATTCAGACAGTAGAGCCTCTTCACACACAATCCAAATGACTCTGACACAAATTAACTAGTAAAATCCTCAATTACTTTACTTTTTTAAGTTCACTGTAGTGTAAAGAGGAGATAATTGAACTGCAGGGTCTCACATGGCTTTAGCATGTGTAATAGAAGCAATATTACTACAGGCTCCTATATTTGTTGTCACAAGTGCAGGATACACCAAATATTTCCTACACAGAAGCCTTGTGGCTCCAACATTTTCTACAACAGGTCAGTGCTAATAAAGTGTGAAAAATCAGAACTTTTAATGTCCTTTCAGGTTAAAAACATTAAATACAAAGTAATTATTTAAATCTGAAGCAACAGAAAACCTCATCATGTTTTGGTTAGTCTGATATAAATATGCAAATCCCAAAATACATATAAATATTGACATGTTACCATAACAGACTTGCACCATGTTTTGTGAATAAAAGGAAATATCTTAAAATATTACACTACAAAGTCCTTTCATTGTACCAGTTGCTAGGAATATTTATGTATTTTGCAGTGTCCCTTTTTGGCAACATTTCTATTTAATTTTAAAACATATTATACTCACTAAATAAGTAATAAACTAATTAGACACACTGGTTGTAATGTACCTAACAATGTCCACTCACACCTCTGGTTCTCTTCGTTTTTATTATTGCTTAAATTTTAAAGCTATTACTTATACCGAGTCAGGCAAAATACTTCTACAGTGTTCTGACTTTAATGTAATACATCAGCAGAATTTGAGAGACAATATAAATCAATACCTGTGCAGCTCTTAAGTGTTTGAGCAACCACTTATACTGACTCCCCTAAAACACTTTAATTGTTTTGTCTGCTACTTAAATCCACAAACATAAGTACAAAATGAACACCTGGATAAAGACATCTGACATTTAGCCATGTTTGGATTTGATGAGCCATAAGAAATTTAAATCATACATAAATGGGCTTTTAAACTTCTGGGACATTTTCAGGGACAGTCAGAGGCCCTGTGTGGGGGCTTTGCTGCTACAGGTCACAAATCCTGTGTTTTTGCCAATCAGTAAATGGAAACATATCACAAAAAGTCAAACTACTGTATGCAAGTCGTCAAACGTGCTACACAATGCCAGGTTCATGCTGCTTCAGTTACAATCACTGTTTACTTACCAGCAAAGGCAAAACCAAACAAAAGACAAAGCACAAAAATACAGAATGAGACAACTCAGATCAGCATCACAGTCAATACTGCATCACTCTGTGTAGTCCAAAAGATTCAGTACACTTCTTTGTTTACCACAGCTGGAATACAAACAACTCACCTCTTTTTTCTACACCTTATTAAAGATTACTGCCTTCATTAAGGTAAAATTTGGTTTCATCCATTTGTAATAAGCCACACAAGCTTCTCAGTTATGTGATAGCTCTATTAGTTTGGTGCTATTAGATAACACAGTAGATTTAATAAGCAATGATTTGCTACACCTAGCACTGCACACTTTATCAAATTCTGACGTCACAATTTTAAAGCATGAACAATCATAAATGAAAGCTTGGATGATATATTTGTAGGCTTCAACATTTGAGTTGGTCTGTATTCAAATTCTTCCCCAAAATATTATCACCTGCACACAGTGTAATTTAGTTTAATTTAATATGTTGTTGTTTTAAATATCTACATATCATATTAATAATATTAATGGTGCATTTTATTTATTTGAAGGTGGCCTTTTTGTATGTCATCAATTTTTCACAAAGTGAGAAGTTAAACAGAGCTGCAGGTTTTACTTAAAAACCAACCAACCTGCACAAACAAGTGTTTGTTAAATACTTCTAAAAAACTAAAATTGATTAATTAAAAAAAAACTTATTGTTAAGAAATGTTATTATTCTTATATTATGTGTTCTATCCTCACTCTCTCTCTCCCTTCTGTTAATTAACCCACAACACAGACACACCGGCACAGGCACGTGACTCTTTTTCTCCCGGCCTTCAGTCAGAGGCGGTAAAATGGCTCCTTTGAAGTTGCCGACCCTGCTGCTTCAGCAGATAATCAGTGGTTCTAAAATGGCGGCTCATTACCTTATAACCTAAAGAATGGGACCGTTTTAACTGACTGATTTGTGAAGAGGAGAACTAACTTCAGCTTCCCTAAGAGACTGAGAAACACTAACACACCGAATGAACCAAATACAACACAATAACTGTGTTAAACAATCAAACGAACCATATTAATTTCACACTAGGCCTATAGGAGCTAGGCTAGGCGTTAGCGCTTAGGTTGCTAGGGCTAGCATACTAAACACTCCTTTTAAATACTAGAATTACAACGTTTCACTAAAAAAGCAGCCATTGTGTTACTTTAACATGACTTATACTTCGACTGGCTTTATAAGTCACTAACAACAACTGGGTAAATCACTCAAACAGCTTATAGACATTTTATTTCAAAGAGAGACAGAGAAGCAGTGCTTACCGGCAGGGATCAAGCAGAGAGTGGGCGGAGATTCAGGAGTCAGCCAGAGGCGTACAAAAGAGGCATTCACGGGTAGTGGGAAACTTCGCCGTTTCACACAATTGGCATTGAAAACGTGAACAATATATGTAAATTTAAATATTATTATACTAGATTTTTTTGCAACAAAAACCAACTAGCAGAAATTTAATTCTATAAGTTTAATAAATGTTTCAAACAGGATTCTTTGAATTTGAAATAATGGTTAAAAGACATAAATAAACATAAGGTCATTATGTTAAAATGTACTGTATTATGATAGATTTATTTAACTGACTGCAGAAATAAGAACAGTCTTCTTCTGAAAACCAACACCAAGGAGCTGGTGTTGGTGATCGCCTAATCATCCTCACAGGACAGTAGGAGCTGCAGAGGCTCACCTCACTGCACTGCAGGAATCAGAGGTTCAGGAGGTCCTTTAACCCCACTGCCATGAGACTTTTTTAACAGTGACTCCTGACATGTTCATTGCACATTTATTTCTTTTATTCCAATACATATTGGTTGTAATCATATGAATTCTGACCTAAATGGACTTGCACCCACTTCTTCACCCCTGCTACAGTGAAGTAAAGCTGTGGCTGTCTCCAACAAGACTCTTCAGTGAAGGTTTTAAAGACAACCATCTAAACTATAGCCTTAACAGTTACACTTTGTGAAACCACATGTTAATGTAACAATCATGTTTGTAAGAAAAATCGGTTTCATAGAGTGGAAACCTCTTAATACGCAAAGACTTGTTCTCAACTATCAGTAATTAGTGCAGGGGTGGCTTTTACACACACAGTAACAGAGAGAGATACACGCTTCAGCCAGCACATAGGCAAACACAGCACAAAAATGAGGTACAAGTGAAAATGACTGGAGTCATAGGAAGTGTCTCCTCTTGAACACAATGAGCTTATGATGGAGTTCACTAGACCTATAACATGGTGCTGGTCACTCTGCATAGATAATAATAGATTTGATTTATATAGCGCTTTTCAGAGCACCCAAAGCGCTTTACAATGCCACTATTCATTCACTCTCACATTCACACATTGGTGGAGGCAAGCTACAGTTGTAGCCACAGCTGCCCTGGGGATAAGATAACACAAATCCTATGATTTAGCAAAAATACTATAATTTAGGAGAAGTACTAAATGTGGCACCTCAGCTTCTTCTTCTATTTTCATCTTTATATTTTCAGCTATATCTATGACAGGCAAACGGCCTGGATGTGCTGCTCAGTTTGAATCCACCAATCAGAGAGTCTGTTTACTTTTCCCCACCAACAAACCTGCACTCCTCACACACACACACAACCACAGCACAAAGAGAGACCGGCTTTTTGCAGTCTATTTCTCATATCAAGGATTCCACTCAAACAAATGGCCATAATTTCCTAACCATGAGGGCTAGAACTGTCATTTTTAGACCGTTTTGTTCAGAAGTTAATTTATCATTAAAATGTGAATTATTGAAGATAGTTGACTTGTAATGCACCACAACTGAGTAGAGGCGAGGAATGAACTACTTTCACTTGCCCTCAGCTGGCTGGGAAGCCATGGAGGCCTCAATATACAAGTTTGTATGTCTCAGCCCTCAGATATGATTGGCTGGCTGGGAAGCCGTGCAGGCCCTGACATGTAAATTGGAATATTACAGTCCTCACATAGGATTGACTCCCTGGGGAGCTGGCAGAAATATATAGAAATACTATGATTACCCAGCAATACTACATTTAGTAGAAATACTATGTTTTAGCACAAATACTATAAAATGGCAGAAATACTATAATTAAGCAGAAATACTATATTAAGTACAAATCTTATAAAAAGCAGAAATACTGTACTATGATTTGGTAGAAAATCTATAATTAATGAAAAATACTATATTTGGCAGAAATACTATGTTTTAGAGGAAATATTATGTTTAGTACAAATCTTATAAAATAGCAGAAATAGTATGATTTAGTAGAAATGCTGTATTTAACACAAATGCTGAAAAGCAGCAGAAATGCTATGACTTACCACAATCGTAATAACTTAAATAGAGAAATTGGAAAAGCAAGATGGACAGCTGAAAAAATCCTGAACACGCTAAGGGTCCCTCAAATATAATTGGGAAACGAAAAAAAAAACAGCAAAAAGTATAACAGTCACACAATCAGACTAAGGAGCTTGGAAAGAAAAGCGTCTGGACTTCTTGAGTTGCTTGAACACACAATCACACAATCACAAATATGTACACATATGGAAACACACATGCACAGAGAGACACACACAGGATCAAATTCAGTCAACCAGTCTAAATATATTGAATTTAAATCATACAATAAGATGCTCCCATAAAAACTCTCTCTCGCCCTCTCTTTCCCTCTCTCTCTGTCACACACACACACACACACACACACACACACACAGGTAGAGAACAGCAAGTTTCTAGGTCAGTCAAGCAGCCTGGGAGCTGCTAAATTTGAATCCACCAATCAGAGAGGCTATGACTAGAACAGTCATTCTTATACCGTTTTGTTCAGAAGACATGGGGGAATCTTGAAATGTTGACCTTTTAAAATAAAAATATGAATATTAGAGATATATGACATAGATGATTGGTTGGCTTAGAAGCCATGAATGACCCAATATGCAAATTTGAATGTGCCAGGGCTCAGATATGATTGGCTGGCTTAGAAGCCATGAATGACCCAATATGCAAATTTGAATGTGCCAGGGCTCAGATATGATTGGCTGGCTGGGAAGCCGTCCAGGTCCTGATAGGTAAGTTTGAATATTACAGTCCTTACAGAGGACTGACTCCCTGGGGACCTGGCAGAAATATATAGAAATACAATGATTACCCAGAAATACTGCATTTAGTACAAATACTATGTTTTAGCACAAATACTATAAAATGGCAGAAATACTATAATTAAGCGGAAATATTATATTAAGTACAAATCCTATAAAATAGTAGAAATAGTATGATTTAGCACAAATGCTGTATTTAGCACAAATCTTATAAAATAGCAGAAATAGTATGATTTAGTACAATAGTAATAACCTAAATAGAAAAATTGGAAAAGCAAAATGGACAGCTGAAGAAATGCTGAACATGCTAAGGGTCCCTCAAATGTAATTGTTAAACGAAAAAAAATCTGCAAAAAAAAGTATAACAGTCACAGAATCACAAATATGTGCACATATAGAAACACACAAGCACAGAGAGACACACACAGGATCAAATTCAGTCAACCAGTCTAAATATATTGAATTTAAATCATACAATAAGATGCTCCCATAAAAAGGCTCTCTCTCTCTCTCTCTCTCTCACACACACACACACACACACACACACACACAGGGAGAGAACAGCACGTTTGTAGGTCATTCAAGCAGCCTGGGAGCTACTAAATTTGAATCCACCAATCAGAGAGGCTGTTTACTTTTTCCCGCCAAAACAAGTGCAACTGCTTACACATACGCAGCATAGAGAGAGCCAATCACACAGGGTCTATGCCAGTCAACCAGTCTGAATATATTAAATTTCTATCCACCAATGAGATGCTGCCCTAAAAAAGGTATTTGTGTGTGTCTTTCTTTCTCTCTCTCTCTCTCTCTCTCTCTCTCTCTCTCACACACACACACACGTATACTTGCTTAAGTCCCGTTTGGGGTCGCATATCTTAACTCCCACCCTTTGGGGACACCACTTTCTGTATGGTTTAGAAGCAAGCTGGCAACTGAGTTTTACTCCTCCAAGACTACAGAAATAAAAAATCACTTGAGATTTTCATTTTAAGCAACTTTTGTCCATACAGTATTTTTACCCTCCCATTGGGGACTGGGAATTTTTAATGTCCACTTTGGGGTCTTCAGCGATACACAGATAAACAAACTTTTTTATGCCACTTTTGGGGACCTTACTTCCATTTGGGGTCTTCAGCAACACACACATACACAAACTATTTTATGCCACTTTTGGGGACCTTGCTTCCATTTGGGGTCTTCAGCAACATACACATACACAAACTATTTTTGCCACTTTTGGGGAACTTACTTCCATTTGGGGTCTTCAGCAACACACACATACATACACAAACTATTTTATGTCAGTTTTGGGGACCTTACTGTCATGTGTAGGCTGTGTGCAGGCAGGAATGGTAGTAGGAGGACCCAAAGTGCAGACGGAGGCAAAATGTGAACTCAAATACAGCTTTAATGCTAAACTCAAAAAGTAACAAATCAAGGAATACAAAATAAACTTACACTGGCAAACAGACAGAACACACAGCAAGATGAGGGTAGATCGCGACACGGACACAAAGAAACACAGGGCTTAAATACACAGAGGGAGCAATCAGGGAATGAGTAACAGGAGGGAAACACAGCTGGGGCAAATCAGGCCTAACGAAACAGGGGAAGCAAAACCAGATACATTAACATAAGACACGGACTTTCAAAGTAAAACAGGAAACATAACACAGACTGAACTTACAGACAGACTCACAGGCAGGCACTACAACAGAGAGACATGGGACCAGGGCAGACAGACACTGAGTGGATATAGCAGACAGGGGAGACAGGAACTAAGGATTACACAGAGACAAAAACAAAAAGACAGAACTCTAACAAAGAAACCAAAGACTATTATAGTATTTATCATTTCTAAACTCAAAACCATGGGTCAACGACCCAGGCATCCTAACACTTACTTCCCTTTGGGGTCTGCAGCAATACACACATACACAAGTTATTTTATGTCAGTTTTGGGGATATTACTTCCCTTAAAGGCAAGTCCTTCAAAGTAAAATGTAAGGTTAACTACCCAATCTAACAATGATCTAAACAATAATTAAGGTCTCTATTTATCTTGAAGAAATCAAAACTATGTCCATTGTCTCGGCCATAGAACAATGTAAATTTTTAACTGCATTTATTACTACTGTGTTGTTTTGGGAGTATACATGCACATCATTAATGCAGAGAAACTTGGGGAAAAAATCTGTACTATGGAGCGTTTGTTACCAGCAAATTGTATGGCAAGAACTTTGTTGTTCACTGGAAAGAAGTCCCTGGTCCCCTGTCTTCATCTTGATCTGTTTTCTTATTCTATTGTGTTTTTGTTGCCTCCATACCTGAAAGAAGAGACTCAATCTCATTGCTTGAGGAATCCGGATTTTGCAGATCAATTTTTTTTTTAACGTTTCAGGCATTTCTCATGATGCTGCTTCAGCTTGGTTAGCCTTGAGTAGATAAACATAAGTTAAATAGGCAAACATTAGACAGTTAACCTAGTTTTTATATTTAATTTAATTTATTTATTATTTATTTAAACTAATTTCAACTATGAATTGTTAACACAGATAATTTGTACTCAATTACTAAGGGTTCATTTGATTAGATTGATGTCTGCTTTAACCTACATTAGAACCAATCAAAATATCCTTTACCTCAGGGCACCAATAAGTACAGTATTAAAGATCTGTGACTGATAAGACAAGCTGAACGATTTTAGAATGGATTTC
Organism: Pelmatolapia mariae; assembly: GCF_036321145.2. NCBI lineage: Eukaryota > Metazoa > Chordata > Actinopteri > Cichliformes > Cichlidae > Pelmatolapia > Pelmatolapia mariae. The sequence continues at coordinate 11,265,133 of NC_086229.1, forward strand.
GTAATTTTAGTTTTCACTGATGTTATGAATAGATTTAACATGGATAACAAATAGACAAGAGACAATTGAAAACTGCCAAAAAAGATGACTCTTATGACTTCCGGGGACATTTCTAACAAAAATGCACTGCGTTAACCTGAATGAGGACAATCAAAAGGATATACATAAATGAAATTGAATAGAATTGATAAAGTAACAGAGTACAGTGATCATTAACTGATGTCATTAACGATCAGTGACCATTAACGGTTTTGTCACTGATCTCAAGGGTAGATTAATACTAAATACAGAAATATACCTCCATTTAAATATTGCAAAAACATATCCCAATATAGTTATTGCTACACCTGACTCTTATGACTTTTGGGGACGTTTCTAACACAAATACACTCCGCTTTAACCTAAATGGGTACATTCCATGGGAAACATTCCTTAGGGAATTGGGAAACACAATGTGTAATGATTTGGGGGATGGATTGCTTTATATTAGTCCTGATTCTCATTGGTATTTGTTTCATATTTCCAAATCTTAGACATAATGACGGGTTTTACAACATAACTCTTACTTGTTAATTTTTAAAAAAACATACAAAAAGATATCCAACTATAGTCATTAGTATGCCATATACTTATGACTTTTGGGGGTGTTTCTAACACAAATACACTCCACTTTAACCTAAATGGGGACATTCCATGGGAAACATTCCTTAGGGAACTGGTAAACACAATGAACTCTGATTATTAAATATTTGCTTATGTTAAAGCAGGGGTCCCCGATCCCAGTCCACGAGGGCCGGTGTCCCTGCAGGTTTTAGATCTCACCCTGGGTCAACACATCTGAATCACATGATTAGTTCATCACCAGGCCTCTGGAGAACTTCAAGACATGTTGAGAAGGTAATTTATCCATTTAAATCAGCTGTGATGGATCAAGGACACGTCTAAAACCTGCAGGGACACCGGCCCTCCTGGACTGGGACTGGGGACCCCTGTGATCAAAGTATGTGTAATGATTTGGGGGATGGATTGCTTTATCTTAGTCCTCATTCTGATTGGTATTTGTTTCATATTTTCAAATCTTAGACATAGTGTAGGATTTTACATCATAACTCTTACTTGAGTGGGGTGATCATTGATAAATTGTTTGTTGACTTTATAGGTAGATTTATACAAAAAAAGGGACATGATAACATCTTTTAAAAAATCCCAAAGCATATCCAACTATGGTCATTAGTATGCCATATACTTATGACTTTTGGGGACGTTTCTAACACAAATACACTCCGCTTTAACCTAAATGGGGACGTTCCATGGGAAACTTTCCTTAGGGAACTGGTAAACACAATGAACTCTAATTATTAAACATATGCATATGTTAAGGTATGTGTAATGATTTGGGGGATGGATTGGTTTCTCTTAGTCCTCATTCTGATTGGTATTTGTTTCACATTTCCAAATCTTAGACATAATGAAGAATTTTACAACATAACTCTTACTTGAGTGTGGTGATCACTGATAAATTGTTCTCGCAATTTATGTATGGAGTTACACTGAAAAAGGGACATGACACTATTTTTAAAAAACAATACAAAAGCATATCCAACTATAGTCATTAGTATGCCATATACTTATGACTTTTGGGGACGTTTCTAACACAAATACACTGTGCTTTAACCTAAATGGGGACATTCAGTGGGAAACTTTCCTTAGGGAACTGGTAAATACAATGAACTCTGATTATGAAACATATGCATATGTTGAGGTATGTGTAATGATTTGGGCGCTGGATTGCTTTATCTTAGTCTTCATTCTGATTGGTATTTGTTCCATATTTTAAAATCTTAGACATAATGTAGGATTTTACAACAATAACCCTTACTTGAGTGTGGGCATCATTGATAAATTGTTTACAGACTTCATGGAGAGATTTATACTGAAAAAGGGACATGACACTATTTTTTAAAAAACAATACAAAAGCATATCCAACTATAGTCATTAGTATGCCATATACTTATGACTTTTGGGGACGTTTCTAACACAAATACACTCCGCTTTAACCTAAAGGGGGACATTCAATGGGAAACTTTCCTTAGGGAACTGGTAAATACAATGAACTCTGATTATGAAACATATGCATATGTTGAGGTATGTGTAATGATTTGGGCGCTGGATTGCTTTATCTTAGTCCTCATTCTGATTGGTATTTGTTCCATATTTCCAAATCTTAGACATAATGTAGGATTTTACAACAATAACCCTTACTTGAGTGTGGGCATCATTGATAAATTGTTGACAGACTTCATGGATAGATTTATACTGAAAAAGGAACATGATACTATTTTTAGAAAAAACAATCCTGAAACATATCCAACTATGGTCATTAGTATGCCATATGCTTATGACTTTTGGGTATGTTTCTAACACAAATACACTCCGCTTTAACCTAAATGGGGACATTCCATTGGAAACATTCCTTAGGGAACTGGTAAACAACAATGAACTCTGATTATTAAATATTTGCTTATGTTAAAGCAGGGTCCCCGATCCCAGTCCACGAGGGCCGGTGTCCCCGCAGGTTTTAGATCTCACCCTGGGTCAACACATCTGAATCACATGATTAGTTCATCACCAGGCCTCTGGAGAACTTCAAGACATGTTGAGAAGATAATTTATCCATTTAAATCAGCTGTGATGGATCAAGGACGCATCTAAAACCTGCAGGGACACCGGCCCTCCTGGACTGGGACTGGGGACCCCTGTGATCAAAGTATGTGTAATGATTTGGGGGATGGATTGCTTTATCTTAGTCCTCATTCTGATTGGTATTTGTTTCATATTTTCAAATCTTAGACATAATCAAGGGTTTTACAACATAACTCTTACTTGAGTGGGGTGATCATTGATAAATTGTTTGTTGACTTTATAGGTAGATTTATACAAAAAAAGGGACATGATAACATCTTTTAAAAAGTCCCAAAGCATATCCAACTATGGTCATTAGTATGCCATATACTTATGACTTTTGGGGACGTTTCTAACACTAATACACTCCGCTTTAACCTAAATGGGGACGTTCCATGGGAAACTTTCCTTAGGGAACTGGTAAACACAATGAACTCTAATTATTAAACATATGCATATGTTAAGGTATGTGTAATGATTTGGGGGATGGATTGGTTTCTCTTAGTCCTCATTCTGATTGGTATTTGTTTCACATTTCCAAATCTTAGACATAATGAAGAATTTTACAACATAACTCTTACTTGAGTGTGGTGATCACTGATAAATTGTTCTCGCAATTCATGTATGGAGTTACACTGAAAAAGGGACATGACACTATTTTTAAAAAACAATACAAAAGCATATCCAACTATAGTCATTAGTATGCCATATACTTATGACTTTTGGGGACGTTTCTAACACAAATACACTCTGCTTTAACCTAAATGGGGACATTCAGTGGGAAACTTTCCTTAGGGAACTGGTAAATACAATGAACTCTGATTATGAAACATATGCATATGTTGAGGTATGTGTAATGATTTGGGCGCTGGATTGCTTTATCTTAGTCTTCATTCTGATTGGTATTTGTTCCATATTTTCAAATCTTAGACATAATGTAGGATTTTACAACAATAACCCTTACTTGAGTGTGGGCATCATTGATAAATTGTTTACAGACTTCATGGAGAGATTTATACTGAAAAAGGGACATGACACTATTTTTTAAAAAACAATACAAAAGCATATCCAACTATAGTCATTAGTATGCCATATACTTATGACTTTTGGGGACGTTTCTAACACAAATACACTCCGCTTTAACCTAAAGGGGGACATTCAATGGGAAACTTTCCTTAGGGAACTGGTAAATACAATGAACTCTGATTATGAAACATATGCATATGTTGAGGTATGTGTAATGATTTGGGCGCTGGATTGCTTTATCTTAGTCCTCATTCTGATTGGTATTTATTCCATATTTCCAAATCTTAGACATAATGTAGGATTTTACAACAATAACCCTTACTTGAGTGTGGGCATCATTGATAAATTGTTGACAGACTTCATGGATAGATTTATACTGAAAAAGGAACATGATACTATTTTTAGAAAAAACAATCCTGAAACATATCCAACTATGGTCATTAGTATGCCATATACTTATGACTTTTGGGGATGTTTCTAACACAAATACACTCCGCTTTAACCTAAATGGGGACATTCCATTGGAAACATTCCTTAGGGAACTGGTAAACAACAATGAACTCTGATTATTAAATATTTGCTTATGTTAAAGCAGGGGTCCCCGATCCCAGTCCACGAGGGCCGGTGTCCCCGCAGGTTTTAGATCTCACCCTGGGTCAACACATCTGAATCACATGATTAGTTCATCACCAGGCCTCTGGAGAACTTCAAGATATGTTGAGAAGGTAATTTATCCATTTAAATCAGCTGTGATGGATCAAGGACGCATCTAAAACCTGCAGGGACACCGGCCCTCCTGGACTGGGACTGGGGACCCCTGTGATCAAAGTATGTGTAATGATTTGGGGGATGGATTGCTTTATCTTAGTCCTCATTCTGATTGGTATTTGTTTCATATTTTCAAATCTTAGACATAATCAAGGGTTTTACAACATAACTCTTACTTGAGTGGGGTGATCATTGATAAATTGTTTGTTGACTTTATAGGTAGATTTATACAAAAAAAGGGACATGATAACATCTTTTAAAAAGTCCCAAAGCATATCCAACTATGGTCATTAGTATGCCATATACTTATGACTTTCGGGGACGTTTCTAACACAAATACACTCCGCTTTAACCTAAATGGGGACGTTCCATGGGAAACTTTCCTTAGGGAACTGGTAAATACAATGAACTCTAATTATTAAACATATGCATATGTTAAGGTATGTGTAGTTACTTTTCGGATTGATTTCTTTATCTTAGTCCTTATTCTGATTGGTATTTGTTCCGTATTTTTAAATCTTAGACCTAGTGATAGATTTTACAACAATAACCCTTACTTGAGTGGGGTGATCATTGATAAATTGTTTATTGACTTTATAGGTAGATTTATACAGAAAAAGGGACATGATAACAGTTTTTTTAAAAATCTCAAAGCATATCCAACTATAGTCATTAGTATGCCATACACTTATGACTTTTGGGGACGTTTTTTAACACAAATACACTTCACTTTAACATAAAGGAGACATTCAATGGGAAACTTTCCTTAGGGAACTGGTAAATGCAATGAACTCTGATTATTAAATATTTGCTTATGTTGAGGTATGTGTAATGATTTGGGGGAGGGATTTCTTTGTCTTAGTCCTCATTCTGATTGATATTTGTTCCATATTTCTAAATCTTAGACATAATGAAGGATTTTACAACATAACCCTTGCTTGAGTGTGGGAATCATTGATAAATTGTTCTCCGACTTCATGGGTAGATTTATACAGAAAAAAGGGACATGATACCATTAAAAAAAATAATACAAAACCATATCCAACTATAGTCATTAGTATGCCATATACTTATGACTTTTGGGGACGTTTCTAACACAAATACACTCTGCTTTAACCTAAATGGGGACATTCAAAATCCTGCAGCTTATTTATGTTTCTTTGTTTCAGAATAATAAATAAATAAATAAATTACACAAATAACATAATATTCCTTTTTATGAATCTTATTTATTTTTTTCATTTTATTAGCCTCTCTTAATTAACAAGCTAATCCTGATTGTTAGCTTGCACATGAAAAACTTAAGGATGCTAATAAACATCCTTTTTTATTTTAGAATCATAAAAGCATAAAAAAATGAAACCCCCTAAAATATTGAAAGTTTGGTTCATTCAAACATCCCTTGATTTTTAATCCAAGACAGCCCTGAATGTGTAATCTATACGTGGCTAGCTTTTTCGGGCTAATTAGTTAAAGCCTTTTTTTTTTCAAAATTATCAAGGGCAAATCTAGCAAACCAATATTATAAATTATTACTAAATAACTTTCTCACATTCAATCAGAAAATGCTGAAAGATTTCAGCAGAAACCTTAAGATATAGGTATAAGAAACTAAAAAAATTTTCATCACTTTTCATACCTTTAAAGCTGCTCTACATGCTGCTGCTTCCTGGCACACACCTCCATGGCTGCGATCAAGGCCTATGGTGACATAGAGGTCTTACCTCACCTCCCCTACCTTTAGGCTGTCCCTGCTCTGTCCCTGTTGACTGTCACACACACAAACTCCAGACCTGCATTCATCTCTTTCCTCTGATCCCCCTCACCTGACAGACATACAAAACTCTAAACATCGCCCTTTGACTGACTGCCCCACCCCTACTTGCACACAAACACTTGCCCGAAAGCACTCTGATGGTATGACACTAGTGTTTATTGTATTGTGTTGTACATAGGACTTTTGTTTTGTTTTTATCTTTAAGTTGTTCACTGTACACTGAAGACCGTGGGAGCATTACAATTTAAAATTCCTGCGTACATCATCTGTACATATGGGTTTTCACAATAAAGCTGACTTTGAATTTGACTTGAGTCAAGCTCTGCACATATCTCTAAGGCCCAGTCCAACCACGCTACAGAAGCTAATCTTTCCCGCTTGTATCCAGGATATAATTTTTTTTTTCTGTCATGATCCATATCTATTGACCATAGTCTTACACAGTTTTTGATCAGCTGTTAAAGAGACTTTGGTGAGAATTAAGTTTTATCACCATTCAATAGAAATTCAAGAAACATCTTAAATATGTTGCAATACAAGTATCAAGAATTTAGAGTAATTTATGTCAAGCTGCATGTAACAAGGCGGCCCTTAGCAGCTGGAAACACAGTGAGATGGACCAAGGCAAGTGTAGTGGAACAAAAGTATTTATTTGCTATACAGCTCTCCTTACAACAATTAACTCATCGAGCTTCTTCACAGCACAAATCCACCCTCTCTAATGACAGCCAGCAGCCTTAAATATGTTCAGCTGTCACAGACTAAACCATTCTTCCACTCTCAGGTAAATTCTTAAATCTAAGGATCTAGGATCTAAAACAAGGCTACCAACTGATTTTAAAATTCCCAATAAATATTCAATAAATAATTAAACTTCTTGTGTGCAAATGTTTTACTGTGCAAATCCATGCTTTAAGTGCAATGCTTAATAAAGTGCTTGATAAGGTGCTTTTAATAAAGTGAAAGGTGTGCTCTAACGTGCTATACAAATCATATAATATAAATAAATATAGTAAGGGAGTCCTCTTCCTTACACTTCAGTTCAGAAAGCAAATATGAACCTAAAGTGCTCCATTATTTCATGCATCAGCTTGACATCATGCCAAATAATTCTTTAAAAAAAATACTAAAGCTATTTATATCATAATTACGTGTAATACGACTCTTGTATTTTCTAGTGTCCTCTTTACCTTTTGAAAATATAATCTACTTTCTGACAAATAGTCTACTGATTTCTATTATTTAGTCAAGAGAACAAATGTTTGTTTATATAAAACCATTCATACAGAAGAATGTTGAATAAGATTTTCAACAAAGATCAGTATATTAAAAGAAATCTTACCTCTCAATAACCCTTGTATTATTATAGTGTAAAACACACACAAAAATCCAAGAAATGTCACTTTTGGGGACAGTGGAAAGTTTTGCAATTTCACACACTTCCACTAGGGGCAACATAGAGTTATACACAGATTACGAAAAATTTTGGGGGCAATGTCATACACATACACAAAAAATCTTAAAAATGTCACTTCTGGGGACAGGTGAGATTTTTGGATTAAAATATGTTTTAGAGCATGCTGAACGCTGTTAGAGGTAAATCTAATTGGGGACGGTGGTTTTGGTCCCCAAAGGTAGAGGTGTCCCCAATTGACTCTGGTGTGTGAGCTGATAGAAGTCCCCAATTGTGACACAAGCAAACTCACACACAAACACACACATACACACACACACACACACACACACACACACACACACACACACACTCACACTCACACACACAGCAGCAGCAAGTGAACAGCATGATTCTAGGTCAGTAAAACAGCTGTGAGCTTCTCAATTTGAATCCACCAATCAGAGAGGCTGTGTGCTTTTTCCCGCCAAAACTGGTGCACCAAGTGCAGGCTTTTACACATGCAGCACAGAGACAGGATTTTTGCAGTCTATTTCTCATAGTCAGGACTCCCCTCAAACAAACAGCCATAAATTCCTAACCGTAGGGGCTAAAACAGTCATTCTTAGACCGTTTTGTTCAGAAGACATGGGGGAATCTTGGAATGTTGACCATTTAAAATACAAATATGAAATATTAAAGATATATGACATAGATGATTGGTTGGCTTAGAAGCCATGAATACTCCAATATGCAAATTTGAATGTGCCAGGGCTCAGATATGATTGGTTGTCTTAGAAGCCATGAAGGCCCCAATATGCAAATTTCAATGTGCCAGGGCTCAGATATGATTGGCTGGCTGGGAAGCCATCCAGGTCCTGATAGGTAAGTTTGAATATTACAGTCCTTACAGAGGACTGACTCCCTGGGGACCTGGCAGAAATATATAGAAATACAATGATTACCCAGAAATACTGCATTTAGTAGAAATACTATGTTTTAGCACAAATACTATAAAATGGCACAAATACTATAATTAAGCAGAAATACTATATTAAGTACAAATCCTATAAAATAGCAGAAATAGTATGATTTAGCAGAAATGCTGTATTTAGCACAAATACTGAAAAGCAGCAGAAATGCTATGACTTAGCACAATAGTAATAAGTTAAATACAAAAATTGGAAAAGCAAAATGGACAGCTGAAAAAATGCTGAACATGCTAAGGGACACTCAAATGTAATTGTTAAATGAAAAAAGTATCAGCAAAAATAAGTATAACAGTCACACAACCACAAATATGAACACATATGGAAACACACAAACACAGAGAGACACACAGGATCAAATTCAGTCAACCAGTCTAAATATATTTAATTTAAATCATACAATAAGATGCTCCCATAGAAAGTCTCTCTCTCTCTCTCTCTCTCTCTCTGTCTCTCTGTGTCACACACACACACACACACACACACACACACACACACACACACACAGGGAGAGAAAACCAAGTTTCTAGGTCAGTCAAGCAGCCTGGGAGCTGCTAAATTTGAATCCACCAATCAGAGAGGCTGTGTACTTTTTCCCGCCAAAACAGGTGCACCTGTTTTTACACACACGCAGCACAGAGACAGGATTTCTGCAGTCTATTTCTCATAGTCAGGACTCCCCTCAAACAAATGGCTATAATTTTCTAACCGTAGGGGCTAGAACAGTCATTCTTAGACCGTTTTGTTCAGAAGAGATGGGGGAATCTTCAAGTGTTGACAATTTATCATTAAAATATGAATTATTAAAGATATTTGACGTGCAATGCACCATAACTGAGTAGAGGCGAAGAGAAAACTGCCTTGACTCACCCTCAAACAACGCTTTCTAACTCTAAATCTATTTGGAGTATTGATATCATTCTTTCACCGTAAGAGACAGCAGGCTTTGGTGAACAGTCATGGAAATTTTCAGGTCTCTGTGGAAATCCAAAAAAAAGATATGACGAGAGAAAAAAGTGCCTCATTTCCAGAGTTTGAAATCTGAAGAAATCTGAGCGAAGGACGAATTTCCTACCCTCAAACAAGTGTAACTCATCTCAGAACGGTAATAGGTGAGAAAAAAATTCTTGAATTGTGAGCGTCAGGAGTGTCTGCAGATATACTGGGACAAGCCTCATGTTTTAACTTCGCTTCGTTAAGGAGATATGACGAGTCGAATATGCCCCTCATGACAGAAATCAAGCGGTGATTTTGAACAAACTCTCCATTGACTTTCTATTGAGACTTTTCCAACCTTGTGTTGGTCTGAGGAGATTTGCCAAAATTCTATAAATCCCACAACAATGATAGTGCCATTTTCTGAAAGCCAGCAAAAATACCTACGTTTTGATGTATAATTTGTGTGGGTTGAGTGAAAATTGAGCAAGTAGCAAGAAGTTGTTCGGACATGAAGAGAAGACTGCAAAACTTACAGTGGCTCACTGAAAGCCAAGTGCATAGCAACCATAACAACGCATGTATTTTGTGAAAAATCACAAAAATGAAACTCAAAACTTTAAGAGACACAATATGAAAATGGTAACAGATATGAAAAAGCTGAATCATACAAGAATAGCAGAAGAATTTGTGAACATTTTAAAGTTTGAATGGTTGTTCTAGGTGAAAATATGAGGAAGTAGTTAAGTTTCAAAAACAAGCAAGTTTTAGCAGAATTTTTGAAGTTTTTCATTCATTTCAATGGGACAAAAAATTGCATAAAAAGCTTAATATTTTAAAAAGTATAATAGCAGAAAATATCAAAAATCATAGCAGAAATTAGCAGAAATAGCAGAATAGTTTAAAATTTGAACGGTGAAAATAGCACAAAAATTGTGGAAGTAGTTAAAGGACGAAAAACGTACGGAAGCAACTTGAAGAATAATAATAACTAGAAAAATTTGCATTTCCTGCGAAAATGCAGTGTGGATGCTGGAACGCTGAAGCTGTCTGCTGAAACTAGCTGAAAAGTTGCAGAAATTGTAAAAACTTTGCAGAAGCAAAGGAACTTTGCTAAAATGTAGTAACTTAGCAGAACTGTAATATCTTCGAGGAAAAATAATACTTGGCAGAAATACAATAGCATAGCAGAACTTAGCAGAAATATGAAAAATGAGAGAAATACTATAATTTAGCAGAAATATTATATTAAGTAGAAATCCTATAAAATAGCGGAAATAGTATGATTTAGCAGAAATGCTGTATTTTGCACAAATACTGAAAAGCAGCAGACATCCTATGACTTAGCACAATAGTAATAACTTAAATAGAAAAATTGGAAAAGCAAAATGGACTGCTGAACAAATGCTCAACATGCTAAGGGTCCCTCAAATGTAATTGTTAAATGAAAAATAATCAGCAAAAAAAGTATAACAGTCACACAATCACAAATATGTACACATATGGAAATACACATGCACAGAGAGACACACAGGATCAAATTCAGTCAACCAGTCTAAATATATTAAATTAAAATCATACAATAAGATGCTTCAATAGAAATTCTCTCTCGCCCTCTCTATCTCTCTCTCTTTGTCAGACACACACACACACACACACACACACACACACACACACACACACACACACACACAGCAGCAGCAGCAAGTGAACAGTGTGTTTCTAGGTCCGTAAAACAGCTGTGAGCTTCTCAATTTGAATCCACCAATCAAAGAGGCTGTGTGCTTTTTCCCGCCAAAACTGGTGCACCAAGTGCAGGCTTTTACACATGCAGCACAGAGAGAGAAAGGATTTTTGCAGTCTATTTCTCATAGTCAGGACTCCCCTCAAACAAACAGCCATAAATTCCTAACCGTAGGGGCTAAAACAGTCATTCTTAGACCGTTTTGTTCAGAAGACATGGGGGAATCTTGAAATGTTGACCATTTAAAATACAAATATGAAATATTAAGATATATGACATAGATGATTGGTTATCTAAGAAGCCATGAATGCCCCAATATGCAAATTTGAATGTGCCAGGGCTCAGATATGATTGGTTGTCTTAGAAGCCATGAAGGCCCCAATATGCAAATTTGAATGTGCAAGGCCTCAGATATGATTGGCTGGCTGGGAAGCCGTCCAGGTCCTGATATGTACATTTGAATATTACAGTCCTTACAGAGGACTGACTCCCTGGGGACCTGGCAGAAATATATAGAAATACAATGATTACCCAGAAATACTGCATTTAGTACAAATACTATGTTTTAGCACAAATACTATAAAATGGCAGAAATACTATAATTAAGCGGAAATATTATATTAAGTACAAATCCTATAAAATAGCAGAAATAACATGATTTAGCACAAATGCTGTATTTAGCACAAATACTGTAAATCAGCAGAAATGCTATGACTTAGCACAATAGTAATAAGTTAAATACAAAAATTGGAAAAGCAAAATGGACAGCTGAAAAAATCCTGAACATGCTAAGGGTCCCTCAAATGTAATTGTTAAATGAAAAAAAATCAGCAAAAAAAAAAAAAGTATAACAGTCACACAATCACAAATATGTACACATATGGAAACACACATGTACAGAGAGACACACACAGGATCAAATTCAGTCAACCAGTCTAAATATATTGAATTTGAATCATACAATAAGATGCTCCCATAGAAAGGCTCTCTCTCTCTCTCTCTCTCTGTCTCTCTGTGTCACACACACACACACACACAGGGAGAGAAAATCAAGTTTCTAGGTCAGTCAAGCAGCCTGTGAGCTGCTAAATTTGAATCCACCAATCAGAGAGGCTGTGTGCTTTTTCCCGCCAAAACAGGTGCACCTCTTTTTACACACACGCAGCACAGAGACAGGATTTGTGCTGTCTATTTTTCATAGTCAGGATTCCCCTCAAACAAATGGCCATAATTTCCTAACCGTAGGGGCTAGAACAATCATTCTTACACCGTTTTGTTCAGAAGAGATGGGGGAATCTTCAAGTGTTGACAATTTATCATTAAAATATGAATTATTAAAGATATTTGACTTGCAATGCACCATAACTGAGTAGAGGCGAAGAGAAAACTGCCTTGACTAACCCTCAAACAACGCTTTCTAACTCTAAATCTATTTGGAGTATTGATATCATTCTTTCACCGTAAGAGACAGCAGGCTTTGGTGAACAGTCATGGAAATTTTCAGGTCTCTGTGGAAATCCAAAAAAAAGATATGACGAGAGAAAAAAGTGCCTCATTTCCAGAGTTTGAAATCTGAAGAAATCTGAGCGATGGACACATTTCCTACCCTCAAACAAACCCAATTCATGGCCAAATGGTAATAGGTGAGAAAAAAATTCTTGAATTGTGAGCGTCAGGAGTGTCTGAAGATATATTGGCACAAGCCTCATGTCTTAACTTCGCTTCATTCGGGAGATATGACGATTCGAAAATGCCTCTCATTACAGAAATCAAGAGGTGATTTTGAACAAACTCTCCATTGACTTTCTATTGGGATTTTTGAGACTTTGTGTTGCTCTAACGAGATTTGTCAAAATTCTATAAATCCCACAACAATGATAGTGCCATTTTCTGAAAGCCAGCAAAAATACCTACGTTTTGATGTATAATTTGTGTGGGTTGAGTGAATATTTAGCGAGTAGCAAGAAGTTGTTCGGACATGAAGAGAAGACTGCAAAACTTACAGTGGCTCACTGAAAGCCAAGTGCATAGCAACCATAACAACGCATGTATTTTCTGAAAAATCATAATTTTGTAACTCAAAACTTAAAGAGGGATGAGATGAAAATGGTAATAGATATGAAAAAGCTGAATCATACATTAATAGCCCAATAAATTGTGAACATTTTAAAGTTTGAATGGAGTTTCTAGGTGAAAGTATGAGGAAGTAGTTAAGTTTCAAAAACCAGCAAGTTTTAGCAGAATTTTTGAAATTTCCCATTCATTTCAATGGGACAAATTAAAGGAAAAAAGCTTAATATTTTAAAAAGTATAATAGCGAAAAATACCAAAAGTCATAGCGCACATTAGCAGAAATAGCAGAATAGTTTAAAATTTGAACGGTGAAAATCGGCTGAAAATTGTGGAAGTAGAAAAGTGCCAAAAAAAGTGCAAAAGTGGCAACTAGAATAACTAGAAAAAATTGCATTTCCTGCGAAAATGCTGTGTGGATGCCTTAACGCTGAAGCTGTCTGCTGAAAAGCTGAAAATGATGAAAAGTTGCAAAAAGTTGTATGGTGGTGAAAAAAAAATGTCACCCTGAGCAGGATTTGAACCTGGCCCTCCTGGACTCAAGGCAGCTACTCATCTCACTCAGCCAAAGTCATTCTCACAAAGAAGAGGTGGACAGACTGACAATTATGCTGAAATTAGCAGAAGCTGCTGAGAATTGTGCTGATAAGAGGTGAAAAGGCTGAAAATTTTGCAGAAAAGAGGTGAATCAGCAGAATTTCTGCTGAAAAGAGGCAAAGAAGCAGAAAGTTGCGCTGAAAAGAGATGAATCAGCAGAATTTCTGCTCAAAAGAGTTTTTCCTGAAAACAGCTGAGATTTGTGCTAATAAGAGGTGAAAAGGCTGAAAATTTTGCAGAAGAGGTGAATAAGCAGAATTTGGGCTGAAAAGAGTTCTGCAGAACTTTTCAGCTGAAGCTGGCTTCAGGCTGAAGGTAAAGAAGCAGAAAGTTGCGCTGAAAAGAGGTGAATGAGCAGAATTTCTGCTGAAAAGAGGCAGAAATTTCTGTATGTAGAAAAAGAAACACTGTTGAACCATGTGTGAAATAAATAAAGAAATGAAATGAAAGAACAACCTGGTTCTGCTCAAATTCACCAATCAGAGGTACTGCCTCTGTCTGCTTCATCAGGCTGTGTATTTGTTTCTGCCATGGAGCGTTAACAAGAATCTGAGGTCCATATTAGAAAAGCTGCTAAAATCATAAAACTTTGCAGAATTGTAATAAATTAGCAATATAAATTACAGGTCTGTGATAGTGTATAAATTTGTAGTGAAAAAAAAACAAAACATGTGGACCAAGGTGGGATTGAACCCACGACCTTTGAGGTGCAGAGCCGTGTCATTACTGATTGCGCCACCTGGAAAGGGGGCGGAGGCCTGAAAGACAGAGACTTGAGCAGTCAGAATTAGATCGCGGTGAGAGGCGAGAAACGCCGTTTTTTGGAGTTACAAAACGTCATGTAACTCAAAAACTAGGAGGGCTAGCAGCATAATTCTTGTACTGGGTGAATCAGCGGACTTTGATGTATTTCGACTGCGATTTTCATAGCTCTTTGTACCTCCGTCGCGGAGATATGACGAGAGAAGAAACGGCTTCATTTTCAGAGTGTGAGAACTGAGAGGAGGACAGATTTCCACCCCTCAAACAAACGTAATTTATGGCTCAACGGTAAGATGAATGTAAAAACTGCTTCCACTGTGAGTGTCAGCAGTGTCTGAAGATATATTGGCACAAGCCGCATGTCCTAACTTTGCTTTGTTAAGGAGATATGGCGATTTCAAAATGCCTCCCGTTACAGAATTTCAGCTCTGAATTTCAAAACCTCCCCATAGACTTTGAATGGGAAGTAACCAGACTATGTGTCACTTCGAGGCAAATTGCAAAAAAACGGTAAATCTCACAATAAAGATATTAACATTGTCTGAAAGCCAGCAAAAATACCTACGTTTTGATGTATAATTTGTGGAGGTTGAGTGGAAATTGAGCGAGTAGCAAGAAGTTGTTTAGACATGAAGAGAAAATTCAGAACAGACCAGCACACACTCTGAGTTAATTGCATAGCAACCATAGCAACGCATGTATTTTCTGAAAAATCACAATTTTGCAACTGAAAACTTAAAGAGGTATAAAATGAAAACCGTAGAAGATCTGAAAAAGCTGAATCACACAGGAATAGCCCAATAATCTGAGAACATTTTAAAGTTTGAATGGAGTTTCTAGGTGAAAGTATGAGGAAGCAGTTAAGTTTCAAAACCAAGCAAGTTTTAGCAGAATTGTGGAAGTTTTCCATTCATTTCAATGGGACAAATTAAAGGAAAAAAGTGTAATATTTTAAAAAGTATAATAGTAATAAACACCAAAAGTCATAGCAGTCGTTAGCAGAAAGAGCAGAACAGTTTAGAGTTTGAACTGAGAAAATCGGCTGAAAACTGAGGGAGTAGTTAAGTGCCGAAAAACGTACGGAAGCAACTTTAAGAATATTAAAGAATAAAGAGAAACAGGAACTCAATAGTGTGGATGCCCTCTGAGGGCATCCACACAACTAGAAAAATTTGCATTTCCTGCGAAAATGCAGTGTGGATGCTGGAACGCTGAAGCTGTCTGCTGAAACTAGCTGAAAAAGCTAAAAAGTTGCAGAAGTTGTAAAAACTTTGCAGAAGCAAAGGAACTTTGCTAAAATGTAGTAACTTAGCAGAACTGCAATATCTTAGAGGAAACATAATACTTGGCAGAAATACAATAGCATAGCAGAACTTAGCAGAAATATTGTAACTTACCAGAAACATGATAACTTCTCAAAAATACAAGAATTTAGGAGAAATAGTATAGGATAACAGAAAGAATATATTTAGCCAAACAATCTTAAACATTACAGAAATACTATGATTTAGAAAAACAGTACAACATAGCAGAAATACTGTGATTTACCAGAGACACTGTAATATACTATGAATATTATAATTTTATATGAATACAATATTTTCACAAAAATATTCCAGTTTAGCACAGATTATAATATAGCAGAAACACTATTCTATAGCAGAAATGCTATATTTAGAAAGAAAACTATAATATAGTAGAAATACTATGATTTAGCAGAAATGCTCTATTTAGCACAAATCTCATAAAATAGCAGAAAAAGTATGACTCAGCAGAAATGCTGTATTTAGCTCAAATCTCATGAAAAACTAAAAATAGTATGATTTAGCAGAAATGCTGTATTTAGAACAAATCTCATAGAACAGGTGAAAAAGAATGATTGAGTAGAAATGCTGTATTTAGCAAAAATCTCATAAAAAAGCAGAAATAATATTATTTAGCAGAAATGCAGTATTTAGCACAAATCTTATAAAATAGCAAAAATAGTATGATATGTTAGAAAAGCTGTATTTAGCACAAATCTCATAAAAAAGCAGAAAAAGTATGATTTAGCAGAAATGCTGTATTTAGCACTAATCTCATAAAAAAGCAGAAATAGTATGATTTAGCAGAAATGCTGTATTTAGCACAAATGCTGAAAAGCAGCAGCAATGCTATGACTTAGCACAATAGTAATAACTTAAATAGAAAAATTGGAAAAGCAAAATGGACAGCTGAAAAAATCCTGAACATGCTAAGGGTCCCTTAACTGTAATTGTGAAACGAAAAAAGAATCAAATGGCCATAATTTCCTAACCGTAGGGGCTAGAACAGTCATTCTTACACCGTTTTGTTCAGAAGACATGGGGGAATCTTGAAATGTTGACCATTTAAAATACAAATATGACATATTAAAGATATATGACATAGATGATTGGTTGGCTTAGAAGCCATGAATGCCCCAATATGCAAAGTTGAATGTGCCAGGGCTCAGATATGATTGGCTGGCTGGGAAGCCGTCCAGGTCCTGATAGGTAAGTTTGAATATTACAGTCCTTACAGAGGACTGACTCCCTGGGGACCTGGCAGAAATATATAGAAATACAATGATTACCCAGAAATACTGCATTTAGTAGAAATACTATGTTTTAGCACAAATACTATAAAATGGCAGAAATACTATAATTAAGCAGAAATATTATATTAAGTACAAATCCTATAAAATAGCAGAAATAGTATGATTTAGCACAAATGCTGTATTTAGCACAAATACTGTAAATCAGCAGAAATGCTATGACTTAGCACAATAGTAATAAGTTAAATAGAAAAATTGGAAAAGCAAAATGGACAGCTGAAAAAATCCTGAACATGCTAAGGGTCCCTCAAATGTAATTGTTAAATGAAAAAAGAATCAGCAAAAAAAAGTATAACAGTCACACAATCACAAATATGAACACATATGGAAACACACAAGCACAGAGAGACACACAGGATCAAATTCAGTCAACCAGTCTAAATATATTGAATTAAAATCATACAATGAGATGCTCCCATAAAAAGTCTCTCTCTCTCTCTCTCTCTCTCTGTGTCACACACACACACATGTGTGTATTTATATCCTTGTGGGGACATCTCATTGACACAATGCTTTCCCTAGCCCCTTACCCTAACCCTAACCATCAAAAATGAATGCCTAACCCTGACCCTTACCCTAAACCTAACCATAACCTAATTGTAACCCTGACACTAAAACCACATTTTGAGGCTCAAAAATGCCTTCAAACTCGTGGGGACCGGGATTTTGGTCCCCACAAGGGCTGTTTGTCCCCACAAGTATAGTAAACTACCAATTTTTGGTCCCCATGAAGATGTTAATACCCGTCCACACACACACACACACACACACACACACACACACACACACACACACACACACACAGGGAGAGAAAATCAAGTTTCTATGTCAGTCAAGCAGCCTGGGAGCTGCTAAATTTGAATCCACCAATCAGAGAGGCTGTGCACTTTTTCCCGCCAAAACAGGTGCACCTCTTTTTACACACACGCAGCACAGAGACAGGATTTCTGCAGTCTATTTCTCATAGTCAGGACTCCCCTCAAACAAATGGCTTTAATTTTCTAACCGTAGGGGCTAGAACAGTCATTCTTACACCGTTTTGTTCAGAAGAGATGGGGGAATCTTCAAGTGTTGACAATTCATCATTAAAATATGAATTATTAAAGATATTTGACTTCTAATGCACCATAACTGAGTAGAGGCGAAGAGAAAACTGCCCTGACTTGCCCTCGAACAAAGCTTTGTAACTCTAAATCTATTTGGAGTATCGATATCATTCTTTCACCGTAAGGGACAGCAGGCTTTGGTGAACAGTCATGGAAATTTTCAGGTCTCTGTGGAAATCCAACAAAAAGTTATGATGAGAGAAAAAAGTGGTTCATTTCCAGAGTTTGAAATCTGAAGAAATCTGAGCGAAGGACGAATTTCCTACCCTCAAACAAGTCTAACTCATTTCAGAACGGTAATAGGTAAGGAACAAATTCTTGAATTGTGAGCGTCAGGAGTGTCTGAAGATATACGGGGACAAGCCTCATGTCTTAACTTTGCTTCGTTAAGGAGATATGACGATTCGAATATGCCTCTCATTACAGAAATCCAGCGGTGATTTTGAACGAACTCTCCATTGACTTTCTATGGGGATTTTTGAGACTTTGCGTTGCTCTGAGGAGATTTGCCAAAATTCTATAAATCCCACAACAATGACAGTGACATTTTCTGAAAGCCAGCAAAAATACCTACGTTTTGATGTATAATTTGTGTGGGTTGAGTGAAAATTGAGCGAGTAGCAAGAAGTTGTTCGGACATGAAGAGAAGACTGCGAAACTTACAGTGGCTCACTGAAAGCCAAGTGCATAGCAACCATAACAACGCATGTATTTTGTGAAAAATCACAAAGATGAAACTGAAAACTTAAAGAGGGATAAGATGAAAATGGTAACAGGTATGAAAAAGCTGAATCATACATGAATAGCCCAATACTTTGTGAACATTTTAAATTTTGAATGGTTGTTCTAGGTGAAAGTATGAGGAAGTAGTTAAGTTTCAAAAACAAGTAAGTTTTAGCACAATTTTGGAAGATTTCCATTCATTTCAATGGGACAAAAAAAAGCATAAAAACCTTAATATTTTAAAAAGTATAATAGCAAAAAATACCAAAAGTCAAAGCGATCATTAGCAGAAATAGCAAAATAGTTTAAAATTTGAATGGTGAAAATCGGCTGAAAATTGTGGAAGTAGTTAAGTGCCAAAAACAGTACAAAAAAGTGGCAACTAGAATAATAATAATAATAAAGTATAAAGAATAAAGAGAAACAGGAACTCAATAGTGTGGATGCATAAAGCATCCACACAATAATAAAGTATAATAATAACTAGAAAAATTTGCATTTCCTGCGAAAAAGCAGTGTGGATGCTGGAACGCTGAAGCTGTCTGCTGAAACTAGCTGAAAAGTTGCAGAAATTGTAAAAACTTTGCAGAAGCAAAGGAACTTAGCTAAAATGTAGTAACTTAGCAGAACTCTAATATCTTAGAGGAAACATAATACTTGGCAGAAATAAAATAGCATAGCAGAACTTAGCAGAAATATGAAAAATGAGAGAAATACTATAATTAAGCAGAAATATTATATTAAGTAGAAATCCTATAAAATAGCGGAAATAGTATGATTTAGCAGAAATGCTGTATTTTGCACAAATACTGAAAAGCAGCAGAAATGCTATGACTTAGCACAATAGTAATAACTGAAATAGAAAAATTGGAAAAGCAAAATAGACAGCTGAACAAATGCTGAACATGCTAAGGGACACTCAAATGTAATTGTTAAATGAAAAAAGAATCAGCAAAAAAAAGTATAACAGTCACACAATCACAAATATGTACACATATGGAAACACACATGCACAGAGAGACACACAGGATCAAATTCAGCCAACAAGTCTAAATATATTAAATTAAAATCATACAATAAGATGCTTCAATAGAAATTCTCTCTCGCCCTCTCTATCTCTCTCTCTTTGTCACACACACACACACACACACACACACACACACACACACACACACACACACACACACACAGGGAGAGAACAGCAAGTTTGTAGGTCATTCAAGCAGCCTGGGAGCTGCTAAATTTGAATCCACCAATCAGAGAGGCTGTTTACTTTTTCCCGCCAAAACAGGTACAACTGCTTACACATACGCAGCATAGAGAGAGCCAAACACACAGGGTCTATGTCAGTCAACCAGTCTGAATATATTAAATTTCTATCCACCAATGAGATGCTGCCCTAAAAATGGTCTTTGTGTGTGTCTTTCTTTCCCTCTCTCTCTCTCTGTCTCTCTCTCTCTCCCTCCCTCCCTCTCTCTCTCTCTCTCTCTCTCACACACACACACACACACACAGACACACACACACACACACACACACACACACACACACAGCAGCAGCAAGTGAACAGCATGATTCTAGGTCAGTAAAACAGCTGTGAGATTCTCAATTTGAATCCACCAATCAGAGAGGCTGTGTGCTTTTTCCCGCCAAAACTGGTGCACTTTCTTTTACACACACGCAGCACAGAGACAGGATTTGTGCTGTCTATTTCTCATAGTCAGGACTCCCCTCAAACAAATGGCCATAATTTCCTAACCGTAGGGGCTAAAACAGTCATTCTTAGACCGTTTTGTTCAGAAGACATTGGGGAATCTTGAAATGTTGACCATTTAAAATACAAATATGAAATATTAAAGATATATGACATAGATGATTGGTTGGCTTAGAAGCCATGAATGACCCAATATGCAAATTTGAATGTGCCAGGGCTTAGATATGATTGGTTGTCTTAGAAGCCATGAAGCCAACAATATGCAAATTTGAATGTGCCAGGGCTCAGATATGATTGGCTGGCTGGGAAGCCGTCCAGGTCCTGATAGGTAAGTTTGAATATTATAGTCCTTACAGAGGACTGACTCCCTGGGGACCTGGCAGAAATATATAGAAATACAATGATTACCCAGAGATAGTGCATTTAGTACAAATACTATGTTTTAGCACAAATACTATAAAATGGCAGAACTACTATAATTAAGCAGAAATATTATATTAAGTACAAATCCTATAAAATAGCAGAAATAGTATGATTTAGCAGAAATGCTGTATTTAGCACAAATACTGTAAATCAGCAGAAATGCTATGACTTAGCACAATACTAATAAGTTAAATAGAAAAATTGGAAAAGCAAAATGGACAGCTGAAAAAATCCTGAACATGCTAAGGGTCCCTCAAATGTAATTGTTAAATGAAAAAAAATGAGCAAAAAAAAAGTATAACAGTCACACAATCACAAATATGAACACATATGGAAACACACAAGCACAGAGAGACACACAGGATCAAATTCAGTCAACCTGTCTAAATATATTGAATTTGAATCATACAATAAGATGCTCCCATAAAAAGTCTCTCTCCCTCTCTTTCTCTCTCTCTCTCTTTGTGTCACACACACACAAACACACACACACACACACACACACACACACACATACAGGGAGAGAAAATCAAGTATCTAGGTCAGTCAAGCAGCTTGGGAGCTGCTAAATTTGAATCCACCAATCAGAGAGGCTATGCTCTTTTTCCCGCCAAAACAGGTGCACCTCTTTTTACACACACGCAGCACAGAGACAGGATTTGTGCTGTCTACTTTTCATAGTCAGGATTCCCCTCAAACAAATGGCTATAATTTCCTAACCGTAGGGGCTAGAGCAGTCATTCTTACACCGTTTTGTTCAGAAGAGATGGGGGAATCTTGAAATGTTGACCATTTAAAATACAAATATGAAATATTAAAGATATATGACATAGATGATTGGTTGGCTTAGAAGCCATGAAGGCCCCAATATGCAAATTTGAATGTGCCAGGACTCAGATATGATTGGCTGTCTGGGAAGCCATGAAGCCAACAATAAGCAAATTTGAATGTGCCAGGACTCAGATATGATTGGTTGTCTTAGAAGCCATGAAGGCCCCAATATGCAAATTTTAATGTGCAAGCCCTCAGATATGATTGGCTGGCTGGGAAGCTGTCCAGGTTCATTTGAATATTACAGTCCTTACAGAGGACTGATTCCCTGGGGACCTGGCAGAAATATATAGAAATACAATGATTACCCAGAAATACTGCATTTAGTAGAAATACTATGTTTTAGCACAAATACTATAAAATGGCAGAAATACTATAATTAAGCAGAAACATTATATTAAGTACAAATCCTATAAAATAGCAGAAATAGTATGATTTAGCACAAATGCTGTATTTAGCACAAATCTTATAAAATAGCAGAAATAGTATGATTTAGCAGAAATGCTGTATTTAGCACAAATACTGAAAAGTAGCAGAAATGCTATGACTTAGCACAATAGTAATAACTTAAATAGAAAAATTGGAAAAGCAAAATGAACAGCTGAAAAAAGTCCCACAATCACAAATATGGACACATATGGAAACACACAAGCACAGAGAGACACACACAGGATCAAATTCAGTTAACCAGTCTAAATATATTGAATTAAAATCATACAATAAGATGCTCACATAAAAAGGCTCTCTCTCTCTCTCTGTGTCACACACACACACACACACACACACACACACACACACACACACACACACACACACACAGGGAGAGAAAATCAAGTTTCTAGGTCAGTCCAGCAGCCTGGGAGCTGCTAAATTTGAATCCACCAATCAGAGCGGCTCTGTGCTTTTCCCCGCCAAAACAGGTGCACTTTCTTTTACACACACGCAGCACAGAGACAGGATTTGTGCTGTCTATTTCTCATAGTCAGGACTCCCCTCAAACAAATGGCCATAATTTCCTAACCGTAGGGGCTAGAACGGTCATTCTTACACCGTTTTGTTCAGAAGAGATGGGGGAATCTTCAAGTGTTGACAATTTATCATTAAAATATGAATTATTAAAGATAGTTGACTTGTAATTCACCATAAGTGAGTAGAGGTGAAGCAAAAACTGCCTTGACCTGCCGTTAAACAACGCTTTCTAACTCTAAATCTATTTGGAGTATCGATATCATTCTTTCACCGTAAGAGACAGCAGGCTTTGGTGAACAGTCATGTCTCTGTGGGAATACAACAAAAAGATATGACGAGAGAAAAAAGTGGTTCAATGTGTCAGGCCTCAGATATGATTGGCTGGTTGGGAAGTCGTGGAGGCCCTGATATGTGAATTTGAATATTACAGTCCTCACAGAGGATTAACTCCCTGGAGAGCTGGCAGAAATATATAGAAATACTATGATTCCCCAGAAATACTGCATTTAGTAGAAATACTATGTTTTAGCACAAATACTATAAAATAGCAGAAATACTATATGAAGTACAAATCCTATAACAAAAGAAATAGTGTACTATGATTTGGTAGAAAAAGTATAATTAATCAAAATTTGTATATTTTTTAGCAGAAATACTAATTTCTGCACAAATCTTATACAATAGCAGAAATAGTATGATTTAGCAGAAATGCTGTATTTAGCACAAATCTCATAAAATAGCAGAAAAAGTATGATTTAGCAGAAATGCTGTATTTAGCACAAATCTCATAAAACAGCAGAAATAGTATGATTTAGCAGAAATGCTGTATTTAGCACTAATGCTGAAAAGTAGCATCAATGCTATGACTTAGCACAATAGTAATAACTTAAATAGAAAAATTGGAAAAGTAAATGGACAGCTGAACAAATGCTGAACATGCTAAGGGTCCCTCAAATGTAATTGTTAAATGAAAAAAAATCTGTAAAAAAAAGTATAACAGTCACACAACCACAAAGATGGACAAATATAGAAACACACAAGCACAGAGAGACACACACAGGATCAAATTCAGTCAACCAGTCTAAATATATTGAATTAAAATCATACAAAAAGATGCTCCCATAAAAAGGCTCTCTCTCTCTCTCTCTCTCTCTCTCTCTCTCTCTGTGTCACACACACACACACACACACACACACACACACACACACACACAGGGAGGGAAAATCAAGTTTCTAGGTCAGTCCAGCAGCCTGGGAGCTGCTAAATTTGAATCCACCAATCAGAGAGGCTCTGTGCTTTTTCCCGCCAAAACAGGTGCACCTCTTTTTACACACACGCAGCACAGAGACAGGATTTCTGCAGTCTATTTCTCATAGTCAGGACTCCCCTCAAACAAATGGCCATAATTTCCTAACCGTAGGGGCTAGAACAGTCATTCTTACACCGTTTTGTTCAGAAGAGATGGGGGAATCTTCAAGTGTTGACACTTTATCAATAAAATATGAATTATTGAAGATATTTGACTTCTAATGCACCATAACTGAGTAGAGGCGAAGAGAAAACTGCCCTGACTTGCCCTCGAACAAAGCTTTGTAACTCTAAATCTATTTGGAGTATTGATATCATTCTTTCACCGTGAGAGACAGCAGGCTTTGGTGAACAGTCATGGAAATTTTCAGGTCTCTGTGTAAATCCAAAAAAAAGATATGACGAGAGAAAAAAGTGGTTCATTTCCAGAGTTTGAAATCTGAAGAAATCTGAGCGAAGGACGAATTTCCTACCCTCAAACAAGTCTAACTCATTTCAGAACAGTAATAGGTGAGAAACAAATTCTTGAATTGTGAGCGTCAGGAGTGTCTGAAGATATACTGGGACAAGCCTCATGTTTTAACTTCACTTCGTTAAGGAGATATGACGATTCGAATATGCCTCTCATGACAGAAATCCAGCGGTGATTTTGAACAAACTCTCCATTGACTTTGTATGGAGACTTTTCCGACCTTGTGTTGGTCTGAGGGGATTTGGCAAAATTCTATAAATCCCACAACAATGACAGTGAATTATTCTGAAAGCCAGCAAAAATACCTACGTTTTGATGTGTAATTTGTGGAAGTTGAGTGAAAAATGAGCAAGTAGCAAGAAGTTGTTCGGACATGAAGAGAAGACTGCAAAATTTTCAGTGGCACACTGAAAGCCAAGTGCATAGCAACCATAACAACGCATGTATTTTCTGAAAAATCAAAAAAATGAAACTCAAAACTTAAAGAGGGATAAGATGAAAATGGTAACAGATATGAAAAAGCTGAATCATACAAGAATAGCAGAAACATTTGTGAACATTTTAAAGTTTGAATGGTTGTTCTAGCTGAAAGTATGAGGAAGTAGTTAAGTTTCAAAAACAAGCAAGTTTTAGCAGAATTGCGGAAGTTTCCCATTCATTCCAATGGGACAAATTAAAGGAAAAAAGCTTAATATTTTAAAAAGTATAATAGCAAAAAATACCAAAAGTCATAGCGCACATTAGCTGAAATAGCAGAATAGTTTAAAATTTGAACGGTGAAAATCGGCTGAAAATTGTGGAAGTAGTTAAGTGCCAAAAAAAGTGCAAAAGTGGCAACTAGAATAATAATAATAAAGTATAATAATAATAAAGAACTAGAAAAATTTGCATTTCCTGCGAAAATGCAGTGTGGATGCTGGAACGCTGAAGCTGTCTGCTGAAACTAGCTGAAAAAGCTAAAAAGTTGCAGAAGTTGTAAAAACTTTGCAGAAGCAAAGGAACTTTGCTAAAATGTAGTAACTTAGCAGAACTGCAATATCTTAGAGGAAACATAATACTTGGCAGAAATACAATAGCATAGCAGAACTTAGCAGAAATATTGTAACTTACCAGAAACATGATAACTTCTCAAAAATACAAGAATTTAGGAGAAATAGTATAAGATAACAGAAAGAATATATTTAGCCAAACAATCTTAAACATTACAGAAATACTATGATTTAGAAAAACAGTACAACATAGCAGAAATACTGTGATTTACCAGAGACACTGTAATATACTATGAATATTATAATTTTATATGAATACTATGTTTTAACAAAAATATTCCAGTTTAGCACAGATTATAATATAGCAGAAACACTATTCTATAGCAGAAATGCTATATTTAGAAAGAAAAATATAAAATAGCAGAAATAGTATGATTTAGCAGAAATGCTGTATTTAGCACAAATCTCATAAAATAGCAGAAAAAGTATGATTCAGCAGAAATGCTGTATTTAGCTCAAATCTCATAGAACAGGAGAAAAAGAATGATTGAGCAGAAATGCTGTATTTAGCAAAAATCTCATAAAATAGCAAAAATAGTATGATTTATTACAAAAGCTGTATTTAGCACAAATCTCATAAAATAGCAGAAAAAGTATGATTTAGCAGAAATGCTGTATTTAGCACAAATCTTATAAAAAAGAAGAAATAGTACGATTTAGCAGAAATGCATAATTTCGCACAAATCTCATAAAAAAGCAGAAAAAGTATGATTTTGCAGAAATGCTGTATTTAGCACAAATCTCTTAACAAATCAGAAATAGTATGATTTAGCAGAAATGCTGTATTTAGCACAAATGCTGAAAAGCAGCAGCAATGCTATGACTTAGCACAATAGTAATAACTTAAATAGAAAAATTAGAAAAGCAAAATGGACAGCTGAAAAAATCCTGAACATGCTAAGGGTCCCTTAAATGTAATTGTGAAACGAAAAATAATCAGCAAAAAAAGTATAACAGTCACACAATCACAAATATGTACACATATGGAAACACACATGCACAGAGAGACACAAACAGGATCAAATTCAGTCAACCAGTCTAAATATATTGAATTTAAATCATACAATAAGATGCTGCCATAAAAAGTCTCTCTCTCTCTCTCTCTCTCTCTGTCTGTCACACACACACACACACACACACACAGACACACACACAGGGAGAGAAAATCAAGTTTCTAGGTCAGTCAAGCAGCCTGGGAGCTGCTAAATTTGAATCCACCAATCAGAGAGGATGTGCACTTTTTCCCGCCAAAACAGGTGCACCTCTTTTTACACACACGCAGCACAGAGACAGGATTTGTGCTGTCTATTTTTCATAGTCAGGATTCCCCTCAAACAAACAGCCATAAATTCCTAACCGTAGGGGCTAAAACAGTCATTCTTAGACCGTTTTGTTCAGAAGACATGGGGGAATCTTGAAATGTTGACCATTTAAAATACAAATATGAAATATTAAAGATATATGACATAGATGATTGCTTGGCTTAGAAGCCATGAAGGCCCCAATATGCAAATTTGAATGTGCCAGGGCTCAGATATGATTGGCTGGCTGGGAAGCCGTCTAGGTCCTGATAGGTAAGTTTGAATATTACAGTCCTTACAGAGGACTGACTCCCTGGGGACCTGGCACAAATATATAGAAATACAATGATTACCCAGAAATACTGCATTTAGTAGAAATACTATGTTTTAGCACAAATACTATAAAATGGCAGAAATATTATATTAAGTACAAATCCTATAAAATAGCAGAAATAGTATGATTTAGCAGAAATGCTGTATTTAGCACAAATACTGTAAATCAGCAGAAATGCTATGACTTAGCACAATAGTAATAAGTTAAATACAAAAATTGGAAAAGCAAAATGGACAGCTGAAAAAATCCTGAACATGCTAAGGGTCCCTTAAATGTAATTGTTAAATGAAAAAAGAATCAGCAAAAAAAAGTATAACAGTCACACAATCACAAATATGAACACATATGGAAACACACAAGCACAGAGAGACACACAGGATCAAATTCAGTCAACCAGTCTAAATATATTGAATTTGAATCATACAATAAGATGCTCCCATAAAAAGTCTCTCTCTCTCTCTCTCTCTCTCTCTCTCTCTCTCTCTGTGTCACACACACACACACACACACACACACACACACACACACACACACACACACAGGGAGAGAAAATCAAGTTTCTAGGTCAGTCAAGCAGCCTGGGAGCTGCTAAATTTGAATCCACCAATCAGAGAGGCTGTGCACTTTTTCCCGCCAAAACAGGTGCACCTCTTTTTACACACACGCAGCACAGAGACAGGATTTCTGCAGTCTATTTCTCATAGTCAGGACTCCCCTCAAACAAATGGCTATAATTTTCTAACCGTAGGGGCTAGAACAGTCATTCTTTGACCGTTTTGTTCAGAAGAGATGGGGGAATCTTCAAGTGTTGACAATTTATCATTAAAATATGAATTATTAAAGATATTTGACTTGCAATGCACCATAACTGAGTAGAGGCGAAGAGAAAACTGCCTTGACTCACCCTCAAACAACGCTTTCTAACTCTAAATCTATTTGGAGTATTGATATCATTCTTTCACCGTAAGAGACAGCAGGCTTTGGTGAACAGTCATGGAAATTTTCAGGTCTCTGTGGAAATCCAAAAAAAAGATATGACGAGAGAAAAAAGTGCCTCATTTCCAGAGTTTGAAATCTGAAGAAATTTGAGCGAAGGACGAATTTCCTACCCTCAAACAAGTGTAACTCATCTCAGAACGGTAATAGGTGAGAAAAAAATTCTTGAATTGTGAGCGTCAGGAGTGTCTGAAGATATACTGGGACAAGCCTCATGTTTTAACTTCGCTTCGTTAAGGAGATATGACGATTCGAATATGCCTCTCATGACAGAAATCAAGCGGTGATTTTGAACAAACTCTCCATTGACTTTGTATTGAGACTTTTCCAATCTTGTGTTGGTCTGAGGAGATTTGCCAAAATTCTATAAATCCCACAACAATGATAGTGCCATTTTCTGAAAGCCAGCAAAAATACCTACGTTTTGATGTATAATTTGTGTGGGTTGAGTGAAAATTGAGCGAGTAGCAAGAAGTTGTTCGGACATGAAGAGAAGACTGCAAAACTTACAGTGGCTCACTGAAAGCCAAGTGCATAGCAACCATAACAACGCATGTATTTTCTGAAAAATCATAATTTTGCAACTCAGAACTTAAAGAGGGATAAGATTAAAACTATAAAAGATATGAAAAAGCTGAATCATGTATGAATAGCCCAATAAATTGTGAACATTTTAAAGTTTGAATGGTTGTTCTAGGTGAAAGTATGAGGAAGTAGTTAAGTTTCAAAAACAAGCAAGTTTTAGCAGAATTGCTGAAGTTTCCCATTCATTTCAATGGGACAAATTAAAGGAAAAAAGCTTAATATTTTTAAAAGTATAATAGCAAAAAATACCAAAAGATATAGCGTAAATTAGCAGAAATAGCTGAATAGTTTAAAATTTGAACGGTGAAAATCGGCTGAAAATTGTGGGAGTAGTTAAGTGCCAAAAAGTGTACGGAACGCAACTAGAATAATAATAATAATAATAAAGAATAAAGAGAAACAGGAAAACAATAGTGTGGATGCATAAAGCATCCACACAATAAAGAGAAACAGGAACTCAATAGTGTGGATGCATAAAGCATCCACACAATTTGCATTTCCTGCGAAAATGCAGTGTGGATGCTTTAAAGCTGAAGCTATCTGCTAAAAATAGCTGAAATAGCTGAATTAATTAAAGTCAGTGTTTAAAAAGTTGTTGAAATTTTAGTAACTTTGCAGAACGACATCAAGTTAACAAAAATGTAATAACTAAGCAGAAATGCAATAACTTAGAAGAAACAACAATTCAGCAGAAATATTGTAATTTACCAGAAACTGCAACTTAGCAGAAATGTAATAATGTAGAATAACATAACTTAGCAGAAATTATATGTTAGTAGAATATTTTGCAGAAATGTAATAATTAGGCAAAACTGTCAACAGATAACAGCTGAAAATGCTGAAGTAACCTCAAAGTTACTTGTTTAACTGTAAAAAATTACGAGAAACATTAGAAAAGGAAGAAAACCAATTCAATTCAATTTTATTTATATAGTGCCAAATCACAACAAAAGTTGCCTTAAGGTGCTTCATAGATACAGAGAAAAACCCAACAATCATATGACCCCCTATGAGCAAGCACTTTGGCGACAGTGGGAAGGAAAAACTCCCTTTTAACAGGAAGAAACCTCCGGCAGAACCAGGCTCAGGGAGGGGCGGCCATCTGCTGCGACCGGTTGGGGTGAGAGAAGGAAAAGAGGAATACCAGGCAGCAGATAAACTAATGTGGAACAAAACCAAGGTAAAATTGCAGAGTTTACACAGCTGGTGAAATGTAAAAATTGCAAAAAAAAACCAACAACAAAAAAACCAAACAAACAAAAAAGAAAACCCACAAACAATATTTAGGTCGAAATGAAGTCCACATTGTGATATATTTCAGGTGTGGAGAGTCACACAGCTGAACAATCGATGTGCATATTTAAAGTATCAAATAAAGAACATTGTTGTGGAATAAATTACAGTGAAAAATAATCACTACCCTGCGTTAGAGAGTGACTTATGATAAGGTATTAATTGGCTTAACTTTACCTCTAACAGCTTTTCACATAGTGCTGTGACCAGAGTGAAATCCATCATAAAGTAACTGTAAACAGTAGAACCATTAGCATGAATGTTATGGTTCTACTCTGATCAAAACTCAAGTCAGCTGTGTGACCTGATATAAAATGATAAAGAGGAACATATATAAATGGATGTGACCTTTAAGAACTTTTCAAAATGACTTTATATGTCTGACCCATTATCTATATATATGAGAGCAGATGTGGAAAACCACGGTTAGAGCTACTCTATACTAACACAAACACAGTCAAAAATTCACTGCTAGTGTGACATGTGGTCCCTTTTGCCTTTGACCAATGATATGCTGGTTACTTGGACCAGTTTAGTGTTTGCTGTCACAGAGGATTGTTAACCATGAATCCAAAAGACAAAACTGGAAAAATATGTTAATTGCAAACATGTTTTTGCTTAGTAAAAAGATTGAAATAACATGGAAACTGTCACCTTAAAGCCTCATTGTAAATATCATCACAAACAGATGTTTTCCACACAGTTAACAAAGCTCCACCACATCCAATCACTGCATATAAATCTAAAAGAAAACAACAACAAATAAAATGTAATTAACACAAGGGCAGTCTAATGAGCTTGGAAAGAAAAGCGTCTGGACTTCTTTGAGTTGCTTGAAGACGTTTCACCTCTCATCCGAGAAGCTTCTTCAGTTCTAAGGATCAATGGTGGAGAGTCCCAGATTTAAACCCAGTGAGAGTTTCCCCCCCAAAGAGGGACAAAGGACTCCCTGATGATCCTCTACCTAATCACATGAGTCAAGGTGTGAAAGTGGGTGTGGGTCCCAATCAGCCAGGGTTTCGGGTGAGCTCATTGTGAAACCTGGCCCCACCCAATCATGTGATTTCCTGAGGTCAGATGGCCCAGGATGTGAGTGGGTGTTAAGGTGACTCGGAAGGGATCTCAAAACTGGATTATAGATGGCAGACAGTTGGTGTCGTAAAACAATGTTGTTGCATCTGTCTTTCTTATCCTCCTTCGCCGGTGTCTGATCTTCTTTTCTGTGCATCTTTGCTGACTTTATAAACGCCCAGTTAGGATAACCACATGTTTTAAGTGTGTGTGTTCCTTCGTTTTTTTCCTTCAGGCTTAGAGGGAACATGTTCTGCCCGGTGGTTTAGGGTCCTAATTACTCCAGGTTTGTGTTCCAGAGGGTGATGGGAGTCAAAGAGGAGGTACTGGTCCGTGTGTGTGGGCTTCTGGTACACTTCAATGTTGAGGTTGCCATGTTCTTCAATGTGCACAGCGCAGTCCAGGAAAGGCAAGCAGTGGTCCTTTGTGTCTTCCCTGGTGAACTTGATGTTTTTATCCACGGCGTTAATGTGCGCAGTTAAGGATTCCACTTCTTGTGTTTTGATTTTGACCCAGATGTCGTCTACATATCTGTACCAGTGGCTGGGTACTCTCCCTTTTAAAGAGCCAAGAGCCTTCCTTTCCACTTCCTCCATGAAAAGGTTGGCTACAATAGGTGACACGGGGGAGCCCGTGGCACAGCCATGTTTTTGTCTGTAGAAACCCTCGTTGTATTTGAAATATGTAGTGGTAAGGCAGAGGGTTTTAAGTTGGTCCTGTCCTCCAAGGCGCTGTCTTCTTGTAGTCGTTTTCTAACTGTCTCCACTGCCTCCGTAGTGGGTATGCAAGTGAAGAGTGAGAGTAGATCAAAGGACACCATGAGAAGCTTTACAGACATAATACAAGGGAAGACTTTTGATTTAATAACTAAGCTTAAAATAAGTGTTACCTTTGAATATTTGTGGGAAAAATCTGATGCTACCCCAAGAATTCAAAGCCACACTGGAAATGATCACAGGCTTGCAGCCCTCTGTCTTCCTGGAGTGAGGTGCCTGATCAGTAGCAGTGAGTTGACAGAAGTCGGTGTCTGTAAGAGTGGCCAAACACTGATACTCTGTCCACTTGCGTAGAGTCTAAGAAGCTGGAATGCAGGCACACTGGATGAGCTTGTTCTAAAAAATACCAAAAAAGGAACAATTTATTTGTGTAAAGGCCTAAAAACTACAAATAAGTTATACAATGAACAATGTTGAAATACCTTATAGGTGCTGCAGGCCACATAACCAGAATCCAGAGCAATCTCACACTCACATGATGGTGAAGAAAGACATGAGCTCTGCAATGAGGTTTGAATGTCTCAGTTGGGACACTGAAGAACTCAGAAGACAGCAATACCTGCACAGAGAGACAGAGTAGAAAAAGCATAGATTTGTAATCCATAATGTGAATTAAAACTCAAAAAGTGTCAACAAGTATAATCATTTGAGTGTGAAATTATTTGTGCAATAAACAGGATTTAAATTAATTAATTGAATTAAAAGCACTGACATTTTTAAAATCAAAGATAAAGAATCATACCTCTCTCTGCTCTGAGGATCACTGAGCATCTCTGACAGGAAATACAGTTTCCTCAGTATGAGTCATCCTTGATGGTCTCAGAGGTGTGTAGTGTGGCAGCATGATGATGGTCTCCAGATCAGGCAGGTCAGGTGATGGGTGTGTCATCTTCTCCATTGAAGACACACTGGTATGGCAGTTCATAACACAGCAGTCTCCTTGTGGCATGTAGTTATCTGTGCAGTCCAGCACTGATGGATCAGGTTTGGCTCAGCAGTTCATGAAGATGGTGTTAAGATGTTGTTTCAGCTGAGGATGGTGAAGTTTGAAGGTTTTGCCACAAAGAAGACTGTTCCCTGTCTGAAAAAATACATCTACAAAACACGTGCTTATAACACCACCCACCCAGCTCAGCCCCCAAGTGTCTATGTAATGCTGGTATGGGGTGTCGGTTACTAAGTCTAATTAGTGCATCAGAAAGCGTGGGCTGCACCTAAAGCCCACACTTTCTGATGTCTTTGTTTATTAGCAGCTTTTTCCAGCTGCTCAGAGAATTCTGACTTGGCCTTTATCCACCCAAACCCAAACCCACCCGGATAAAGGCCAAGTCAGAGCTGACACCCCATACCAGCATTACATAGACACTTAGGAGCTGAGCTGGGTGGGTGGTGTTAAACTGTAGTCGGGAACATTCAGAAAACTATCCATTTACTTCTAAATTAGTTTTTATACATGTTCTGTAAGCTGTACAAATGTTTTTCTCTACATAATGTATCATTATAGACATCTCTGGTAGCCTAAAGATAGTTTAAAACTTTTGACATTTTATACCTGTACAACATGATTAGCTAAAACTCATTCATCACAAAAACTTTTGATTATACAAAATCTACTATAATCAAGAAAATATAATTGTCTGTATTTATTCATGTGACCCATAATAAATACCTGCATTTATCTGGAATTTATTTATTTACTATTTCATATTTTAAAGCCCTTGGAGGGGAAGATCTCGTTTGTTGAGCTACATACGTCACAGTAAAAAGATTTAGTGATTTAAAACATGAGAATAAAAAAAATGATGTTGGTTTAACAAATGTTGCAGCACATTTCAGATCAGAGGTGCATGATAGCAGATGTTCCATGCTCTTCATGGAGTTCAGCCATGATTTGGTGAAATGATTAATAACATTGCAATAAGAAGGGGTCTTCTGACAGAAAACACTTTTTCATACTCTACAATCAGTAAACTCTGTAACAAACATGATCTGTAATTATTTCAAAACTCACCAGGCGACTTCATGATTGGCTCAAGGACAGGACACAAAACACAGGGTTGTGATAACTGTAATATGTTCTCAGGACACCTGAATGTAGACTGTGCTGTGGTTGAGAAATAAAAATGAGGTCAAGCAGGGTGTTCTTGTCTGTAGTGGC
This sequence comes from Pelmatolapia mariae, assembly GCF_036321145.2. Taxonomy (NCBI): domain Eukaryota; kingdom Metazoa; phylum Chordata; class Actinopteri; order Cichliformes; family Cichlidae; genus Pelmatolapia; species Pelmatolapia mariae. The sequence continues at coordinate 11,299,602 of NC_086229.1, forward strand.
AGAGGTGATCAGCTGTGAATACCCTCTCGACTGAAACTGCTCCAGAATCTGTTTTCTTCCACTCTGTAACTGGTTCTCATTAAAATCTCCACACACAATTATTGGGTGACAGTCCATTATTTCAAGTGAATCTAAAAGACTTACCAGGTTTTGCATGAATGGTGTCAAACTGTAGTCTGGAGGTCTGTACACAACCGCAATGAGTGCAGGGAATGGAGCCTGAACCTTCAACACTAAAAACTCAAGATCAGTGACATTATGCAGATACTGTTTTACCTGAACCTGAAAATGATTCCTCAAATACACAACAACTCCCCCACCACTTCTGCTGGCCATGTGAGGAAAGTTTGTGTAGGACACATGTCTGTTGCGTTTGAACATGGTGTAGCCGTCCAAATGAAGACTGTCTGCAACAAAGGAGCCTTGGAGGTGAGACTCAGTGAGACACAAAACATCTGCTAAACACATTTCGTGATGACTCTTGATGTCACTGATGTGAGATGGTAAACCCTCCGTATTGTGATGGATCAGTGTAAGTGTGTCAGGTCTGCTGGCTGTTTCTCTGAGCTGAAGAAGAGGCATCATTTCCTCAACACTGGCTTGTCTCATGGTTTGGAGCGCTGCAGTTACCTCGGGATTGGCGTAAATCTTTTTCTCATCCAAGTCCTGTAAATAGAGTCCACTGAGAGACGTCACCCTGCTGAGAGCAACATAAGCCATACCTGGTTCAAAAATGTTCTTCATTGAAACTACAGCTGTCTGTGTTGTAAGACCCTGGGTTTTGTGAATTGTGCAGGCGAATGCGAGCTTTACAGGAAACTGTCTGCGTACCGCTCCTTTAAACTTCAGACTCTCCTCTGCTCTCTCAATGTAAACCAAATCATCAGATGCTGCATTAGAACTGCGGTTGTGTCTCATAGGCTGCCGGTTGTCCATTCTGAGCCCCAGTTTAATTATGTGTCCATCATTTTCTGATCTCACCACCTTTATCAGTATACCAAAAGCACCGTTAACCAAACCGTTTAGTGTGTCCAAGTTTCTGGTAAGCATGACTCGAGCTCCTTCAGCAATGTTCAGAGTGTCAGGTAAATCATTTCGCCCACCTGTAAATGGTTTGTCTCTTCGTGCCATTCTGCCTGTGCATTTATCCTTCTGGAAATCGTCTGCATTGATGATTATAATGTTTGAATGAAGCTTCTTGAGCGTATCTGTGTTGTGGGATTCCACATTCTTGTTGGTGGCATAAATGTGTAAGACCTCGATTGGACATTCTTCTGGTGCAGTCACAGCCTGTGACAACAAATCTCTGTCGCACTGAGAAAGCTCATCTGTCTTTTCTTTAACTCTAATCCTGTTCAACATCTCTGCAAAGGCCACATCATCTTTCTGACGCATGATCTCGGTTAGAGTGATCATCTGAAAATGTTCCTGCCATAGGTCAATCTGTTCCGGATCATAAACACAGAGAGGTTTAGACTGTCGCACTGGTGGCAGCTGGTAAAAATCTCCAACAGCTAAAACTGACATTCCACCAAAAGGTCTCTGAGTGCCTTTGATTTGTTTCAGTCTTGCATCCACATAGGCAAAAAGGGGTTTTGAAACCATTGAAATCTCATCAATAACAATAATTTCAGCATTTATCAGTTCAGATCTGACTTCATCCAGTTGGTTACCAAGTCCTTGAATGGGTGGTTTCAGACTCCTGGGTAGTTTCAGTAGAGAATGTAATGTAGAGCCATTGATAGAAAAAGCTGCTGTCCCAGTAAATGAAGTCAGTAAAACAGTTGGATTTGATATGTCAGCTTCCTCTGCATTAGAAGGCAGTCTGCTCAGGACCTTTGATGCTTCAGAGTGAATACATTTAATCAGATGTGACTTTCCAGTTCCTGCACCACCGTTGATATAGAAGAAAAATGGATCTGGGTTCAAACCACAAACTCGCTGAATACACCAGTCTCTTATAGCATAGAACACGCAGGCCTGCTTCTGGTTCAGATTCTGATACATTACACGTACCACAGCTGGATCGACTGCAGGTTGTTCTCTGATGGCTCTGATCTCTGTTACAGCATCAGACTGACGACTGTAGTCGGGAACATTCTCCTGTTCGTTCTCATCATCAGAATGTCTCTCAGGAATATTCTCATCACATTGTAGCCTCACAACCTCAGATTCAGGAGCAAGATTACACCATTCATCAATCACAACATCCCTATTTTGTTCAAACTCTTCCAGTGCACTCTCAATATCCTCAGAGTTCTTCTCATACTTGTCTTTATTTCTCTTCACAACCCTTTTCACAGACTCACTGTGGTCTGAACACGGAAGTCGTACAAAACCTGAGTTGTAGAAGGACTGATAGGTTTGGAACCCTTGTGGTTTCAGTTCCTGCTCTGATCTGTGTGGAAGGTAAAGTCTCAACAGTCGACCATAATATTGCTCAGGATCTTTTTCCTGTGAACAGTGGTAATACCTGATTATAGCTGGTTTATCATTCTTTCGCCTTTGTACAAATCCAAGCTGGTTTAGAAGAGGAAGCACATCTTTTCCTTCATTTGGACCACTCACCAACCGGCACAAGGCAGCAAAATCAGCCAGTGACATTTCCTCATATTCTGGTGTCTCAGGTCTGCATTTGTATTTATCACTCAAACTTGTCATCCAAATATTACAACTGTCGTGTGTTGTGGTTTCCAGGTAGCTCATGGGGCGACTCATTTTTACTGGGTTATCATCTGTTGGTACAAATACAACACTGCGGGAACATTTTTTCATTTTTAGGCCACAGACTCGAGTCACACACTCCTGTGCACTGATTTCTCTCTTTTTTGAATAAGCCTGCATCACAGCTCTCATTTCATCACATTCATTGACCGTGTTCTTATCAGAGTTGTCAATAACTGTCTTCAGGTATTCAGAGAGGCCAGATTCTTTCTTCGTTATATATTTACAGAGGTATTCTATACATGAATAGGCATTCAAAATTAATGAGACATCTAAATTAGAGTTCCAGGCTTCAAGCAGGTCTGGGTTGTAATTGTTGATCCAACAGTCCTTTGGGTCACGCTTCAGAATCAGTGCTGTTTTCTTGTTTATGTCTTGGAGGCATTGCTCATACTCATTCATTGTCAAGTTGCATCGTGACAGAATCTGCTCTATGGTGAGAGAAGCAGCTTCAGGTTCCTTCAGCAGGTTCAACAAAGGTCTGAGTTTGGCTTTTGCAGCTTCAGTGTCTGAATCCTCATCCTGTCTCACAATCATTGTTCTTGTGGCTGGTGGCTTTGGAAACCCAAATCTACAACCAGAGTTCACACTCTTAAAGCATGTTTTTGTGTGGTTTTTGCTGTGCTTTTGTAGTTCAGCGACTTTTTTGTGCAGTTCAGGCTGTTTTTCTGGATCAGGGAGTTGAGCTGAGATGTATCTGTCTACAAAGTCACAGACAGTTTGGTCATCATCCACATCTACTTCCACCTTTTCTTGAATCCACAGCAACATGTGTATATGGGGACTACCTCTGTGCTGGAACTCAACTCTGTAAAAGAAATCAATGATTTCACCAAGGGGCTGTGCAGGAGAAAAAAGCAAATCTCTGAACAAAGCCTCAACACGCTTATCAAACATTCGCATGGTGGTTACTGGATTTGATCTTAGAATTTCACACTTTTCTGACCAGTCCAGGGCTTCAAAATCAACCTCTTCACCTTGCTGTCTCTTTATTGCTTGAATCACTTCAGGCCATCTCATCTCAGCAGCAGAGAAAGTGACAAAGAACTGAGGTGTTCCTATTTGACGAACCATACTGAATAGATCTTTGGTGGTTTTCTGCCAGTAAGCTGGAGTTCCTCTGAGTGGCTGCATAAATCTGATTGCATCTTTATTTCTTACCAGCTTCTCAACTTCTGTCTTACTTTGTAACATTCCTGATGTGATTTTGCGTCCATCTTTCGTCATAGTTTTACCTTTCCTTAGCTGTATTGTCATGCTGGAATTAGCCAGGTGTATTTCAGTGACAAACTGTGAGAAAAACAGGTAATTTGTATCTTTAGCAAATCTTGCATCAATGTTGAAAAGCCTTGACTTGAAGTAAGCACTCGGTGTGAGTTTAAGACGTCTCTTTTCATCCAGTGTATTCTGACCAGTAGGAAACTGCACAGGAAATGCCATGGCTTCCAAATGAGGAGTTCTGAAGAAGCTAACAGGATTGTTTCTTTCTGCAGGCGCCACACAATATGTGTTATCAGTGAAAGAGAGAATCTCTTCTGAAATGTCTACAGGCTGCAGGCAACTTTCTAGAGCAAAACCTCCATTGTTCAAATCACTTTCTGGTTCGTCTGGATTGATTTCCTCTGGTTGTTCATCACAGGATTGCATATTAACATCTTGTTCACTTTCAGACTCACTTTCACACAAAAGGGCATCTTTTTCATAGTTGTCAATTTCCATTAAATCTGCTTCATTATAATCATCACTTGCCATACTGGCTTCATCACTGCTGTCATCATCAGGTAACGTTGGATCACAAAGCAATGCATCGTCTCTGATAATAATATCTGTGTACTGTGGATGAATCTGTTTGAGTTTGCGCAGGGCTTGGATCAGTTTAGACCAGGTGACAGTCTGGAACAGCTGATGGCCTTTGTAGCACAGTCGTCTTTTCAGCTTAATTCTCATGATCTGTGATTGGCTTCTGAGCCGAGGTAAACAGTCAACTGTTTGTTGGACTTCAGATGGTACACACACCACATTGCCACGTATGAGTCTTTGTCTGCCCTTTGGAAGTGGAATAATCTTAGCAAATGGGATGCATTTGGCAATCAGATGTCTCTCCAGAATGTTAAGATCACACAGTTCAGCTGGAATATCCTGAAGTTCTAAACCATTAACAGCAGCAAGCCTTGGCATGCGTCCACTTTTGAGAGAACTGTGACATGTGTGACAGATATACTCCTTTTTTCTCTCAACAGGAAAACTGCAGTGATCATTACATGCTTCATCACACACGTGAACAAATTTACCAGTTAGACACTGCTGAGCTACAATTTGGTGTTTTGAGTAATTTTCTCTTTTGCAGATTTTCACCTGATTAGGAAAAGAAGCTTTCAGACAAACAGTACATACATAAGATGGTGCTGATTTAATGTTTGATCTGAAACAAAATATGGCCTCATTCATTAAACTGTTATCCGGATGACACTGTAAACTTTCAGCTGGTCGATGCATCTGACGATATTTTCTTTTTATTTTCATTGCACACCTGAAATTATGCATCTGTCTAAAAGAAAAACCGTTCCAATATTTTACTCTCATTCGTTCTCTCATATTGTCCATGTGTTGCTGCTGAAATTGTTTCTCTTCTCCATAACGTTTAGTGACGTAAGATCGTTTTTTCTGTCTAAATTCTTCACTTTCTTTATATAGGTTAGAAACATACGACCTCATGTAAGCTTTATGTTTCTCTCTGAATTCAGCACAAGTTCTGTATGTTCTTCTAATACATTCCTTCTGCTTTTCTCGGAACATGGGAGATTCTCTGTATGTTCTTCTAATACATTCCTTCTGCTTTTCTCGGAACATGGGAGATTCTCTGTATGTTCTTCTAATACGTTCCTTCTGCTTTTCTCGGAACATGGGAGATTCTCTGTATGTTCTTCTAATACATTCCTTCTGCTTTTCTCGGAACATGGGAGATTCTCTGTATGTTCTTCTTATTCGTTCCTTCTGCTTTTCTTTGAACATAGGAGATTGTCTATAAGATTCTTTATATGTTTTTCTCATGCGTTCCTTCTGCTTTTCTCGGAAAATGGGAGATTCTTTATATGTTCTTGTTATACGTTCCTTCTGCTTTTCTCGGAAAATGGGAGATTCTCTATATGCTCTTGTCATACGTTCCTTCTGCTTTTCTCGGAAAATGGGAGATTCTCTATATGTTCTTGTTATACGCTCCTTCTGCTTTTCTCGGAATAAAGAATCTTCTTTATACATCCTTATCACACGTTCTCTTTTTCTCTCTCTAATTTTAGCACTATCTCTATAGATTTTTCTCAAATGTTCTCTCTGTTTCTCTCTATATGTAGCATTGAGTTTATACAGATTATTTTTGTACACACTCTTTTTCTTACTGTGATCAGAATCATGAGACTTTCTACTAGAATCTTTTTTCTTTGCCTTAAAGCTTTCATCAAAAGTGTACGTCTGTCTTTCTTTCTTTTTGTCATTTTCCTTTCTCTGTGGTAGTTTTTCTTGGACCAATAGTCGTCTCCTAATCTTTCTCCTTTGCTGTTTATTATGCTTCAACAGTTTATGTGAGAGTTCCTCTGTTGTCTTAGTTAAACAGGAGGCAGTGTTTAAATCATTCTGAGGAACAGATTCTTTTGTTACCGGAGTGTCTCTTACAGAAGATGCAGAGGTTTCTATTTCTAAATAATCAGAAGGACAATTGTTCAGCTCAGCAGCTGGCTCATTTGAATAATCCACTCTGGATGACATCACTTCAGTGGCTAAAGTGTCGATCACAGTTTTCTGTGTCTGCTCAGTGGATTTTGGGGTTTCAAATTCAGGTTCAATCAAAGCTGGTGCTGGAACAGTTGTAGCTGTTTGTCTGTTTTGATCAGCATCTCTTTGGTCAGCTGCGTTTGCACTCTGAAACTCGACAGGCTGTAGCTCATAAGTGCAGGTTGGTGCAGTGCTAAGCATTCGGTACAAGCATTTGATCCTGTCAATCATGTCGTTAAGACGTGTGAATTTTAACATAACTGCAGTTCCACCACTTACAGCTAGCGACAATGGCATTCCTGTAGACTTACGTGGGTGAGGATCAAAATATGCATATTCACCTGAAGTCAGCCTGCAAACTGCGATGACTGTTCCTCCTATGACTAGCAAAGCATAGCGAACCGCTGAAGCCAAACACTGTAGTCCCTGTTCAAGGCTCGGAATATGATCTGTACCATCAAATGTGCCATAATGAGCTAACTCAGACATATCCACTTGATACTCATGTCTGCGGCTGGTGACCACTGAGGGAAGCTCATCGGAGGCTAGAAACACGCTGTTCACAAACCTCTTTCTGGCATTTGAATACACGGCATGGCCTTTGTCCAAAACACGGTTAAGATCTGCTCTGGTAATGAATTCATCCTCATGTAAGAATGACAGGAAAACCAAACTGTTAGCCATGCATTGATGATTCCTGTACTTTCCATACTTAGGAGAAGCCTGGCTTCGGGACGCACAGATGCTACTCACTCGTGGACGAGTTTCACTGTTTGTAACTTGTACATGAGACTGTTCTGGAGCTTGTTCATCATGCTGTGTTTGCACAGTTATCTGGGGTTCAGTCTGTATTACCTGCTGTACTTTAGCATCTGGCACACATGCTGAGCGAACACCTCTCTTTACCACATCTGCATAAGACACTGCAGCTGTCTGAGCACTGATCTGCACTTCTGGACTGGGAGCAGTTGTAACAGACACCTTTACCTGCTCACTGCTCTGAGAAACATTTACCTGTTCTTTATGCTTTTGCCATCTAAGCTTCTGAGACTGTGACCTTTGACTTTTTCTTGGCATTTTGTTGAAGTACAAACTGGACCTTATATGTATTTACACACAAATGTAAACAAAAGTCAACCTGTAAACACTGAAAAACTAATGGCTTTAATAACTATTAAATCAGAGATTTATCAGAATTGATGTAAAAGCCTCACTTAAATACAAACTCAATATAAAAGTTATTTAAAGTTCTTTGAAAACACTTTGGTCTGTTTTATTGTAACTTTTTCAAAAACTGTATATTATTACTTCTTATATTTTTTTTAACCAGACTGGATAACAAATAGGTCTATACTTCTGTAAAGTAATATGCAGAATAAATCTCAACAATCAATCAACAGGCTATGATAAAACTCTTAGCTTTTAAGTAGACTTTGTGTAAATCTTTAAGATATTTAAAATTTAAAGCAAATATAAGGACCTGTGATGGTGTGGTGATCAGATGACAGGCGATGGGGATTCTTCAGCTGGATGTTCTGCAGCAGTCAGGAAACAGGAAGTCTGGGTTCTCAGGGCAGCCTCTAGATGACAACTGTAACTGAACACTTACACTGAGTGACAAAAAAGGCTTTGTCCTTCAATAATAATAGTATAAACTTAGTCAAATGTTATAGCCAATGAAACAGACTTGAAAAATGTATTTGAATCAAAATATTTATGTGAATATAGCCCTCTGAATATATTACAGAACAGTCAGATTATTTTATTACAAATAAACCTTATAAAAGATGTATATTTTATATAATGTATCAAAGTAATTGCACCAGTAAGCCAAACTATCAGTGTTTATTCCAAAGTGTAATGCCAAGTTAAAACTACAAATGTAGGGCTGTATAAGTATTTTCTACTATAAGTTCAACTGTACTGCAATTCTACTACTGTACATTCAACTTTCTAATTGCAATTTCCAGCAAAATGACTGAATGTGAGAGGGTTTAATGACAGGAAAGAAGGAGCAGTGAGAGCAGAGATCTCTCAGAATTCTGTAACAGATAGATCAAGTACTGGTACTTGGATTTCTGAAAACTTGGATTTCTGAAAACTTGGATTTCTGAAAACTTGGATTTCTGAAAACTTGGATTTCTGAAATTAGATAGAGCGCTTGGGATAGAGGGATACAAGATAGAATGGCTGTCAAATTAGATAGAGCAGTAGAGATAGAGGGATACAAGATAGAATGGCTGTCAAATTAGATAGAGCAGTAGAGATAGAGGGATACAAGATAGAATGGCTGTCAAATTAGATAGAGCAGTAGAGGATAGAGGGATACAAGATGGAATTGCTGTCAAATTAGATAGAGCAGTAGAGGATAGAGGGATACAAGATGGAATTGCTGTCAAATTAGATAGAGCAGTAGAGGATAGAGGGATACAAGATGGAATTGCTGTCAAATTAGATAGAGCAGTAGAGGATAGAGGGATACAAGATGGAATTGCTGTCAAATTAGATAGAGCAGTAGAGGATAGAGGGATACAAGATGGAATTGCTGTCAAATTAGATAGAGCAGTAGAGGATAGAGGGATACAAGATGGAATTGCTGTCAAATTAGATAGAGCAGTAGAGGATAGAGGGATACAAGATGGAATTGCTGTCAAATTAGATAGAGCAGTAGAGGATAGAGGGATACAAGATAGAATGGCTGTCAAATTAGGTAGAGTTGGGAGAGTGATAGGATAGAGAGAATTGCTTATAATGATAGAGAGAGAGGATCTTCTGCAGCAGGTCACCTGTAAGACACAGAAGGCCTGGAATTAGTCGCATTTCCAATATGCTTGGATTTACCATATTCTTCAGACTATATGGCACACCTAAAATCCTGTCATTTTCTCAAAAACATACAATGTGCCTAATGTATCGATTCTGGTTTTGCTTACTGACCTCGAGCGGGATTTCTGTGGTACACAGCGCTCAAAATTCTGTCAAATATTTTAGTAAGACTTCGGTAAGCTACAAAGCTGCGCTGCTTGATGTATTGTCAGAGCATTATGGCTACCATAGTCAGGACCCTCGCAGAGTAATTTGTACGGTGCTTCAACATAACATTATGGTTTGTGTACAAGGACCTAGCACGTGCTAAGAGACATGCTTATGAAGCAGATTTCAAACTGATCAACCCATTAAGAGTTTGATGGATTTGTGGATGAGGAATGAACTGAAAAAGTGAGTGTATTGTTCTGTATTTTATGTGTTAAAACTGAACAGTGTTCAGAGTTCTTTGTGAATGACTTGAATAAAGCTTGACTTATATGACTGTTTCGTTTGGCTTAATCTGCCTTAAAAACAGACTTGTTTATTGACATTATGCCTTATAATCTCAAAAATACAGTACATGTAGGGCTTTAAATACTAAAGAGTTCTACAGTAAATTATTGGACTGAACAGAATGACAATGTTTAACAAATGATGGTGGAAAGATGTTTCTATTAAAACAACAACTTACTGTAAATATCATATGGTCCAACAAAACCCACACACTGAGGTTAGAGCAGACAGTTTCAGGCCACCTACTTAAAATTCATGCCACATCACATGTTCCTTAATCCCCAAAGTTCTCAAATCCCTGTTTCTGTGTGTACTTACCTGGGACAACAGTACATTATAATATCTGGGTACACAGAAACAGGGATTTGAGATCCGTTAACATAAAAGTAAACAATACTTTACTCAGTATGACTTTTGGCAAAATGAGAAATTTGGAGATGGATGGTTCCTACAAAGCAGTTTCTACATATTTCAATCACATTTGGGGTATGTTTAATACACAGCCATAAGCACTCCACTAAATCCAGGACATACTTATAATGGCCGATTTAAAGGTCTAATTAAAAAATGTAGTATGATGATAATTTCTTTGTGTGAATGTGTGCGTGAATGGGTGGATGTCTGGATATGTAAAGCGCTTTGGGGTCCTTAGGGACTAGTAAGGCGCTATATAAATACAGACCATTTACCATTCTTTGTAAATCATTTAATCATAAAATACCGAAATGAGTGCTGTATCTGTGCTTTAGACGTTTTCTAGTAATCAACAAAATCTTTAATTAAAAGACTAATTCAAAGAGCAGATTTCAGACAGTCACTTAATTATTGAGGGGAAAGAAGCTTTTGAAATCCACAAGGCCCTACTTGAAGACTTAATTGTACCCAAACTGCTGTCCATGAGCTGCTCTAATGTGAAACAATATGTGCTGCTACAATAACCTAAAGACCTCTGTAGGTCTGGAAATGTTTACACAGACTTTTCTAGGATTTGATGACTTTTGATGATCATCAATAGCTGTGCTGACTCACAGCACTACACTGAATCTCCTATGATGAGAAACATTTCCCAGCACTGCACCTCAGAATAACCTTTACTTACCAGACTTGAGACGATCAGATCAGCAGTCTAGAGAAAGGAAACAATTCATCAGATCACTGTTTGATGACTCAGACTGTTGAGCCTCTTCACACACAATCCAATTTACTGTGACACAAATTAACTAGTAAAACCCTCAATTACTTTAAGGTTTTTAAAGTTTACTTTAGTCTAAAGAGGAGATAATTGAACTGCAGGGTCTCACATGGCTATAGCAAGTGTAATAAAAGCATTATTACTACAGAAATGCAAAGAACAGGCACCAATATTTGTTGGCACAAGTGCAGGATACACCAAATATTTCCTACACAGAAGCCTTGTGGCTCCAACATTTTCTACAACAGGTCAGTTCTAATAAAGTGTGAAAAACCAAAACGTAATGTCCTTTTAGGTTAAAACATTAAATACAAAGTAATTCTTTAAATCAGAAGCAAAAGAAAACATCATCATGTTTTGGTTAGTCTGATATGAATATGTAAATCCTAAAATACATGTAAATATTGACATGTTACAATAACAGAGGTGCAGAATGCTTTGTGATTAAAAGGAAATATCTTAAAATATTACACTGAAAATTCATTTCATTGTACCTGTTGCTAGGAATATTTATGTATTTTGCAATGTCCCTTTTTGGCAACATTTCTATTTAAATTTAAAACACATTATATTCACTAAATAAGCAATAAACTAATTAGACACACTGGCTGTAATGTACCTAACAATGTCCACTCACACCTCTGGTTCTCTTCGTTTTTATTATTGCTTAACTGTTAAAGCTATTACTTATACCGAGTCAGGCAAAATACTTCTACAGTGTTCTGACTTTAATGTAATACATCAGCAGAATTTGACAGACAATATAAATCAATACCTGTGCAGCTCTTAAGTGTTTGAGCAACCACTTATACTGACTCTCCTAAAACACTTTCATTGTTTTGTCTGCTACTTAAATCCACAAACATAAGTACAAAATGAACACCTGGATAAAGACATCTGACATTTAACTGTTTGGATTCAATAAACAATAAGAAATTTAAATCATACATAAATGGGCTATTAAACTTCAGGGACATTTTCAGGGACAGTCAGAGGCCCTGTGTGGGGGCTTTGCTGCTACAGGTCACAAATCCTGTGTTTTTGCCAATCAGTAAATGGAAACATATCACAAAAAGTCAAACTACTGTATGTAAGTCGTCAAATGTGCTATGCAATGCCAGGTTCATACTGCTTCAGTTACAATCACTGTTTACTTACCAGCAAAGGCAAAACCAAAGATCTCTTTCACTCTGTGTAACAAAAGACAAAGTACAAAAATACAAAATGAGACAACTCAGATCAGCATCAGAGTGAATACTACATCACTCTGCGTAGTCCCAAAGATTCAGTACACTTCTTTGTTTACCACAGCTGGAATATAAACAAAAATACGTCTTTTTTTTCTACACCTTATTAAAGATTACTGTCTTCATTAAGGTAATATGTGGTTTCATCCATTTGTAATAAGCCACACAAGTTTCTCAGTTATGTGATAGCCCTATTAGTTTGGTTCTATTAGATAACACAGTAGATTTCATAAGCAATGATTTGCTACACCTAGCACTGCACACTTTATCAAATTCTCACATCACAATTTCAAAGCATGAACAATCATAAATGAAAGCTTGGATGATATATTTGTAGGCTTCAACATTTGAGTTGGTCTGCATTCAAATTCTGGTCCCTAAAAATATTATCACCTGGACACAGTATCATTTAGTATCATTTAATATGCTGTTGTTTTAAATATCTGCATATCATACTAATAATATTAATGGCGCACTGCTGCATTTTATTTATTTGAAGGTGGCCTTTTTTATATTTCATTAATTTTTCAAAAAGTGAGATGTAAAACAGAGCTGCAGGTGTAGGTTTTATTAAAAAAAAAAAACAACCTGCACAAACAAGTGTTTGTTAAACAGTTCTTAAAAATTTACTAAAAAACTCAAATTAATTGTTAAGAGATGTTAATATTCTTATATTTTGTGTTTTATCCTCACTCTCTCTCCCTTCTGTTAATTAACCCACAACACAGACACACTGGCACAGGCACGTGACTCTTTTTCTCCCGGTGTTCTGGGAATCCATCCTACATGGGAAACCATCCTACCGTTGTTTCTGCGCGCACAACATGAAATTCAGTGGCAAACCGTCCTACCTTTGTGAATATTAGCTAGAAAAATACTCTGACTGGTAACATTCACTGCCAAACCATCCTACTTTTGTGAATGTCACCTACAAGCATACTTAAACAGCTATAATTTAATGGCAAATCGTCCTACTTTTGTTAATCTGAGCTACAAGCATACTTTCATAGCTACATTTAAGTGGCCTTCAGTCAGAGGCGGTAAAATGTCTCCTTTGAAGTTGCCGACCCTGCTGCTTCAGTAGCTAATCCGTGATTCTAAAATGGTGGCTCATTACCTTACAATGAGGCCGTTTTAACTGACTGATTTGTGAAGAGGAGAAAGACAGCTTCCCTAAGAGACTCAGAAACACTAACACACCAATTGAACCAAATAAAACAACACAATAACTGTATTATACAATCAAATGAACCATATTCATTTCACACTGGGCCTATAGAAAACGCTAGGCGTTAGCGCTTAGGTTGTTAGGGCTAGCTTAGCAATACTTGTTTAAATACTAAAATTACAACGTTTCACTAAAAAAAAGCAGCCATTGTGTTACTTTGATATGACTTATACTTCGACTAGCTTTAAAGGCACAAACAACAACTGGGTAAATCACTCAAACAGCTTATAGACATTTAATTTCAGAGAAGAGAAGCAGAGCAGCAATTCTTACCGGCAGGGATCGAGCAGAGAGTGGGCGGAGATGCAGGAGTGAGCCGGAGACATGAAAAAGAGGCATTCACAGGTAGTGGGAAACTCCGGTATTACAAAAAATTGGCATTGAAAACGTGAAAGATATATATGCAAATTTAAATATTATTATACTAGATTTCTTTGCAACAGAAAACAACTAGCAGAAATTTAATTCTATAAGTTTAATAAATATTTCAAACAGGATTATTTGAATTTGAAATAATGGTTAAAAGTCATAAAAAAATATAAGGTAATTATGTTAAAATGTAGTGTATTATGATAAATTTACTTAACTGGCTGGAGTAATAAGAACCGTCTTCTCCTGAACAACAACACCAAGGGGCTGGTGCTGATGTTCACCTGAGCATACTCACAGGACAGTAGGAGCTGCAGAGGCTCACCTCACTGCACTGCAGGAATCAGAGGTTCAAGAGATCCTTTAACCCCACTGCCATGAGACTTTTTAACAGTGACTCCTGACATGTTCATTGCACATTTATTTATTTTATTCTAATACGTATTGGTTGTAATCATATGAATTCTGACCTAAATGGACTTGCACCCACTTCTTCACCCCTGCTGCAGTAAGGTAGAGGTGCGGCTGTCTCCAGCAAGACTCTTCAGTGAGGGTTTTAAAGACAATCATCTAAACCAGGGGTCAGCAACATTTGAGACAAAAGAGCCATTTGGACCTGGTTTGCACGGAAAAGAAAACACTGGGAGCCACAAATACTTTTTGACATCTAAAATGAAGATAACACTGCACACATTGTTTTTTACCTTTATGCTTTGTATAAACAACTATAGTGTGTTGCGTATGATATCCATGAAATGCTACAAAGAAAATGAAATTTTATCTGTGTAATGGACATTTTGAACTCTTAAAAATAAATAAATAAATAAAAGCATCCAGTTGAAGGTCTCTCTTAAAAGAATTAAAAAGCTGAACTTAAATTATCCATGTATCAAACAAAGACTGATCCTTATGTCACCTTTGGGCTTTCGGGGCATATAGAACCTTGACCTGAATTTAAAGAAATAATTGGAAAAAAGCACTATGCTCTTAAAAATGAATAATAAATATTCGCAAAATATCTACATAAATATTTTGTGTGGCCTGCAGTGCCGCTGCAAGAGATGTGGTTGCACCTGACGTCATCTGCAATCACGCCTCACCACCTTAAAGTCTGTGCTCTCTCTGCTGTTGTGTTATGTGTCGGACTGTGTGCTGTGTGTACATTTCCTAACCGTAGGGGCTAGAACTGTCATTCTTAGACTGTTTTGTTGAGAAGAGATGGGTGAATCTTCAAGTGTTGTTTATATTTAAAATATGAATTATTAAACATATATAACTTAGACAATTGGCTGGCTGGGAAGTCGTGCAGGCCCGGATATGCGACTTGAATGTTCCAGTCCTCATAGATGATTGGCTGCCTGGGGACTTGGCAGCCGATTTAGTAGGAATTTGTAACTTAGCAGGAATATTGGAAAATCAATATTACCAGCTGAAAATAAGTTAACCGCTGGTAAACTTTGCTCAAAAGTATTTTTTGCTCTACTAAGGCAAATTGGCAAAAAGTTTAGAAAAACAAGAAAGAACAGCACAAAATCAGAAACATACACACACACGCAAACTTAAGAAGAAACATAATACGTTTGTAAAAATACTGTATCTGTTAATAAAATGTCAAATATAATGTCAGTATTAGCTTTTAATTATATAGGTTTACTTATGGTAGAATGTGCATGTAATCATTAGTGTTTAGAAGTATGTAGTTGATAGTATCCTGAAAGAATGTCTCATCCTAAGAAGCGTGTTTGATTCCAGAGTGTTCTGGTTTTCCCACCCACATCCTGGGAGCATGGGAGAGGTCATACCTTCTTTTATTGTTTTATGGCAGGATAAATGTATCTATGTCTGTTTTACTTTAAGTGCATTTTGTTTAGATGAACTGCTGGACGTTCAGGCCAGCAGGTTAGGAAGACACACACACACCTAAACATCCACATTCCAATGTAAGGAACAAACACCCACTGATGTATAAATAAAGACCAGGGCAGTGGCACGGCGCGAGTCTCAGAGCCCGCACCTCTGTGTGAGTTCTGTGGCTGCCCTTGCTTGCAAGTAACTAACTGCAGTGTGTGTTTCTCCTCTCTGATTCTCAACTGAAGAAGTGTTTTAGAATAAATCTCCTGACAGTATCAAAGGAGAATTTAGCAGAAATATTATAACTCAGCAGAAAAATAGTAACTTGGCAGAAATAGAAAATAGAAATAGAAAAGTACAACATGGCAGAAGTGTTGTAATACAGCAGAAATGTTCATATGTAGCACAAACCTAGAAAAGATTATTTGTTGTTCAACTGTGAAAAATTAGCAGAAATTTTAGAAAGTTACAAAGGAACTACCAGCAGATACACAAAGCTAAGGCAAAAATGACTGCCTAGCAATGTTTACAAATAGGGACACGCGCACGCGCACACACACACACACACACACACACACACAGACACATAACCCATGTTCAGAAAACAATGTGTACAAACATAGATGCAAGCATAAACACACAGACACACAAACATACACACACAAGGGCACACAGAGACAAACAGAGCATGAAGTGTCCTGTGTGTTTCTATGCCAGTCAATCAGTCTGAATCTGGTCAAGTTGAATCCACTAATGGATGCTGGTCACCAACAAATAAAAATTGAGTCACACAAGCACACACACAGACACAGACATGCTTCTGTAAAGTTATTAGAAGTTCAAAAACTTTTTCAAACACTGACATCGGCTTACTCAGTTTTTTTTTTCAGCTTTATATTGTATGCTGTATCTATGAGAGTCAAAAAGCCTGGATCTGCTCAATTTGAATCCACCAATCAGAGCTGCCACTTCTGTCTGTTTCATCAGGCTATATAGTCGTTCCTGTCAATGCAGCTGCATCCCTTGCTCACACCGACAGAGACGTGGGATTTCTGTAATGTGTTTCAGACATGGAGCAGTAACATAACATCTTTGCAAAAAAATTGTGACTTAAGAGAAACATAATAACTTAGCATAAATACTATTATTTGGAAGAAATAATAATATTTGGCAGAAATACTGTCTTTAGCACAAATACTAAAAAGTAGCAGAAATAGTATGATTTAGCAGAAATGCTGTATTTAGAAGAAATGCTGAAAAGCAGCAGAAATGCTATGACTTAGCACAATAGTATTAACTTAAATAGATAAAATTGGAAAAGCAAAATGGAAAGCTGAAAAAATCCTGAATATGCTAAGGGTCCCTTAAAAGTAATTGTTAAAGGAAAGAAAATCAGTAAAAAAAGGTATAACAGTCACACAATCACAAATATGGAAACACCCAACCACAGAGAGACACACACAGGACCAAATTCAGTCAACCAGTCTAAATATATTGAATTAAAATCATAAAATAACATGCTCCCATAAAAAGGCTCGCTCTCTCTCTCTCTCGCTCTCTCTCTCTCTCTCTCTCTCTCTCTCTCTCTCACACACACACACACACACACACACACACACACACACACACACACACACACACACACACACACACAGCAGCAGCAAGTGGAGAGGGGCTGTTAACAGCATGTTTCTAGGTCAGTCAAACAGCTGTGACCTTCTCAATTTGAATCCACCAATCAGAGAGGCTGTGAGCTTTTTCCAGCCAAAACCGGTGCACCAAGTGCAGGCTTTTACACATGCAGCACAGAGAGAGACAGGATTTCTGTAGTCTATTTCTCATAGTGAAGACACCCCTCAAACAAATGGCTATAATTTCCTAACCGTAGGGGATAGAACGGTCATTCTTACACTGTTTTGTTCAGAAGAGATCAGGGAATCTTCAACTGTTGACGATTTATCATTAAAATATGAATTATTGAAGATATTTGACTTGTAATGCACCATAACTGAGTAGAGGCGAAGCGAAAACTGCCTTGACTTGCCTTCAAACAACGCTTTCTAACTCTAATTCTATTTGGAGTATCGATATCATTCTTTCACCGTAAGACACAGCAGGCTTTGGTGAACAGTCAGGAATATTTCAGGTCTCAGGTCTAACATTTTGTTGTTCAGAAGAGATGGGGGAATCGTCAAGTGTTTTCTTTTTCAAAAAAAAATATGAATAATTAATAATAATAACAATAATAATGCATTGGATTTATATAGCGCTTTTCAAGGCACCCAAAGCGCTTTACAATGACATTATTCATTCACGCTCACATTCATACACTGGTGGAGGCAAGATACGGTTGTAGCCATAGCTGCCCTGGGGCAGACTGACAGAAGCGAGGCTGCCATATCGCGCCATCGGCCCCTCTGGCCAACACCAGTAGGCGGTAGGGTAAAGTGTCTTGCCCAAGGACACAACGACCAGGACAGAGAGGCCGGGGATCGAATCGGCAACCTTCCGGTTACAGGTGCCCTATGATTTAGCAGAAATGCTGTATTTAGCACAAATCTCATAAAAAAGCAGAAAAAGTATGATTTAGCAGAAATGCTGTATTTAGCACAAATCTCATAAAATAGAAGAAAAAGTATGATTTAGCAGAAATGCTGTATTTATCACAAATCTCATTAAAAGTAGAAAATAGTATGATTTAGCAGAAATGCTGTATTTAGCACAACTCTCATAAAAAAGCTTAAAAAAGTATGATTTAACAGAAATGCTGTATTTAGCACAAATCTCATAAAAAAGCAGAAAAAAGTATGATTTAGCAGAAATGCTGTCTTTAGCACAAATCTCATAAAAAAGCAGAAATAGTATGATTTAGCAGAAATGCTGTATTTAGCACAAATCTCATAAAATAGCAGAAAAAGTATGATTTAGCAGAAATGCTGTATTTAGCACAAATCTCATAAAATAGCAGAAAAAGTATGATTTAGCAGAAATGCTGTCTTTAGCACAAATCTCATAAAAAGCAGAAATAGTATGATTTAGCAGAAATGCTGTATTTAGCACAAATCTCATAAAATAGCAGAAAAAGTATGATTGAGCAGAAATGTTGTATTTAGCACAAATCTCATAAAATAGCAGAAAAAGTATGATTTAGCCAGAATGCTGTGTTTAGCAGACATGCTGAAAAGCAGCAGCAATGCTATGACTTAGCACAATAGTAATAACTCAAATAGAAAAATTGGAAAAGCAAAATGGACAGCTGAACAAATGCTGAACATGCTAAGGGTCCCTCAAATGTAATTGTTAAATGAAAAAAAATCTGTAAAAAAAAGTATAATAGTCACACAATCACAAAGATGTACACATATGGAAACACACAAGCACAGAGAGACACATACAGGATCAAATTCAGTCAACCAGTCTAAATATATTGAATTTAATCATACAATAAGATGCTCCCATAAAAAGGCTCTCTCTCTCTCTGTCTGTCTGTCACACACACACACACACACACACACACACACACACACACACACACACACACACACACGCGGAGAGAAAATCAAGTTTCTAGGTCAGTCAAGCAGCCTGGGAGCTGCTAAATTTGAATCCACCAATCAGAGAGGCTCTGTGCTTTTTCCCGCCAAACAGGTGCACCTGTTTTTACACACACGCAGCACAGAGACAGGATTTGTGCTGTCTATTTCTCATAGTCAGGACTCCCCTCAAACAAATGGCCATCATTTCCTAACCGTAGGGGCTAGAACAGTCATTCTTACACCGTTTTGTTCAGAAGAGACGGGGGAATCTTACAGTGTTGACAATTTATCATTAAAATATGAATTATTAAAGATATTTGACTTCTAATGCACATAACTGAGTAGAGGCGAAGAGAAAACTGCCCTGACTTGCCCTCGAACAAAGCTTTGTAACTCTAAATCTCTTTGGAGTATCGATATCATTCTTTCACCGTAAGAGACAGCAGGCTTTGGTGAACAGTCATGAAAATTTTCAGGTCTCTGTGGAAATCCAACAAAAAGTTATGACGAGAGAAAAAAGTGCCTCATTTCCAGAGTTTGAAATCTGAAGAAATCTGAGCGAAGGACGAATTTCCTACCCTCAAACAAGTCTAACTCATTTCAGAACGGTAATAGGTGAGAAACAAATTCTTGAATTGTGAGCGTCAGGAGTGTCTGAAGATATACTGGGACAAGCCTCATGTTTTAACTTCGCTTCGTTAAGGAGATATGACGATTCGAATATGCCTCTCATGACAGAAATCCAGCGGTGATTTTGAACAAACTCTCCATTGACTTTGTATGGAGACTTTTCCGACCTTGTGTTGGTCTGAGGGGATTTGGCAAAATTCTATAAATCCCACAACAATGACAGTGACATTTTCTGAAAGCCAGCAAAAATACCTACGTTTTGATGTATAATTTGTGGAGGTTGAGTGAAAAATGAGCAAGTAGCAAGAAGTTGTTCGGACATGAAGAGAAGACTGCAAAACTTACAGTGGCTCACTGAAAGCCAAGTGCATAGCAACCATAACAACTCATGTATTTTCTGAAAAATCACAAAAATGAAACTCAAAACTTAAAGAGGGATAAGATGAAAATGGTAAAAGATATGAAAAAGCTGAATCATACAAGAATAGCAGAAAAATTTGTGAACATTTTAAAGTTTGAATGGTTGTTCTAGGTGAAAGTATGACGAAGTAGTTAAGTTTCAAAAACAAGCAAGTTTTGGCAGAATTGCGGAAGTTTCCCATTCATTTCAATGGGACAAATTAAAGGAAAAAAGCGTAATATTTTAAAAAGTATAATAGCAAAAAATACCAAAAGTCATAGCGCACATTAGCAGAAATAGCAGAATAGTTTAAAATTTGAACGGTGAAAATCGGCTGAAAATTGTGGAAGTAGTTAAGTGCCAAAAAAAGTGCAAAAGTGGCAACTAGAATAATAATAATAAAGTATAATAATAATAACTAGAAAAATTTGCATTTCCTGCGAAAATGCAGTGTGGATGCTGGAACGCTGAAGCTGTCTGCTAAAAATAGCTGAAAAAGCTGGAAAGTTGCAGAAATTGTAAAAACTTTGCAGAAGCAAAGGAACTTTGCTAAAATGCAGTAACTTAGCAGAACTGCAATATCTTAGAGGGAAAATAATACTTGGCAGAAGTAGAACAGCAAAGCAATATTGAGCAGAAACATTGTAACTTGTCAGAAACACGGTAACTTCTCAAAAATACAAGAATTTAGGAGAAATAGTATAAGATAACAGACAGAATATATTTAGCCAAACATTCTTAAACATTACAGAAATAGTATGATTGAGAAAAACAGTACAACATAGCAGAAATGCTGTGATTTACGAGAGGTACTGTAATATACTATGAATATTGTAATTTTAAATAAATACTATGTTTTAGCAAAAATACTCCAGTTTAGCACAAATATTATAACATAGCAGAAGTACTATTCTATAGCAGAAATGCTATATTTAGAAAGAAAAAATATAATATAGTAGAAATACTATGATTTAGCAGAAATGCTCTATTTAGCACAAATCTTATAAAATAGCAGAAATAGTATGATTTAGCAGAAATGCTGTATTTAGCACAAATCACTTAAAATAGCAGAAAAAGTATGATTTAGCATAAATGCTGTATTTAGCACAAATCTCATAAAAGACTGAAAATAGTATGATTTAGCAGAAATGCTGTATTTAGCACAAATCTCATAAAAAAGCAGAAATAATATGATTTAGCAGAAAGGCAGTATTTAACACAAATCTTATAAAATAGCAGAAATAGTATGATTTAGCAGAAATGCTGTATTTAGCACAAATCTCATAAAATAGCAGAGATAGTATGATTTAGCAGAGAAGCTATATTTAGCACAAATCTCATAAAATAGCAGAAAAAGTATGATTTAGCAGAAATGCTGTATTTAGCACAAATCTCATAAAAAAGCAGAAATAGTATGATTTAGCAGAAATGCAGTATTTAGCACAAGTCTTATAAAATAGCAGAAAAAGTATGATTTAGCAGAAATGCTGTATTTAGCACAAATCTTATAAAATAGCAGAAATAGTATGATTTAGCAGAAATGCTGTATTTAGCACAAATGCTGACAAGCAGCAGCAATGCTATGACTTAGCACAATAGTAATAACTTAAATAGAAAAATTGGAAAAGCAAAATGGACAGCTGAACAAATGCTGAACATGCTAAGGGTCCCTCAAATGTAATTGTTAAATGAAAAAAGAATCAGCAAAAAAAACGTATAACAGTCACAAACTCACAAATATAGACACATATGGAAACACACAAGCACAGAGAGACACACAGGATCAAATTCAGTCAACCAGTCTAAATATATTACATTAAAATCATACAATAAGATGCTCCAATAGAAATTCTCTCTCGCCCTCTCTATCTCTCTCTCTTTGTCACAAACACACACACACACACACACACACACACACACACACAGGAAGAGAACAGCACGTTTGTAGGTCATTCAAGCAGCCTGGGAGCTACTAAATTTGAATCCACCAATCAGAGAGGCTGTTTACTTTTTCCCGCCAAAACAGGTGCAACTGCTTACACATGTGCAGCATAGAGAGAGCCAAACACACAGGGTCTATGCCAGTCAACCAGTCTGAATATATTAAATTTCTATCCACCAATGAGATGCTGCCCTATAAAGGTTTTTGTGTGTCTTTCTTTCTCTCTCTCTCTCTCCCTCCCTCCCTGTCTCTCTCTCTCTCTCTCTCTCTCTCTCTCTCACACACACACACACACACACACACACACACACAGCAGCAGCAAGTGAACAGCATGATTCTAGGTTAGTAAAACAGCTGTGAGCTTCTCAATTTGAATCCACCAATCAGAGAGGCTGTGTGCTTTTTCTCGCCAAAACTGGTGCACCAAGTGCAGGCTTTTACACATGCAGCACAGAGAAAGAAAGGATTTTTGCAGTCTATTTCTCATAGTGAGAACTCCCCTCAAACAAACAGCCATAAATTCCTAACCGTAGGGGCTAAAACAGTCATTCTTAGACCGTTTTGTTCAGAAGACATTGGGGAATCTTGAAATGTTGACCATTTAAAATACAAATATGAAATATTAAAGATATATGACATAGATGATTGGTTGGCTTAGAAGCCATGAATGACCCAATATGCAAATTTGAATGTGCCAGGGCTTAGATATGATAGGTTGTCTTAGAAGCCATGAAGCCAACAATATGCAAATTTGAATGTGCCAGGGCTCAGATATGATTGGCTGGCTGGAAAGCCGTCCAGGTCCTGATAGGTAAGTTTGAATATTACAGTCCTTACAGAGGACTGAATCCCTGGGGACCTGGCAGAAATATATAGAAATACAATGATTACCCAGAAATAGTGCATTTAGTAGAAATACTATGTTTTAGCACAAATACTATAAAATGGCAGAAATACTATAATTAAGCAGAAATATTATATTAAGTACAAATCTTATAAAAAAGCAGAAATAGTATGATTTAGCAGAAATGCTGTATTTAGCACAAATACTGTAAATCAGCAGAAATGCTATGACTTAGCACAATAGTAATAAGTTAAATACAAAAATTGGAAAAGCAAAATGGACAGCTGAAAAAATCCTGAACATGCTAAGGGTCCCTCAAATGTAATTGTTAAATGAAAACAAATCAGCCAAAAAGAAAAGTATAACAGTCACACAATCACAAATATGTACACATATGGAAACACACATGTACAGAGGGACACACACAGGATCAAATTCAGTCAACCAGTCTAAATATATTGAATTTAAATCATGCAATAAGATGCTCCCATAGAAAGGCTCTCTCTCTCTCTCTCTCTCTCTCTGTGTCACACACACACACACACACACACAGGGAGAGAAAATCAAGTTTCTAGGTCAGTCAAGCAGCCTGGGAGCTTCTAAATTTGAATCCACCAATCAGAGAGGCTGTGTACTTTTTCCCGCCAAAACAGGTGCACCAAGTGCAGGCTTTTACACATGCAGCACAGAGAGAGACAGGATTTGTGCAGTCTATTTTTCATAGTCAGGATTCCCCTCAAACAAATGGCTATAATTTCCTAACCGTAGGGGCTAGAACAATCATTCTTACACCGTTTTGTTCAGAAGAGATGGGGGAATCTTCAAGTGTTGACAATTTATCATTAAAATATGAATTATTAAAGATATTTGACTTGCAATGCACCATAACTGAGTACAGGCGAAGAGAAAACTGCCTTGACTCACCCTCAAATAACGCTTTCTAACTCTAAATCTATTTGGAGTATTGATATCATTCTTTCACCGTAAGAGACAGCAGGCTTTGGTGAACAGTCATGGAAATTTTCAGATCTCTGTGGAAATCCAAAAAAAAGATATGACGAGAGAAAAAAGTGCCTCATTTCCAGAGTTTGAAATCTGAAGAAATCTGAGCGAGGGACAAATTTCCTACCCTCAAACAAACCCAATTCATGGCCAAATGGTTATAAGTGAGAAAAAAATTCTTGAATTGTGAGCGTCAGGAGTGTCTGAAGATATATTGGCACAAGCCTCATGTCTTAACTTCGCTTCGTTCGGGAGATATGACGATTCGAAAATGTCTCTCATTACAGAAATCAAGAGGTGATTTTGAACAAACTCTCCATTGACTTTCTATTGGGCTTTTTGAGACTTTGTGTTGCTCTAACGAGATTTGTCAAAATTCTATAAATCCCACAACAATGATAGTGTCATTTTCTGAAAGCCAGCAAAAATACCTACGTTTTGATGTATAATTTGTGTGGGTTGAGTGAAAATTTAGCGAGTAGCAAGAAGTTGTTCGGACATGAAGAGAAGACTGCAAAACTTACAGTGGCTCACTGAAAGCCAAGTGCATAGCAACCATAACAACGCATGTATTTTCTGAAAAATCATAATTTTGTAACTCAAAACTTAAAGAGGGATAAGATGAAAATGGTAATAGATATGAAAAAGCTGAATCATACATTAATAGCCCAATAAATTGTGAACATTTTATAGTTTGAATAGAGTTTCTAGGTGAAAGTATGAGGAAGTAGTTAAGTTTCAAAAACCAGCAAGTTTTAGAAGAATTTTTGAAATTTCCCATTCATTTCAATGGGACAAATTAAAGGAAAAAAGCTTAATATTTTAAAAAGTATAATAGCGAAAAATACCAAAAGTCATAGCGCACATTAGCAGAAATAGCAGAATAGTTTAAAATTTGAACGGTGAAAATCGGCTGAAAATTGTGGAAGTAGAAAAGTGCCAAAAAAAGTGCAAAAGTGGCAACTAGAATAATAATAAAGTATAATAATAATAAAGAATAAAGAGAAACAGGAACTCAATAGTGTGGATGCATAAAGCATCCACACAATAATAATAAAGAATAAAGAGAAACAGGAACTCAATAGTGTGGATGCAGCATCCACACAACTAGAAAATTTGCGTTTCCTGCGAAAATGCTGTGTGGATGCTGGAACGCTGAAGCTGTCTGCTGAAAAGCTGAAAAGTTCCAAAAAGTTGCATGGTGGTGGAAAAAAAAAAAGCTGTCCTGAGCAGGATTTGAACCTGGCCCTCCTAATCCAAAGGCAGCTACTCTTCTCACTGAGCTAAAGGTATTCACACAAAGAAGAGGTGGAGAGACTGATAATGCCGCTGAATTGAGCAGAAG